>NC_040095.1:14375000-15000000 GCF_003369695.1 Bos indicus x Bos taurus | reverse complement strand
GTTCTACTTCTTAATTAACTGCTACTGTCATCACCAGTCCACACACTTATTTGTTTCCTTTTATCCTCATGTCCTACTTTCTATTATGTTGAATTTATTTAATCTGTATCTTTTCATTTTATTTTTAAATCATATTTTTTGTTTTCTCTGCATATATTTTAATTTATGGGAATGGTGTCGTTATATTATTGCACTGTTTCTTATCTTTTTTGTCTAGCACTAGACTTTTAGATAAATCTTGGTGCCTATGTGTACTTCTAAATCCTGTTCTCTGAAGGTATGCATGTACCGCATTTTATCCAGCTGTTCACTGACTGGAGCACAGAATGCCTCCAGCTCCCTGCCACTACATGTAATACTAATGAATATCGTAATGTGGGCCTTGTGAGGATTTATTTGGCATATAGACTCAGGTGCAGAATGTCTGGGTCATATATTTGACTAAATAATGCCAACAGTTCCCCCAAATGCCAGTGTAGATACCTGTAACAATGCATGAGGCTTGGGGGAATTGGAACTATGGAAAATGACAAAGAATGGAAGTTAGGAACTCTCATTATTAATTTAATTTGCTTTTATCTGATCTCTAGTAGTTTAAGATCCTTCAAATACTTATCAGTCTTTCAGATTCCTTTTCTGTAACCGCTCTCCTCATTTTCCTAAGGCAGTTTCTGCCTTTTATCAGTTTTACAGAATTTCTTGTGTATTCAGGATACTAATTCTCTGTCTGCTTTAGATATTATAAATGTTTTATCCCATTTTATAATCTGTATATTAAGTTTATCCATGATGTCCTTCACTGAAAGAAATTCAACTTTGACATAATTAAATCCACCTTAATTTTGTGTTCTCATTGTATTTTAAAGTTTTATTTAAGAAGTTCTTCCCCATTCCCAGGTTACAAAAGTTTTTGCTTAGGTAAAACTATAAAGTTAATATTAAAAATTACTTCTCACTTAGGTCTTTATCTAGAATCTACCTCTTATTGTGTGTTACAGAGGATTCATGTCTCCCTTCAAACAAAATAGCCTACTTTTCTGAATATTAAATAATGATTCTGGGTTTTTTAAGTTATTCCTTAACTGCATTGTATAAAAATGGCCTTGTGGGATTTTGATCCCATATTCAGCAGCCTTACTAAATTACCTTCAGTTTCATTATTTATAGTGTTTGAGGGGCTTTGAATGAAGACCATCATATCTGCCTTACCTGTAAATAAAGACAGTTTTATATGTTTCAAACTAATATGTATGCTTTTTCCTTCTGTTTTTTTTCTTGCCATACTTTCTGAACAAGGACTTCTGTTTGATTTTGAATAGAAAAGTGATAGCAGCATCTCTGATATTAAAAGAAATATTTTAATATTCCTGATGCTGATATCCATATTATATCATAGTACCCAACATACCATGCCATCTGTGCCATGTTAATTGTTTTCTCAAAACAGTTTCTTTTCAGCTAAATGTTCAGAGGTTGGTAGAAGGAAGTCAGGTGGGAAAAGAGGATATTATGGAAAAGAATGGACATTCATGTAGACACCTTGGGCTTCATACAATTACTATTCTTTCCACAAAAACAAAACAGAAGTTGCTTGGTGGTGCCACTCTGCCTGCTGGGGGTACACGCAGCTTTGGGTTGGCTCCATGCAAAACAAACATGGAAGCCAAAATCCATTTCAGATTTATTTCAGTTAGTAAAAAGAGATGCTAGTTCATACTTTTCATACAAGCAAAGTGGCATAAAGCGGGAAATTCTGCTTTTGTCTGAAGTTCTTTTATTTAACATCTATATTTATGAGTAAGATTGCCCCATGTTTCCGTTTTCAAAATATCTTTGTTCTCAGTTTATTTTTAAGTCAATTTATATGATATATCTCTTCCAGGGATTAATTTTTTCTGTTTTAATATTTGTTGACAGAAAGCTGTTTATATTGTTTAATCTCTCCTGTGTCTATAGCTCTCTTCTCTGTATATTATCAATATTGTTTACTTATGCCCTGCTTTTTTCCTGATCTTGCCAGATATTTGTAAATTTTATTATTCTTTTTAAATAATGAATTTGTGAAATTGACTCTATTGTATCTTTTAGTTTCATTAATTTCTGCTTTGTTAAATCCTTACTGCTATTCTTTTTTATTTATTCTGTCCTTTTTATACCATAGTAAGGTGCCTTTCTAGTACCTTAATTTTTATCCTTTTAATTTTTAAAAAATTATTATTTAAGGTCATCAGTTTCCCTCTCAGTAATCTCAGTAATACATTACTTGCAGTATTTTTATTAGTCTTCATTTCTGATTATTTTTCATAGGAATAAAGCACACTTAATTTGATACTGATTGAATTATCTTGATTTAAAGTAATAAAATTGTACAAAAATTAGGATAGTTGAAAATTGAATATGGATATAATATCTGTATTATATACAGATACATAATAGTATCCATATTATACCACAGTATTCAACATCATGCCATCTGTGCCACATTAATTGTTTTCTCAAAACAGTTTCTTTTCAGCTTAATTTTCAAAGGTTGGCAGAAGGAGGTAAGGTGGGAAAAGAAGATATTATGGAAAAGAATAGACATTCATGTAGACTCCTTTAGCTCCATACAATTAATATTCTCTCCACAAAACCAGAGCAAAAACATTTTAACATAGTTTTAGATTTCCTAATCAATGAAGTTCATGTAAACTTTTTAAAATTCGTTCATCCGTAAAGCTCACTCACACTTACTTATCCCTTTCTCCTTGTCAAGTAGTGTCTTAAAAGATATTAACGAATAAGCAGACATGTTTTAAATTTATTTCTTACAAATACATGTTATATGCTTATACATAAAATGAGTTATGTGAAAAGAAGTGGAAACATTCTAGATATATGAGAGCTAGCACTTTACATCTCTTATCAGGTGCCAAAACATGTTAACCCTCACTCTTAGTTTTTTCCTCTGAAGTATCTATTATTTCCAAGCATGGCATCCTCAGTTTATAGTATCTAATTGACTTGATTTTCAGGCTTGCCATGTTTTAGTTGGTTTCCTAAGAAACCAGTTTTGTATATATTAACAAGCTAAGAGGTTTTACTAACATGTTTTGCCAAAATAAAGTTCCATGTTATTGAATTTTTTTCTAAATATACTCAAATCAAAGAAATGAAAAAAAAAAAGCGCCATGATTTAAATCTGATGTCCTAATTTTTTCTGGTAATAACAAGAACATGCAGCTAAAATGAAGGTATCTGAGACATATTTATGACCAATCCATTTGTTTTATTGTAAAGCCTAGGGAATTGTTCTATTTGGTCATCAGCTCATCTGAAGGTGTTAGATTGATTCTGCAAGTTTAAACATGCTCAATATAAATGAAGGAATATCCACATGTAAAAGAATGCTTGTCTCTAATAGAGAACAAAACAATATATGATCAAATAGCAGGAGTTTGAATATCACCCAGAAATTTGCTTTCTCAGAAAGTTGGAGGTAAAATCAGAGAGATTTTACAATGTGCTGTAGCCTTGGTGCTGTCTTACTAGAAAGTTCATTAACCTTTTCACAATGTAATTTTTCAAAAGGGCCTAAGAATTTTAGTTTCTTTTTCTATTTTTTTTCTAATGGCAGAATCAGGCCCTGTTTTTGCTGTACAGTTTAATAATAAGTTTAAAATTTATTTTGGAAGCCAAATCAGCCCTACAATATAAGAAATTGCTTTAGAAATACATAGTTACATGCAATCACACTAAAATGTAAAATCATAGATTCTGAAGAGTTAGAAAATATACATAATGTAACTTCTCCGACCAATACAAGAACAGCCTCAACAATCATGCTCAGAGATAGACATCTAGATTCTGCATATCACATGCTTATCACTTACTACCTGAATAAGTACATTTGTTCATTTTAACAACTCATTCACATAAATTTCTGTGTAAATGAAATCTGGCTTCTCATAATTTCCTTTTATTGGTTCAAGTCTGTTTTAATCTTCCTCCATGTGACTGTTCTTCAAACATGCAAAGACACATTTGATGTTCTAGACAGGTCTTTATTCCACACAGACACTATATACATTCCTTCAGCTGTTCCTCATGGATCCTGGTTTCTAGTTCCTCGTTGCCTGTTTCAGAGATACTAGTGGGACTAGAAACCACATCAGCTGGATACTGATACACTAAGATGCAATGCCTGGAAATGGTAGATACTTCAGAGGAAGAAACTAAGATTGACAGAATCATCAGTGCAACTAAAACTTGGTAAGAGGTCTGAGAGCTAGCTCACTTTTACATAAAATATTTCCTTTCCTCTTCACATGACCTAGTGTTATTCTGGTGCTGGGTCATGAATTCATGGTCTCTGTTGAAGGCTAAATAGCTCAGCTGGGCAGTGGAATAAAAACTAAAACACTGTTTTCTTCTGGAAAAACCACAGCTTTAACTATATGGATTTTTGTTTGCAAAGTAATGTCTCTGTGTCTAGGTTTGTCACAACTTTTCTTCCAGGGAGCAAGCGTCTTTTAATTTCATGGCTGCAGTCACTGTCCAGTGATTTTGGAGCCCAAGAAAATAAAGTCTGTCACTGTTTCCATTGTTTCCCCATCTATTTGCCATGAAGTAATGGGACTGGATGCCATGATCTTAGTTTTTTGAATGTTGAGCTTTAAGCCTGCTTTTTCACTCTTCTCTTTCACCTGCATCAAGAAGCTCTTTAGTTTCTCTTCACTTTCTGCCATGAAAGTAATATCATCTGCATATCTGAGGTTGTTGATATTTCTCCTAGCAGTCTTGATTCCAGCGTGTGATACATCCAGCACAGCATATAACATGATGTACTCTGCATATAAGTTAAATAAGCAGGGTGACAATATACAGCCTTGACGTACTCCTTTCCCAATTTTGAACCCTTCCCTTGCTTCACGTCCGGTTCTAACTGTGGCTTGTCGACCTGCATACAGGCTTCTCAGAAGGAAGGTAAGGTGGTCTGGTGTTCCCATCTCTTTAAGAATTTTCCATAGTTTGTTGTGATCCACACACTCAAAGGCTTTTGGTAGTCAATGAAGCAGAAATAAATGTTTTTCTGGAATTCCCTTTGTTTTCCTGTGATCAAATGGGTATTGGCAATTTGATCTCTGGTTCCTCTGCCTTTTCTAAATCCAGCTTGTACTTCTGGAAGTTCTCAGTTCACGCACTGTTGAAGCCTAGCTTGACAGATTTTGAGCTTTACCTTGCTAGCATGTGAAATAAGTGCAATTGTATGGTAGCTTGAACATTCTTTGGCATGCCTTTCTTGGGATTGGAATGAAAACTGACCTTTTCCAGTCCTGTGGCCATTGTTGAATTTTCTAAATTTGCTGACGTATTGAGTGCAGCACTTTAACAGCGTCATCTTTTAGGATTTGAAATAGCACAGCTGGAATTCCATCACCTCCACTAGCTTTGTTCGTAGTAATGCTTCCTAAGCGCCACTTGACTTCACACTCCATGATGTCTGGTTTTAGGTGAGTAACCATACCATTGTAGTTATCTGGGTTATTAACAGTTATTAGCTATTATAAAGTACAGTTATTCTGTGTATTCTTGCCACCTCTTCTTAATCTCTTCTTCTGTTAGGTCCTTACTGTTTCTGTTCTTTATTGTGCCCATCTTTGCATGAAATATTCCCTTGTTATCCCAGAATTGATTGCACAGACTTAAAATGTTGAAACAGGTAATAAGATGACTTTGCTACTTGACACTGAAATTTTTCAGCCTTTGATCAAGAGAAACCAAGAAGGAAGTTAAGGAATTCAGCACAGCCAAATTCAAATTTGACCGTTACTATCTAATAAATGGTGCTATTTAATTTCTTTATTTTTTTATTTTTTAATATAAATTTATTTATTTTAATTGGAGGCTAATTACTTTACAATATTGTATTGGTTTTGCCATCCATCAACATGAATCCACCACGGGTATACACGTGTTCCCCATCCTGAACCCCCCTCCCACCTCCCTCCCCGTACCATCCCTCTGGGTCATCCCAGTGCACCAGCCCCACGCATCCTGCATCATCCATCGAACCTGGACTGGCGATTCATTTCATATATGATATTATACATGTTTCAATGTCATTCTCCCAAATCATCCCACCTTCGCCTTCTCCCACAGAGTCCAAAAGACTGTTCTATACATCTATGTCTCTTTTGCTGTCTCTCATACAGGGTTATCATTACCATCTTTCTAAACTCCATATATATGTGTTAGTATACTGTGTTGGTGTTTTTCTTTCTGATTTACTTCACTCTGTATAATAGGCTCCAGTTTCATCCACCTCATTAGAACTGATTCAAATGTATTCTTTTTAATGGCTGAGTAATACTCCATTGTGTATATGTACCACAGCTTTCTTATCCATTCATCTGCCGCTGGACATCTAGGTTGCTTCCATGTCCTGACTATTATAAACAGTGCTGCGATGAACATTGGGGTACATGTGTTCAGAAATGTGCAAATGCTTTAAGCTTTGACCACTGTATGACATTGTTAGGGCAATGGGAAATATGTGTATTCACTGTGAATTATCCTAGAAAATGGTGGTCAATCTTGGAATAAACAATGAAGATTGAGGAGCTTGGAATTAAGAGAGGTAATGGAAAACTTACTCTGTCTCTGAGAGACGCTGTAGTCACCTTATCCTATTCTATAATCATGGTGAGTGGCGTACCCTTATGGGTGATGGTCGATATGCACCCTAGCATACAGAGGTTGGCAAGGTGTATAAAGGTACTCTGAGGACGATTCTGGGTTTGTGCAGTGGCTGCAGGTTATACTTTGTGTTTATTACACCTTTTATCCCAGACAATCTGAATATTACTTGAAAAATCATATGCTCTGGACCTGTTCTATATGTGAGATACAGCACTACTACCTTAGCTCAGCACTGGAAGAGTAGCAGTCTTGTTTGATCATCAGCAACAGAGTTAGAATTAACAGATGAGGAATATAGGGATATTCCCCCAGTATAGAGGGATGCTATAGGACTTGGTTTTGAGCACACAAAAAATGAGAAAATAGCCACAGAACTCTGAGAAATGCAAGAATAAACACAGGTCAAGCTTATTATTTCTGACAATAACAGCAGCGGTGATTTCTTTTTCTAGAATATATAAGATATAATAAGATATATTAGCATATAAGTTGTAGCATCATCATTCTCAATGGGAATAAAATGATAATTACAAAAGCTCTATTTATAAATAAATAAAAGAGCTCTGGAATTAAAGAAGTCTTGATGAAGAAAATTCCAGTAGCGGGAGAGTCCCCAGTGAAGCTAATACTGCCAACTACTTGCTTCTCTGGAAGTATTTTGAGTCTGAGAGTTATCTGAGGATCAGTCTTGCCATAGGCAGAGGACTCTATTAGGGGAAGAGAAATCAGCTGAGGTTTTTCACAACCATATGGACTGACATGTCAGGTTGGACAGAGTCTGAACATTTGGCCGTTTTCCCCATGAGACATTTGCTGAGAGCTGTGGCAATACAAGAGGCTACGTAGTTGGCTAGTTGGCCCAAACAAGCAAAATGAAACCTCTGGCAATCTCACAGAGGTCAGGAATCAGCCACAGAATACAGAAGCCTACAACAAACACATAGGAAGAGTCCTCCCAGAGATATTTGCCACATTTTAAATCTGTGTAGGATGGAAGACGAAAGAGTTACTTTCACAACCTCTGAAAAGCAGAACTTTCAGATTAGAGGAGATAGAGACCTGTTAAACTATTAACCAAAAAACCCAAAGGACCACGCTCAAGGAGGGGTCAAGACCCGAAAGCAGAGTTCAAATCCGCAGTCCCATAGTGAACTCCATGGGGTTTAGGAGATGACGTCACAGAAAAGGAGCATGCAGTAAACACAGAATAGGCCGTGCCAGTAAGTCACTTGAAATCAGAGGTTGAGTGAATCTAAGAAACACTGCAATGTAACGTCAACCTCAACCCAGCTTATTAATTATTGTGTTGAGACAATGAGCTTCTCACTTTACCTGCCTGACAAAAGGACCAGTCCTCTGTGGAGAGAAATAATATCTACTTCAGTAATTCATACAATAAAAAATGGGACATAATTTAAGAAAGGAAGGTTAAGAAATTGTGACTAATAATTAACTAAAATGTTGACCTAAAATGATAGAAACAATCATTTATTTTACTAGCAAAACACTTTATTCAGAAAGAACAAAGGATTACAATTCAGGACTTGCACTTTATGGCAAACCACAGGCAAGTCCAGAAAACAAGGGGGAGAACTGTCCTTTTGAAGAGGAGAAGGGGCTGTTAGAGAGTCCACTGGAGGAGACTGAGTTCAAAGTGTATTGGCTTTTCATTGGCTAAATTGTGACAGCCTCTTACTGCCCGCTGTTGCTGGATTAGGAAAAGTTCTTCCTCTTGATGGGTAAGAAAGTAGCAGCCTTCTTTCTGTTAGAAATGCAAAGGTACATCTCTTCCTGTTGGGTCTGTAATTGACACAGAGTGGTGAGGCATAAGAACTCCCCTTTCTGACCTCCTGACTGTTTTAAGTGAGGTTTCTCTGTATTAGTTTTCACATATGAGTGGTAACAGAAAACAGATGCAGATCCCTAGATGATCTAGATGTTGGATTAGCTGACTAGGATTTAAACTGTTAGGAAAAAATGTCAATGAAAATAGAGAAAAAGATGAGCAAAGTAGGTAAGAGGGTGGACAATGTCAATAGAAAAAGGAAACTGTAAAAATAAAAAAGTGGACACTGCAGCTTGACAGTCAGTGAGCCATACGTCATTAGCAGTTTAGGTCATGGTGTTCAGAATCACTGCCACGGAGGGACATGCCCTGTTTCCACTTCTGCCTCCTCTACTCAAGCACAGTTGATGCCCTCAAACCCCTTCTCTCAGAGCCCAAACATGGTTGGTTGGTTGGTTTTTTGCCAATCCACTGTTCTCATTCTCTCCTGCCTCTTGCAGGTTGAACGATACAAATCTGCCATACTTCTCCATGTTCTACTTTCATGCAGCTGAGCTATTTGAGTAAGTGGATGGAGAGTTCAGTCTGTAAGCAGAGTCCTACCTCTTACTTGTATATAGAATCCCAAGAGAGAAGGGATCAAGAAGCACCTTATTTTTTAAGCCAGTTTACTTTAAGTCTTTGATTTTCTAAATTACCAGTAATAGACTGTATTAATGAAGCAGTGATCCATTTGCCAGAATATAGATGATATAATTTGCAAGGTATAACCACATAATCCTCAGCTTGTAGCCCCTTAGACGACTTTTAACCTACCTCATTATGGAGAATCATCCGCCTGGGTTTACCTCCTAGATGCTTCCAAGTTAGGAGAGCAGTGGAGAGCTTTGAAATCAGGGATGTCACACTGCACAACCCCAGGAAGCATCTTTCCATATAGTCATCTCTGTGAAGGGTCCTCTCTGGAGTTCTGCAGTGCATAGCATAAGTAAGCCAATATGATAATTCTGCATCTTTTCTCATTTCCTTATTCAGGTGCATATACTTAGTGGCTGCTTGATCCTAAGGACAGTCTCTCCATCAGGAAAGATAATATCCACAAAAGTATTTCATGCCTCTTGCATAGGATGCCTCCATGCACAACATTATCAGAAAGCACCATGATACCCCAATATTTATACAAAAGAAAAATAAACAGGGAAGTGCTCATTATATAAGATAAATTTAAAAGGTTAATTATTGATGGATTGAAAAGATGCAGTCTATAGTCTCATCAGTGTCTTAATGAAAATTTCCTCAGTGTTCAGATAAAAATGATTTTAAAACTAGAGTAAAGTCAAGGTCACTTCCAACCAAGAACACTTGTAACACCTGTCATGACAAATGCAAATAGGAACAGACTATAAACAATTTTTCTATATATAAGTTAAAGATTGTATAATCATCCTGCATTATTCATATTACTGACTAAAAGCCCTCCATTGTGGATAGCCATTATTTTATTTGTGTGTGTGTGTGTGTAATAAAGTTTTATTAAAGTATAAAGGAGATAGAGAAAGCTTCTGACATAGGCATCAGAAGGGGGCAGAAAGAGTACCCGCTTGCTAGTGTTAACAATGAAGTTATATAATCCAAAGAATATCTGGAGGTTGTAAAGACCTCATGAGGTATAGTTGATCTACATTGTGCCAATTTCTACTGTACAGAAAAGTGACCCAGTTATAATTATATATATAATTATTTTTATATTCTTTTCCATACTCTTTTCTGTTACCACAGGGTATTGAGTATAGTTCGCTGTGCTCTCCACTAGGGTCTTGTTGTTTATCCATGATAAATGCATTAAATTGCATCTACCAACCCCACTCCCAGTGCATCCCTTTCCACATCCTCCTGCCCTTCGGCAACCACAGGTCTGCTGTCTGTGTCTGTGAGTCTGTTCTGTTTTGTAGATAGGTTCATTCATGCCATACGTTAGATACCACAGATATTTAGTTTCATATCGTATTTGTCTTTATTGTAAATGTGTGATTTTAAATATTATAAATTTATTTTTGACTCAAAAAATCCTGAAGTTATGGAAGGAATTTTGGGGTTTTCTTTTTTTATTTGCTGAGTATGCTTATATTTGTGAAGTTAAAGTATTTCTCAGAATGACATAAACTAAATAACTTCTAGAGAAATGACAGATTGCATCACATATTCCTTTGAGAAAGTAAAATGTAAACTACTTAGTCTCATTTTGACTAATCAATAAAGAATTTAGGCTGACGATACTAATGAAGGCATAAAGAACTTCCAAGAGAGAAAACCTCAGCACTCATAATTTTAATCCAGAATTTCAGAAATAGGGTGCCCTAAAATAGATTTACTACAAAATAAGACCATTATGATGAAACAGAACTTTTGTCTTATCTTGGAAAATCGTAAGTTAATGTAAACAGATGAAAAAAAATTTTTTTTTTACATAAGGGAGAAGTGATAAGTTTTTGTGTTCTTTAGTTTCTTTCTTTTTTAAAGCAGAACAGTTCTGAATATAGGTTTCTGTTATTATACACTATGACCTTAAATTAATCCTAATCCCCTGGTGATATCTCAGACCATTAAATCAGAGTTTCTGGAGCTGATCTCCAAAATCAGTAGTATATAAAGATCCCCAGGACAGTCCAAAATGCAGCCAAAGTACTAAGGTTGATATACATTACTCTAGAAGCTGCTAGGACTTGCGACTATATAGCAGAACAGAATGTGGACTCAGAATGGAAAGGTACTGTGAAAGATTATTTTATTTATTCTACTTCCAGGCAGTATCATATCCAAGCTTTTATGAAGAATGAATTAACCAGACAGAATGCAATGTTATAAATAAAGGAGAAGACTGGTGTTTTCCTTACATTGAAATGAAGTTAACTGTGGCATAATGCAAAGATAGTTTAATAGTGCATGGCAGTTGTCCATTTGTTTTGGATAGTAAACATAAATTTAATTCTTTTTTTTGTTTGTTTTTTTCAGAAAACGTATTGTTTTATTTCTTTTTTTTTTTTCATGTATGAATAGGTATTTTTAATTGAATTTTTTTTTAATTTTATTTTATTTTTAAACTTTACATAATGGTATTAGTTTTGCCAAATATCATAATGAATCCGCCACAGGCATACATGTGTTCCCCATCCTGAACCCTCCTCCCTCCTCCCTCCCCACACCATCCCTCTGGGTCGTCCCAGTGCACCAGCCCCAAGCGTCCAGTATCGTGCATCGAACCTGGACTGGCAACTCGTTTCTTACATGATATTCTACATGTTTCAATGTCACTCTCCCAAATCTTTCCACCCTTTCCCTCTCCCACAGAGTCCATAAGACTATTCTATACATCAGTGTCTCTTTTGCTGTCTCGTACACAGGGTTATTGTTACCATCTTTCTAAATTCCATATATATGCGTTAGTATACTGTATTTATGTTTTTCCTTCTGGCTTACTTCACTCTGTATAATAGGCTCCAGTTTCATCCACCTCATTAGAACTGATTCAAATGTATTCTTTTTAATGGCTGAGTAATACTCCATTGTGTATATGTACCACAGCTTTCTTACCCATTCATCTGCTGATGGACATCTAGGTTGCTTCCATGTCCTGGCTATTATAAACAGTGCTGCGATGAACATTGGGGTACACGTGTCTCTTTCCCTTCTGGTTTCCTCAGTGTGTATGCCCAGCAGTGGGATTGCTGGATCATAAGGCAGTTCTATTTCCAGTTTTTTAAGGAATCTCCACACTGTTCTCCATAGTGGCTGTACTAGTTTGCATTCCCACCAACAGTGTAAGAGGGTTCCCTTTTCTCCACACCCTCTCCAGCATTTATTATTTGTAGACTTTTGGAAATTTAATTCTTGCCTGGAGAATTCTATGTATAGAGGAGCCTGGAGTCCGCTGAGTCGGACGCGACTTAGCAACTAAATACCAAAACCAATTTGAAACTACAGTGCAAATTTATGAAATCTGCAAGTAATGGCACAAATTAGAGTTTAGCCAATATGTACCTCTCTGGGGTAAATGCAGTGGGATTTAGGAGACAACAGAGTGTTTATTATTTCCATATTGTATCCAAGGCAGAGGAACCAGAGATCAAATTGTCAACATCTGCTGGATCATGGAAAAAGCAAGAGAGTTCCAGAAAAACATCTATTTCTGCTTTATTGACTATGCCAAAGCCTTTGACTGTGTGGATCACAATAAACTGTGGAAAATTCTGAAAGAGATAGGAATACCAGACCACCTGACTTGCCTCTTGAGAAATGTGTATGCAGGTAAGGAAGCAACAGTTAGAACTGGACATGGAACAACAGACTGGTTCCAAATAGGAAAAGGAGTATGTCAAGGTTGTATATTGTCACCCTGTTTATTTAACTTATATGTAGAGTACATCATGAGAAACTCTGGACTGGAAGAAACACAAGCTGGAATCAAGATTGCCAGGAGAAATCTCAATAACCTCAGATATGCAGATGACACCACCCTTATGGCAGAAAGTGAAGAGGAACTAAAAAGCCTCTTGATGAAGGTGAAAGTGGAGAGTGAAAAAGTTGGCTTAAAGCTCAACATTCAGAAAACGAAGATCATGGCATCCGGTCCCATCACTTCATGGGAAATAGATGGGGAAACAGTGGAAACAGTGTCAGACTTTATTTTTGGGGGCTCCAAAATCACTGCAGATGGTGACTGCAGCCATGAAATTAAAAGACGCTTACTCCTTGGAAGGAAAGTTATGACCAACCTAGATAGCATATTCAAAAGCAGAGACATTACTTTGCCAACAAAGGTTCATCTAGTCAAGGCTATGGTTTTTCCTGTGGTCATGTATGGATGTGAGAGTTGGACTGTGAAGAAGGCTGAGCGCTGAAGAATTGATGCTTTTGAACTGTGGTGTTGGAGAAGACTCTTGAGAGTCCCTTGGACTGCAAGGAGATCCAACCAGTCCATTCTGAAGGAGATCAGCCCTGGGATTTCTTTGGAAGGAATGATGCTAAAGCTGAAACTCCAGTACTTTGGCCACCTCATGCGAAGAGTTGACTCATTGGAAAAGACTCTGATGCTGGGAGGTATTGGGGGCAAGAGGAGAAGGGGATGACAGAAGATGAGATGGCTGGATGGCATCACTGATTTGTTGGACATGAGTCTGAGTGAACTCCAGGAGTTGGTGATGGACAGCGAGGCCTGGCCTGGCGTGCTGCAATTCATGGGGTCGCAAAGAGTCGGACACGACTGAGCGACTGATCTGATCTGATCTGATCCAAGGCACCAAATCTATTTGCCTATTTTTTCATCTATTAAGAAAATACATTTAAAAAATCTGTTAAAAAAGGAATGTGGGCTGAAATGATTATCTTAAGAGAGGAAAAGAAGTTGCACCAAAAAAAAAAAAATGACAAGTATGTAGAGAAAGGGGTAGGGACAGTTCCACCTTCTTTCCTTTGGGGACATTAAGGAGTTCACTAATGATCTGAAGATATACTTGAATGTTCCAGGCCTTTTTTTATCAACGGTGGAACTACTGCCATTTGTGATTCACAATATCATAATTACAGCTGCATGTTATATTTTTACAGTGAACATGAAGTGGAAAGTCTTATTTATTATG
Source organism: Bos indicus x Bos taurus (assembly GCF_003369695.1). NCBI lineage: Eukaryota > Metazoa > Chordata > Mammalia > Artiodactyla > Bovidae > Bos > Bos indicus x Bos taurus. The sequence continues at coordinate 14,985,897 of NC_040095.1, read as the reverse complement.
GCTTTAAAAAGATGAATATTAAATGAGATGTAAAGTCACAAATTTCCGCAGCTATTCGAATATTAGTTCATTAAAATTAATAAGATAATGAAACCATTTTAATGTTTCTAGACTTATAATTTGCTACTAAAACTTGCAAACAACTTAACAGATGTAAACCTGAAATCTTTACCTTCACTAGTATCAGGCTTGTGCTATATTAACATATTTAAAACAGAAACTTCATAACTATGCAGACAATGAAGTATCTTTTATTAGCAAAGTTCTATCCTGTATATACGCATTTTAACTTTTTTAGAAAGTTGAGAAATTTTAGGTACTACGCATTGGTGAACAGTTCTATTATTTTGGTAATACAGTAGAGGCTCTAGTGTCTTCCACTGTCACTTAAAATACATGTTCTACTGCATTTCTGATGGGCTGAAATATTATGTTGATGTAAAGCAAGATTATATAAAAATTATATATTTTGTAGTAAATTTGAAAATATAACCTATCTTGGAAACAGTTTCTAACCTGTTAATTTTACCTTCATTACTATATTTAAATATCCTTTCTCCTAAAATATTAAAGCAAGAAAAATAATAATATATGGCATAGGAACTGCTCTTTCAGTTGTTACTTCTTCTGGTCTGAGAAAATGAAAGGCTATTAGGATAGTTTCTAAAAATATTCCAAGAAAATAATTGTCTTTCTAGAAACATTCAGTCACTCTGAAATATGTATTATGCTTTCAGTTTATTTAACTCTACATTGCTTATGTGGTATTTCCTAAGATTTCACACAGAACAAAAAAGAATAAGGTCATGAGTTTATTTTCAACAGAGCCTGTACAAACAACTAGTGGCCAAGTATAAGGCTTCCCAGTTGATTTGAAAACATGACTTCCTGGCAGATGGGTGCTGATTCCTCAGGAATAGTGGCAGAGCTTTGAAAAGATAAAATGAATCTGAATTAATCGTGCCTTTAATCTCAAAAGGAAAATAACCTCTCAAGCAGATAAAGTGCTTTTTTCTTAAATTGAGTTGTCATTAAATTAATGGAGTCTGACTTTTCTGAAAAATATTTCCTATCAGGTTGATCTTCAAAATATTTAACAGCTAGTAACATAGTATTCCTACATACATGAATCAAAAATTAGAAAATATATTCCTTTTCATTCACTTAAGTGACTATAAATATAAAATTGATAATCAGTTCAGTTCAGTTCAGTCGCTCAGTCATGTCCGACTCTTTGTGACCCCATGAATCACAGCACGCCAGGCCTCCCTGTCCATCACCAACTCCCGGAGTTCACTCAGACTCATGTCCATCGAGTCAGTGATGCCATCCAGCCATCTCATCCTCTGACGTCCCCTTCTCCTCCTGCCCCCAATCCCTCCCAGCATCAGAGTCTTTTCCAATGAGTCAACTCTTCGCATGAGGTGGCCAAAGTACTGGAGTTTCAGCTTTAGCATCATTCCTTCCAAAGAAATCCCGGGGCTGATCTCCTTCAGAATGGACTGGTTGGATCTCCTTGCAGTCCAAGAGACTTTCAGGAGTCTTCTCCAACACCACAGTTCAAAAGCATCAATTCTTTGGCGCTCAGCCTTCTTCACAGTCCACTTTCACCTCCATACATAAGCTGATGTAATTCATAGCATAAATTATTAACCAAATCATTCCAATAATTTCTGTTTGTAGACTTAGTGTTAAAAATAATTTTTTGTTTGATATAGATATGGCTACTTAAATGATGCACTTTCTGAGCTACACACATCAACATTTTAGGAATCAGTAAACTAAAATGGTCTGGAATGGGTGAATTTAATTCAGACCATTATATCTACTACTGTGGGCAAGGTTCCCTTCAAAGAAATGGAGTAGCCCTCATAGTCAACAAAAGAATACAAAATGCAGTACTTGGATGCAATCTCAAAAACAACAGAATGATCTCTGTTCGTTTCCAAGGCAAACCATTCAATATCACAGTAATCCAAGTCTATGCCCCAACCAGTAATTCTGAAGAAGCTGAATGGTTTTATGAAGACCTACAAGACCTTCTAGAACTAACACCCCAAAAAGATGTCCTTTTCATCATAGGGGACTGGAATGGAAAAGTAGGAAGTCAAGAGATACCTGGAGTAACAGGCAAATTTGGCCTTGGAATACAAAATGAAGCAGGGCAAAGGCTAACAGGGTTTTGCCAGAGGACACACTGGTCATAGCAAACAACCTCTTCCAGCAACACAAGAGAAGACTCTACACATGGACATCACCAGATGGTCAATACCGAAATCAGATTGATTATATTGTTTGCAGCCAAAGATGGAGAAGTTCTATACAGTCAGCAAAAACAAGACTGGGAGCTGACTGCTCAGATCATGAAGTACTAATTGCCAAAGGACAAATTATTGCCAAATTCAGACTTAAATTGAAGAAAGTAGGGAAAATCACTAGACCATTCAGATATGACCTAAATCAAATCCCTTATGATTATACAGTGGAAGTGACAAATAGATTCAAGGGATTAGATGTGATAGAGTGCCTGAAGAAATATGGATGGAGGTTCATGACATTATATAGGAGACAGTGATCAAGACCACCCCCAAGAAAAAGAAATGCAAAAAGGCAAAACAGTTGTCTGAGGAGGCTTACAAATAGCTGAGTAAAGAAGAGAAGTTAAAGACAAAGGAGAAAAGGAAAGATATAATGATCTGAATGTAGATTTCCAAAGAATAGCAAGGAGAGAGAAGAAACCCTTCCACAGTGATCAGGTCAAAGAAATAGAGGAAAACAATAGAATGGGAAAGACTAGAGATCTCTGCAAGAAAATTAGATACCAAGGAAACATTTCATACAAAGATGAGCTCAATAAAGGACAGAAATGGTATGGATCTAACAGAAGCAGAAGATATTAAGAAAAGGTGGCAAGAATACACAGAAGAACTGTACAAAAAAGATCTTCACGACCAAGATAATCACGATGGTGTGATCACTTACCTAGAGCCAGACATCCTGGAATGTGATGTCAAGTGGGCCTTAGGAAGCATCACTATCAACAAAACTAGTGGAGGTAATGGAATTCCAGTTGAACTATTTCAAATTCTAAAAGTTGATGCTGTGAAAGTGGTGCACTCAATATGCCAGCAAATTTGGAAAACTCGCAGTGGCCACAGGACTGGAAAAGGTCAGTTTTCATTCCAGTCTGAAAGAAGGACAATGCCAAAGAATGTTCAAACTATCGCACAATTGCACTCATCTCACATGCTAGCAAAGTAATGCTCAAATTTCTCCAAGCCAGGCTTCAGCAGTACATGAACCATGAACTTGCAGATGTTCAAGCTGGATTTAGAAAAGCCAGAGGAACCAGAGATCAAATTGCCAACATCCATTGGCTCACAGAAAAAGCAAAAGAATTCCAGAAAAACATCTATTTCTGCTTTATTGACTATTCCAAAGCCTTTGACTGTGTGGATCACAATATACTGTGGAAAATTCTTAAAGAGATGGGAATACCAGACCACCTGACCTGCCTCCTGAGAAATCTGTATGCAAGTCAGGAAGCAACAGTTAGAACCAGACGTGGAACAATGGACTGGTACCAAATTGGGAAAGGAGTACATCAAGACTGTATAGTGTCACCCTGCTTATTTAACTTGTATGCAGTGTACATCATGAGAAATGCTAGGCTGGATGAAGTACAAGCTGGAATCAAGTTTGCTGAGAGAAATATCAATAACCTAAGATACGCAGATGATACCACCCTAGGGCAGAAAGTGAAGAAGAACTAAAGAGCCTCTTGATGAAATTGAAATAGGAGAGTGGAAAAGCTGACTTAAAACTCATCATTCAAAAAACAAAGATCATGGCATCTGGTCCCATCACTTCATGGCAAATAGAAGAGAAACAATGGAAACAATGACAGACTTTATTTTCTTGGGCTCAAAAATCACTGCAGATGGTGACTGTAGCCATGAAATTAAAAGACGCTTGCTCTTTAGGAGAAAACCTATGACCAACCTAGACAGCATATTAAAAAACAGAGACATTACTTAGCCAACAAAGGTCCATCTAGTCAAAGCTATGGTTTTTCCAGTAGTCATGTATGCATGTGAGTGTTGGACTGTAAAGAAAGCTGAGCACCAAAGAATTGATGCTTTTTAACTGTGGGGGTGGAGAAGACTCTTGAGACTCCCTTGGACTGCAAGGAGATCCAACCAGTCAATCCTAAGGAAATAAATCCTTAATATTCATTGGAAGGACTGATACTGAAGCTCCAATACTTTGGCCACCTGATGCCAAGAACTGACTCACTGGAAAAGACCCTGGTGCTGGGAAAGATTGAAGGCTGGGAGAAAAGGTGACAACAGAGGTCGAGATGGTTGGATGGCATCACCAACTGGATGAACATGAGTTTGAGCAAGCTCAGGGAGTTGATGATGGACAGGGAAGCCTGGCGTGCTGCAGTCCATGGGGCTGCAAAGAGTTGGACACGACTGAGCGACTGAACTTAACTGAGTGTGATCTGACAAAGTAGATGTATCTGATAACAAGTTTTAGTTTTGAGTTTAACTACCCCTGAGTTATTTTCTTAATTTCTTATTTAGTTTCAAATAAGAGACCCCTACTGTGTTTCTTAAAAGGATTCCTGTTGTTTTTTTGGTCAGGACAGTTCTTCATTGTATGAGACTTACCCAACATTGTTGAACAATTGAGCACACCAGACCACAAGTAGACCCTCCTTTTATTGTAATTAGCAGTATTCCCCCATATATTTGCAAATATGTCCCAACATCAACCCCATGGAGGTTACACACAGATTCAAACACTAATAAAAGTTGCCCATTCTTTTTTTCTTTTGGCTTTTTTGGCAGTTTCAATGATGCCACCCCCAAAAAATTAATTTTAAAATGTACAGTTTGATAATTTGATACATGTATGCACTGTGAAAGATTCCCTCCACAGCTAGTCGGTTAACAGAACTGCCATCTCACATGGCTTTTTTTTTTTTTTTAAGTTTGTTTTTATTTTCGGTGTGTGTTTTTGGTGAGAATATTTAAGTTCTACTTTCTTAACAGATTTCACTTATATAGTACAGTGTTATCAATTATAATCACATTAGTTCCTCAGACTTTATTCATCTTATAACTGAAAGACTGTACCCTTTTACCAGCCTCTCCCTATTTCCCCCACTCCTCAGCTCCAAGCAACCATTTATTTACTCTGTTTTCATAAGGTTTTTCTGGTTTGGCTTTTTAGGTGTTTTGTTTTGTTTTGTTTTTTTCTGTTTTTAGATTCCATAGATAACTTATAACATGCAGTATTTCTTTCTTTGTCTTGCTTATTTCACATAAGACAATGCTCTCCATATTTATCTATGTCAAAATCACAGATTAGGATTTCCTTCTTTTATAAGGCTAAATATTACTCCAGAGGGCTTCCCTGGTGGCTCAGAGCATAGTGAATCCACCTGCAACGCAGGAGACCCAGATTTGATCCCTGGGTCAGGAAGATCCCCAGAGAATGGAATGGCTACCCACTCCAATATTCTTGCCTGAACAATTCCATGGACAGAGGAGCATGACAGGCTACAGTCCATGGGTCACAAAGAGTCAGACACAACTGAGTGACTGACACTTTGACTTTCATTCAGTTCAGTTCAGTTCAGTCGCTCAGTCGTGTCCGACTCTTTGCAACCCCATGAATTGCAGCACACCAGGCCTCCCTGTCCATCACCAACTCCCGGAGTTCACCCAGACTCACGTCCATCGAGTCAGTGATGCCATCCAGCCATCTCATCCTCTGTCGTCCCCTTCTCCTCCTGCCCCCAATCCCTCCCAGCATCAGAGTCTTTCCCAATGAGTCAACTCTTCGCATGAGGTGCCCAAAGTACTGGAGTTTCAGCTTTAGCATCGTTCCTTCCAAAGAAATCCCAGGGCTGATCTCCTTCAGAATGGACTGGTTGGATCTCCTTGCAGTCCAAGGGACTCTCAAGAGTCTTCCCCAACACCACAGTTCAAAAGCATCAATTCCTTGGCGCTCAGCTTTCTTCACAGTCCAACTCTCACATCCATACATGACCACTGGAAAAACGATAGCCCTGACTAGACAGACCTTTGTTGTTTCATGCAAAGATGGGCTCGATAAAGGACAGAAATGGTATGGACCTAACAGAAGCAGAAGATATTAAGAAGTGGTGGCAGGAATACACAGAAGAACTGTACAAAAAAGATCTTCACGACCAAGTGGAGGTGATGGAATTCCAGTTGAGCTCTTTCAAATCCTGAAAGATGATACTGTGAAAGTACTGCACTCAATATGCCAGCAAATTTGGAAAACTCAGCAGTGGCCACAGGACTGGAAAAGGTCAGTTTTCATTCCAATCCCAAAGAAAGGCAATGCCAAAGAATGCTCAAACTACCGTACAATTGCACTCATCTCACATGCTAGCAAAGTAATGCTCAAAATTCTCCAAGCCAGGCTGCAGCAATACGTGAACATGAACTTCCAGATGTTCAAGCTGGTTTTAGAAAAGACAGAGGAACCAGAGATCAAATTGCCAACATCCGCTGGATCATGGAAAAAGCAAGAGAGTTCCAGAAAAACATCTATTTCTGCTTTATTGACTATGCCAAAGCCTTTGACTTTGTGGATCACAGGAAACTGTGGAAAATTCTTCAAGAGATGGGAATACCAGACCACCTGACCTCCCTCTTGAGAAACCTATATGCAGGTCAGGAAACAGTTAGAACTGGACATGGAACAACAGACTGGTTCTAAATAGGAAAAGGAGTACATCAAGGCTGTATATTGTCACCCTGCTTATTTAACTTATATGCAGAGTACATCATGAGAAATGTGGGCTAGAAGAAGCACAAGCTGAAATCAGGATTGCCAGGAGTAATATCAATAACCTCAGATATGCAGACAACACCACCCTTATGGCAGAAAGTGAAGAGGAACTCAAAAGTCTCTTGATGAAAGTGAAAGTAGAGAGTGAAAAAGTTGGCTTAAAGCTCAACATTCAGAAAACGAAGATCATGGCATCTGGTCCCATCACTTCATGGGAAATAGATGGGGAAATAGTGGAAACAGTGTCAGACTTTATTTTTGGGGGCTCCAAAATCACTGCAGATGGTGACTGCAGCCATGAAATTAAAAGACGCTTACTCCTTGGAAGAAAAGTTATGACCAACCTAGGTAGTATATTCAAAAGCAGAGACATTACTTTGCCAACAAAGGTCCATCTAGTCAAGGCTATGACTTTCATTACTCCATTATATATAACACCTTGTCTTTATCCATTTAGCCATCAATGGACATTTAGGTAGTTTACATACCTTGGTGTATATCTCTTCCAGATAGTGATTTTGTTTACTTTATATATGTACCCAGAATTAGGATTACTGAATCTATGGTAGTTCTATTGTTATATCTTTGAGGAACCTCCATATTGTTTTCCATAGGGCTATAATAGTTTTTTCCTCACATCTTATCCAGTTACCCCTTGCATTTTCAATAATAATCATGCTGACAGGTGTCAGTTGATATCTCGTTGTGGTTTTGTTTTGCATCTCCCTGATAATTAGTGAAGTGGCTCAATGGTAATGAAATGGTATTACCATCAGTGGTAATGCCTACTCCAGTATTCTTGCCTGGAAAATCCCATGGACAGAGGAGCCTGGTTGGCTACAGTCCATGGGGTCACAGAGTCAGAAATGACTGAGCAACTGAGTATGATAATTAGTGAGTGATGTTAAAAGCACCTTTTTATGTACCTGTTGTCCATTTGAATGTCATAAAGTTATCGTAAATTTTGTCAGATGATTTTTCTGCATCTATCAAGGTGATTATCTGATTCTTATCTTTCATTTTGTTAATGTGGTATATCATATTGGTTCACAAATGTTGCACTGTTCTTTCATCCCTGGAATAAATCTTATTTGATCATGTTACCTGATCTTTTTAACATTCTGTTGCATTTATTTTGTTTACATTTTGTTGAGGATTTTTGCATCTATGTGTATCAGGAATATTGAACTATAATTTTCTTTTCTTGTAGTATCCATGTCTAGCTCTCATATCAGAGTAAAGCTGGACTAGTAAAATGAATTTGGGAGTGTTCCCTCTTCTTCAGTTTTTTGAAGGAGCTTATAAAGGATTAGTTTTTCCTTAGGGTTTTGGTAGAACTCATCAGTGAAGCCATCTGGTCATGGATTTTTATTTGAATTGAAGTTTTTGATTACTGATTCAGTCATCTTACTAGTATTTGAGCTATTCATATTTTCTGCTTCTTCATGAATCAGTCTTGGTAGGCTGTATGTTTCTACAAATCTAAATTTTATCTAGGTTGTCCAATTTGGGGGCATATAATTATTCAGTCTCTTTACTCCTTGTATTTGCATATTATCAGTTGTAAGGTCTTTTTCACTTATGATTTTATTTTTTGTCTTTTTTTTGGTAACCCAATCTAAGGGTTTATATCTACTTTATCTTTTAAAAAACAACTTTTAGGTTCAGTGATCTTTTCTATTGTCTTTTTAGTTTATATTTCCTTTAATTTATATTTCAGTTTTACTTCATTTAATTCTGCTCAGATCTTTTTTATTTCCTTCCTTCTACTCACTTTGGGTATAGTTTCTTTCTCTAGTCCTAAAAATGTAAAATTAGATTGTTTATTTGAGACCTTTTATCTTAATGTAGACATTTATTACTATAAACTCCCCTCTTAGCCCTGCTTTTCCCGTGTCCCATAAGTTTTTATATGTTGTGATTTTATTTTCATGCATCTCAAGGCAATTTCTGATTTCTCATTTTGCCACTAGCTGACATCCCCTAACAAAATGACATAATTCAATGAAAGCAGTCAGCACTCCATGTCTGTAGATGTGAAACCTGTAGATACAGAGGGCCAAAGGCATCCTCTTGTTGAACTGGCCCCTTTATTATAATGACCTTCTTTGTCTCTTGTTATAGTCTTTGACTTAGCTTATTTTGTCCAATCAAAGTATGACTACCCCTGCTTTTTAAAAGTTTGCATGAAGCATCTTTTTCCTTCCCTTTAAGACTTTGTGTGTCTTTAAAGCTAAAGTCTTTGTAGGCAACATATATACACTATGTTTTTGAAGAATTTAATCCATTCACATTTAAAGTATTGATAGGTATTGACTTATTATTGCTATTTTGTTATTATTTTCCGTTTGTTTCATTTTTCTATTGTTCCTTTATTTCTATCTTATTCTCTTCCCTTGTAATTTGAGGGATTATCATTTTCCTTCGTAATGATTTTCTGTAATGGTATGTTTTGCTTGCTTTGTCTTTATTTTTTGTATATCTACCAGAGATTTTGTGTGTGTGCTTGATCTTACAGCATAATCATATATTTTATTATCTTAAAAATATTTTATGTTTATTAATTTCTTTCCTTAGAGTATTATTGTGATATAATGGACATGAAGCACTATATGAAGTTCAAGGCATGCAGCATAATGATTTGACTTACATACCTTATGAAATGATTACCACAGTAAGTTTAGTGAACCTCTATCATAAAATAGAAAATAAAAGAAATTTTTTTTTCTTTTTGGTAAAGCTCTTGGGATTGACTCTAACAACTTTCATATATAACATAGAGCATTGATTATATAAATCATGTTATATATTACATCTCTAGTACTTACTTATCTCAAAAGGATGTTTGTACCTTTTGATGACCTTCATCCAATTCCCCCTCCCCTCACCCACTACCCCTCCACAACTCTGCTCTCTTTTTCCCTATGAGTTAGTTTATTTGGTCTCTTTTGAAGTATGATGGACCTGCAACATTATTTTAGTGACTGGTGTACAACATGTTGATTAGATATTTCTATACAGTACAAAATAATCACAGTATAAGTCTAGTAACTGTCTGTCACCATACAAAGATATGACATTATTATTGACTATTTCCCCCATGATATAATTTCTTTTTCATGACTCATTTATTTTGTAACGGGAAGTTTGTAACTCTTCACTTTCCCTCAATTTATTTCTCTCTTCCTCCATCCCCTCCCCATCTGGCAATAATTTGTTTGTTCTCAGTATCAATGACTCTGTTTCTGTTTTGTTTTGTTCACTGGTTGTTTTTCTCTTTTTTACATTCCACCAAGGAAGTCCAAAAATAATTTTTCTGTCCTTGTGTATGCTAAGTCACTTCAGTCATGTCCACCTCTTTGTGACACCAGGCTCCTCTGTCCATGGGATTCTCCAGGCAAGACTACTGGAGTGGGCTCTCATGAGCTTCTCCAGGGGATCTTCCCAACCCAGGGATCGAACCTGTGTCTTAGGTCTCTTGCATTGACAGGCAGATTCTTTGCCACTAGCACCACATATAAGTAAAATCATATGGTATTTTACTTTCTCCATCTGACTTACTCCACTTAGCAAAATACCCTCCAGGTTCATCCATGTTATCACAAATGGTGAGATTACATTTTATATGGATAAGTAATAGCCATTACATATATATATATATATATATGTATGTCTGCATCTTTTTTATCTATTTGTCTGCTGATGGGCATGTAGGTTGCTTGAATATATTGGCTATTGTGATTATCTTACAAATAATATAGGGATGCATCAGTTCAGTTCAGTTGCTAGTCATGTCCGACTCTTTGCCACCTCATGGATTGCACCACACCAGGCCTCCCTGTCCATCACCAACTCCTGGAGTTTACTGAAGCTCATCTCCATTGAGTCGCTGATGCCATCCAACCATCTCATCCTCTGTCATCCCCTTCTCCTCCCGCCTTCAATCTTCCCCAGCATCAGGGTCTTTTCAGATGAGTCAGTTCTTCACATCAGGTGGCCAAAGTCTTGGAGTTTCAGCTTCAACATCAGTCCTTCCAATGAATATTCAGGACTGATTTCCTTTAGGATGGACTGGTTGGATCTCCTTGCAGTCCAAGGGACTCTTAAGAGTCTTCTCCAACACCACAATTCAAAAGCATCAGTTCTTCAGCACTCAGCTTTCTTTATAGTCCAACTTTCACATCCATACATAACTACTGGAAAAGCCATAGCTTTGACTAGATGGACCTTTCTTGGCAAAGTAATGTCTCTGCTTTGTAATACGCTGTCTAGTTTTGACATAACTTTTCCTCCAAGGAGCAAGCATCATCTAATTTCACGGTTAGATGAAATGGTCCATCTGCAGTGATTTTCGAGCCCCTCAAAATAAAGTCTGTCACTGTTTCCAATGTTTACCCATCTATTTGCCATGAAGTGATAGGACCAGATGCCATGCTCTTAGTTTTCTTAATGTTGAGCTTTAAGCCAACTTTTTCACTCTCCTCTTTCACTTTCATCAAGAGGCTCTTTAGTTCTTCTTCACTTTCTGCCACAAGGGTGCTGTCATCTTCATATCTGAGGTTATTGATATTTCTCCCAGCAATCTTGATTCCAGCTTGTGCTTCCTCCAGCCCAGCGTACTCTGAATAGAAGTTAAATAAGTAGGGAGACAATATACAGCCTTGACCTACTCCTTTTCCTATTTGGAACCAGTCTGTTGTTCTATGTCCAGTTCTAACTGTTGCTTCCTGACCTGCATACATTTTTTTCAAGAGGCAGGTCAGGTGTTCTGGTATTCCCATATCTTTAAGAATTTTCCACAGTTTGTTGTGATCCACACAGTCAGAGGCTTTGGCATAGTCAATAAAGCAGAAATAGATGTTTTTCTGGAATTCATTTCTTGTTCTATGAGCCAATGGATGTTGGCAATTTGATCTCTGGTTCCTCTGCCTTTCCTAAATCCAGCTTGAACATCTGGAAGTTCACGGTTCATGTACTGTTGAAGCCTGGCTTGGAGAATTTTGAGCATTACTTTGCTAGCGTGTGAGATGAGTGCAATTGTGCGGTAGTTTGAGCATTCTTTGGCATTGCCTTTCTTTGGGATTGGAATGAAACCTGACCTTTTCCAGTCCTGTGGCCACTGCTGAGTTTTCCAACTTTGCTGGCATATTGAGTGCACCACTTTCACAGCATCATCTCACTAGCTTTGTTCACAGTGATGCTTCCTAAGGCCCATTTGACTTCACATTCCAGGATGTCTGGCTCTAGGTGAGTGATCACACCATCATGATTATCTGGGTCATGAAGACCTTTTTTGTATAGTTCTGTGTATTCTTGCCACCTCTTCTTAATATCTTCTGCTTCTGTTAGATCCATACCATTTCTGTCCTTTATCAAGCCCATCTTTGCATGAAATGTTCCCTTGGTATCTCTAATTTTCTTGAAGAGATCTCTAGTCTTTCCCATTCTATTGTTTTCATCTATTTGTTTACACTGATCACTGAAGAAGGCTTTCTTAATCTCTCCTTGCTTCTTTGGAACTCTATATTTAAATGGATATATCTTTCCTTTTCTCCTTTGCCTTTAGCTTCTCTTCTTTTCTCAGCTATTTGTAAGGCCTCCTCACACAGCCATTTTGCCTTTTTGCATTTCTTTTTCTTGGGGATGGTCTTGATCACTGCCTCCTGTAGAATGTCACAGACATCCATCCGTCCATAGTTCTTCAGGCACTCTGTCTCTCAGATCTAATCCCTTGAATCTGTTTGTCACCTCCACTGTATAATCAGAAGGGATTTGATTTAGGTCATACATGAGTGGTCTAGTGGTTTTCCCTACTGTCTTCAATTTAAGTCTGAATTTGGCAATAAGGAGTTCATGATCTGAGCCACAGTCAGCTCTCAGTCTTTTTTTTTTGCTGACTGTATAGAGCTTCTCCATCTTTGGATGCAAAGAACATAATCAATCTGATTTCAGTGTTGACCATCTGGTGATGTCCATGTGTAGAGTCTTCTCTTGTGTTGTTGGAAGAGGGTGTTTGCTATGACCAGTGCGTTCTCTTGACAGAAGTCTATTAGCCTTTGCCCTGCTTCTTTCTGTACTCCAAGGCCAAATTTGCCTGTTACTCCAGGTGTTCCTTGACTTCCTACTTTCTCTTTCCAGTCCCCTATAATGAAAAGGGCATCTTTTTTGGATGTAAGTTCTAGGTCTTGTAGTTCTTCATAGAACCATTCAACTTCAGCTTCTTCAGCATTACAGGTCAGGCCATAGACTTGGATTACTGTATACTGAATGGTTTGCCTTAGAAATGAACAGAGATCATTCTGTCATTTCTGAGATTGCATCCAAATACTGCATTTCAGACTCTTTTTTTGACTATGAAGTCTAATCCATTACTTCTAAGGGATCCTTGTCCACAGTAGTAGATGTAATGGTCATCTGAATTAAATTCACCCATTCTAATCCATTTTAGTTCACTGATTTCTAAAATGTTAATGTTCACTCTGGCCATCTCCTGTTTGACCACTTCCACTTTGCCTTGATTCATGGACCTAACATTCCAGGTTCCTATGCAATATTGCTCTTTAAAGCATTGGATTTTACTTCCATCACCCGTCACATCCACAAGTGGGTTTGGTTTTGCTTTGGCTCTGTCTCTTCATTCTTTGTGGAATTATTTCTCCACTGTTCTCCAGTAGCATATTGGGCACCTACTGACCTGGGCATTTCATCTTTCAATGTCCTATCTTTTTGCCTTTTCATTCATACTGTTCATGGGGTTCTCAAGGCAATAATACCGAAGTGGTTTGCCATTCCCTTCTCCATGTCTGTAGGGATGCATACATCTTTTCAAATTGTGTTTTCATTTCTTTGGAAAAATACTCAGAACTGGAATTGCTGGACCATATGATAAGTTCTATTTTTATTTTTTGAGGAAACTCCATACTGTTTTCCATAGTGGTCACACCAATTTACATTTGTACCAACAGTGTATGAGGGTTTCCATCATTCTAATCCTTGCCAACACTTGTTGATATCTTTTTAATAATAGCTATTCTGATGGGTATAATGTGACAGTGTAATGTTGAAGTATGTTTCCTATATACTTACTTTGGGAGTTTTTTCAATAAATGGATATTAAAATTTTTTGGATATTTATCAGAAGCTTTTCAACATCTATTAAAATGATCATGTGGTATATCACAACAACTAATTTGAGGATACTGAGCCATTCTTATATTGCTGAGGTAAATCGTAAATGATCGTGTTCTCTGATCCTCTTAATGTTTTACTGGATTTGATTTCCCAACATTTTGTTGAGGTTTTTTTTCATCTGTATTCATCAGGGATATTGACCCATAATTTTCCTTTCTTGCAGTGTCTTTGTTTGGCTTTTGAATCAGGGAAATTCTGGCCTAGAAAAATGAGTTTGGAAGAGTTTGAAAAAGATAGGCTTAATTCCTTTTTAACGTTTGATATAATTCACTTATGAAGCCTTCTAATTCTGGACTTTTGTTTGCTGGAGTTTTTAAATTACTGATTCAGTTTCATGACTGAGTTTGGTGAGTTCATATTTTGTGTTTCATTCTGATTTGGTCTTGGAAGACTAAGTTTCTAGGAATTCATCCATTTCTTTTAGGTTTTTCACTTTATTGGCATAGAATTGTCAATTAATCCCTTTGATCCTTTGTATTTCTGTGGTGCTGGTTTTAACTTCCCTCTCATTTTTTTTTTATTTTATTGGGTTGGCCAAAAAGTTCTTTTGGATTTTTTGATAAACCCCTTTCAGAGAAAGACAGGCTATTTTGTCTGCTCCATCTGCAACTGAGCCCTGGTGGGACAGCCAGTTAACAATTGCTACTTTGTTTGCTGTCATCCTGTAGGACTTGTGAATGGAAGCCCTTTAAATATCTATCAGGTTCAGTTGATCAGATCAGATCAGTCGCTCAGTCGTGTCCAAAACTTTGCGACCCCATGAATCGCAGCACGTCAGGCCTCCCTGTCCATCACCAACTCCCGGAGTTCACTGAGACTCAACATCCATCGAGTCAGTGATGCCATCCAGCCATCTCATCCTCTGTCGTCCCCTTCTCCTCTTGCCCCCAATCCCTCCCAGCATCAGAGTCTTTTCCAATGAGTCAACTCTTCGCATGAGGTGGCCAAAGTACTGGCGTTTCAGCTTTAGCATCATTCCTTCCAAAGAAATCCCAGGGCTGATCTCCTTCAGAATGGTATGGGGACCCATACCTTGTTTGGCAGACATAAAATCTGGTGTGCAGATGTGTGTACCTGCTCAGGTCAGTACTAGTGACTTGAATCAGGCTGGACAGAGAAGGCAGGAGAGGTGTATCTGCTGATGCTGTCTAATTAGAAGCCTGGCTCTAGGCAGCAACGTGTAAAGTATGCAGATAAAGTTCTATTCAGGGAAAGACTGGCATATGAATGATCCTGCCTAATCCTTCTGCACTGAGCCCTTGGGAGATAGCCATGGCAATGCTAGTATGCCTATTAAGAATTGCTTCTTTGTTATTATACCCTGGATCTCATGTACATAAGCCCAGTTAGATTTCTGAGGTGGGTGTTTTGAAACTCCCTTTTATTGAAAGTCTCAAATATATTGGAGTACTAGATGTAGAGTCCAAACCCTTTGTTCCTCAGGGATGAGCTTGGGGGTCATTCCCAATTATACAGTACTGTGTGAGGAAGGGGTTTATGGCAAGAGTGTGCCTTGGCCTTTCAAACCCACTTCAGTGTGGCTATTTTTTCATTCATCTGATGTGTAGCATCAGAGGGAATTTCTCCATGTGTGTATCTACATTCATTTTGGGAGTAGGAGAGCTCAGGAAACTCCTGCATTGCCCTTTTGGTTGACTCCTACCTCAGTGTCTTCTAACTAATCAGGTTACTCAGTATTTTAGTGTCAGAGAAAAGATTTTAAAAATAAGGTAGGATATATCTAAATATGCAGCAAAATGGATTACTTAAAATAATTATTTTCCCAAAAGACAGTTTCAAATAGTTTCAACATAAAATGTCAAGCTAATGAGAGAATTTTGCATTATCTTACATTTTGAAATATCTGGAATTTAATGTAGTATCATAGATATAGTAACAAAAACTAGCTTTATGATCCAGCCTCATCACTTCCAGTATGATCCATGGCAAACCAATAAACTGTCAAAGCCTCAAGCTCTTTTTGTATTTTTAAGAACATATCTATTTTAAAGGACTTACTGACAATTATCATGATTCAATACACTGTTTCACAACCTAAATGATTTTCTTTGTAATATTTCCTGGCAAGAGATAACTTTTGTAATATGTTAGATATTAGGTTAAGATCTCCAGACTAAATTTACTGTAAAAATTTACCACTGAACCTCAATTTTTAGCATTACAGATGTGTAACTAGACTCACTGATAAAATCTAGTTATTCTGAATTCCATGTTATTATAAATCAAGGAAAATAAGATTTTATTTTAAATAAGAAAACCATTAAATCTTGTTACATGGAAAATATTCTCAATTTTTAGCATAAGTCATTACATTATATCTAATTGAACATACATTTTATATAATACTTTTTGTTTAAAATAGACAAAAATTAGGGATTGTCTAAATCTTAGACAACCACTCACTCAAAACTAATACCACTAAATGATTTTGTAGTGGTTATTCACTTTTTAATAGACAGGTGGTTTTCTGGTGTTTATTATATATTTATCCTGGAATCATAAATAAAATATATCACATCTAGCTCAATTGTGGCCGGTTAGAAATAGAATAATATAAACCCATGGTGGTGGTGGTTTAGTCATGTCCGACTCTTGCGACCCCATGGATTGCAGCTTGCCAGGCTCCTCCGTCCATGGGATTTTCCAGGCAAGAGTACTGGAGTGGGGTGCCATTGCCTTCTCCGTTTAAAAGGGCAGAACTAAACATTTTTCCAGAGAGGACATAAGAGTAGCCAACAGGCATATGAAAAGATGCTTAACATCACTAATCATCATGGAAATGCAAATCAAAAACATGCTATCACTTCACACCTGTTGCTGCTGCTGCTAAGTCGCATCAGTCGTGTCCGACTCTGTGCAACCTCATAGACGGCAGCCCACCAGGCTCCTCCATCCCTGAGATTCTCCAGGCAAGAACACTGGAGTGGGTTGCCATTTCCTTCTCCAATGCATGAAAGTGAAAAGTGAAAGTGAAGTTGCTTAATCGTGTCTGACTCTTCGTGGCCCCATGGACTGCAGCCTACCAGGCTCCTCCGTCCATGGGATTCTCCAGGCAAGAGTCCTGGAATGGGGTGCCATGACACCTGTTAGGATGACTATAATTCAGAAAATAGAGGCAACAGATGCTTGTGAAGACATGATGAAAAGAGAACCTTTATATACTGTTGGTGGGAATTTAAATTGGTCTAACCACTATGGAAAATATCATAGAGGTTTTAAAACATTAAAAATTTATCATCTAGCAATTCCACATCTGGGTATATACCTAAAGTAAATGAAAACAGGATTTTGAAGATATATATGTATACCCATTTTCAGTTCAGCATTATTCACAATAGCCAGGATATGGAAACTTAAATGCCCATCAATAGATGAATGGATAAGAAATATATAATGCATATATACAATGGAATTATATTCAGCTATGAGAAAGGAAGACGTCCTGTGATTTGTGACAACATGGACGGGCTGTTCAACATGGACCTTAAGTAAATTATGCCAACTGAGATAAGTCAGAAAAACAAATACTGTATAAATTGACTTGTGTGGCCTCTAAAAAAGTAAAAATCATAAAAAAAAGAGTAAAATGATGGTTAGCAGTGGATAGTGGGAATGTGGAAGAATAAGATAGAAGTTGTTTAAGGGTCCAACCTTGTAACAAGTAATGAATAAGCCAAAGAGATCTAGTGCACAGCCTAATGAATATTGTACTACAATCAAACTAAACATTATGCCTCACACCGAACAAAAGGGGTAACTATGCAGTGTGATAGAGGTGCTAAGTATTACTGCAGTGGCAATCATATTACAATGTATAAGTGTATTAAACTGATACCTTAAATTTATAGAGTGTTATATGTCAAATATGAAGTGAAAGAGTTATTGCTCAGTTGTATCCAACTCTTTGCAAGCCCATGGACTGAGCCCACCAGGCTCTTCTGTCCATGGAATTCTCTGGGCAAGAGTACTGGAGTGGGATCTTCCTGACCCAGGGATTGAACCCTGGTCTCCTGCATTGCAGGGGAATTCTTTACTATCTGAGCCATGGAAAGCCCATATGTCAAATATATTCAAAATTTAAAAACTGGAGAAAAAAATATTTCAAGATGAATGAAAATATAAAACATAACAAAACTTATGAGATGCAGCAAAAGAGTGCTCAGAGGAAATTGTATAGCTATAAAACACCTACATTAAAAGAGACAAAAATCTCAAATCAATAACATAATTTCATAGCTTGCAGAACTAGTAAAAGAAGAGCAATCCAAACCCAAAACTAGCAGAAGTAAGGAACTAAAAAATATTAGAATGGAGGTAAATGAAATACAGAATAGAAAAACAATGGAGAAAATCAACAAAACCAAAAGTTAGTTCTTTCAAAAGATCAAGAGTTGGCCACCCTTTAGCTAGATTGAAAAGGACAAAGAAGATGCAAATAACTAGAATCATAAATAAAGTAGATGCATCACTACCAACCTTACAGAAAAGAAAAATAGTATAAGAAAATACTATGAGCAGTTATATGACAACAAATTAGATAACCTAGATGAAATGAACAAATTGCTAGAAACACAAAGTAGCTAAACTTCTTAAGACTAGAAAACCTCAACACACTTACAACATGTAAAGAACTTGAATCAGTAATCAAAAATGCCATCACCCCCCCCACAAAAATCAGGGAACAAGTGACATCACTAATGAATTTTACCAAAATTTAAAGAAGTAACACCATTCTTTCTTAAACTCTTACAAAAAATGGAAGAGAAGAGAATAGTTCCTATCTCATTCTAGGAGATCAGTATTGCCCCAATTTGAAAACTGTATAAAACATCACAAAAAAAGATTACAGACCAATATCCCTTATAAATATAGATGAAAAATCCCCCCCAAATTACTAGCAAACTGATTGTACAATATGACTAAATAGTATTTATCCCAGGTATGCCCAGGGTGGTCTAACATAAGAACACCAATGTAATATACCATAAAATGCATAAGGGCATTTGACAAAATCACTTTTTTTTTTTTTAACAAAAAATTCAGAATACTAGGAATAAAAAGGAACTTCCTCAACATAACAAAGGGCATTTATTAAAAAAAAATACAGCTAACATCAAATTCAGTGTGAAAGACTGAAAGCTTTCCTCCTAAGATTAAAAACAAGACAAGGATGCCTGCTTTCACCACTGCTGTTCAACACTGTGTTAAGAATTCTAGCCAGAACAGATAGATAAGAACAAGAATTTAAAGGAATTCAAATTGGAAAGGTAGAAATAAACATATCAAAAAAATCCCAGGGAATCTAAAAGAAAACTACTAGAGCTAATAAAATATTCAGCAAAGTGTCAAGTTACAGCATCAACACACAGAATTAGTTGTGTTCACCAGTAGAGAACAACCTGAAAAGGATATTAAGAAAGTAGTTTCACTTATACTAGCATCTAAAATAAATAGGAAAAAATTTAACCAAGGATGTGAAAGACATATAATGAGAAGTATAAAACATAGCTAAAAGAAATTAAAGAAGACCTAAATAAAAGGAAAGATATCCTGTATTCATGGATTAGAAGACTTAATATTGTTAAGATATCAGTACTAGCTACAGCTATCTGTAGATTCAGTGCAATGTCTATCAAAATTACAAGACCCCTTTTTGTAGAAATGGAAAACTTGGTCCTTAATATCAAAGGGCCCTGAGTACACAAACAAACAAAAAACCTAGAAAACAAACCACACTGTTGTAGGCTCACATTTTCATTTTCAAAACTTACTATAGGAATCAAAACAGAATGATACTAGCAAAAGAATATGGAATAGAAATGGAATCGTAATTATAGAAATAAACCTGTATGTCTGTGGCCACTTGATTTTTGGAAAGGGTGCTAAGGCCATTCATTGGAGAGAGTCTCTTCAACAAATAATGCTAGGACAAGTGGATTTCCACATGAAAAGAATAAAATTGGACCATTTAACCTCATATTATGTACAAAAACTAACTCAAAATAGATCAGTGGCCTAAATATAAAACATAAAACTCTTAAAAGAAAATAGAAAGGTAAATATTCATGACCAGTAGATTCTTAGATATGACACCAAAACATAAGCAAATAAATTGAACTTCATCAAAGTTAAAATTTTGTGCATCAGAAGGACATTTTCCACACAATAGGAGAAAATGTTTGCAAATCATATCTGATAATGGTTTAATACCTGCAATATATAAAGGACTCAAGAAGAAAACTCAATTAAAAAATGGGCAATGGACTTCAATAGACATCCTTCTAAAGAATATACACAAATAGCCAATAAGCACGTGAAAGATTATATAACATCATTAGTCACTAGGGGGATTAATGTAAATCAAAATGACAGTGAGAATCATACCTATTACTATGATTATAATTTTTTAGAAAAAGAAAATAACAAGTGTTGGCAAGGATGTGCAGAAATTGGAACCCTTGGGTATTGCTAACAGGGATGCAAAATGATATATTTTGCTGAAAAAAAAAGTTTGGAGTTTCCTCAAAACGCTAAACATAGAATTACCATGTGACATAGCAGTTCTACTCTTGGGTATATAACCATAGGAATTAAAAAGAGGGACTCAAAACAGATACTTGTTTGCCAGTGTTCGTTGCAGCATTATTCACTATAGCCAACAGATGGAAACAACCCAAGTACATAAGAACAATTAATGGATAAACAAAATGTGGTATATACATACAGTGAAATATTATCAGCCATAAAAAGAATGAGGTTTTGATATATTATGTAGTATCAGTGAACCTTTAAAATGTTAAGTGAAATAAGCCAGCATAAAGGATGAATATTGTATGATTCCACTTCTATGAAATATCTTGTTGTTTTTTAGTCACTCCATCATGTCTGACTCTCTGCAACCCCACAGACTGTAGCCCACCAGGCTCCACAGTCCATGGGATTTTCCGGGCAAGAATACTGGAGTGGGTAGCCATTTCCTTCTCCAGGGGATCTTCCTGACTCAGGGATCAAACCCATGTCTCCTGTATTGGCAGACATATTCTTTATCAGTGAGCCACCTGGGAAGCCCATGAAATATCTTAGAATAGGCAGATTCATAGAGACAGAAAAGTAGATTAGAGATGCCAGGAGCAGAGGAGAATAGGCAGTTGGGGAATTATTGCATAACGGCTACAGAGTTTCTCTTTGTGGTAATGGGAAAGTTTTTTAGAAAAAAATAGTGGCAATAATTATATAACTTTGTGAATGTAATTAATGCCACTGAATTGTATATTAGAAAAGTCAAATTTCATATTATTTGTGTTTTATCACAGTTAAAAATACTCTTTTTTAAAAAAGACATGATTCTCACTTCATACCTGGTTACAGAAACAAAACTTTTAAGAATTATATAATACAGCCTGATATAATACAGCCTGATAACTTTATAAATATATTCAAAGTAAATCATGTGTTATAGAATATGTTGCAATCTGCAATATATATTAATCTATATAAAAAGTTAATTTGGCAGGACTAATAAATGATTCTGGGATCCTAAAGATATAGAAAATAAAAAGAAATTTAAAATTCATTTTGCATTAACTTTTCATGTCTATTAACAGAGTAACTGTATACCTGCTTATGACTAAAAATATCCACCACTGCTAAGGCTTGCTTATATCAATCAAATTTTGACACATCAAAACTATTACATAATATGCAGAACAATAAAACACCAAGCTTTAATATTTCATCTGTCCCATCACAGATAAAGGGTAGGATATACCTCCTTTTTTTCAGTAGTACGTGAACCAAGAACTTCCAGATGTACAAGCTGGTTTCAAGAGACAGGGGAACCAGAGATCACATTGCTAACACTCTTTGGATCATAGACAAAGCAAAGGAGTTCCAGAAAAACATCTATTACTGCTTCATTGACTACACCAAAGCCTTTGACTGTGTGGATCACAACAAACTATGGAAAATGCTTATAAGAGATGGAAAAACAAAACCATCTTACCTGTCTCCTAGAAACCTGTATGCAGGCCAAGAAACAACAGTTAGAAGCAGAAAGGGAACAATAAACTGGTTCAAAATTTGGAAAGGAGTAAGACAGACTGTATATTATCATCTTGCTTTATTTAACTTACATTCAGAGTACAGCATGAGAAATGCTGGGCTGGATGAATCACAAGCTGGAATCAGAATTACCAGGAGAAATATCAAGAGCTTCAGACATGCAAATGATACCACTCTAATGGCAGAAAATGAAAAGGAACTAAAGACCCTCTTGATGAGGGTAAAAGAAAAGAGTGAAAAAGCTAGCTTAAAACTCAAAATTCAGAAAACTAAGATCCATGGCATCTGGTCCCATCACTTCATGGCAAATACATGCGGGAGCAGTGGAAACAGTGACAGATTTTATTTTCTTGGGCTCCAAAATTATTGTAGATGTTGACTGCAGCCATGATATTAAAAGACCCTTGCTCCTTGAAAGGAAAGATATGACATAACTAGCCAGCATATTAAAAAGCAGAGGCATCACTTTGCCAACAAAAATCTGTATAGTCAAAGCTGTGGTTTTTCCAGTAGTCATGTACGGATGTGACAGTTGGACTGTAAAGAAAGCTGAGTGCCGAAGAATTGATGCTTTTGAACTGCGGTGTTGGAGAAGACTCTTGAGAGTCCCTTGGACTGCAAGGAGATCCAACCAGTCCATCCTAAAGGAAATCAGTCCTGAATATTCATTGGAAGGACTGGTGCTGAAGATAAAACTCCAGTTCTTTGGCCACCTGATGTGAAGAACTGACTCATTTGAAAAGACCCTGATGCTGGGAAAGATTGAAGGCAGGAGGAGAAGGGGATGACAGAGGATGAGACGGCTGGATGGCATCACTGACTCAATGGACATGAGTTTGAGTAAACTCCGAGAGTTGGTGATGGACAGGGAGGCCTGGCGTGCTGCAGTCCATGGGGTCACAAAGAGTCAGACACAACTGAGTGACTGAACTGAATTAACCTCTAAAGAATTTTTTTCATAAGAACTACAAAATGTATTTCAAAATATATTCATAATAATATTCAGTACATGCTGAAAATATAGTTGAGAAGCTTGATTTGGGACACTCTCAAAATATGCTAATGATTCATTCTGTTCTCTGAAGTCTATCCTTATATACAGGCATTCACCCATCCACTCAACGAACATTCTGCAAACAAACATTCCATCCTCAAAGCACTGTGCAGGTTACTAAAATTACAAAAATGAAATAGATAATTGTTGACAGTCTTTCTGTCTCTGAATCTTCAAAATATAGTACTTTATGGTCTTCGATGGCAAATATAAATTTGTACTGTATTTTGTGGAGAAAAAGTCATGCTTTGTTTTTTAGAACACAAGAGAAATCCTTCTGAGGTAAAATGGTTTTGGCAAAAATAGAATTTATGAAGAGGCAGAAGTACCTGTATGAGATTCTGGAATGCTGGTTCTTTTTTATATTTTTTCTAAATCTGATGGTGACTTGGAGATTTTCTCCACAGTTCTTTATTACTGTTTGATTTCATGCAATGAGTTTGTCCAAGAGCTTTATCTTTTTCACCCCCAGTGAGAAAACAAATCCGTTTCAACTTTGTGATTATCATCCTTTCCTTTAATAGTTCTAAAATCACTTCATTATTTCCAGTCAGAATTAATTTCTCTCTTAACCCCTGGGTGCTCTGCTTCACATCATCCTAAGCTTTAGGACAGAGAAGCCTCTGCCTGATACATTACAGGTTGTTGTGGAAGAGGGGGAGAAACTGCTGCAGCATCTCAAACTGATGAATATGCTACCCAGAAACAATGCACACAATATTTTCTTTGGACATTCATTTTCATTTGTCAAGTCTCGTGCCATGCCTAAATCATAAGGGGCAGAGAAGTACAAATAAGCCAGGCATTCAGGAGACCAGAACACTTGTGAAAAGCTCCAAATGTACCACAGTCAGGGAAATTTTAGTCTAATTCACTTAAAAACTTGAATAAAATGGATACTGCTATATAAAAATTACCAAACGTACTCAAGAATAACTAGAAAACATTAGTATACCAACAACTATTCACGAAATTGATATTTAAAAATCTATACCACACCTGAAAAGACTACAGGCTTTATAGGTTAGATTTATCAAACCACCAAGAATTCTAATTTTATGCAGACCATTTTTGAGAGTAAAAAGAGAACACAGGATTGCCAGTGTCAGAACAGAGACAGCCAGTGCCTCTTGCTTGCAAGATATGCAGACACACAGATCCACAGAGAACTGTCACCTAACTGCCAGCATGTTTTATGAAGACAATAAAATCATGAGATACAATCCAGGCAAATATTGCATAAAACAGAAAATTATAGACCAATCTTCCTTATAAACATAGGCATAAAAATGCCACGTAAAATATATGAAGTTGAATTCATCAATGTGTAAAAACCAGTATCACGAACACATGGAATTTATCCTGGATTTAAAGGAATGATGAAACATGGAAAATCTATCAACTTAATTCATCACTGTAACAGATCTTTTTAAAATTATTCAACATTTTTAAAAAATCTACTTTTGAATTCATCACATTAACAGATTAAAGAAGAAAATCATATGAATATATTTATCTCAATACAGAGGAACTGTTTTGACGTGATCAAAAATTGAGTATGTTCAGTATTGGCACAAAAATCCAAATTTTCTGATTCCTTGAAGAGTATGATTTCCACTGTAGTGGAAAAGTGTCCTTTACCTTGAAATACCATAGTTAAAATGTGCTAATAATACTGGCTATTCTTTAAACCATGTCTTAATAACAAATTCACTTTATCAAGTTATCACTAAATAGTAAGTTGTGCTTAAGTCTGAGGATTTCCTGGTGCAGAAACTTCTGTCCATTAATTCCAATTCAAATCCAATTTTGGAATAAAGTGGTTATATGTAATATATACATTGACTGTTATATGCTTTTCAGTGTGCTGTCTCCTAGGCCAGGCACTTCTAATGGGGGCAAAAACTGGTTCTTGGGGCACCAAAAAAATCTTAGCTGTAACAGTAGTTTTTGGCCCTCACGAGCTCAACCCTACCTGAAAAAAATGTATTCCTTATTTTAAATTTCTCTCAGTAGAGGGAAATTGGATTTAAGCTAATTTGATTTACTGATTAGAATATTTCAGATAAATTTTAATTCAACTATTTTTTTCCTCCTTACATGGGTGATAATGCAATAAACAAAAAAAAGATTGATAAACTGTTGTAGAGTATGAGTTTCTTTAGACAGGAACCATGTCTAAAAATATCTTTAAATTCTCAGCCTCTAAGTGATAGTACATATAATCTTCATAAATTTTAATATTCCATAGTTTCACTATCTGATACTCTGACAGTTTAAAGTTAACAACTGCCTTAGAGAAATCAACTCATATTTGAAGGAAACAGTTTCTCACCATTTGTCT
Source organism: Bos indicus x Bos taurus (assembly GCF_003369695.1). Lineage (NCBI taxonomy): Eukaryota > Metazoa > Chordata > Mammalia > Artiodactyla > Bovidae > Bos > Bos indicus x Bos taurus. The sequence continues at coordinate 14,960,392 of NC_040095.1, read as the reverse complement.
GAACAAACAATATATTGATTTATTCACAAAAGACAGACATAATATGAAGAACAAGAACTGAGAAAAGCAGCTGCTTTTCATATTGAAAGTAACAGTTACAATATTAAATTAAAAATAAGAATAATTTATTGAAACTTTAGTATTGGCCAGGAATGTGCTTAGCATGTATTAATTTATATTTACTGATTTACTGATTAAAAGAATTTTTACTGATTAAAAGAATATAGGGGTAGGGGAGGAAGAGGTACAAACTACAAGTGAGAGGTATAAAATAAGAGATAAGGATATATTGTACAACATGGAAAAAACATGGCCAATATTTTATAATAACTGTATATGGAATATAACCTTTAAAAATTGTAAATCACTTTATTGTATACCTATAACATATTACTATATAACTGACAACTATACTTCAATAAAAAATGAAATTTAAAAATTATTAAGATGCCTGTACTACTCAAAGCAAAAACAGACTCAGTACAATCCCTATCAAAATACCAATGGCATTTTTCAAAGAAACAGAAAAATAACAGTTGTAAAATTGGTATAGACTCACACTGTTGTTCAGTAGCCAAGCTGTATTCAACACTTGGCAACTTTATGGGCTGCAGCACACCAGGCTTCTCTGTCCCTCCCATCTCTTGGAGTTTGCCCAAATTCATGTTCATTGAATCAGTGACGCCATCTCATCCTCTGTCACCCTCTTCTCCTTCTATCTTCAGTCCTTCCCAGCATCAAGGTCTTTTTCAGTGAGTCAGCTGTTCGCATCAGGTGGCCAAAGTACTGGAGCTTCAACTTCAGCATCAATCCTTCCAAAGAGTACTCAGGATTGATTTCCTTTGAGACTGGCTGGTTTGATCTTGCTTTCCAAGGGACTCTCAAGAGTCTTCACCAGCATCACAGATTGAAAGCATCAATTTTTGGCATTCTGCCTTCTTTAATGTCCAGCTCTCACACCCATACATGACAACTGGAAAGACTATAGCCTTGACTATTCAGACCTTTGTCAGCAAAGTCATCTCTTTGCTTTTTAACATGTTGTGTAGGTTTGTCATAGCTTTCCTGCCAAGAAGCAATTGTCTTCTAATTTCATGGCTACAGTCACCATCTGCAGTGATTTTAGAGCCCAAGAAGAGGAAATCTGTCACTTCTTCTACCTTTTTCCGTTCTGTTTGCCATGAGGTGATGGGACCAGATCATAAGATCTTAGTTTTTTTAATATCCACTTTTAAGCCAGCTTTTTCACTTTCCTCCTTTGCCCTCATCAAGAGGCCTCTTAAGTTTCTCTTCACTTTCTGTCCTTAGGGTGGTATCATCTGCGTATCTGAGGTTGTTAATATTTGTCCTGTCAATCTTGATTCCAGGTTGTAACTCATCCAGCCTGGCATTTCACATGATATGCTCTGTGTATAAATTAAATAAACAGGGTGATAATAAACAGCCTTATCGTACTCCTTTCTCTATCCTGAATCAGTCAGTTGTTCCATACAGGGTTTTAACTGTTGCTTCTCCAGTTTGTTATGATCCACACAGTCAAAGGCTTTAGTGTAGTCAATGAAACAGAGTTTGATGTTTTCCTGGAATTCCCTTGCTTTCTCTGTGATCCAGAGAATGTTGGCAATTTGATCTCTAGTTCCTCTGCCTTTTCTAAACCCATCTGCCTGAACATCTGGAGTTTTCAGTTCATGTAAGGCTGAAGCCTAGCCTAGAGGATTTTGAGCATAACCTTCCTAGCATGGGAGATGAATGCAATTGTCTGATGGTTTGAACCTTCTTTAATATTGCCCTTCTTGGGAACTGGAATGAGGACTGACCTTTTCCAGTCCTGTGCCCACTGCTGGGTTTTCCAAATTTGCTGACAGATTGAGTGCAGCACTTTAGTAGCATCATCTTTTAGGATTTTAAATAGTTCTGCTGGAATTCCATCACCACCTCAAGCTTTATTGGCAGCAGTGCATATATGGAACCACAAAAGATCCCAAATAAAAGAACCTTGAGAAAGAACAGAGTAGAAGGTATCACGTGATGATTTCAAGTTATATTACAAGGCTATACTAATCAGAACAGTATGGCATTGGTATAAAAATAGACTCATAAACCAATGGAACACAGTGGAAACCTCAGAAGTAAATCCTGGTATACATAATCAACTAATTCTTAGGGAATCAGGAATATATTCACAATGGGGAAAGGAAGGATACTCTTTTCAATAAATAGTATTGGGAAAACTGGATTGCCACACACAAAAGAGTGAAACTGAACCCATGTGTTACACCAGACACAAAAATCTATTCAAAAATATATTAAAGAGTTAAATGTAAGATCTGCAACCATAAAAATCTATAAGAAACCATGTAGGATAAGCTCCTTGACATGGGCCTTTCCAGTCATTATTTTTGGATATGACACCACAAAAGGTCAGGCAACAACAGCAAAAATAAACAAGCAGGACTATATCAAACTAAAAAGCTTCTTCCGCATGGCAAGGGAAACAAGCAAAATGAAACATAGTCCATGGTTTTGGAAAAAAAAATATACGAACCATATATCTCAGCAAAGATAGTGGATATTTGCTAAGAAAGTAGACAGAAGGTACTCTCAAAACCACAAAAAAGGAGATGGATATGTCAGTTAGCTTGATTATAATAATCATCTCACTAAATATTATATATCAAATCATCCTACTTTACACCTTAAAATATACACAATTTCTGTTATACAGTATAAAACATATGTGAACAATAATTTAAGATTGTTCTTGATCAAAGAAACTTGACTTTAAGTAACCATAATGATAACTCAGGTAGATGCAACCTTTATATGAGAATAAGAAACCTGATGTGGAGCAGAATATTCAACATTACTTTTGTTTTTATTAAATGAGTTATTAAAAAGAATGAATCAGAATCTACTTCAAGCTTGAGCCTTACAGAAACTTTATCACCAGAGTAACTAGCATATGCCAGAATATATCTTTTCTGCTCAGTTTATTATATTTTCCCCACCCACTCAAACTAATAACCACATTAGTAGACAGTAGATAAGTACAAAGCAAAGGCTAATATTAATATTCAGTTCAGTTCAGTCGCTCAGTCATGTCCGACTCTGCAACCCCATGGACCGCAGCACTCCAGGCCTCCCTGTCCATCACCAACTCTCGGAGTTTACTCAAACCCATATCCATTGAGTCGGTGATGCCATTCAACCATCTCATCCTCTGTCGTCCCCTTCTCCTACAGCCTTCAATCTTTCCCAGCATCAGGGTCTTTTCAAATGAGTCAGTTCTTCACATTAGGTGACCAAAGTATTGGAGTTTCAGCCTCAACATCAGTCCTTCCAATGAACACTCAGGACTGATCTCCTTTAGGATGGACTGGTTGGATCTCCTTGCAGTCCAAGGGACTCTCAAGAGTCTTCTCCAACACCATAGTTCAAAAGCATCAATTCTTCAGTGCTCAGCTTTATTTATAGTCCAACTCTCACATCCATACATGATTACTGGAAAAACCATAGCCTTGATGAGACAGACCTTTGTTGGCAAAGTAATGTCTCTGCTTTTTAACATGCTGTCTAGGTTGGTCATAACTTCCCTTCCAAGGAGTATCTGCATTTCGTGGCTGCATTCACCATCTGCAGTGATTCTGGACCCCAGAAAAATAAATCAGCCACTGTTTCCACTGCTTCCCCATCTATTTGCCATGAAGTGATGGGACCAGATGCCATGATCTTAGTTTTCTGAATGTTGAGCTTTAAGCCAACTTTTTCACTCTCCTCTTTCACCTTCATCAAGAGGCTCTTTAGTTCTTCTTCACTTTCTGCCATAAGGGTGCTGTCATCTGCATATCCAGAGAAGGCAATGGCATCCCCCTGTAGTACTCTTGCCTGGAAAAATCCCATGGATGGAGGAGCCTGGTAGGCTGCGCTCAATGAAGTCATTAAAGTCAGACACGACTGAGCGACTTCACTTTCACTTTTTACTTTCATGCATTGGAGAAGGAAATGGCAACCCACTCCAGTGTTCTTGACTGGAGAATCCCAGGGACAGGGGAGCCTGGTGGGCTGCTATCTATGAGGTCTCACAGAGTCAGACATGACTGAAGTGACTTAGCAGCAGCAGCATCTGCATATCTGAGGTTATTGATATTTCCCCCAGAAATCTTGATTCCAGCTTGTGCTTCATCCAGCCCAGCGTTTCTCATGATGTACTCTGAATAGAAGTTAAATAAGCACGGAGATAATATACAGCCTTGACGTACTCCTTTTCCTATTTGGAACCAGTCTGTTGTTCCATGTCCAATTCTAACTGTTGTTTCCTGACCTGCAAACAGATTTCTCAAGAGGCAGGTAAGGTGGTCTAGTAGTCCCATCTCTTTCACAATTTTCCACAGTTTATTGTGATCCACACAGTCAAAGCCTTTGGCATATCATATTATTCATCTTTAAAAAGCCTTTAACGTCTAAAAAGACCTTACTTTTTTAGGTCTCTAAAAAATAAACTTCACTATTTGTCAGCTAAACCCTGGTTGTCATTGGGCAAATAATTAGCATGTAAATAGGAAGCATTAATATAAACATGGCTAGTGAAGGTGATGAAATTCCAGCTGAGCTATTTAAAATCCTAACAGATGATGCTCTTAAGTGCTGCACTCAACATGTCAGAAAAAGTGGAAAACTGAGCAGTGACCAAAGGACTGGAAAAGGTCAGTTTTAATTCCAATCCCAAAGAAGGGCAGTGCCAAAGAATGTACAAACTACCATACAATTGCCCTTATTTTGCATGCTAGTAAGGTTATGCTCAAAATCCTTCAAGCTAGACTTCAGCAGTAGGTGAACTGAGAACTTCCAGATATACAAGCTGGGTTTAGAAGACAGAGGAACCAGATATCAAATTGCCAACATTTGTTGGATCACAGAGAAAGATAATATTTTAAAAAATCTACTCCTGCTTCATTGACTACACAAAAGCCTTTGACTCTGTGGATCACAGCAAACTGGAAAATTCTGAGAGATGGGAGTACCAGACCACAATGGATGGTGACTGCAGCCATGAAATTAAAAGATGCTTTCTCCTTGGAAGAAAAACTACAACAAACCTAGACAATGTATTAAAAAGCAGAGACATTACTTTACTGACAAAGATCTGTAGAGTCAAAGCTACGGTTTTTCCAGTAGTCATGTATGGATGTAAGAGTTGGACCATAGAGAAATCTGAGAACCGAACAATTGATGCTTTTGAACTGTGGTGTTAGAGAAGACTCTTGAGAGTCCCTTGGACTATAAGGAGATCAAACTAGTCAATCCTAAAGGAAATCAGTCCTGAATATTCATTGGAAGGACTGATGCTGAAGTTGAAGTTCCAGTACTTTGGTCACCTGATGTGAATAGTTGACTCATTGGAAAGGACCATGATGCTAGGAAAGATTGAAAGCAGGAGATGGGGATGACAAAGAATGAGATGGTTGGATGGCATCACCAACTCAATGGACATGCATTTGAGCACGCTCCAGGAGTTGGTGATGGATGAGGAAGCCTGGCGTGCTGCAGTCCATGGGGTCACAAAGAGTCAGACATGACTGAGCAACTGAACTGAACTGAACTGATCCATGTTGCTGCAAATGGCATTGTTTCATTGTTTTTGATGGCTGAGTAATACTCTATTGTGTATATATAACACATCTTCTATATTCATCTGTAGATGGACACTTAGGTTGCTTCCATATCTTGGCTATTGTAGACAGCACTGCATTGAACACTGGGGTGCATGTATCTTTTTGAACCATGTTTTTCTTCAGATACATGCCCCAGAGTGGGATTGCTGGATCATATGGTAGCTCTGTTTTTAGTTCCTTAAGGAACGTCCATACTGTTCTCCATAGGGGGTGTTCCAATTTACATTCCCACCAACAATGTAGATATGTGTGTTAGTCGCTCAGTTGTATCCAACTCTTTACAACCCCATGGACTGTAACCTACGAAGCTCTTCTGTCCATGGAATTCTCCAGGTAAGAATACTGGAGTGGTAGCCATTCCCTTCTCCAGGGGATCTTCCCGATCCAGGGATAGATCCCAGGTCTCTTGCATTGCAGGCAGATTCTTAACTTTCTGAGCCACTAGGGAAGCCCCAACAATGTAAAAAGGGATCCTTTTTCTCCACATGTCCCACATTTGTTATTTGTAGGCTTTTTGATGATGGCCATTCTAACTGGTATGAGGTGATATCTCACTTTAGTTTTGATTTGAATTTATCTAATACTGACGTTGAGCATCTTTTCATATGCCTCTTGGTCAACTCTAAGTCTTCTTTGGAGAAACATCTATCTATTTAGGTCTTTTGCCCATTTTTTCATGGGTTGTTCTTAAAATATGTATGGAGACACAAAAGACCCCAAAGAGCCAAAACAATCTTGAGAATGAAAGACAGACTTGGAGGATTAGGTTCCTTGACTTTAAATTATACTGCAAAGCTACAGTCATTAAAGCAGTATGGTGCTGACACAAAACCAGACATAAAGATCAGTGGAACAGGGTAGAGAGCCCATGTAGCACCTATGATCAATTAATCTATGACAAAGAAAGCAAGACTGTACAATGGAGAAAAGATAGTCTCTTTTAATAAATGATGCTGAGAAAACTGGACAGCTACATATGAAAAATGAAATTAGAACATTCTTTAGCACCATACACAAAAATAAACTCAAAATGAATTAACAGCCTAAATGTAAGACCAGATACTATAACTTCTTAGAGGAAAATGTAGGCAGAACACTCTTTAACATAAATCACCACAATATCTTTTTCAATCTTCTCCTAGAGTAATGAAAATGAAAACAAAAGTAAACAAATGGGACCTATTTAAACTGAAAAGTTTTCATAGCACAAGAAACCATAAACGAAATGAAAAGACAACCCATAGAATGTGAGGAAATGTTGCAAACAATGCAGCCAATAAGGAATTAATCTCTAAATCTTATAAACGGCTCATGCAACTCAATATCCAAAAAATGAACCTCACAAAATTTTAATTAAAAAATCAGATGATATAGGTGAGAAATCTGAAATCAAAGAGATCAATAAACTTGCCCCAAGTAAATGACAGAACAAAATTAGTCTCTTAAAATTTCTGCCAGTTATATGCCCAATAAGGAGTTCATATCCAAAATATATAAAGAGCTCATACAACTCATTATCAAAAAAATCAATTAAAAAATACACAAGACCTGAACAGACATTTCTCCAGAGAAGACATACAGATGACCAATAGGAAAAGATGCTCAACATTACTAATCATCAAAGAAATGTAAATGAGGTATTATCTCACACCTGTAGAATGGCTACCATCATAAAGACCACAAATAACATTGATGAGAATTTAGAGAAAAGGATATCCTACTACATTGTTTGTAGGAATGTAAATTGGTATAGCCACAATGTAAATTAGTATAAAGTTTCCTCAATAAACTAAGAATAGAACTACCAATTGGTCCTCCATTTCCATTCTTGGATATATTACTGAGGTTAAAAAAAAAAAAACACAGTAATTTGAAAAGGTATATTCATGAGACAGGGATCAAGACCATCCCCAAGAAAAAGAAATGCAAAAAGGCAAAATGGCTATCTGAGGAGGCCTTACAAATAGCTGTGAAAAGAAGAGAAGCCAAAAGCAAAGGAGAAAAGGAAAGATATTCCCATTTGAATGCCGAGTTCCAAAGAATACCAAGGAGAGATAAGAAAGCCTTCCTCAGTGATCAATGCAAAGAAAAAGAGGAAACAATATAATGGGAAAGACTAGAGATCTCTTCAAGAAAATTAGAGATACCAAGGGAACATTTCATGCAAAGATGGGCACAATAAAGGACAGAAATGGTATGGACCTAACAGAAGCAGATGATATTAAGAAGAGGTGGCAAGAATACACAGACAAACTGTACAAAAAAGATCTTCATGACCCAGATAATCACGATGGTGTAATCACTGACCTAGAGCCAGACATCCTGGAATGTGAAGTCAAGTGGGCCTTAGAAAGCATCACTATGAACAAAGCTAGTGGAGGTGATGGAACTCCATTTGACCTCTTACAAATCCTAAAAGATGATGCTATGAAAGTGATGCACTCAATATGCCAGCAAATTTGGAAAACTCAGCTGAGGGAACAGGACTGGAAAAGGTCAGTTTTCATTCCAATCCCTAAGAAAGGCAATGCCAAAGGATGCTCAAACTACCACACAATTGCACTCATGTCACATGCTAGTAAAGTAATGCTCAAAATTCTCCAAGCCAGGCTTCAACAATACATGAACCGTGAACTTCCGGCTGGTTTTAGAAAAGGCAGAGGAATCAGAGATCAAATTGCCAACCTCTACTGGATCATCTAAAAAGTAAGAGAGTTCCAGAAAAACACCTACTTCTGTTTTACTGACTATGCCAACGCCTTTGACTGTGTGGATCACAATAAACTGTGAAAAATTCTGAAAGAGATGGGAATACCAGAACACCTGACCTGCCTCTTGAGAAATCTGTGTGCAGGTCACGAAGCAACAGTTAGAACTGGACGTGGAACAACAGACTGGTTCCAAGCAGGAAAAGGATTATGTCAGGCTGTATATTGTCACTGTGCTGATTTAACTTCTATGCAGAGTACATCATGAGAAACGCTGGGCTGGAAGAAGCACAAGCTGCAATCAAGATTTCTAGGAGAAATATCAATAACCTCAGATATGCAGAAGACAGCACCCTTATGGCAGAAAGTGAAGAAGAACTAAAGAGCCTCTTGATGAAGGTGAAAGAGGAGAGTGAGAAAGTTGGCTTAAAGCTCAACATTCAGAAAACAAAGATCATGGCATCCGGTCCCATCACTTCATGGCAAATAGATGGGGAAACAGTGGCTGATTTATTTTTGGGGGTTCCAGAATCACTGCAGATGGTGACTGCAGCCATGATATTAAAAGATGCTTGCTCCTTGGAAGAAAAGCTATGAGCAACCTAGATAGCATATTAAAAAGCAGAGACATTACTTTGCCAACAAAGGTCCATCTAGTCAAAGCTATGTATGGTTTTTCCAGGAGTCATGTATGGATATGAGAGTTGGATTATAAATAAAGCTGAGCACCTAAGAATTGATGCTTTTGAACTATGGTGTTGGAGAAGATTCTTGAGAGTCCCTTGGACTGCAAGGAGATCCAACCAGTCCATCCTAAAGGAGATCAGTCCTGAGTGTTCATTGGAAGGACTGATGTTGAGGCTGAAACTCCAATACTTTGGTCACCTAATGTGAAGAACTGACTCATTTGAAAAGACCCTGATGCTGGGAATGATTCAAGGCCAGAAGAGAAGGGGACAACAGAGGATGAGATGGTTGGATGACATCACCAACTCGATGGAGATGAGTTTGGGTAAACTCCAGGAGTTGGTGATGGACAGGGAGGCCTGGCCTGCTACAGTCCATGGGGTCGCAAAGAGCTGGACACGACTGAGCGACTGAACTGAACTGATGTACCCCAGTGTTCATAGCAGCATTATATACAATAGCCTATGTAAGGGTCCATCAACAGATGAACAGATAAAGATGGGATATACATACACACAATGTAATATTCCTCAGTCATTGAAAAAAGAATGAAGTTTTGACACTTGCAACAATATGGATAGGCCTGGAGGACACTATGCTTAGTGAAATAAGTCAGAAAAATACAAATACTGTATGTTATCACTTATATATGGAATCTAAACACTAAAATGAGTAAATATGACACAATAGAAACAGACTCATATAGAGAACAGACTAGTTGTTATCAGTGGGGATAGGCAAGGAAGGAAGACAGGAGGAGGTAGGAGATTCAGAAGTATACACTACTGTGTATTAAAATAAGCTACAGGATATATTGTGTAGCACAGGAAATATAGCCAATATTTTATTATAACTTTAAATGGAGCATAATCTATAAAAATATTAAATCGTATGCTATATACTTGACACTAATATTGCAGATCAACTATACTTCAGTTTTTAAAAAAGAATAGTCTCTTGACTCCATATTCCATGCTTTTCGCTAATTTTACTGTCCCCCTTAGAAGCTTTAACTAAAAAGACTTCTGATAGTTGCTTATCATTAAAAAGAAAACCTGTATGAATACAATATATGCCCCTCAGTGAAATCAGGATAATGCTCTGGTCATGATACTCATGTTCATAATGCAGCTTCCTTTCTGAGCACTTATCTGAATTTAATGGGCTTTCAATTGCATGTTCATATATCTTCTAGGTTTCCACAGACGTGCAGCTCCAGTTACAAGAAGGCAGTTCCCACACGGTGCACACAGGATGGATTACCTGCACTTCGAGGATGACAGCCGTGGATGGTGGTTTGACATGGATATGGTGATCATCTATATTTATTCAGTGAACTGGGTCATTGGATTCATTGTTTTCTGCTTTCTTTGCTATTTTTTCTTTCCATTTTAGGAATTTTCATACCTTAATACTGTTGCACAATTACAAGTGATGTAGATAACAATACTTAAACATTTTTAAAATGTGCTTTGAAGTTTTTATAATGTATTATATAAATTGTTGGTGTTTATAGAAAATACGAGAATGGATTTATTTATGAATGTTTCACGTAACAAACTGAACTTGACTTAAGATCTAATCTAGTAGCACTTAGCAACAATGCACTATTAATTTTACAGTTCTCCTTGATTTGGGATTTGTGGTTCTAATTTTACAATGTCACTTTTACACATATTGTAAAGACTGAGGTTTTCCATCCACTTAAAAATACAAAATGAAATGATAATATGAGTAGATATTATCTTTAATTATAAACTATCTAGTAATCGTCACCTATTCTCAGGCAAGTTATATACATTAAAGGTAAACCATCTTCTCTGGGAACTAATCTAGCAGGGTATATTCAGTTTTGCTTTCCAGTGATCTCTATTTATGTCCTTAGTTTCCTTTCTATTACCAACACAGCTGACTATACTTTGTTTTTAACAGACCTAATAATATCATTAGTGCAATGTTTTAAACTATTACAAGAATAGAATAGTAAACACAAACAAAATAAAAAGGAAAAATAAAACTAATTCACACCAACAAAGACTTAGAAAATTACATTAACATTTTTCCAATTGCAGGATTACTCACCTGAAGAAATTAAAAAGTTACTTTCAGAGCAATGCATGTCTAAGCTGTAATTAATTTAGTGATTCTTTTAACTTGGAGGTTGTCAAATATATTGTAAATGTACAATAAAGAGTGGCTTTTAAATTTTTTCATTGTTATTAACTAATTTTATGTCTGAAATAAGAATTGTTGAAAACAGGCTTAAGGGTTTATAGAACAAAAACTTGGCTTATTATTATTATTACTACAGTATTCCTTGGAATTAGTTTTCCCATATTAATTTTTTTTAATTTTATTTAACTTTACAATATTGTATTGGTTTTGCCATATATCAAAATGAATCTGCCACAGGTATACACGTGTTCCCCATCCTGAACCCTCCTCCCTCCCCATACCATCCCTCTGGGTCGTCCCAAGCATCCAGTATCGTGCATCGAACCTAGACTGGCAACTCATTTCATACATGATTTTATACATGTTTCAATGCCATTCTCCCAAATCATGCCACCCTCTCCCTCTCCCACAGAGTCCAAAAGACTGTTCTATATATCAGTGTCTCTTTTGCTGTCTCGTATACAGGGTTATTGTTACCATCTTTCTAAATTCCATATATATGCATTAGTATACTGTATTGGTGTTTTTCTTTCTGGCTTACTTCACTCTGTATAATAGGCTCCATTTTCATCCACCTCATTAGAACTGATTCAAATGTATTCTTTTTAATGGCTGAGTAATACTCCATTGTGTATATGTAAATATTCTTTAAAAAGGAGATCTGAATTATCCCAGTACAAAAGAAAATTCGGGTAGGTAGTCCAGTATTAAAAGTGAAAAAACTAAAGCACAGAGAAGTAAGCTTGTTTATTTCTATCATTTAGGTGGTCTTTGTGTAACCTAGAATCAAAGTTTTTATTATGAACTACTAATTCAACATTTCTACACTATGATACCATATACTTGGTAAGGCAGTAGGCATATTTTAACATAAGGTAAGTGACCCTCTCATGGCACTAAAACTACTACTGCCATTCAAACAAATTGAGATTGATCAGTCTACAGAAAGTCCAATTGTGTCCCAATTGCTGACTATATTTGAATAAAAGCATTTAACTGACAGTATGTGATGTTCTAAGAAAATATGGAAGAGTGATAAAAATTTTATTCTAACATTGCTTACTGTGTTTTAAATTATATCTGTGAAAGAAAATAGTGTAAATCAGATACCATCAAATCCAGAAATCAGAAGACTAAATACATTTTAGAAACAGTCTCATATACTATAGTTAAATATATGTATGTATATATAATGCTTGCAGTCTAGTGACTAAACTATATCCTGGTGAAACTGCACTGTTGGCAAACTTCAGTATTAGTTTACAAAAATAAAAATGGGTATTTATAATCACTGATTTCTACCAAAGTAAAGATGATATTGTTAAGGCAAAATATTGCCTTCTTAAAATATATGTCAGGAGAAATTAACAAGACACACGTGGGAAGCAATGTTTTAAGAACTTTGAAATAAATCGTAGCCATTTCCCAAGCAACTCCTGGCTTATAAGCTCTAGCAAATATGGCTTCATTCATTTCTAATTTACTTAAAAATTTATTGTAATTATACATGAAGTAACAGTCAAAAAACTAAGATCATGGCATCCAGTCCCATCACTTCATGGCAAATAGATGCGGAAACAATGGAAACAGTGACAGACTTAATTTTCTTGGCTCCAAAATCACTGCAGATGGTGACTGCACCCATGAAATTAAAAGACAGTTGCTCTGTGGAAGAAGAGCTATGACAAACCTGGACAACATATTAAAAAGCAGAGACATTACTTTGCCAACAAAGGTCCATATAGTCAAAGCTATGGATCTTTTGATGTATGGATGTTAGAGTTGGACCAAAAAGAAGGCTAAGCATCAGAGAATTGATCTTTTGAAATGTAGTGTTGGAGAAGACTCTTGAGAGTCCCTTGGACTTCCAGGAGATCAAACCAGTCAGTCTTAAAGGAAATCAGTCCTGAATATTCATTGGAAGGCCTGATGCTGAAGCTGAAGCTCCAGTACTTTGGCCACCTGATGCCAACTCATTAGAAAAGGCCCAACTCATTAGAAAAGTCCCTAATGCTGGGAAAGATTGAAGGCTGAAGGAGAAGGGGATGACAGAGGATGTGATGGTTGGATGGCATCACTGACTCAATGGACATGAGTTGGAGCAAACTCCGGGAGTTGGTGATGGACAGGGGAGCTTGGCATGCTGCACTCCATGGGGTCGCAAAGAGTCAAACACGACTGAACAACAAAAGTAAAATAAATTTTATTATAGGTAAAGATTTCTCAGAGATTTTAATAAAGTTGATTCCCAAAATATATTTATTAGGTCAGTGGTACATATCAGTTTATGAAGTGAAGTGAAGTCACTCAGTTTTGTCCAGCTCTTTGCAACCCAATGGACTGTAGCCTACCAGGCTCCTCTGTCCATGTTATTTCCCAGGCAAGAGTACTGGAGTGGGTTGCCATTTCCTTCTCCAGGGGATCTTCCCAACCCAGAGATCAAACCCAGGTCTCCAGCATTGCAGGCAGATGCTTTACCCTCTGAGCCATAGCTCTGTATATACAAGCTAAATCCAAATATATATATATATATATCCAACCTAGATAGCATGTTCAAAAGCAGAGACATTACTTTGCCAACAAAGGTCCGTCTAGTCAAGGCTATGGTTTTTCCAGTGATCATGTATGAATGTGAGAGTTGGACTGTGAAGAAGGCTGAGCGCCGAAGAATTGATGCTTTTGAACTGTGGTATTGGAGAAGACTCTTGAGAGTCCCTTGGACTGCAAAGAGATCCAACCAGTCCATTCTGAAGGAGATCAGCCCTGGGATTTCTTTGGAAGGAATGATGCTAAAGCTGAAACTCCAGTACTTTGGCCACCTCATGCGAAGAGCTGACTCATTGGAAAAGACTCTGATGCTGGGAAGGATTGGGGGCAGGAGGAGAAGGGGACGACAAAGGATGAGATGGCTGGATGGCATCACTGACTCGATGGACGTGAGTCTGAGTGAACTCCGGGAGTGGTGGTGGACAGGGAGGCCTGGCATGCTGCGATTCATGGGGTTGCAAAGAGTCGGACATGACTGAGCGACTGAACATCCTTACTTGATGCTGGGCAAGACTGAAGGCAACAGGAGAAGAGAGCAGCAGAGGATGAGATGCTGAGATAACATCTCTGACTCCATGGACGTGAATTTGAGCAAACTCCAGGAGATAGTGAAGGACAGGGAAGGCTGGCATGCTGCAGTCCATAGGGTTGCAAAGAGTTGGACACGACTTATTGACTACAACCCTTGCATAAACAGAATCCCCTTTTCAAAAGGAGTCATAGTCTGGAGGAGCATTCTCAAGTCACATCTGGTCATTGATACAGAGCTTGAGCTAGGAATTTAAATCCCTGTGTTCATCTTTTTTATAGGCCAGTAAGAGATGTCTGTGTACCCATGATTTTATATATATATATATGTATATATAAAATCTATATATATATGTATGTGTATTCTGAAAGAGATGGGGATACCAGACCACCTGACCTGCCACTTGAGAAACTTGTATGCAGGTCAGGAAGCAAGAGTTAGAACTGGACATGGAACAACAGACTGGTTCCAAATAGGAGAAGGAGTATGTCAAGGCTGTATATTGTCACCCTGCTTATTTAACTTACATGCAGAGTACATCATGAGAAATGCTGGGCTGGAAGAAGCACAAGCTGGAATCAAGATTGCTGGGAGAAATATCAATAACCTCAGATATGCAGATGAGGTTATGCCACCCTTATGGTAGAAAGTGAAGAGGAACTAAAAAGCCTCTTGATGAAAGTGAAAGTAGAGAATGAAAAAGTTGGCTTAAAGCTCAACATTCAGAAAACTAAGATCATGGCATCTGGTCCCATCACTTCATGGGAAATAGATGGGGAAACAGTGGAAACAGTGGCAGACTTTATTTTGGGGGGGCTCCAAAATCACTGCAGATGGTGACTGCAGCCATGAAATTAAAAGACGCTTACTCCTTGGAAGAAAAGTTATGACCAACCTAGATAGCATATTCAAAAGCAGAGATACTACTTTGCCAACAAAGGTCCATCTAGTCAAGACTATGGTTTTTCCTGTGGTCATGTATGGATGTGAGAGTTGGACTGTGAAGAAGGCTGAGCGCCGAAGAATTGATGCTTTTGCACTGTGGTGTTGGAGAAGACTACTGAGAGTCCCTAGGACTGCAAGGAGATCCAACCAGTCCATTCTAAAGGAGATCAGTCCTGGCTGTTCTTTGGAAGGACTGATGCTAAAGCTGAAACTCCAGTACTTTGGCCACCTCATGCGAAGAGTTGACTCACTGGAAAAGACTCTAATGCTGGGAGGGATTGGAGGCAGGAGGAGAAGGGGATGACAGAGGATGAGATGGCTGGATGGCATCACCGACTCGATGGACATGATTTGAGTGAACTCCGGGAGTTGGTGATGGACACGGAGGCCTGGCGTGCTGCAATTAATGGGATCGCCATCAGACATGACTGAGCAACTGAACTGAACTGATATATGTATATGTATTATATATAATATACATGTATACATGCAGGTACATATGCATGTATACATATATACATGCATACATATACATGTGTGTATATACACATGTATATACATATATATAATATATATGTGTGTGTTTGTGTAGTATATACACATACACAAAACAAGGAAATGAAATGATTACATGGTTTTGAGAATCAGTTTACACAAATCCAGAGTCCATAGGGAAGGCAGTAAGAAATGTAAGAACACAAAAGTCTAGGATTCAAAAGACCATGGCCAAAGCTGTTGTCCATAGGTAGAGTTTCCTTCCCAGGGAATGTCTAAACCTTCTTTTAAGACCTTCCAATTGATTATCAGGCCCACCAGGGTAACCTCCCTAATGACTGATGAGGGACTTTATATCTGAAAAAAAGTCTTTTCACAGGAGAAGCCTCACTGACGTTTTATTAAGTAATTAAGAGAAGGTGTATATATGCTAGACTAGCTCATGCTTTCCTTCCCTCTTTCCAACTCTTATGAAAGCATAATTCTTATAGCCTACTTATTGATAAATACATT
This sequence comes from Bos indicus x Bos taurus, assembly GCF_003369695.1. Lineage (NCBI taxonomy): Eukaryota > Metazoa > Chordata > Mammalia > Artiodactyla > Bovidae > Bos > Bos indicus x Bos taurus. The sequence continues at coordinate 14,944,121 of NC_040095.1, read as the reverse complement.
GCAAAGGAAATTCTAAGGACTGTAATTTAGCCTCGCCAAGTTGACATACCACAAAGCCATCGCACATGTGATGTCCTCATGTCTGAGGTAGATCTCATCTCTGAGCTATAAATACAAAAGGATTAATCTTAAAATCAGTATAAACTCAAAAGTTTATAGCATCAGTTCAGTTCAGTCGCTCAGTTGTGTCTGACTCTTTGCGACCCCATGAATTGCAGCACACCAGGCCTCCCTGTCCATCACCAACTCCCGGAGTTCACCCAGACTCATGTCCATCAAGTCGGTGATGCCATCCAGTCATCTCATCCTCTGTTGTCCCCTTCTCCTCCTGCCCCCAATCCCTCCCAGCATCAGAATCTTTTCCAATGAGTCAACTCTTCGCATGAGGTGGCCAAAGTACTGGAGTTTCAGCTTTAGCATCAGTCCTTCCAATGAACACCCAGGACTGATCTCCTTTAGGATGGACTGGTTGGATCTCCTTGCAGTCCAAGAGACTCTCAAGAGTCTTCTCCAACACCACAGTTCAAAAGCATCAATTCTTCGGCTCTCAGCTTTCTTCACAGTCCAGTTCTCACATCCATACGTGACCACTGGAAAAACCATAGCCTTGACTAGACGGACCTTTGTTGGCAAAGTAATGTCTCTGCTTTTTAATATGCTGTCTAGGTTGGTCACGGAGAAAGCAATGGCAACCCACTCCAGTACTCTTGCCTGGAAAACCCCATGGACAGAGAAGCCTGGTAGGCTGCAGTCTATGGGGTCACTAAGAGTCAGGCACAATTGAGTGACTTCACTTCCACTTTTCACTTTCATGCATTGGAGAAGGAAATGGCAACCCAATCCAGTATTCTTGCCTGGAAAATCCCAGGGACGGAGGAGCCTAGCGGGCTGCCATCTATGGGGTCACACAGAGTCGGACACGACTGAAGCAACTTAGCAGCAGTAGCAGCAGCAGGTTGGTCATAACTTTCCTTCCAAGGAGTAAGCGTCTTTTAATTAGCATAACCTTTAATAATTCTTCTCTGATACCATAGAAGTTTTAAAATGTTCTACATAGGTGGTCTGGTTAGCTATTGCTGAATAACAAACTACCCTAAATTTAATGGTGTAAGAAAACAATCATTTTACTCTATCTCATATTTTTGTGGATCAGGGGCTCAGACAGCACTCAGCGGGACAATTCTGTGTTCCCTGTAGCTTCAACAGAGGTCACTTGGTGATATTCAGCAGGCAGCAGACTGGTCTGGAGGGTTCAAGATGGCTCCACTCATATGGCTGGTTTCCCTGGGAGAGGTGGCTTAAAATCTAGGCTCAGCTGAAGTGATCAAATGGAGCACCTCCATGTGGTCTGACAAGGCAGTCTCACAGTGATCAGACCTCTTGCATGGTAGCTCAGGACTCCCAGAGGGAATGTTCATGAAACCCAGGCAGAAAAAGCAGAGTTGCAGATCACCAACCTCAGCAGTCCAGCTGCTTCCTACTGATCAAGAATGTCGCTAAGACCAGTTTAGATGCAAGAAAAGGGGAATCTGATTCTAAGAGACCAAGTAATAATCTATCACTCTAGGAAATCTTTGTGGTGGTGGTTTAGTTCCTAAGTCATGTCTGACTCTCATAACCCCATTGACTGTAGCCCATCAGGCTCTTCTGTCCGTGAGGTTCTCCAGGCAAGAATACTGGAGTGGGTTGGCATTTCCTTCTCCAGGGGATCTTCCTGACCCAGGAATCAAACACCGGTCTCCTGCATTGCAGGCAGATTCCCTACCAACTGAGCTACAGGGGAAGCCTAGGAAACCTTTGTAGGGGTTAATAAATCTAAAAATGTAACCCTTGGTAAAAGGATTTAAAACTGAAAAATGTATCAACTGTGTAGCCAATCTTGATTACCTCAGCCAGGAAAGTATCAAGGAGCTTAATACTTAATAAATAATGTTACCCTCAACATGCTACATATGTATCAACATATATGATATGTATCAGTGCTTCTCATGCTTTAATATCCATGTTAATTACCTAGGGAAAGTGAAAGTCCAAGTCACTCAGTCGTGTCCAACTCTTTGCGACCCCATGGACTATACATTGAATTCTCTGGGCCAGAATACTGGAGTGGGTAGCCTTTCCCTTTTCCAGGGGATCTTCCTAGAGATTTTGTTAAAAATGTGGATCTAGGATAGGGCCTGGAATTCTGCATTTCTAATAAGACCTCATGTGATACCAATGCTTCTAGTCAGATGAACAAAGTAATGGATTTCATGGGTCAAGAGACTTTCTGCAAAGGGCTATATAGTAAATATTTTGTGGCTTTCAAAGAGTATTTGTCACATATTTTTAAAAATCTGACCACAGATACATATGCAAATTTGGCTGCATAATAGAATCATTTGGGAAATTCTTAAAAGTACTGATGCCTAAGTCCTACCCCAGGTACTCTAACTGGTATAGGGATAGGGATCCTTAAAGTTTCTCTAGGTTAAATCCAGGGCTTCCTAGATTAAATCTTCTCTAGGTTAAATCTGTTGGCTCAGTGGTAAAGAATCCACCTACCAATACAGGAAGACACAGTTCAATCCTTAAGAAGATCCCCTGGAAAAGAAAATGACAACCCACTCCAATATTCTTGCCTGGGAAATCCCATGGTCAGAGGAACCTGCTGAGTTACTATTCATGGGCTAGCAAAAGAGTCATACACAACTTAGCAACTAAACAACAACAGGTTAAATCTACTATGTGGTAAAGTGTGAAAACTAATGATCCAGATCACTTCCTATTTCTACCTACTTGTATCTTTTGGGCCATTAAATCTTCTTCAGTACATCTGAATGAGTGAATTAATACAGATCTCTCTTCACTTGAATAGGAAACTGACAATCTAATTAAAAAATAACAACCCAAAATCGATGCTGTCATCAGCACACCCCTGCTCCCACTAGGAAGACTATCCCCAATGGACTTCATGTTATTAATAGTAAAATAAAATGAAGTTGGATGCCAAATTTAGAAATGATAGAAAGTGATGAATAAATAGGTTGCTGGGGCAAAAAAAAGTGAAACACAGAAAACTTCAAGTAAGTAGAGTGGTAAATTGCCAGGCTAGTAAAAGTAGAAATTACCATAAACCTCATCAGGATAATAAAGAAAAAACTGTAAGAGGCTTCACCTAGACTAGCATTTTGCTTAAAAACTAGAGTTATGAACTTGTCAATCTCTAAGTGCATGAGAAGTTTACTTAAAATGTTCTCTTAAATATTTTTAACTCTCATACTTTTATACGATGTATCTCTGCATTATACAGGGTTTCCAAAGAAAGCTATGAATTCTTACTCAGTTCTGTCTGAATTAATATGCTTTTTAAATAGGCAGATACTTAAAAAGCAAATAACTTTAACTGTGAAATTCCTATTTTAGTAATGCAACTTGGAAAGTCACTTTACATTTGCCATCTTTCCTAAGCAAAATTTTGTCTATAACATTATAATGTATTTGTTATGTCAATAAATTATTAAAGAAAATAGTAAGTTATTCTGTACCCAAGTAATATTCCACTTTTCACTACATGCTATCTTTTCTCTTTAACCTTCCTGAAGTTTTTGTTTCAGCTCTTCCCTGTGAATTAGCTCCCTTAGGTTTAACCTTCTGGACTGCATTTCTCTCTGCTTCTAAATCTTCCATATAACATAGTACATCTTCATACAGTAAAATGCAACTGTAAGACGTAGTTAATACGATCTCCTCATTCATTCGTGCATTCAACAAACAAAAATAGTCACTAGTTTTAAAGACAGGCTTGAGTAGAAATGCCCACTGCTACTTACTAATGGTGTGGTCTTAGACAAGTTTCCCAACTTTCAGTTTTCTCATCTGTCAAACGAAGATGATGTCACCTACTTTACATGATTATTAGGAGGAGAAACTGAATGTATGTAATTATGCAAAAACAACTTTGTACAATCTTGGCATAAAACTCAATGAACTGTACTTATTATTATTAGTTACTAGTATTTTTAAAAAGCACATTAGTACAATGAGAGATTGAGCAGTTTGGTCAACATCAGTAAAGATCCCAAATGCAGAGAATACCAGCTTCCCCTCTCACTCATTTGAGAGCCACAAAAAAGGTATCTGGTCACCCCACGGTAAGCAAAGATACAAAGTCCTGCTTAGGCCAGCTGGAAAACTCACTGCTTCTAGTGCCACATTTCTAAAAGGAATTAGGAAGAAAAAGGAAAACAGGTGATGAGAGAAGACAGTGAGTATATTCCATTTTCTTCACCAACTCGGGCAATGCCTGACATTAAAGTCCCCTTCAGATTCTCATCTTTTCCTTTCTGATCTATCTCCAGCAACATTATAACCGCAGTGCTAGAATGGCACCTAAAGCATCTGCCTGCAATGCAGGAGACCTGGGTTCAGTCCTTGGGTGGGAAGATCCCCTGGAGAAGGAAATGGCAACCCACTCCAGTACTCTTGCCTGGAGAATCCCATGGACGGAGGAGCCTGGTGGGCTACAGTCCACGGGGTCACAAAGAGTCGGACACGACTGAGTGACTTCACTTTCACTTACATAAGCAATACTGGATTCTCTTGTATTTTCAACAGGAACCCAAAGTTCCCAAAGTCCTCTGTTCATACCTACCTGTTTCAAAGAACATTTCAGGTTTTTGTTCTTCCAAGCTCCCAAGGCTGAATTTTGAATAGGTGATTTATACTGAATTCAATTATCTTTAGTCATATAAGCTGGCAAATGTGCTCTCATACTCTGTTGTCACAGAATACTGTTATCTCTGGTAGAAATACACCTCACACTGGCATGGGGGAGGAGAACAAAAGGAAAATAAATCTCACCCTTTTCCTCTTCACTTTTCTGACCTCCTTGTTTTTATTTTCACTTTATTATATCTACTTTCAAATATCTAAATTTTTCTTGGTAACTGTCTGAAGTAATGTCCCTCATGTTCAACTTACCATTAAACATTCCATATATTTTTGCATATCTCCTTAGAGAGATTTCATTCCTTATCTTTTGTTTCTTTCTCATCTAGACCCTACCTTTGTAGATAGACTATAGAAACAGACCAGATAGATACACCACATAGACAGACAATCAGGTAAATTATTGTGGCTTCGTTTTTTCAGAAGACAAGACAAAGCTCTGTGTGGTGACAACAATGTAAGAAATAAATAAATCACTCTTTACTTTCTTGATGTGTTGTTTTTATCTTCTTGCATCACATTAAAATACAATAACTGCAGTATCTTTTTAAAAATGAGCCACTCTATCAAAAATCTTTTCACTATCTCTTAGTTGACTGCTCTGACTGCCTTAACTGCCACTCTTTCCCAATAAATTAAACAATGATCACTTGGTATTTAGTTCATTTAAAAACTTCTGATACTATTGATGCTCAAGGGAATTTAAAACGCAGCAAAACTTAGTCATGACTTTTTCCAAGCCAGTTTTGTATAGTCACTGAGGGCTTTCCACAGGTGAGAACTTGCCAAATAACCTTTGTTTTCAAGAAATTTAAAAAAAATTATTCTTATTTTCCTCTACCCAATGAGAACTTTAAGAATTTCTGTTTCTCCTACTACTGAGACTTCTATTATATCAGTTTCCATTTTCAGTGCTAATACAGTGGTAGTACTACTTATACATGTGTGTTTAGGGATGTATGTGTACATGTGTGTGTGTGTATATGTATTTTGTTAAGTTTTTTCTGTTAAAAATTTTAGCTATCTATGTAGTGAAAGTGTTAGTCTCTCAATCATGTCTAACTCTTTGCTACCCCATGAACTGTAGCCCACCAGGCTCTTCTGTCCATGGAATTCTCCAGGCAGAATACTGGAGTGGGTAGCTGTTTCCTTCTCCAGGGGATCTTCCCAAACCAGGGATTAAATCTGGGTCTTCTGCATAACAGGCAGATTCTTTACCATCTGAGCCACCAGGGAAGCCCAGTTATCTATGTAATCCCTAAGAAAAGTAAATAATTACAGCTTCTGGTTAGTTATTATATCAACATGAACAAATGACTAGAAATATTTTTACCAAATACATAGACTGCTAGTTGGGATGATCTGACTTAAAATAATGCTATTATAGCAAATACAAATTTCACTTGGGCAGTTTCCAGGGGAGAACCATAAAAGAGATGGGCAGAAATTCTCCAGAGTACTGAAACCAAGGTATCAGTTCTGTCGCTCAGTCGTGTCTGACTCTTTGCGACCCCATGAATCGCAGCATTCCAGGCCTCCCTGTCCATCACCAACTCCCGGAGTTCACCCAGACTCACGTCCATTGAGTCAGTGATGCCATCCAGCCATCTCATCCTCTGTTGTCCCCTTCTCCTCCTGCCCCCAATCCCTCCCAGCATCAGAGTCTTTTCCAATGAGTCAGCTCTTCGCATGAGGTGGCCAAAGTACTGGAGTTTCAGCTTCAGCATCATTCCCTCCAAAGAAATCCCAGGGCTGATCTCCTTCAGAATGGACTGGTTGGATCTCCGTGCAGTCCAAGGGACTCTCAAGAGTCTTCTCCAACACCACACTTCAAAAGCATCAATTCTTTGGCGCTCAGCTTTCTTCACAGTCCAACTCTCACATCTATATGTGACCACTGGAAAAACCATAGCCTTGACTAGATGGACTTTTGTTGGTAAAGTAATATCTCTGCTTTTGAATATGCTATCTAGGTTGGTCATAACTTTCCTTCCAAGGAGTAAGCGTCTTTTAATTTCATGGCTGCAGTCACCATCTGCAGTGATTTTGGAGCCCAAAAAAAGAAAGTCTGACACTGTTTCCACTGTTTCCCCATCTATTTCCCATGAAGTGATGGGCCCAGATGCCATGATCTTAGTTTTCTGAATGTTGAGCTTTAAGCCAACTTTTTCACTCTCCTCTTTCACTTTCATCAAGAGGCTTTTTAGTTCCTCTTCACTTTCTGCCATAAGGGTGGGTGTCATCTGCATATCCGAGGTTATTGATATTTCTCCTGGCAATCTTGATTCCAGCTTGTGCTTCTTACCACACAGCCTGGTAGGCTGCAGTCCATGAGGTTGCTAAGAGTCTGACATGACTGAGCGACTTCACTTTCACTTTTTACTTTCATGCATTGGAGAAGGAAATGGCAACCCACTCCAGTGTTCTTGCCTGGAGAATCCCAGGGACGGGGGAGCCTGGTGAGCTGCCATATATGGGGTCGCACAGAGTCAGACATGACTGAAGCGACCTAGCAGCAGCAGCAGCAGCATGGGACACATTAAGTAAGGAGGAAGTGATCACACAGTGTAATCAAAATTACGACAACTGTGAGCCCATGGAGTTACAAGAGCATAGAAGAGCAGTACCAAATCCAGGCCTGGAGGAAACAAGGTTAGACCCAATCTTTCATTTTTCTCCAATAATCACTTCTGATTATAGATATTTCTTGTATTGCCTTAAGCCTTTTGGTAATTATAAGGTATAACTGGAGACAGGGAAATAAAAAGAGATTTATTCTCTTGCAGAGTCCACCTTCTGAATTCCTAACCTCAGTCTTGTGCAACCTTCTTGGTGGATTGGTTGAGCCCAAGTTGGTTCCACAGCTTGGGCTCTAATTTCCTCCCCTATTGCACCTTCCCTTCCCATTCATTTTCAGAGTAAAAGGAACCAGCCTATTTTGTACCTAGATTTTCAGCTGGTACTAGTCAATCATAATTCATTCACAAATGTAATATAAAGAATAATGAGTAAAAATAATACTCAATTTTATCTTGCTAGAAGGTGAAAGAGGAGAGTGAAAAACCTGGCTTGAATCTCAACATTAAAAAAGCTAATATCAAGGCATTGTGTCCCATCACTTCAGAGCAAATAGAAAGAGGAAAAGTGGGAACAGTGACAGATTTTATTATCTGGGCTCCAAAATCAAGGTGGACAGTGACTACAGCCATGAAATTAAAAGATCCTTACTCCTTGCAAGGAAAGCTATGACAAACCTAGACAGTATATTAAAAAGCAAAACATCACTTTGCTGAAAAAGGTCCATCTAGTCAAAGCTATGGTTTTTCCAGTAGTCATGTATGGATGTGAGAGCTGGACTATAAAGAAGGCTGTGCGCCAAAGAACTAATGCTTTCAAATTGTGGTGCTAGAGAAGACTCTTGAGAGTCCTGAAGCTCCAGTACTTAAGCCACCTGATGAGAAGGGCTGACTCATTGGAAAAGACCCTTATGTGGGGAAAGACTGAAAGTAAAAGGAGAAAGAGGTGGCAGAGGATAAGATGGTTAAATAGCATCACCAACTCAACGGACATGAATTTGAGCAAACTCCAGGAGACAGAGAAGGACAGGGGAGCCTAGCGTGCTGCCGTCCATGGGGTCACAAAGAGTCGGACTCAGTTTAGCAACTGAACAACAGCAAGAACTAGATCCATGATGAGATCCAGGCCTTCTAACTAATAAAATTCTCCTTGTAAGTTTTGATGCAGTGAAAAGTGCTAAATCCAGCATCAAGATTAAGCTGTTAGCTAAAACAGCACTGATTATTTTAATCTTAAAAACAACAAAAATAAGTTGATACAAATAGATAGATATTTGTATATTTATACAAATAGATAGATCAGGCTTCTAATCTATCTCCAGATCACTAATACAGGACTCACTTCCTGCCACACCACACACACATATACAAACACAAATGGGTGGGATCAAAGAGAAACAAATCAAAACAGATAATAAAAAAAAATTTCACTTGATATTCTCTGTAATTAGTATACTAATAGAAAGTAAGAACTGGCATACATGTAATAATTTACACAAAAGCAGATAAGCGTTAGAAAAATAGTTTCAGAATGTACAAAGAAGAGGAAAAATGAGAAGCAAATAGGGTTGATCATGAGCAAATCTACTGGCAGTGAAAACACAGCCATCAGCAATGGTGACAGAGGTGGCAAGAAGCAGGCTCAGCCAATGGGAAGATGCCAGCAATAAAAAGAAAACAGGAGTTCTGCAATAGGGCAGAAGAAAGCAACAAAGCCATGCAAACTTTTCTATTTTCCCTCCACCAGTGTATGTAATGAGACACCAGAAGCAACCAGTAACTCAAGAAAGAAAGGGAAGAAGTGAAAGAAGAAGAAATAAGGGAAAGAAAGGACTTAAGAAAAGGAAAAACAGACCATACTTGTATAAAATAATTTAGGTTGATCAAGGATGGTCACACAATCATTATCCTCAAAGTACCAATGGCATACAAACTAGTACTTTTTTGCAATCCAAGGAGGAAGATTACATGGAAGAACACTCTCTTAAATATAAGTATACTTCAGTTTCCCTGGCTTCCCTGGTGGCTCAAACAGTAAAGAATCCACTTGCAATGCAAGAGACCTGGGTTCAGTCCCTGGGTCGGGAAGATCTCCCAGAGAAGGGAATGACAATCCACTCTAGTATTCTTGCCTGAATAATTCCCCAGACACAGGAGCCTTGAGGGCTATAGTCCATAGGGTCCCAAAGAGTTGGACACGATTGAGAGACTCACACACATGCTACACTTCAATTTATCCCACTAAATGCAATGAAAAAGCAATAAAATCCAGACAGATTAGATAGAATATATATTTGAAAACTCTGAAAAGTTAATTGGTCCAGATAGATTCTGGGAGAAGAATAGTATTTAAAATACTGACACGCTGGTTTACAATTTTTTTCTTCACCTATCACCTAAACTCAATATGCTTAGAGTAGATACCAGGATACAGACAGAGAGAGCTCCAGGAGAAGCACTCTTAAAGTTTTCTTGAAGAACAGAAAGGGAGATACTAATGCTCCAAAAGAGTGCTTTGTTCCCTCACACCTGGACCCCAATTAACCCTGTGGTTGTGGCAACAGGCAGAGGCAATGGGAGCGTGTGAAAACCAAGCTAGAGAGCAGAGGTTTCTCTGTTTTGAGGACCTGTGGTTAAAGTAGTATGAGGCAAACAGCCATTGTTTTTTCCCTCCCTCGGTCCCCCTGCCAACTGCCTCTTGGCCCTAGACGCAAAGGTACTTACAGAAGTACACAGCCATGTATGGCAACTAAAGTCCTAGTTTTCTGGGTAGACAATTTTTAAAAGAGGAACACAAAGACACTGGAAAGTTTGAGGGTAATTTGGGGCTGTGAAAGCTCAGGAAAGGAAACCCATAAAGTCATTTATGAACTCCTAAGCTCACCTCTGACCTGCATCCAAATTCATTCTAAGGCCAGCATCACTCCAAATGAAAGATAATACAACACAAAAAAATTATAGGCCAATATCACTGATGAACACAGGTACAAAAATCCTCAACAAAATATTAACAAACTGAATCTAACAATACACTAAAAGAATCATACAAAATGATCAACTGGGATTTATCCCAGGGATACAAGAAATTTTCAAATCTGCAAATCAATATGATATACTACATTAACAAATTTAAGAATAAAAACTATGATTATCTCAAAAGATATAGAGTTTTTGACAAATTTTAACACCAATTTATGATTTAAAAAAAAAACCTGCCCAGAAAGTGGGCATAGAGGGAACTTACCTCAACATAATAAAGGCCATATATGACAAACCCACTGTTAAAATCATATTTAACAGTCAAAAGCTGAAATTATTTCTCTAAGATCAGGAACAAGAAAAGGAGGCCCATTCTCACTACTTTTATTCAACATAGTATTGGAAATCCTAGCAACAACCATGAGACAAGAGAAAGAAAGAAAAGGAGTCCAAATTAGATCCAAATTGAAATAAGTAAAACTGTCACTGTTTGCATTGACATGATACTCAGAATCTCAAAGATGCCATCAGAAAGCTCTAGAGCTCATCAGCAAAGTCAGTAAAGTTTCAGATATAAGATTAATACACAGAAGTCTGTTTCATTTCTATACACTAAACAACCACCAGAAACAAAAATTAAGGCAACAATCCCATTTACTATTACATCTCTAAGAATAAATCAACTTCAGTCAGTTCAGTCGCTTAGTCGTGTCCGACTCTTTGCAGCCCCAACTTAAGTAGGTAAAAAAAAAAAAAACTGTACTCTGAAAATTATGAGATGTTGATAAAAGAAATTAAAGGATGACATAAAAAGATGAAAATATATACTGTGTTTTTGCACTGGAAGAACTAAGATTGCTAAAATGACCATAATACTCTTCGTAATCTACAGATTCAATACAATATCTATCAAAATACCAAAGGAATTTTTCACAGAACTGGAATAAAATTTGTTTTATAATTTGTGTGGAAGCACAAAAGATCCCAAGTAGCCAATATAATCTTGAGAAAGAAGAACAGAGCTGAAGGAATCAGGCTTCTTGACTTCAGACTATATTACAACATTAGAGTAATCAAAACAGTACATCACTGGCACAAAAATGAACTCAGAGATCAATGGAACAGAAGAGAAAGCCCAGAAATAAACCCACACACGTACAGCCAATCAATATGTAATAAAAAAGGCAAGAATATACAATGTGGAAAAGACAGTCTATTATAACCCACTCCAGTATTCTTGCCTGGAAAATCCCTTGGACGGAGGAGCCTGGTAGGCTACAGTCCATGCGGTTGCAAAGAGTTGGAAATGACTGAGTGACTTCACTTCACTTTATAAGTATAAAATATAAATACTTTGTATTTTATAAATGGTGCTTGGAAAACTAAACAGCTACATTTAATAGAATGAAATGGAAACATTCCCTAGTACCATATACAAAAATAAACTAAAAATGGATTGAAAACCTAAATACCAGAAACCGTAAAACTCCTAGAGAAAAACATAGACAGAACAGTTTTTAATGTAAATCATAGCAATCCTTTATCAGCTGTGTCACCTAAAGCGAAGGAATTAAAAACAAACAAATGGGACCTAATCAAACTTAAAAGTTTTTGCACAGCAAAGGAAACCACTGATAAAATGAAAAGAAATTCTACTGAATGGGAAAGTATTTGCAAATGATATGACCAATAAGAGGTTTATATATAAATAGCTCTCACAACTCAATATCAAAAAAATAAATAAACAATCTGATTAAAAAACAAGCAGAACACTTGAATAGACATTTTTCAAAAGAGAGCATGCAGGTGGACAGGAGGGTACATGAAAAGATGCTCAGCACTGCTAATCATTAGGGAAATATAAAGCAAAACCAAAATGAGGTATCACCACACACAACGGCTACCATCCAAAAGAACACAAATAAATATTGCTGAAAATTCGGAGAAAAGAAAACTCTTGTGTACAAGAATGTCAATTTTTCACAGTGGTGCAGCCATTGTGGAAAACAGTATGAAGTTTTCTCAAAAAATTAAAAATAGATCAAAAAAACACTAATTTGAAACAAACATATATAACATTGCACCTCAGTGTTCATAACATTAATTACAACTGCCAAGATGTAGGAGCATCCTAACTGTCCATTAATAGATGGGTTGATAAAAATAGATATGATATAGATATACACAATGGAATACTCCTAAGCCATAAAAAGAATTACTTTTTTAAAAAGAATTTTACCATTGCAACAATATGGATGGACTAGGAGGATATTATGCTAAGTGACATAAGCCAAATAGAGAAAAACAAATACTGTACGATATCACTTATATGGAATCTGAAAATACAACAAACTAGTGAACAATAAAATAAGCAGAGTCACAGAGAACAAACTAGAGGTTACCAGTGGCAGCATGAATGAGGGGGCAATTTAGGGATAGACGATTAAGATATAAAAACTATTATGTAGAAAAATAAGCTATAAGAATATGTTGCGCAACACAGGGAACATAGCCAACATTCTATAGTAACTATAAATGAAGTATAACCTGTAACAAATGTGAATCACGGACTATCCTGGTGGCTCAGTGGTAAAGAATCCTCCTGCCAACGCAGGAGACATGGGTTCAATCCCTGATCTGGGAAGATCCCACATGATGCAGAGCAACTGAGCCCATGCAGCACAACTGTTGAGCCTGTGCTCTAGAGCCTGGGAACCGCAACTACAGAGCCCACATGCCGCAACTACTGAAGCCCACATGCCCCAGAGCCCATGCTCCACAATGAGAGAAGTCACAGCAGTAAGAAGCCTGCCCACCACAACTAGAGAGTGGCCCCTGCTCTCCCCAACCAGAGAAAGGCATGCACAGCAACAAAGACCCAGAATAGCCAAAAATAAATCAATAGAAAGAAAGTAAAATCACTTTGTGTTTTAAAAAAAATTGTGAATCACTATAGTGTATACTTGTAACTTATATAATATTATGCATCAACTATATTTCAATTAAAAATTAAAAAACTGAACTTCTAATCACAGCTCAGGTCAAGATTGATCACTAGATGGCACACGCATGAGAAAGCAACATAGTGCTACAAAGATTGTGAAAAATGCAGCTGACATTGGAACATAAGTCTATATGTGAGTGGGAAGCGGTTCCCTGAACATAACCAGATTGACTGCTTGTTGAAACAAAACTATTAACAGTATCCACAGAAATGAAATTATATCATAGTCTTATAATAATCAAAATGTCCAGAATATAATCCAAAATTACTCATCATTAAAATAACCAGCAAAATCTCAAAGTGACTGGGAAAAAATAAAGGATGCCAATGCTGAGATGACAAAGATGTTGGAATTATCAAAGATTCTAAAGTAGTCGCTATAAAAATACTCCATGAATCAAAAACACTCTTGAAACCAATGGAAAAATAGAAAATTTCATCACTTACACAGATAATATAAAAAAGAAACCAAATAAATATTTTGAACTGAAAACAAAAATTCACTGGATAACCTCAATAGCAGAACAAAGATAACAACAACAAAAAAAGGAATCGGTGAACTAGAAAATATACTGTTAGGTAGTTAGGATAGGAAAAAGGAGTCCAGAATGGCAGTGGCTAAAAGACAAGGAAGGGAAAAGCCCACGAACATAGAACAAAGGAAGGTCCAAGGACCAGAGTGAGGACCTCAGGTAGAACAAGCAGCACTCCTGGCTAGCCCAGTTTACACAGGGCAGGCCCAGGGGGAGGAGGAAAAAAACATATAAAAAGAGGAGCCAAAGGGCTGGGGGTCTCTCTCTCTCTTTTCTCTTCCAGTCTTTTGGGTCAGCATGCCTTCACGCCTTGAGGATGCATTTTCCTTTATTTTCTAAATAAAACTGACCTGCAATACGGAACTGTATCACTGATCTGTCCGAGAGCTGTGACATGGTCTGTCCAAGGGCGGTGATGCTGGTCCATCGCTTCAAATTTCTGTTGTGACGAAACAGAACCGAAGAAATTACACACTCCTCTGACATATACCAATAGAAATTATTCAGCCTGAAAAACAAAGAGGAAAAAAAAGTGTGTTTTTTTTTAAATGAACAAAACCCTAGGGACTTAAGCAACTATAACAAATGAGCTACCGTTTGTGTCATCTGTATCCAAGAAAGAAAGGATAAAGTGTGGTGCTAAAAGAACAAAAGGTACTTAAAGAAATAATGAGTGCAAACTCCACAAATTTCATGAAATAAATTAATAGAGTCAAAAAGCTCAGAAAAACCCAAACAAGAAAAACCCAAAGAAATTATTCCCAGGCATATCATAAACTGCTAAAAATAAAATACAAAGGAAAGCAACTAGATATATTAACAACACTTTACATTTAAAGAAAAAATAATTTGAAAGACTTAAATTTTTCATCAGAAACACTGGACTCCAAGAGAGTGGAGCACCATATTTAAGGAAGTAAAAGAAAAGAACTGTCAACTTAGAATTCTGTATCTATCAAAACTTTCAGGAATGAAGAACAATAAGAGCCTTTTCAGATAAATAAAAATTAAGAGAATTTATTGTCATAAGATATGCTTTCAAAGAAATGTCGAAAGAAATTCATATAAAAGGAAATAAATTTACCAGAAAATGAATTTGAAATATCAAAAATTAAGAAAAAGAAATAAAAATGAAAAAAATCTAGGTAAACTGGGAGACTAGTCTTTTCTTCTTGGTGCTTTAAAATATGTTTACCAGTTGAAAGCAAAATATAACAATGTGTGATGGGATTTACAATTGAACTAGATGTATATGGCAACCCACTCCAGTGTTCATGCTTGGAGAATCCCAGGGACGGGGGAGCCTGGTGGGCTGCAGTCCATGGGGTCACCTAGAGTCAGACACAACTGAGCAACTTCAATTTCACTTTTCACTTTTCACTTTCATGCATTAGAGGAGGAAATGGCAACCCACTCCAGTGTTCTTGCCTGGAAAATCCCAGGGACGGGGGAGCCTGGTGGGCTGCCGTCTATGGGGTCGCACAGAGTCGGACACGACTGAAGCAACTTAGCAGCAGCAGCATCATAAGACAATGACATGAAGAAAAAGTACATAGTATTATATGACTGTAAGGTCTTTACCTTTCTCATTAAATGCAAAATACTGATTCTAAAAAGGTAGTGAAGAGTTAAAAATGCATATTGTAAGCCCCAGAACAACTACTAAGAATATAAAGAGATACAATAAAAACACTATACATTAAAATTGAACACTAAAAAATATGAAACTAACCCAAAACAGGCAGGAAAAGAAAAATAGAGAAGCAAGAAACATATAGATGAAATACAAATACTGAGATACTAAAATTTTAGACATAGCCCAAATATATAACTATACTATTTATATACAGATGCTCAAAATAAAAAATGAAGAGAGAGATCATGATTTTTTTAGTTTTTAAAAGACTTTTCCTAACTATCCCTCCCCCTCTGGCAACCATAAGTTTGATTTCTAAGTCTGTGACTCTCTTTCTGCTTTGTAAGTTCACTTGTATCATTTCTTTTTAGATCCCACATGTGAAGAATATCACACAGTATTTCTCCTGTGACACTTCTCTCAGTATGACACTCTCTAGGTCCATCCATGTTGCTGCAAAAGGCATTCTTTCTTTCGAGTAATATTCCATTGTATATATGTTCCACATCTTCTTTATCCACATCTCTGTGGATGGACATTTACATTGCCCATATCGTGGCTATGTAAACAGTGCTGCAGTGAACACTGGGGTTCATATATCTTTTAGGATCATGTTTTTTCTCCAGATATATGCCCAGGAGTGGGAGGTCAGTGTTATATGGTAGCTCTATTTCCAGTTTTTTTAAGGAACCTCCACACTGTTCTCCATAGTGGCTGTACCAATTTACATTCCCATCAACAGTGTAGGTGGGTTCCCTTGTCTCCACACCCTCTCCAGCATTTGTTGTTTGTGGACTGGGAAGGTCATGTACACTCTGCTATATTTAAAATAGATAACAAACAAGGACCTATTGTATAGCACATGGAACTGTGCTCAATGTGATGTGCCAGCCTGGATGGGAGTGGGGTTTATGAGAGAATGGAGACATGCATATGAATGGCTCAATCCCTTCACTGTTCACTACCACAACATTGTTAATCAGCTATACCCCAATACAAAATAAAGTTTAAAGTTTGGAAAAATAAAATTGCATTACAAAAAAAAAAAAAACATTGCCACACTAAAAAAGAATTTTCCTTCAATAATAAGGGAGAAATTAAGATATTCCTTTGCCACTAGACCTGCTTGCCTTCCAAGAAATGCTCAAGGTTGTCCTGAGGGTGAAATGAAAGAACATTAAATGATAACTCAAAGCTGTATGAAGAAATAAACATCTTAGTAAAGATATGGGCAATTATAAAAGCTAGTATTGTTGTAAAACTGGTTTGTAACTCCATCTTTTATTTTACACATGCTTTAAGAGACAAACATATATTTTTCAAATTATTAGTCTAGAAGCTAGTGATATGCTTCCCTGGTGGCTCAGATGGTAAAGAATCCATCTGCAATGCAGGAGACCCGGGTTCAATCCCTAAGTTGGGAAGATCCCCTAACTTTAGTTTATAATTCTATGTATCTACATAATTTAAAAGATTAAGCATTTGAAATAATTATTAGTTTATATTTGGGGGTAACACACTGTATAAAGATGTAACTTTGTGTCATCTACACCAAAAAGGGTGGAGATGGGCCTGTAAAAGAGTAGAGTTTTGTATGTTATTGAAGTTAAGCTGGTGTGAATTCAAATTAGAGTGTTATAAATTTAGGATGTTAAATGTAATCCCCATGGTAACCACAAAGAAAATAGCTGTAGAATGTACACAAGAGAAAATGAGAAAAGAATTTAGACACATCCTACCAAAAACTCAACTAAGCACTAAAGAAAGCAGTAATGCAGGAAATGAGAGACAAAAGAGCTATTAAGCATACAGAAAACAAAGAGCAAAATGATGAAAGAAGTCCCTCATCAGCAATTACTTTAAATACAAAGGATTAAACTTGCCAGCCAAAGCACAGAGATTGGCAGAATGGATAAAAACACTGAGCTAACTCTGTGATATCTATAAGATATTCATTTTAGCTTCAAAGATGCAAATATATTGAAAGTGAAAATACAGAACAAGATATTCCATGCAAATAGTCACCAAAAATGAGGAGGGTGGCTATACTAACATCAGTCAAAATAAACTTTAATGGAAAGAGTTCACAAAAGACAAAAACATTATATATCAAAAAAGGATTCAATACATCAAGAATATATAACAATTATAAACATTTAAGAATCCGGTAATAGACAAGAAAATGTATGAAGCAAAAGCTGACAGAATTGAAGGAAGAAATAGTTCTTCAAAATAGTTGAGGACTTTAATATCCCACACTCAATAATGGATAGAACAACTAGACAGAGGTTAATTAAGGAAAAGAAAACTTAAACAACACAGTAAACCAATCAGATCTAATAGACATAAACAGAACACTATTCCCAACAAGCTCCTTGGAAGAAAAACTATGACCAACTTAGCATATTAAAAAGCAGAGACATTACTTTACCAACAAAGATCTGTCTGATCAAAGCTATGGTTTTTCCAGTAGTCATGTATGGATGTGAGAGTTGGACTATAAAGAAAGCTGAGCGCAGAAGAATTGATGCTTTTGAACTGCGGTATTGAAGACTCTTGAGAGTCCCTTGGATGGCAAGGAAATCCAAGCAGTCAATCCTAAAGGAAATCAGTCCTGAATATTCATTGGAAGGACTGGTGTTGAAGCTGAAACTCCAGTACTTTGGCCACCTGATGTGAAGAACTGACTCAATGAGACCCTGATGCTGGGAAAGACTGATGGCAGGTGGAGAAGGGGACAACAGAGGATGAGATGGTTGGATGGCATCACCAACTCTATGGACATGAGTTTGAGTAAGCTCCGGGAGTTGGTGATGGACAGGGAAGTCTGGTATGCTGCAGTCCATGGGGTTGCAGAGTCAGACTGGACTGAATAACTGAACTGAGCTAATTCCCAACAATAGCAAAGACATATTTTTCTTAAATGCCCATGGGAAATTTTCCAGGATAGAATATCAATCAGTTCAGTTTAGTTGCTCAGTCGTGCCTGGCTCTTTGCAACCCTATGGACCACAGCACACCAGGCTTCCTTGTCCATCACCAACTCCCAGACATTGCTGAAATTCATGTCCACCCAGTCTGTGATGCCATCCAACTATCTCATCTGTTATCCTCTTCTCCCCCTGTCTTCAATCTTTCCCAGCATCAGGGTCTTTTCCAGTGAGTCAGATCTTTGTATCAGGTGGCAAAATCTTAAAGTTTCAGCATCATTCCTTCCAATGAATATTCAGGACTGATTTCCTTTAGGATTGACTCGTCTGATCTCCTTTCTGTCTGAGACTCTCAAGAATCTTCTCCAACACCACAGTTCAAAAGCATCAATTCTTCGGTGCTCCACTTCCTTAATGATTCAACTCTCATATCCATATGTGACAACTGGAAAAACTATCACTTTGACTTTATGGACCTTTGTTGGCAAAGTAATGTCTCTGCTTTTTAATGTGCTCTCTAGGTTAGTCATAGCTTTTCTTCCAAGGAGCAAACATTTTTTAATTTCATGGCTGCAGTTACCATCTGCAGTGATTTTGGAGTCCAAGACAAGAAAGTCTGCCATTGTTTCCACTGTTTCCCTATCTATTTGCCATGAAGTGATGGGACTGGATGCCATGATCTTAGTTTATTGAATGTTAAATTTTAAGCCAGCTTTTTCACTCTCCTCTTTCACTTTCATCAAGAGGTTCTTTAGTTCTTTTTTGCTTTCTGCCATAAGGGTGGTTTCATCTGTGTATCTGAAGTTATTGATATTCCTTCTGGCAATCTTGATTCCAGCTTATGCTTCATCCAGCCTGACATTTCTCATGATGTACTCTGCATGTAAGTTAAATAAGCAGAGGGAAAATATACAGCTTTGACATGCTCCTTTCCCAATTTGGAACCAGTCCATTGTTCCATGTCTGGTTCCAACTGTTGCTTCTTGACCTGCATACAGGTTTCTCAAGAGGCAGGTCAGGTGGTCTGTTATTCCCATCTCTTTAAAAATTTTCCAGTATGTTGTGATCCACACAGCCAAAGACTTTAGCGTAGTCAATGAAGCAGAAGTGGATGTTTTTTCGGAATTCTCTTGCTTTTTCTATGATCCGATGGATGTTGGCAATTGACTCTCTTTTGCCACACAGTCTGTGTTGGGCCACAAATTAAGTCTCAGTAGATTTTAAAAGATAGATATCATACAAAGTATATTTACCAATCACAAGATATCATATAAAGTATTTTCACCAACTATAGTGTAATGAGCTTAGAAAGTTAATAACAGAAATAAAACTAAAAATCTAAAAACTTTCAGAAATTAAATAACATACTTTCAAGTGATCAATGAATTGAAGAAATCACAAGGAAAATTAGAAAATACTTAAATGAATGAAAATGAAAATGCAACATACCAAAACACTGGGTTATAGCAAAAGCAGGGTTGGGGGGAAATTTATAGCTATTGGTACTTACATTAAAAAACAAGAATTATCTCAAAACAATAATCTAGCTTTACAACTTAAGGAACTATAGGAAAAAATAAACAAAGCCCAAAACTAGCAGAAGGAGCATAACAGAGGTAAACAGAATAGAGAACAGAAAAACGATAGAGAAAATCAATGAATCCGAATCCAAAAATTGGTTCTTTGAAAAAGTCAACAAACTTTCAGCTAGATGGATTAAGAAAAAAAGACTCAAACTGATATAATCAGAAGTGGAAGTGGGAACCTGACCAAGATCATGGAGAGGAAGACCCTGAGATCACCTTCTCTCACAGGTGCACCAAACTTAAAATTATTTATGAAGCAGTAATTGATAAAAAAAAAGACCAGAACTTACCAGAAAAGATCTTCTACAATGAAAGCTATAAAGATAAAACCACAATAAGGTGAGTATGAGGGCTGGAATCCTGGTATAGTAGTCAAGACCCATACCCTCTGGAGAGTGACCTAAAGATAAGAGGATCATTGCAATTGGAGAGGTTCTCACTACAGAGCAATGGGTCTGCGCCCCACACTGGGTTCCCCATTCCGGAGCCCTGCAATGGGAAAATGAGCCACCAGAATGTCTGGCTCTGAAGGCCAATGGAGCCTACTTTTGTGAGGTGCAAAGTGTGGTGGGAAATAGAGCTCCACTCTTAAAGGGCACATACAAAATTTTACATGCTCCAACCCCAGGGAAGAATTGGTCATTTGAATGGAGCATGGTTTCAGACCCACCCACTGATCTTGGAGAGGCAGAGAGGCAACTTGAGCTCATTGTGGGGACACAGACTTTGGTAGCACCCACTATGCTCATTCTATCATATGGACACTTGTGCTGGCAAGTGCCAATTTGGAATACTCCCTGTAGCTTATTAGCACCAGGACCAGGCCTCACCCATCGGCCTTTTGGCATCAGCACTAGGACATCTCAGGCCAGGCAACTAGACAGGTGGGGACAGAACTGTGTCCATCAGCAGGCAGGCTGCCTTAAGACCTCCTAAAAGAGCCTACAGCTTCTCTGGGACATGACCCTACCCACCAGAGGGCACAGTACCTGGCCACACATACCAGTGTACAGGGACTAGCCCCAGTACCCCCCAAGTCCTGCAGATAAAGACCCCGGACCCCAGCTTTACCCATCAGTGGGCAGGCACAAGCTCTAAGAGCCCCTGGGCCCCAAGCCCTGACCATAAGCAGGCTCAAACAACAACCCACAGATCCCCAGAGTCCTGTAGCAACAGACCTTATAATCAAGCTCCACCCATCAGAGGGATAGCACAAGCTTCAGGACACTCCAGCTATGTCAAGAGCCAGCACCTCCCAGCAGTGGGGCAGCACCAGCTCTAGGACCCCCAAGGCTCTTCAGCCAGAGAAACCAAGTCCTGGCACTGCCCACCCATGAGGAAGCATTATTGCTAGAACTCCCTGGTCCCCAACTTGCCCACTGACAGACTCCAGCCCCAGGATCACGACAGCTCCCACAGCCTCCTTTGTCAAGACTCAACCCAACACACAAGCAGGCCAGCACCAGCTCCAAGATATCTTAGACTTCTCACCCACCAACCCCAGGATCCAGCCCCACTTACTGACCCTACCAATCAGCTGCTGGCAGCCTCCACACCATCCAGGGACCAGCAACCAACTGGACCAGGGCCCAGCCATGACTACCAGGAAAATATTAATGAAACTAAGAACTGGTTCTTTGAAAAGAGAAATAAAATGAATAAATCTTTAGCCAGATTCATCAAGAGAGAAAGAGAGGCTCATATCAATAAAATTCTAAATAAAAAAGGAGAAATTATAACCTATACCATGCAAATACAAAGGATAGTAAGAAACAACCACAAGAAAACTATATGTCAATAAAATCGACAACCTACAAGAAATGGAAAAATTCCTAGAAATATCTTGAAAATGGAAACACAACACATTGAAACATATGGGATGCAGCAAAAACAGTTCTAAGAGGGAGGTTTAGTGATAACAAGAAAGATCTCCAATAAACAACCTAACTTTAAACCTCAAAGAACTATAAAAAGAGGAACATGCTAAGCACAAAGTCAGATGAAGAAAGGAAATAATAAACATTAAAACAAAAATTAGAGAACAGGAAAGCAATAGAGAAGATTAAGATTTTTAAAAAGATAAAACTAAGAATTGGTCTTTGAAAAGATAAACAAAATTAACAAACTTTCAGCTAGATTCACCAAGGAAAAGAGAGAGGACCCTAATCAGTAAAATTGTATTTGAAAGAATAGAAGAATATTTGTACATTAATACTACAGAAATACAAAGGATAATAACAAACCACTGTGAGCAACTATATGCCAACAAACTTGACAGCCTAGAAGAAATAAGTTACCTGAATCATACAATCGACCAAGAATGAATGAGGAAGAAAAAAATCTAAACAGACCAATAAGAAGAAGAATGAATCAGTACCAAAAATCTCCCAGGAAAGAAATGTACAGGATCAGATAGCTTCACTGGCAAATTTTCCCAGATGTTTAAAGAAAAATTAATGCCATCCTCTCAAACTCTTTCAAAATAATCAAATGGTAAGGACCACTACAAAGCTAATTCCATGAGTTGATTACCAGATATTAAAGACAGCTAAGGACACTATAAGAAAAGTACAAGGCATCTTAGTTCCCTGACCAGGGATCTAACGCATACCGATACCTATAGCTGATGCATGTTGGTATTTGGCAGAAACCAACACAATACTGTAAAGCAATTATCTTCCAATTATAAATAAATTTAAATAAAAAATTTTAAAATAAAAGCTATTTTCCTTAAAAAAAATTCTTAATGGAATTTGCAAAGATTAGAGAACAATCCTAAAATTCATATGGAACCACAAAAGACCCCAAATATCCAAAGCAATCTTGGGAAAGAAGAAAAATGGAGACACCACACTGCCTTATTTCAAACATTTTAAAGCTATCATAGTCAAAGCAGTATGGTACTAACATAAAAATTGATATGTAGGCCAACTTAACAGACTCAAGAGCCCAGAAATAAACCTAGCTATATACAAGTGCATCAAGAACACACAATGGGCAAAGGACATTATCTTTAATAATGGTTCTGTGAAAACTGACTCTCCGTATGCAGAAAAATGAAACTGAACCCCTATCTTACAGCACTCACAAAAATTAACTCAAAATGGATTAAATACTTGAATGTAAGAACTGAAACCATAAAACTCTTTGAGGAAAACACAAGTATGATACAAATAGTTCAGGCAACAAAAGCAAAAATTAACAAGTAGAACTCCAACAAACTAAAAAGCTTCTACACAGCCAAGGAAATAATCATCAAAATGAAAAGGCAGCCTATGAATTAGGAGAAAATACTTGCAAATCATCTACATCTTAAGGGGTTAATATCTAAAATTTATAAGGAACTCAAAATGGCAAAAACACAATCCAATTAAAAATGGGCAAAGGACCTGAATAGACGTTTTTCCAAAGACAACAAACAAATGGCCAACAGGTATGTGAAATTATGCTCTACATCATTAATCATCAGGAGAGTGCAACTCAAAGCCACAATAAGTTACCACTTCACACCTGTCAGAATGACTATTATCAAAAAGACAAGAGATAACAAATGTTGACAAGGATGTGGAGAAAAGGAAATCCTCATACACTGTTGGTGGGAATATAAACTGGTACAGCAATCATGGGAAAGCATGGTGATTTCTCAAACAATTAAAAAGGAAACAACCATATTACCTAGCAGTCCCACTTTGGGCTATATATCCAAAGAAATGGAAAAGAAGCAAACTACTGACATATGTAACAACTTGGATAGAGCTCAAGGGCATCAGGCTGAGGGAAAAACGCCAATCTCCAACAGTCACATTACTGATGATTCCATTTTTAGAATGAGAATATCTTCGAAATGAAAACCAATTATAAGTTAGAGTACAGAGCAGCGGTTGCCAGGACTTAGGAATAGCAAGGGGACGGGTGTGACGATACAGGGTACGCAACATGGGGCAGATTTTGTGGCAATGGACTAGTTCTGTATCACCAGTTTGGTGGTGCTTGTACCAATTCACACACACAGTGAAAGGGCACAAAACTGTACACACCTATTACACAGTATCATTCTGGGTTTTATCATGTACTGTAATTATAGAAGATGTAACATTGGGATGAACTAAGGAAAAGGTATAAAGGACCTCTCTCTACTATTTTTACAATTTCCTGTGAATCTATAATTACCTGTAAAATGTTTACAAAGTGAAAAATCTGGAAAAAATGACCATTTTTCATGAGATCTTACACACAGATTCTTATTTTATCCTTTAACACTTTGCCTGTATTTAAAAACCAAAAAAAGACATTTTCAAAGATAAAACTTTTAAAAGCTGGTGGCTTAGACAGTAAACGATCTGCCTGCAATGCAGGAGACCGAGATTCAATCCCTGGGTCGGGAAGATCCCCTCGAGAAGGAAATGGCAACCCACTCCACTATTCTTGCCTGGAGAATTCCATGGACATAGGAGCCTGGTGGGCTACAGTCCATGGGGACAGAAAGAGTCAGACACGACTGAGTGACTAACACACACATATGAAATGCATGCTTAAATCAAATTAATCATTTCCTGTTCTTTATAAATCGTTCTCAACGAGGGAGCCTGAGAGTACCCATATTAGTCTGCTCGGCTGAGATAACAAAACACCACAAGCTGAGTGGCTTAAGCAACGGTACAGGCATAGCTCGGTTTGCTGTGCTTCACTTTACTGTAGTTTTTACAAATCGAAGGCTTTTGGCCACCTTGGGTCCAGCAAGTCTACTGGCATCATTTTTCATTCCCACATTTGCTCACTTCACATCTGTGTTACATTTTGGTAATTCTCACAACACTTCAAACTTCTGTATCATTATATTTGTTACAGTGATCTGTAATCAGTGATTTTTGATGTTACCAATAATCAACTCACTGAAAGCTCAGATGATACTCAGCATTTTTCAGCAAGCGTTTTTAACTTAAGGTGTATACATTGTTTTTGGGCTTCCCTGGTGGCTCAGTTGATAAAGAATCTGCCTGCAGTGTGGGAGACCTGGGTTGCATCCCTGGGTTGGGAAGATCCCCTGGAGAAGGGAACAGCTACCGACTCCACTATTCTGGCTTGGAGAATTCCAGGGACGGTATAGTCCATGGGGCTGGAGAGTCGGACACAACAGAGCCATTTTCACCTCAGATTGTTTTTAAGACAATGCTACAGCATACTTAGTAGACTACAGTACAATATAACATAAATTTTAGATGCAGTAAGAAGCCAACAAATTTATGTGACTCACTTAATCGTGATATTTGCTTTATTGTGCTGGTCTGGAACTATACCTGCAATATCTCCAAAGTATGTCTGTAATTTACTGTCTCAGTTCTGGAGGCTAGAAGGCCATGGTTGTCAGCAGTATTGAGTCCTACTGAGGGAAGTGATGGAGAATCTGTTCCATGCCTCTCTCCTAGCTTCTGGTGACTTTCTGGCAAACATTGGCATGGCATTCATTGGCATGTAAGTCTCTGCCGCCATCTGCACACAATGCTCTCCTCATGTACATGTCTGTGTTCCAAATTTCCCTTTTTATAAGGACACCAGTCATATTGGATTACTGGCCCTCCATACCTCAGTATCTTAAACCTACTCCAGGAGATCTTCCCAACCCAGGGATCAAATCCAAGTCTCATGCATTGCAGGCAGATTCTTTACCATCTGAGCCACCAGGGAAGCCCAGTATCTTAACAGCTCTGTTTCCAAACAAACTCACTTTCTGAAGTACTGGGCATCAAGATTTTAATATATGAATGGGGAGCAGTTCAACCTAAACCAGTGTCTGACCTTTAGTCCAAATACAGTTGAAAAATTAGGGAGGGGAATGTGTATGCAAATTCAGCTTATTTAGGTCTCACGTTACTTTCTAGATTTTGGGCTTTGATATTTTAAGGGAAATGGACCATTAAAAGTAGAGACCCTTAGAGTTGATGCAATCTTATCAGTAAGTATAATGGCATTATGGAAGAATTTATGCCTTTTCCCCTTGATTCTTCCCTCCCTTCTTTCTTTGATTCTCCGCTGCCTTCTTTCCTTCCACAAAAATTTTAGAGTACCTAATGCATATCAGGTATTACTCTAGCAACTGGAAATTACAAAACAAATAAAAATCTCTGCCTTCGCAGCGTTCCACAATAATGGCATACATAAAGTTTTATGTTGGATAGTAATAAATGCAGAGGAGGACAAAATGAGTATGTAATGTTACAGTTGCATTTGATGGAAGGTGACCAGATAACATAACTGACAAGGTATTTTTGAGTAAACACTTGTATCAAGTGAGGGAACAAGCTATGCAGCTATCTGAAAAAAAGCATTCCAAGTAGAAACACAAGTGCAAACGCCCTGAAGCAAAAGGAATTCCTTTTTCAAGAAATCGCACTGACAAAAAGGCCAGTGTGATTGGAGCGAAAGAATCAGGAGAGTAGGAGAAGATGAAATCAGAAAAGTAACAGAGAACAGAGTATGGAGGACCTTGTGTGTAAAGACCTGCTTTTACTCTAAATAAGGCGGGAACAAACACTGGCGGGTTTGGGTCAGAGAAGTTATATGAGCCCCAACTTATGTTGTAAGAACAGCTCAACACAGACTATCCCCTCAACAGCTTTAAAATTATGATGAAAAATATATCTATTTTCTTGATACTTTACAACTTCTAGTCTGGCAAGTGCCACTAAATCATGTCCTTGGCAAGCTTAAAACAGCTTCACAATTTCCCCTGGGCTAGACTATAGAGTCCTATAAAAGTTTAGAACATTTCACCACATAGGATTCTAGAGATACACGATTGCCTTATTTTTTCTCTTAACCCTGTTCTTTCAGTGTTTTTGGCCTCGATTATATGCAATATGATGTACCCAGACATAAAGATATTTGTCTTCAATTCAGCTATCCCTCTTACAACAGACATGACACAGACCTGTCCAGATATGTGCAAATGCAGTTATCAAATAATCATTTTTAGTCTACTTATAAATAAAATTGGAGATAAGAAAACAGTTTTGAGGAAATAAACAGATGGGCAAAGAAACAACAGATTATCAGATACAGAAAATGTGGTGAATGTTAAGAGAGAAAAGGATAAAATAAGTTCAAGATTGTTAACATATTTTGTTGATTAATTAAATTCATAACTAGGAGACCCAATTTACTTGCCCCCCAAATACCTATATTTCTTGTCTCAAAGCAATATTAAATATATCTGACAATGTCTCCAAATCCAAATCTAATCTAATTTCTGACCACACCTCTACATACAAATATAATTAAACTGTACTTGGTGCTGATTATATCTTAGAAACATCACTTACATATATCCTCCGTGGCCTTTCTATAGGCTATTCTCTACCTTGTCACTGCCACCAGTTGTTTTTCTAAAATACACATCAGATCACTGCTTAAAATCAAATGATAATTCCCCTTAACCCATAGTAAAGGTCTCAAATATTTAGGAGATATATTCCCACATTGGCCCTATCTTGCCTTTTCAAACTCATACCACATTCTCATATGCATTACATATTTCTGCTATTCCATTTTTGATAACACTTCATTATAACTCCTACCAGATTTATATACATACCTATATATGTATATATGTGTACATAGACATATATACGTATGCATATGTATACATGGGCTTCCATGATGGCTCAGATGGTAAAGACTCTGCCTGCCAGTGCAGGAGACCCGGGTTCAATCCCTGGGTTGAGAAGATCCCCTGGAGAAAAGAATGGCTACCCACTCCAATATTCTTGCCTGTAAAATTCCATGGACAGAGGAGCCTGCTGGGTTATAGCCCATGGGGTCACAAAGGGTCAGACATGACTGAGCAACTTGAACTTTCACTTTCATGTATGTATACATATATATGTATACATACCTTATACTATGCTGTAAAGGCTACACAGACACAAAACATGCCCTATTCATTTTCAGACTCCAATTATAGGGTCTAGTACCCAGCAGGCACTCAATAAACATTTGATCAATAAAATGTTGTGATAACCTAGTGATATTATCATTTTGTTATCTTTTATAATCACTAATTTATCTTTTTAGAATCATAGGCTTACCAAAGAATATCAAAGCTATTAATTTACAACAGAATTCTAGAATTTACTCCAAGGTATTGTTGGTGACTAGGAATATTTTTTTTTTTTTTTTTTTACCATTTTTCTACTCCGCTAATCTATGGAAAATGGTGTTATTCAAAGTATAAAGACACTTGATGAGAATTGATCCTTCTATGAAACACCTAGAACTTTTTATCTTATGGTATAGAGATGATATTTTGAAACGATGTTGACAAGTGGGAAAAGCCCACAACAGTTGTGGGTCCCTGTTCCTCTCCCGGTCTCCCTCTGGCTGCCGCTCACCTCTGTCCTCGACACTCACACCTCTGCCCCGCCTTGTGGGGAGGGCTGCCCCTGCCTTAGTCCTGGGGCCACCTAGACAGACGGCAGGCTTCTCACCTGCTGCAGTGTCAGAGCAATAAATGTGATGCTTGGGGTCCCCCCAGGGAGCTGCCAATGGCTTTATTTATGAATCTGGTTTTTGGGTAGTCAGGGAAGGAAACAACTCCACTTCAGTGCAAATCCCCATCTTCCAGGAGCCATGACTCAAAAGAAAAGGGTGCTTGGACTTTTGTTATACACATTTGCTTTGTGTAAATAAATGTTTACAATTTTATATTAAAGATGGAATAAGCATTAGAGCTTCTGACTGTATATTTTTTACTTTTATAGATTTAAAAACTATGATCCTTTATATATGTGTTTTGGGGGGCTATGAGTTTTATGACAAACAGTTGGTATTGTTAACTTTTTACTGTCATCAAAGTACATAAAAATTCTATTAATTCCCTTATTCTTTTACTTCCTTAACTCTGGTATACACCAAAAAGAAGTCTTTACTTTCCTGTTTTATCACTATAAAATAATAAAAGTATTTTGCTAGTATGGAAAAAATAAATAAATAAAATAAAATAAAAAGATGATAAAATTCTGCAGGAAAAGCTACTTATGAAAAGCTTTAGTTTTCATCTACTAATTTTACAGAAGAGCAGACATGCTATACTGCCTATGATGTCTTATGATTGTTAAGAGCCTCATTCCACCTTTGTGAGAAAAAAGCAAAAAACCAAAAGTAAGAGTATTTAATCCCAATGGAAATACATACCCAAGAGATACATACATCCAAAAAATTAAAACATAGGTACACAAAAAAACTTGCATATAAATGATTATACATTATTTAAAAATAGAAAAAGCAGAGCAGAAATAATCAAATATTCATCAAATGGTAGATAAATGTGTACATGTATACTCACATACGCACAAAATGAAGTATTCATTGTCAACAAAAGGAATGAAATACTGATGCATGCCACAACATAAATGAATCTTGAAAATATTTGCTGAGTCAAGCCAATCTTTAATGTCACATTATACTGATTCCATTTATATGACACATTCAGAATATCTTAATCTACAGGAAAACAAAGTAGACTGGAGTTTGAGGAAAACTAGACCCTGTAATTGGAATCTGAAAACGTGTAGGGCATGTTTTATGTCCAATGTGGAGTTTACAGCATAGTATGTGTATGTATATATATGTATACATACGTGGAAGTGAATGTATTAGTCACATCAAGGGAGAGACTGCTAATGGCTATGGGGTTTCTTCTTGGGATAGTGAAACTATTCTAAAATTTACTATGCTGAAGATCATACAATTCTGAAATACTAAAAAAACTTTCAATTATGTGAATTAAATGGGTGAATTATATGTTTTATGAATTGCTGCTGCTACTGCTGCTAAGTCGCTTCAGTCATGTCCAACTCTGTGCAACCCCATAGATGGCAGCCCACCAGGCTCCCCAGTCCCTGGGATTCTCAAGGCAAGAACACTGGAGTGGGTTGCCATTTCCTTCTCCAATGCATGAGAGTGAAAAATGAAAGTGAAATCGCTCAGTCGTGTCAGACTCTTAGCGACCGCATGGACTGTAGCCCACCAGGCTCCTCCATCCATGGGATTTTCCAGGCAAAAGTACTGGAGTGGGGTGCCATTGCCTTCTCCGGTTTTATGAATTATGTGCCAATAAAGTTTTTAACAACACACTTTTTCCAAATTGGGAAAGGAGTATGTCAAGGTTGTATATTGTCACCCTGCTTATTTAACTTATATGCAGAGTAAATCATGAGAAACGCTGGGCTGAAGGAAGCACAAGCTGGAATCAAGATTGCCGGGAGAAATATCAATAACCTCAGATATGCAGATGACAGCACCCTTATGGCAGAAAGTGAAGAAGAACTAAAGAGCCTCTTAATGAAAGTGAAAGAAGAGAGTGAAAAAGTTGACTTAAAACTCACCATTCAGAAAACCAAGATCATGGAAACTGGTCCCATCACTTCATGGCAAATAGATGGGGAAACAGTGGAATCAGTGACTTTATTTGGGGGGGGGGGGAGCTCCAAAATCACTGAAGATGGTGACTACAGCCATGAAATTAAAAGACACTTGCTCCCTGGAAGAAAAGTTATGACCAACCTAGATAGCATATTAAATAGCAGAGACATTACTTAGCAAACAAAGGTCTGTCTGGTCAAAGCTATGGTTTTTTCCAGTAGGCATATATGGATGTGAGAGTTGGTCTATAAAGAAAGCTGAGCACCAAAGAATTGATGCTTTTAAACTGTGGTGTTAGAGAAGACTCTTGACAGTCCCTTGGACTGCAGGGAGATCCAACCAGTCCATCCTAAAGGAAATCAGTCTTGGGTGTTCATTGGAAGGACTGATGCTGAAGCTGAAACTCCAATACTTTGGCCACCTGATGCAAAGAATTGACTCTTTTCAAAAAAAGACCTTGATGCTGGGAAAGATTGAAGGCAGTAGGAGAAGGGGATGACAGAGAATGAGATGGTTGGATGGCATCACTGACTCAATGGACATGAGTTTGAGTAAACTCTGGGGGTTGGTGATGGACAGGGAGACCTGGCGTGCTGCAGTCCATGAGGTCGCAAAGAGTTGAACACGACTGAGCTCCTGAACTGAAGTGAAAGCTTTTAAATTTTTTAAAAAATTGTTATGGGAGTTTTTTCAAGAAAAATCAATCCAAGTAGGTATGCTTTTCAACTCAAGTGAATTCTTAACATGAGGGCTTACACTCTGATACTTGCATTTCCACATGATACCTTCAAGGTTAAGTGGTGCTGGTGGTAAAAAGAATGGGATTTTGAGATGGATTTTGTTGAATCTGTAGACAATTTGGGGGGGTACTGACATTTTAATATTAAGTCTTTAACCTATCAACACAGTTGTTGTTCAGTCACTAAGTTGTATCCAGCTCTTTGTGATGCCATGGACTGCAGCATGCCAGGTTTCCCTGTCCTGTACTCCCAGAGTTTGATCAAATTCATGTCCATTGAGTCGGTGATGCCATCCAACGATCTCATCCTCTGTCGTCCCCTTCTCCTCCTGCCCTCAATCTTTCCCAGCATCGGGGCCTTTTCCTGATGAGTTGGCTTTCCCCATCAGGTAGCCATAGTACTGGAGCTTCAGCTTCAGCATCAGTCCATCCAATGAATATCTGGGGCTGATCTCCTTTAGGACTGACTGGTTGGATCTCCTTGCTGTCCAAGGGACTCTCAAGAGTCTTCTCCAACACCACAGTTCAAAAGCATCAATTCTTTGGCTCTCAGCCTTCTTTGTGGTCCAACTTTCACATCCATACAAGACTATTGGAAAAACCATAGGCTGGACTATACAGACTTTTGTCAGCAAAGTGATGTCTCTGCTTTTTAAAACACTGTCTAGATTTGTCATAGCTTTTCTTCCAAGGAGCAAGCACCTTTTAATTTCATGGCTGCAGTCACCATCAACAATGACTTTGGAGACCACAAAATAAAGTCTGTCACTGTTTCCATTTTTTCCCCATCTATTAGCCATGAAGTAATGGGACTGGGTGCCATGATCTTAGTATCTAAGGTACTATAAAATAATTTTAAAACTATTTTTAGTTTTGACTCCAAAAATCATCCAGTTCCTACTATGCTTCCAACTCTTTTATCATGAACTGTATACAAAGAAAGCCAATTATACTACTATAAGTTTCTCTTTCAGTACATTCTCCACACATTAGCATCAGGTTGGTTTGCTAGTAAGACACATATTACTCAATATACAAAAAACCAATTGTATTTCTTTACACTCTGAATGAACAGTGTAAAAATGAAATTAAGAAAATCAATTTTCTTAATCCAAAAGAAATTTGGGAACAAATGTAACAAAAGAACTGTAAGATTTATAATCTGAAACCATAAAACCCTACTTGAAGAACTAAATAAATGGTAAGACAAATTGTGTTGATGTGAAATCAGTGCAATTGTTTGGTATTTGAACATTCAACAGTACGTGAACCAAGAACTTCCAGATGTGCAATCTGGATTTAGAAAAGGCAGAGGAATCAGAGATCGAATTGCCAACATTCGTTGGATCATAGAAAAAGCAGGGAATTCCAGAAAAACATCTATTTCTGCTTTATTAATTATGATAAAGCCTTTGACTATGTGGATCACAGCAAACTGTAGAAAATTCTAAGAGATGGGAACACCAGATCACCTTACCTACCTCCTGAGAAACTTGTATGCAGGTCAAGAAGCAACAGTTAGAACTGAACATGGAACAATAAACTGGTTTCAAGTTGGGAAAGGAGTAAGTCAAGGCTGTATATTGTCACCCAGATAATTTAACTTATATCCAGAGAACATAATGAGAAATGCTGGACTGGATGAGTCACAAGCTGGGATCAAGACTTCTGGGAGAAATATCAATAACCTCAGATATGCAGATGATACCACTCTAATGGCAGAAGGTAAAGAGAAACTAAGATCATGGCATCAGGTCCCATGACTTCATTGCAAATAGATGGGGAAAAAGTGGTAACAGTGACACATTTTATTTTCTTGGGCTCCAAAATCACTGGAGATTGTGACTGCAGCCATGAAATTAAAAGATGCTTGCTCCTTGGAAGAAAAGCTATGACGAATCTAGACAGCAGAGACGATTAAAAGGCAAAGACATTACTTTGCCAACATGGTTTCTCCAGTAGTCATGTAGAGGTGTGAGTTCAGTTCAGTTCAGTTCAGTCACTCACTCGTGTCTGACTCTTTGTGACCCCATGCATTGCAGCACGCCAGGCTTCCCTGTCCATCACCAACTCCCGGAGTTCACTAAGACTCATGTCCATCGAGTCAGTGATGCCATCCAGCCATCTCATCCTCTGTTGTCCCCTTCTCCTCCTGCCCCCAATCCCTCCCAGCATCAGAGTCTTTTCCAATGAGTCAACTCTTCGCATGAGGTGGCCAAAGTACTGGAGTTTCAGCTTCAGCATCATTCCCTCCAAAGAAATCCCAGGGCTGATCTCCTTCAGAATGGACTGGTTGGATCTCCTTGCAGTCCAAGGGACTCTCAAGAGTCTTCTCCAACACCACAGTTCAAAAGCATCAATTCTTTGGCGCTCAGTTTTCTTCACAGTCCAACTCTCACATCCATACATGACCCAGGAAAAACCATAGCCTTGACTAGACGGGCCTTTGTTGGCAAAGTAATGTCTCTGCTTTTGAATATGCTATCTAGGTTGGTCATAACTTTCCTTCCAAGGAGTAAGCGTCTTTTAATTTCATGGCTGCAGTCACCATCTGCAGTGATTTTGGAGCCCAGAAAAATAAAGTCTGACACTGTTTCCACTGTTTCCCCATCTATTTCCCATGAAGTGATGGGACCAGATGCCATGATCTTTGTTTTCTGAATGTTGAGCGAAGCCAATGTTTTCACTCTCCTCTTTCACTTTCATCAAGAGGCTTTTTAGTTCCTCTTCACTTTCTGCCATAAGGGTGTTGTAATCTGAGTATCTGAGGTTATTGATATTTCTCCCGGCAATCTTGATTCCAGCTTGTGTTTCTTCCAGTCCAGCGTTTCTCATGATGTACTCTGCATAGAAGTTAAATGAGCAGGGTGATAATATACAGCCTTGACGTACTCCTTTTCCTATTTGGAACCAGTCTGTTGTTCCATGTCCAGTTCTAACTGTTGCTTCCTGACCTGCATACAGATTTCTCAAGAGGCAGGTCAGGTGGTCTGGTATTCCCATCTCTTTCAGAATTTTCCACAGTTTATTGTGACCCACACAGTCAAAGGCTTTGGCATAGTCAATAAAGCAGAAATAGATGTTTTTCTGGAACTCTCTTTCTTTTTCCATGATCCAGCAGATGTTGGCAATTTGATCTCTGGTTCCTCTGCCTTTTCTAAAACCAGCTTGAACAACTGGAAGTTCACAGTTGGACCATAAAAAAGACTGAGCACAAAAGAATAGATGCTTTTAAACTGGTAATAGAGAAGACTCTTGAGAGTCCCTTGGACAGCAAGGAGATCAAACCAGTCAATCCTAAAGGACATAAACCCTGAACACTGAATATTCATTGGAAGGCCTGATGCTGAAGCTCCAATACTTTGGCCACCTGATGCAAAGAGCCAACTCATTGGAAAAGATCCTGATGCTGGTAAAGACTGAGGGCAGGAGAAGCAGGCAACAGAGGATGAGACGAGAGGATGAGAGGATGGATGGCATCACTGACTCAATGGACACTAGTTTTTGAGGACTCCAGGAGACAGTGCAGAACAGGGAAGCCTGGTGTGCTGCAGTATGGGGTTGCAGAGTCAGACGTGACTTAGCGGCTGAACAACAACTGTGTTGATAGATAAAAAACTTAATATTAAAATGTCAGTATTCCCCAAATTGTCCTAGATTCAACAAAATCCATCTCAAAATCCCAGTTCCCCTTTTTCCCCAGAAATTGGCAAGATGACTTTGAAATTCATATGGAAATTAAAGGGGTCCAGAATAGCCAAAAGACACTTGAAAAGAGCAAAGCTGGAAGACTCTCATTTCCTGATTTCAAAACTTACTACAGAGCTAAGGCATTCAAGACAAAGTGATTTTGCCAATAACAACAGACATGTAGCGCAATGGAACAAGATTCAGAATCCAGAAATAAACCCTTACATTTATGGTTAATTGATTTTAGACAAGGGTGTCAAGACATTTAAATGGGGGGAAATTATTTCATCTATTTTTTCTGGAACAACTGGACTTCCGCAAAAAGAAGACTAAGGTGGGACTGCTTCATTATACCACACACAAAAATTCACTCAATATAGATCAAACGTTCAAAAGTAAGAGCTAAAACTACTTTTAAATTCTTGGAATAAGCATAGACATAACTGTTTGTGATTGAGAGTTAGGTCATGGTTTCTTAGATATGACAACAACAAAAAAGCCACAAAATAGAAAAATTGGACTCCTTAAAAATTAAAAACTTTTGTGCTTCAAAGAATACCACTAGGAGAGTAAAAAGAAAATATAAAATGTGAGAAAATGTTTGCAAATTCTTTATCTGACATGAGACTTCTATCAAAAAGCGACAAAGAACTCCTGAAACTGAATAATAAAAAGACAACACAATTTTTATAAGGGCAAAGGATATAAGTAGAAATTTCTCCAAAGGAGATATGCTAATTGCCAATAAGTACATGACAAGATGCTCTACATGAATAGCCATCAAGGAAATGCAAATGAAAACCACAATGAGCTACCATTTCACATCTACAGATGTGAATTAAGATGGCATTATCAAAAATGCCTAAGGGTAACAAGAAGAAGAGTAATATTCTGTAGGTGGGGAAATAAATTATAAACCAAATAGTCTGGCAGTTTCTCAAAAGGTTAAAGTAGAATCACCATATGACTCAGCAATTCTGTTAAGAATAGAATTTTCTCTTACACCCAAGAGAAAACATATGTTCACACAAATACTTATACATGCGTTTTCATAGCACCATTATTTATAATAGCCCCAAAGCAGAAACAACCCAGATTTCCGTCAATTGATGAATGAATAACACATGGTATTATTATCCATATAATGGAATATTATTCCGCAGTATAAAGGAATGAAGCACTGAAACACACTGCACTTAGGTGAAACTCGAAAGTGCGAAGTCCAGGGAGCCAGGGATAAGGCCACACATTACATGATTACACTTATATGAAGTGTACAGAACTGGAAAATCCATAGAGACAAAGTAGCTTAGTGGTTGCCTAAGGCTGGAAGGTTGAGAAGAAAATGGAGACTGACTCACAATGATCACAAAGTTCCTCTTTTGAGGGTGATAAAAATGTTCTAAAATTGATCATGGTAATAGTTACACAACTCTGAACATACTAAAAGCACTGAATTGTACACTTTAACTGAATGAATTATATGGTATGTAAATGATATCTTATCAAAGCTTTTAAAACAAAACAACGTTTTGTTACACTGTATAAAAGCAAACGATTTTTCTAGAGGCTCTCTCAAGATGGTTGGTCTCACTTTGTTTCAGCTTCTTAACTCCTGTCACTATGATATCCTCTATTCTGTACCATATAATTATTACAATATTGAGCTGCTGCCTTGTCACATATTTTTGGTTTAAGGGTTAGAGGAATGAAGAAAAACACCCCAATCCTTTAAGCCAACTATTTCATTCTCATTTACCTAAGAATTCTGCACTGAGATTTGGTATAAACCCAGCCCAGAAAGTATTATTTCTTGAATAAGGAAAGGAAGAAAACAATTACAGGCTTAAATATTGAACTTAAGAACCCACTCAAATAATTTCTCCAAAGAAGACATACAGATGGCTAACAAACACATGAAAAGATGCTCAACATCACTCATTATCAGAGAAATGCAAATCAAAACCACTATGAGGTACCATTTCATACCAGTCAGAATGGCTGCGATCCAAAAGTCTACAAATAATAAATGCTGGAGAGGGTGTGGAGAAAAGGGAACCCTCTTACACTGTTGGTGGGAATGCAAACTAGTACAGCCACTATGGAGAACAGTGTGGAGATTCCTTAAAAAACTGGAAATAGAACTGCCTTATGATCCAGCAATCCCACTGCTAGGCATACACACTGAGGAAACCAGAAGGGGAAGAGACACGTGTACCCCAATGTTCATCGCAGCACTGTTTATAATAGCCAGGACATGGAAGCAACCTAGATGTCCATCAGCAGATGAATGGATAAGAAAGCTGTGGTACATATACACAATGGAGTATTACTCAGCCATTAAAAAGAATACATTTGAATCAGTTCTAATGAGGTGGATGAAACTGGAGCCTATTATACAGAGTGAAGTAAGCCAGAAGGGAAAACATCAATACAGTATACTAACGCATATATATGGAATTTAGAAAGATGGTAACAATAACCCTGTGTACGAGACAGCAAAAGAGACACTGATGTATAGAACAGTCTTATGGACTCTGTGGGAGAGGGAGAGGGTGGGAAGATTTGGGAGAATGGCATTGAAACATGTAAAATATCATGTAAGAAACGAGTTTCCAGTCCAGGTTCGATGCACGATACTGGATGCTTGGGGCTAGTGCACTAGGATGACCCAGAGGGATGGTATGGGGAGGGAGGAGGGAGGAGGGTTCAGGATGGGGAACACATGTATACCTGTGGCGGACTCATTTTGATATTTGGCAAAACTAATACAATTATGTAAAGTTTAAAAATAAAATAAAATTAAAAAAAAAAAGAATGCCACTATAAAAAAAATAAAATACATACCACATTCCCTATTAAAAAAAAAAAACCCATATACAACTAAAAACAACCCTAATTTTAATAGGGAGTATAATTTTTATAGACCAGTACTTTGCCAACCGCAGAATATTTATTAAAAAAGATAATTTGACTAGTTCTAGATACCACTCATAGACATTTTAAATATTTATATATTTACATGTTTCAAATGTTGAAACATAATTTGGAGTTTTCTTTCAGTTTTGTTACATACACAAAAAAGGTAGTGCATGCTTATTAGAAATGTATACAGTATATACCTCCATCTAGAGTTAGGTATTTATAAATTCCATTTTTAAGAGCTTCAAGCAGTTGTGAACCTATTACTCTGATAACTTAAACCCGGTCCACTCTGGGAAGGACAGCCAAAAGACCCTGCAAAGTGAAACTGCCTCCCTCCCCCAGATGCATTCCTTCATATCAGAGAGTGCTTATAGGAATTGAAGAGGGAAGAAAATGGTACCATGTTGATTTAACTTTTTCCATATAATGCCACATTTTTGACAGCATTGAGTTCAAAGCTTCAGAGTTAGGTACCACATTGCCAGAATTTCCATCTCCCATGTTTTTTCCATTCCCTAATCAAAGTTTCTAGTCCCTCCCTCACATTTGCATGAGTGCTCAGTCACTCAGTTGTGTCTGATCCTTTGCAACCCCATTTACCGTAGCCCACCAGGCTCCTCTGTCCATGGGCTTTCCCAGGCAAGAATTCTGGAGTAGGTTGCTATTCCCTTCCCCAGGGGATCTTCCCCACCCAGGAATTGAACCTGCCTCTCAGTCATTGGCAGGCAGATTCTTTCCCACTGAGCCACTAGGGAAGCCCCTTCCTAAGAACTACTTCCATTTTAATCAAGCAGTTATATCTTTGGAAGATTTATTTGCATGTTAGCCACTATTTCCTGTTTAATTACAGACAGCAGAACTGCAAAGTGACTAGCACTCTCCTTGCCTTCTGACAGATCAGGTGACCCTAAGCAAAGATCTTTTTTTTTTTTTTTTTTGGCAGTTCAATAACTTTATCGGACCATCAGCAGTTAGTTCTCATCCATATTGACTGTTCCAAGATTTTTGAAGGTGGTGACAGGCACGTACATAACCAAAGTGTAGAGCTTGTTTGGCAAGTCTTCATCTTCCATTTTTGAAGCTTGGTAGCTCAGACAGTAAAGAATCCACCTGCAAAGTGGCAGACCTGGGTTCGATCCGTGGGTTAGGAAGATCCCCTGGAAGAGGGCATGACAACCCACTCCAGTAGTGTTGCCTCGAGAATCCCCCTGGACAGAGGAGCCCGGCAGGCTATAGTCCATGGGGTCACAAAGAGTCAGACAAAACTGAGTGACTAAGCACAGCACAGCATCAACTCCAAAGACTTCCTAAGGAAATCATTCAATGATCTAACAAATCTCACTCTTAGGAACTGTTTTCACAAACTAACCTAAATTATTTGTGTGGAAAATTAAGATCACTTATATTTTCAGTGAAAACATCATTATAAGAGGTTTTTGGTTAGGATATTAAATGATGTCACATTTTCAACTTTTCAGATAATTAGTAGAAGACATGTAGTAAGTGTAACTAGACACAGTTACAGTGTCTAAAGTTTTGGATAATGGCATATAAACCAAGGTTGGTCTTAAAGAAGGGTTAATCTCCTATTACCCAGGGAGATTTTTAGTATTTTATAACCTGCAATAAAAATAATTAGGTTATAGAGCAGATTCCCCATTTGCCCTATAAAATTTCATTGCCACTTCCTCCCATTGCACAGGTAAGAAGGAAAAAAGCAAGAACTTCTATGAAAAGTTTCAATTCACAGCTTTTCACACAATCAAGGCTTGAACGCACACCAAGTTTAAAACAGATAAATGACAAGGCCACTTATTCAAAATCTCATCAAAAACAAAGTCAAATTTTTTAAAACTTGATGTTTACAATTTTCAAATAAACAACTTTCTAATTCTGAATGCTGTATTTGAGCATAACAGAAAATAATACCTGATCCCATTAGTGAATGGATGGGATTTCTAAGTAGGATTTGCATATAATAAAAACAGTCTACTGTCACTATTAATTTTGAAAAGCTACTTATAGTTATTTCTTAATGTGTATTTGTTCATTTTTTAATTTATTTTATTTTTTAACTTTACAATATTGTATTGGTTTTGCCATATATCAACATGAATCCGCCACAGGTATACACGTGTTCCCCATCCTGAACCCTTCTTCCTCTTCCCTCCTCCCTCCCCCTACCATCAAATACAGTACTTGCCCTACATAGGAACAAGTTTCATTCTAAGAGTGCATTTGTAAGCCCAGTTTGTGCATAAGTCCAAAAAGTTAGCCTAGGCACCCAATTAACACAATCGGCTATATACTACTGCTTTTATGTTTGCTTCTGGACACCTGGGCTTGAAATAAAGAAACTGTCCTCTATACAGTACTGTAAAGTACACAAAACCACAGTCACTTGTAGAGAATGCACACACATGACAATGTACCCCACATACATGAACTAATTTAAATGACTGGACGTGAGAACACACATTCTCATCTTTGAAAGTTCACAACTTGAAGGCTAACATGGAAGGGACTTACTGTGATGAAATCACCTGAATTAAGTAGTGCTTCATCAGCATGAGTGGTTTCCTACATTGCATTAGTTAACCAAATTTCCAAGATGGCACTCAGATCTATAGTAATATCATAGCCTTCTAATTTCATGTCAGCTGGGCAGAGAACTTTTTCTAATATGTACTAAAAGAAAACATAACCTATCTAAAAGCCAATGCTTCTCCTATTATTAATTTTTCTTCTCTTGACTCTTTCTTCTTTACCTCCAGCTCAAAATCAGATAACTTAATGACTCTTCTCCAAATATCAAAGTACTAAAAATATATCAAATACTTCCTATTTCAGCAATCACTTACTTTTCAGAGCTATTTAGGAGGCTAAGTTATCGTAAATTTTATGACCCTACTTCTATACTAAGAGAATGAGAATACAAGCCACAGACTGGAAGAAAATTTTTGCAAAAGACAAAGTTGATAAAATAGTTATACAAAATATACAAAGAATTTAACAAACAACAGTAAGAAAAAAACCTGATTTTAAAGTCGGTGAAAGTCTTTAACAGATACTTCACCAGAGAAGATATACAGACAGGAAATAAGCAGATAAAAAGGTATCGACATGTCATCAGGGAAACGCAAATTAAATAATGAGATACAATTATTACAAATCTAATGTGCTGTGCTTAGCTGCTCAGAGTCATGTCTGACTCTTTGTGACCACATGGACTGCAGCTTGCCAGGCTCCTCTGTCCATGGGGATTCTCCAGGCAAGAATACTGGAGTGGGTTGCCATGCCCTCTTCAGGGGATCTTTCCAACCCAGGGACTGAATCCATATCTCTCGCACTGCAGGTGGGTTCTTTACTGTCTGAGCCACCAGGGAAGCACTGACAAATCTATTAGAAAGGTCAAAATTCACATCATATGCTAAGCAAGGGTACAGAGCGACAGGGACTCTCATTCACTGCTGGTGGGAAGTCAAAATGGCATAGCCACTTGGAAAGACAGTGGATGGTTTCTTACAAAACTAAACATACTCTTAAATTGGATCTGGCAATTGTACATTGGTACTTACCCAGATGAACTGAAAACATGTCCACACAAAAACCTGAGTGTGGATATTTAAAGCGGTTTTACTCACAACTGTCGAAACGTAGAAGTAACCAAAATGTTTTTCAGTGTATGAATAGAAAAATAAACCGTGGTACATCCTGACAATGAATGATTATGCAACACTGAAAAAGAAATGAGCTGTCAAGCCACAGAAGGACATGGAGGAAACAAATTCATATTACTAAGTGAAGAAAGCTAATCAAAAAGTCTACATATTATTCGAACTATATGACATTCTGGAAAAAGTAAAACTATGGAGACAGTAAAAAGATCAGTGGTTACCAGGGGTTGTGAGGAGGGAGGCATCGGCAGGTGGAGCACAAAAGATTTTAGGACAAAGAAGGTACTCTATATACTGTAACGGTGTACATTTGTTATTATACATTTGTTCCAACTATAGAATGTACAATGCCAAGAGTGAATCCCAGTGTAAACCATGGACTCTGGCTGATGATGTCGCATCTATGTAGGTCCATTAGTTGTAACAAATGATCCATCTGGTGGGACATGTGCATGTGGGGGTAAGGAATACATGAGAAATCTCTGCACCTTCCTCTCAATTTTGCTGTGAACCTAGAACTACTCTAAAAAATAAAGTCTATTAAAAAAACAAAACAAAAAAATGTTATGATAATAAAGGTATGTTAAAAGTCTGGTAGTTGGTCATAAACAACACAATTCCACTGGTTGTAAATTTGAGTAATCTAACTTGGAAAAGAGTGACATGCCATTTCCCTCTCTATTATTACTGCATAAAATGGGCTTTCATGGTGGCTCAGTGGTAAAGAATCTGCCTGCAATGTGTGAGACGGCTTATAATGCAAGAGACACGGGTTCAATCCCTGGGTCGGGAAGATCCAATGGAGAAAGAAATGGCGACTCACGTCAATATTCTTGCCTGGGAAATCCCATGGACAAAAGAGTATGGTGGGCTACAGTCCATGGGGTCACAAGAGTCAGACACGACTTAGTGACTAAAATCACCACCATCACCTTACAGCATAACTATTGAAACTGCAATATTAACAGTCCATGACTTATTAAACAACTTACGAGACCTTAAGAACAATGAATACCATGCAAATGAATACCTTAATTCATATGCTCAATAGATACCATTGAGAAAAACCTCAGTGCCAGGCCCTACACTTAGTCTTAGACATATAGCAGGTACAACTCAGACAAAAATCTCTACCCTCATGGAATGATAGGTGACAGATAATAAATAAATTAGGTAAAATATATCCTCTATTATAAGCTAATAAATGCTATGAAAAAGTAAAACAAGAAACACAGATAGAATGTCAAGATAGAGGATATAATTTAAAAGAGGATCCTCAAAGGAGGCCACTCTGAGAGCCATTCATGTGAGTTTCTGGGAGAAGGACTTCCCTGGCAAGAGGAAATATCAAAAGCAGAGACCTCCTGTGGAGAATATACCTGGTGTTATTGAAGAATAGATAAAAAGGTTATTGAATAGCTGTGACAGAGTGAGTGACAAGGCCGTAGTAGATAGAACCAAGGATGTAACAGAGCTAGATCAGATGGGGTCTGATGGTCACAGAAGACTTTGACTTTTACTCTAAATAAGTTCAGGAAACACAGCCCATATTGGATAGAAAAATGACATTGTCTGACATTTTCAAAGATTTCTCTGGTGAAAACGGACTTCAGGAGGACAAGAGCAGAAGGAAAACCATTAAGAGAGTATTGTAATAATCCAGAAAAGACACGAAGGTGCTTGGAGATGCCAGGTGGTAGAGGGGAGGTGCCAGAGAGAGGACAGTTTCTGGATATTTTGGAAGTGAAGTGAAGTAACTCAGTCGTGTCCGACTCTTTGCGACCCCATGGACTGTAGCCCACCAGGCTCCTTGGTCCATGGGATTTTCCAG
This sequence comes from Bos indicus x Bos taurus, assembly GCF_003369695.1. Taxonomy (NCBI): domain Eukaryota; kingdom Metazoa; phylum Chordata; class Mammalia; order Artiodactyla; family Bovidae; genus Bos; species Bos indicus x Bos taurus. The sequence goes on along the minus strand of NC_040095.1, from coordinate 14,900,886 downwards.
GCATGGATACTGGAGTGGCTTGCCATTTCCTTCTCCAGAGGATCTTCCTGAACCAGGGATCGAACCCAGGTCTCCCACATTGTAGGCAGACGCTTTACCGTCTGAGCTGAAGGCACAGCCAATATGCATTTGATGACAGACTGATTTGAAGATATAAGAGAAAGAAATCAATAATGATTCCTAAAGTTTTTGACGAGCAACTGGAAGGATGCAGATGGAATTATATTAGCTAAGAAGGGTACAAGTACAGAGAAGAATGTTTTGTTGGGGAATCGGGATTTAATTTTGGACTTATTTAACATTGAAGTGCTTAGTCGTTCAGTCATGTCTGACTCTTCGGGACCCTTTGGACTGTGGCCCTCCAAGCTCTTCTGTCCATGGGATTTTTCAGGCAATACTGGAGTGGGCTGCCGTTCCCTGAAGATCAAACGTCAGTTAAGCTGTTAATCAGATCTAGTTTTGGAGGGAGAGTCTAGGTTGAATATATGATTTTTGAATCACCAAACAAACTGGATTTGAAGCCAGAAATTCGGATAAGATCACTGAGGGAATAAAGAGAAGAACACGAACTGACTCTTAGAATGATCCAATAAGAAGAGGTTGGAGAGATGAGGAGCAACCAGCAAAAGAGACAGAGACTATTCAGGTTCCAATTCCAGTCACTGTGATTGGAAGTAAACCAGAAAAATGTGGTATTATGAAAACTAAGCGAAGAAAGGCTTAAGGGAGAAAGGAGTGGTCATTTGTATCAAATGGGGCTGAGAAATCAAAAAGGATTGATTGAATAATAGCCACTGGCCTTGAAAAGCACATGTGGGGTGTAAATGTCAGTTTTTTCCTTGATCTTATAACTCAGGATCCATATAGCAAGTAAGGTGTCCACAGCTAAACGAAGAGAAATTTCAGGTAGGCAGAAGGAGAGCAAAAGGACATGTGGCTGTCTTCTGGGCCAATATTCACTGAGTTGTTCTCTGCGAAATCTGGGTTCTTCAGGGTGTTGATAGGTCCTACAAAATTTTGCAATCAAGATTGGGAAAAAATAAGCCAAATTTAAAGTGCTTTTTGGCTTGTCAACTTCTCTTATCTTTCAGATCAGATCAGATCAGTCGCTCAGTCTTGTCCGACTCTTCTCGACCCCATGAATTGCAGCATGCCAGGCCTCCCTGTCCATCACCAACTCCCGGAGTTCACCCAGACTCACGTCATTCGAGTCAGTGATGACATCCAGCCATCTCATCCTCTGTCGTCCCCTTCTCCTCTTGCCCCCAATCCCTCCCAGCATCAGAGTCTTTTCCAGTGAGTCAACTCTTCGCATGAGGTGGCCAAAGTACTGGAGTTTCAGCTTCAGCATCATTCCCTCCAAAGAAATCCCAGGGCTGATTTCCTTTAGAATGGACTGGTTGGATCTCCTTGCAGTCCAAGGGACTCTCAAGAGTCTTCTCCAACACCACACTTCAAAAGCATCAATTCTTCGGCGCTCAGCCTTCTTCACAGTCCAACTCTCACATCCATACATGACCACAGGAAAAACCATAGTCTTGACTAGACGAACATTTGTTGGCAAAGTAATGTCTCTGCTTTTGAATATGCTATCTAGGTTGGTCATAATTTTCCTTCCAAGGAGTAAGCGTCTTTTAATTTCATGGCTGCAGTCACCATCTATATTGATTTTGGAGCCCAGAAAAATAAAGTCTGACACTGTTTCCACTGTTTCCCCATCTATTTCCCATGAAGTGATGGGACTGGATGCCATGATCTTCGTTTTCTGAATGTTGAGCTTTAAGCCAACTTTTTCACTCTCCACTTTCACTTTCATCAAGGCTGTTTAGTTCCTCTTCACTTTCTGCCATAAGGGTGGTGTCATCTGCATATCTGAGGTTATTGATATTTCTCCTGGCAATCTTGATTCCAGCTTGTGTTTCTTCCAGCCCAGCATTTCTCATGATGTACTCTGCATATAAGTTAAATAAGCAGGGTGACAATATACAGCCTTGACATACTCCTTTTCCTATTTGGAACCAGTCTATTGTTCCCTGTCCAGTTCTAACTGTTGCTTCCTGACCTGCATACAAATTTCTCAAGAGGCAGATCAGGTGGTCTGGTATTCCCATCTCTTTCAGAATTTTCCACAGTTTATTGTGACCTACACAGTCAAAGGCTTTGGCATAGTCAATAAACCAGAAATAGATGCTTTTCTGGAACTCTCTTGCTTTTTCCATGATCCAGCAGATGTTGGCAATTTGATCTCTGGTTCCTCTGCCTTTTCTAAAACCAGCTTGAACATCAGGAAGTTCACGGTTCACATATTACTGAAGCCTGGCTTGGAGAATTTTGAGCATTACTTTACTAGCGTGTGAGATGAGTGCAATTGTGTGGTAGTTTGAGCATTCTTTGGCATTGCCTTTCTTTGGGATTGGAATGAAAACTGACCTTTCCAGTCCTCTTATCTTTAACATACTATAATATACAGCTCAAATCTCCAAACAAGGAGTATAGTAACAGTGTTTTGCAAGATCATTTGAAAACATAAATTTTTATGCAGAACACCTTGTGGTTTTATAAAAAAATATTTTGGCAACTGTTAATTCTATTCCTTGCACAAAAGTAAAAAGAAAGTAAAAATTCTATTAATATTTAAGTGACTCTATATTTAATTTAAAATAAATTAAATTTTGAGTTCTTTCAATACTAAAATTTACCATACCTCAAAAAGTACCAGTTTCTTTAAATACAATCCTCTTTCAAAATCCTCATTCTCCTTAAAAAATGTTTTGTAATAAGATTTATGTTTTATTTGTATATTAGCCTTTTTTCTAAAAGTAGCTAAAGACTACAGATATGAAATTAATTATAATCCAAATTTAAATTCAGATGTTAATACTATTTAAAATTTAAGGATATGACTTAGTTATATATTTTTGTATACATTTTTATTGAAGAATACTTGATATAAAAATATTTCAAATATACAGTAAAGTGATTCAGTTATACATATATATGTGTAAAAACTGTGGAAAATTCTTAAAAAGATGGGAATTCTTCAAGAAATGGGAATACCACACCACCTTAACTGTCTCCTGAGAAAGCTATATGCAGATTAAGAAGCAACAGTTAGAACCGGACATGGAAAAACAGACTGGTTCCAAATTGGGAAAGGAATATGTTAAGGCTGTATATTGTCACCCTGCTTATATAACTTACATGCGGAGTACATCATGCAAAATGCTGAGCTGTGGGAATCACTAGCTAGAATCAAAATTGCCAGGAAAAATATCAACAACCTCAGATATGTAGATGATACCACTCTGATGGCAGAAAGTGAAGGGGAACTAAAGAGCCTCTTGATGAAGGTGAAAGAGGTGAATGAAAAAGCTGGCTTAAAACTCAACATTCCAAAAACTAAGCCCATGGTATCCGGTCCCATCACTTCATGGCAAAGGGAAGTAAAAAGTGAAAGCAGTGACAGATTCTATTTTCCTGGGCTCCAAATTCACTGAGGACAGTGACTGCAGCCATGAAATTAAAAGACTCTTGCTCCTTGGAAGAAAAGCCATGACAAACCTAGACAGCGTATTAAAAAGCAGAGACATCACTTTGCTGGCAAAGATACGTATAGTCAAAGCTATGGTTTTTCCAGTAGTCATGTACAGATTTGAGAGTTGGATGATGAAGGCTAAGTGCCAAAGAAATGATGCATTCAAATTCTGGTGCTGGAGAAGACTCTTGAAAGTTCCTTGGACTGGATCCAAGGAGATCAAATCAGTCAGTCCTAAGGGATATCAACCCTGAATATTCACTGGAAGGACTGATGCTGAAGCTGAAGCTCTAATACTTTGGCCACATGATGGGAAGAGTTGATTCGCTGCAAAAGACCTTGCTGCTGAGAAAGATTGAAAGCAAAAGGAGAAGAGGGCAGCAGAGAATGAGATGGTTAGATAGCATCACCTACTCAGTTGCCATTCCCTTCTCCAGGGGATCTTCCCAACCCAGGGATTGAACCCCAGTCTTTTGCACTTCGGGCAGATTCTTTACTGTCTGAGCTACCAGGGAAGCGCACACTATAACACAGGACCTTGCTTATCCATTTTATATATAGTAGTGTGTATTTGTTAGTCCTGAATTCACAATTTATCCCTCCCTGACCTCTCCCATTTGGTAACCATAAGTTTGCTTTCTTTTGTAAGTCTATTTCTGTTTTGTAAATAAGTTTGACTTGTATAATTTTTTAGATTCCACATAAGTGATATCATATGATATTTGTCTTTCCCTGTTTTTGTCTTTTCTGGATATATGCCCAGGAGTGGGATTGCTGGATCATATGGTAACTCTATTTTAAGTTATTTTTAAGGAAACTCTATGCTGTACTCCATAGTGGCTGTACCAATTTAATTCTTACAAACAGTTTAGAAGGCTCCTTTTCCTCCAGATCCTTTCTAACATTTATTCTTTGTAGACTTTTTGATGATGGCCATTTTGACCAATATGTGGTGGAACTTCACTGAAGTTTTGACTTACATTTCTCTAATAATTAGTGATGTGCCTAATGGCCATCTGCATATCTTCTTTGGAGAAATGTCTGTTTAGGTCTTTTGCATTTTTTTTATCTTGGGTTTCTTTTTTTATATTGAGCTATATGAACTGTTTACATATTTTGGAAATTAAGCTCTTGTCTATCATGTCATTTACAAATATCTTCTCCCAGTCTGTAGGTTGTCTTTTCATTTTGTCTATGGTTTTGTTTGCTGCGGAAAAACTTTTAAGTTTAATCAGGTACCATTTGCTTTTGTTTCCATTACTCTGGGAGACAAATCCAAAAATGTTGTGCTATGATTTACATCAAAGAGTGTGTTGCCTATGTTTTCCTCTAGGAGTTTTATTGTATCTGGCTATCCATTTGGGTTTTTAATTCATTTTTTAGAAAAATTTTATTGGAGTATTAGTTTGTTGTTAGTGTATAGAAATGCAACAGATTTTTATATATTGACCTTGTATCCAGGTCAGTATCACTGATGAACAGAGATGCAAATATCCTCAACAAAATACTAGCAATCTGAATTCAACAATACACTGAAAGGATCATACACCACGATCGAGTGGGATTTATTCCACTGATGGCAAGGATTCAATATATGTAAATTAGTCAATGTGATAATCCACATTAACAAATTGAAGAATAAAAACCATAGGATAATGTCAACAGATGCAGAAAAAGCTTTTGATAAACTTCAACATCCACTTATGATAAAAAAAAATTCTCCAGGAAGTGGGCATGGAGGGAACATACCTCAACATAATAAAAGGCCATATATGACAAACCTACAGCTAACATCATTCTCAATGGTGAAAAACTGAAAGCATTTCCTCTAAGAAGCAAAACAAGGATGCCCACTCTCCAAATTTCTATTCAGCATAGTTTTGGAAGTTCTAGCCATGGTAATCAAAGAAGAAAAGGAAATCAAGGAAATCCAAATCAGAAAGAAGAAGAAAAACCGCCACTGCTTGCAGACGACATGACACTATACGCAGAAAATCCTAAAGATGCCACCAGACAGCTACCAGTTTACCAATGCATTTAGCTATATATTTTTAAAAGATGACTAATTCACTGTTGTTTGGTTAACCAGACTAGGCAATCACTTTTAACATACCTGGGCAGCTCATCATTTAATGACTAGTCACTTTCATGAAAAGCCAGAACTATACCTGCTGCTGCTACTGCTGCTAAGTCACTTCAGTCGTGTCCGACTCTGTGTGACCCCATGGATGGCAGCCCACCAGGCTCCACCGTCCCTGGGATTCTCCAGGCAAGAACACTGGAGAGGGTTGTCATTTCTTTCTCCAATGCATGAAAGTGAAAAGTGAAAGTGAAGTCGCTCAGTCGTGTCCAACTCTTAGCGACTCCACGGACTGCAGCCTACCAGGCTCCTCCGTCCATGGGATTTGCCAGGCAGGAGTACTGGAGTGGGGTGCCATTGCCCTCTCTGAGAACTATACCTACCTGGACTAAAAAAGGCAGAGACCAATGATCAACTCTTTGGAAAAACATGATACAAAAGAAGATGGAACGCACTGTGTCATTTCACCTATGGGTACTTGCTAACAGATTTTACTTCCCCCAAAAAATGGGAAATTCAGTCCCTTGGGAACCCACAGGCCATGGGAACAACCCCAACTATAATTCCCCATCATCAGCTTCCACTGAATCCTAACCAGCACAACAGTGGTAAAAAGAAAAGCAGCAAAATTTACTAAACAACAGTAGTCAGAAGAATCATCCCACAGAGGAGATTAAAATTTTGACAAACATTCCACCAAGAATTAAAAAATAAAAGGCAGTATGGAAGTCCACAAAGTAGGAATATTAAAAATGTAGCAAACAGATGGCAAGTAAACAAGAGGAAGTGGAAACAGTATGTATAACATATTCCCTTTGTGAGAAAAATAAGCATTTATTCATATTGATTTACATAAAAAGAAACTCTGGGAAGAAACCTAAGAAACTAAGAAGAAAGGTTACCTAAGAGAACTGTGCAGAAGGGGCCAAGGGTAGGAGATTTTTTACTCTATAATTAAATGTTTTGGTTATTGAATATATGAATATATTACCTATATGAAAAAGTTAACCAATAAAATTAGTAATATTTATGAAAACACTAATTAAGATTCCCAAGGAGACAGTTTGCTTCAAAAATACGGATTGTCATTATTTAGTCTCAGGTCATTCTTGGAACTAGTCATTACCAAAAATGAAAGGATCTACAGCTGAGTCTCATCTCTATACACATACCAGTGATTGATCAGAATAATCACCCACTGAAACTTTAAATTCTGAAATACCCACTACAAAAGTAATATTTATCCACTAATTTGAATGTGTGTTAGATTCTGGAACTGAACAGATGTCTATATTTTAATGTCTATGATAAAAACTCAAAGCAGATAACAAGTTGTAGGGGCATAGCTCAAACCACTGGAGAACAAACTTAAAGGATTTTAAGTGTGCTAGTGTATTCTTCTTGAGGTCAGAAGTTATAATGTAGTTCATACCATGTCAGACAGACATTCAATTCTTGTTTATACAGGTAAGCTAAAAGGCCCCAGGAGGCCTTCTAAATCTACTTCTTATCAAAACTTAACCAACTGCTATATGTGTACTTTTAATGAATGAAATTACATTTTAAAATGCTGTGCCATTTTAAAATGTAATAATCATTATCTTAGGATCAAGTTCATTAAAATGAATATGCTATCAATTAATCTCGGGATTAAAGCAATAAATAGAAACAAATAAAAGAAATGTAACTCAACAAAACCAAAGTTGTGTGTCTCCCTTTCAGTTTATAGTAAGAAAAAAGCCACTCTTAAAGAAAATGTTCTTTTCAGTGTGGGGATAAAATTGGCAGTATCAAAATCCTACCAATTCTTTAAGATCTTAAGTACACTTTAGAAAACTCTTATAAGTGAATGTCTTGATGGTTCATACTGAAAACTGAGTTTGATTTATCTTTCTATATATTTTAAAGGAAACTATCTACTCTAATTCCCATAATCGTGTTACATTGTGATTTGTCCCAACATGGCCAGGCTCCTCTGTCCATGGAATTCTCCAGGTAAGAATACTGGCATGGGAAGCCATTCCCTTCTTCCCAACCCAGGTCTCCTACATTGCAGGCAGATTCTTTACCATTTGAGCCACTAGGGAAGCCCAATATAACTTGAACATTAAGTGAAACACATAGTCCTTGAGAACCATATTTGCAAAGTATTTTAAGTAGGTGGTATGCCGAATATCTTCAATTGACTCCTCCAGATTCACTCTGCTTTTCTAGCCTGCTGTGGCCTCAGGGAGGTCAGCCTCTATGGACTATACCAGCTACTTCCCACACCTACTGACTTTCTGTTGGTTTAAACAAACAGGAATTTGAGAGGAATAGGTAGGGGAAAAGAACGGAGTCAAAGAATTTATTCCCCCAACTTCACTCTAAGTTGTAGACTGTTTACAAGCCCCTAATGAAGGTTGTGATTTCTATCAGCTGATCTTTCCATAGAATCTTCCATGGCCCTTTCAGGCTTTGAGATGTCTCTTTATACTACACTCCATATAAAATTTTTTCTAATAGAAATAAAATTATATATACCGATTACATGGCACTAAGCGCAGGCGGCTGCGACTGGCACACTAAGCCCAGCCGAGAGGAGCTACCCTACGTCCGAGGTCAGGGGCAGAAGCCGGGGGGACCCCATGCCTGAAGGGAAGCGGCCAAGAGGAGTTACCATACGTTGGAGGTCAGGAGCAGCAGCCGAGAGTGCCAGACTGCGACGGCGCAGGAACGGCGGAGAGGAGATACCCCGCAAGAGGTCAGGGGCAGCGACTAGAGGAGTTACCCCACGCCCGAAGCCAGGGGTGGCGCCCGGGAGGAGCAACCCCACTCCCAAGGAGCCGTGGCTGCGCTGGCGCAGGAGAGCCTAGAGGAGCTATCCCACGTTGAAGGTCAGGAAGGGCGGCGGTGAGGAGATACCCCTCCGTCCAAGGTAAGCAGCAGCGGCTGTGCTTTGCTGGAGCAGCCGTGAAGAGATACCCCACACCCAAGATAAGAGAAATCCAAGTAAGACGGTAGGTGTTGCAAGAGGGCATTAGAGGGCAGACACACTGAAACCATACTCACAGAAAATTAGTCAATCTAATCACACTAGGACCACAGCCTTGTCTAACTCAATGAAACTAAGCCATGCCCATGGGGCAACCCAAGATGGGCGGGTCATGGTGGAGAGATCTGACAGAATGTGGTCCACTGGAGAAGGGAATGGCAAACCACTTCAGTATTCTTGCCTTGAGAACCCCATGAACAGTATGAAAAGGCAAAATGATAGGATACTGAAAGAGGAACTCCCCAGGTCAGTAGGTGCCCAATATGCTACTGGAGATCAGGGGAGAAATAACTCCAGAAAGAATGAAGGGATGGAGCCAAAGCAAAAACAATACCCAGCTGTGGATGTGACTGGTGATAGAAGCAAGGTCCGATGCTGTAAAGAGCAATATTGCATAGGAACCTGGAATGTCAGGTCCATGAATCAAGGCAAATTGGAAGTGGTCAAACAAGAGATGGCAAGAGTGAATGTCGACATTCTAGGAATCAGTGAACTGAAATGGACTAGAGTGGGTAAATTTTAACTCAGATGACCATTATATCTACTACTGCAGGCAGGAATCCCTCAGAAGAAATGGAGTAGCCATCATGGTCAACAAGAGAGTCCGAAATGCAGTACTTGGATGCAATCTCAGAAACGACAGAATGATCTCTGTTGGTTTCCAAGGCAAACCATTCAATATCACAGTAATCCAAGTCTATGCCCCAACCAGTAATGCTGAAAAAGCTGAAGTTGAACGGTTCTATGAAGACCTACAAGACCTTTCAGAACTAACACCCAAAAAAGATGGCCTTTTCATTATAGGGGACTGGAATGCAAAAGTAGGAAGTCAAGAAACACCTGGAGTAACAGGCAAATTTGGTCTTGGAATACGGAATGAAGCAGGGCAAAGACTATTAGAGTTTTGCCAAGAAAATGCACTGGTCATAACAAACACCCTCTTCCAACAACACAAGAGAAGACTCTATACATGGACATCACCAGATGGTCAACACCAAAATCAGATTGATTATATTCTTTGCAGCCAAAGATGAAGAAGCTCTATACAGTCAGCAAAAACAAGACCAGGAATTGACTGTGGCTCAGATCATGAACTCCTTATTGCCAAGTTCAGACTTAAATTGAAGAAAGTAGGGAAAACCAGTAGACCATTCAGGTATGACCTAAATCAAATCCCTTATGATTATACAGTGGAAGTGAGAAATAGATTTAAGGGCCTAGATCTGACAGATAGAGTGCCTGATGAACTATGGACAGAGGTTGATGACATTGTACAGGAGACAGGGATCAAGACCATCCCCATGGAAAAGAAATGCAAAAAAGCAAAATGGCTGTCTGGGGAGGCCTTACAAATAGCTGTGAAAAGAAGAGAAGCAAAAAGCAAAGGAGAAAAGGAAAGATATAAGCATCTGAATGCAGAGTTCCAAAGAATAGCAGGAAGAGATAAGAAAGCCCTCATCAGCGATCAATGCAAAGAAATAGAGGAAAACAACAGAATGGGAAAGACTAGAGATCTCACCAAGAAAATTAGAGATACCAAGGGAACATTTCATGCAAAGATGGGCTTGATAAAGGACAGAAATGGTATGGACCTAAAAGAAGCAGAAGATATTAAGAAGAGATGGCAAGAATACACAGAAGAACTGTACAAAAGAGATCTTCACAACCAAGATAATCACGATGGTGTGATCACTGACCTAGAGCCAGACATCCTGGAATGTGAAGTCAAGTGGGCCTTAGAAAGCATCACTACAAACAAAGCTAGTGGAGGTGATGGAATTCCAGTTGAGCTATTTCAAATCCTGAAGGATGATGCTGTGAAAGTGCTGCACTCAATACGCCAGCAAATTTGGAAAACTCAGCAGTGGCCACAGGACTGGAAAAGGTCAGTTTTCATTCCAATCCCAAAGAAAGGCAATGCCAAAGAATGCTCAAACTACCACACAATTGCACTCATCTCACACGCTAGTAAAGTAATGCTCAAAATTCTCCAAGCCAAGCTTCAGCAATATGTGAACCATGAGCCTCCTGATGTTCAAGCTGGTTTTAGAAAAGGCAGAGGAACCAGAGATCAAATTGCCAACATCCGCTGGATCATCAAAAAAGTAAGAGAGTTCCAGAAAAACACCTATTTCTGCTTTATTGACTATGCCAAAGCCTTTGACTGTCTGCATCACAATAAACTGTGGAAAATTCTGAAAGAGATGGAAATACCAGTCTACCTGATCTGCCTCTTGAGAAATTTGTATGCAGGTCAGGAAGCAAGAGTTAGAACTGGACATGGAACAACAGACTGGTTCCAAATAGGAAAAGGAGTACGTCAAGGCTATATATTGTCACCCTGCTTATTTAACTTATATGCAGAGTACATCATGAGAAATGCTGGGCTGGAAGAAGCACAGCTGGAATCAAGACTGCTGGGAGAAATATCAATAACCTCAGATATGCAGATGACACCACCCTTATGGCAGAAAGTGAAGAGAAACTAAAAAGCCTCTGATTAAAGTGAAAGAGGAGAGTGAAAAAGTTGGCTTAAAGCTCAACATTCAGAAAATGAAGATCATAGCATCCGGTCCCATCACTTCATGGGAAATAGATGGGGAAACAGTGGAAACAGTGTTAGACTTTATTTTGGGGGGCTCCAAAATCACTGCAGATGGTGACTGCAGCCATGAAATTAAAAGATGCTTACTCCTTGGAAGGAAAGTTATGACCAACCTACATAGCATATTCAAAAGCAGAGATATTACTTTGCCAACAAAGGTTCGTCTAGTCAAGGCTATGGTTTTTCCTGTGGTCATGTATGGATGTGAGAGTTGGACTGTGAAGAAGGCTGAGTGCCAAAGAATTGATGCTTTTGAACTGTGGTGTTGGAGAAGACTCTTGAGAGTCCCTTGGACTGCAAGGAGATTCAACCAGTCCATTCAGAAGGAGATCAGCCCTGGGATTTCTTTGGAGGGAATGATGCTGAATTTGAAACTCCAGTACTTTGGCCACCTCTTGTGAAGAGTTGACTCATTGGAAAAGACTCTGATGCTGGGAGGGATTGGGGGCAGGAGGAGAAGGGAATGACAGAGGATGAGATGGCTGGATGGCATCACTAACTCTATGGATATGAGTCTGAGTGAACTCTGGGAGTTGGTGATGGACAGGGAGGCCTGGTGTGCTGCGATTCATGGGGTCACAAAGAGTCGGACACGACTGAGTGACTGAACTGAACTGATTACATGATAATTTTAATTAAGGCTTAATAAATTGCATTTATTTGACACAGTATATCTAAAACATCATTTCAACATAAAATCAATATAAAAATTATTTATAAAAGTAATTCACACTCTATTTTCCTAGTAAGTCTTAGAAATCCAGTGTGTATATTAAACTCAGAGCACATCTGAATTTGGACTAGCCACAAGTGCTGATTTTTAAAATTTGGTTGTTAGCCAATTTTGGACATTAGCCATTTTTTTTAATAGAAATTATTCTTATTGTTATTTTTATTTCAGGGGCTTACAGCAAGTGGGATATTAGTTCCCCCTTCAGCAATCCAATGCAGGTGAAACATTGGAAACAGAGTCTTAACCAGTGGACCACCAGGGAAGTCTGAAGTAGCCACATTTTAAATGCTCAATACTATGGGGATGGCCAAGAAGTTCATTAGGGTTTTCCATAAGATGTTACAGAAAAACCTGAACGACATTTTTGGCAACCCAAAACACTGTCCCTTCCTTACAGTTTCCTTGCTTCTTCCTGTACCTTTTTAATTAGTCTTTTTATTAAACTCTCTTCAGATTTTACCCATGCGGGTGTGTCATTCATTTTCTGACAGGATGAAACCGATACGCATGGAGAAATGCTCACTATAATGTTCAAGAAAAAGTTATAGGAAATAATACCAAAAAAGTGTATCCTCAACGACATGAAAAATGCACATAAAAGAGATTTCAAGGAAATATCACATAAATTTACCTAAAATGATGTAATTTGGGGGGGGGGGTACTTTTCTATAATTGCACTAAACTCACTAAAAATATTTTGAAATGTCAAGAAAAAATCCTATATAGGACCTCCCTGGTGGTCCAGTGGTTAAGAATCTTCTGCCAATGAAGGGGACACGGGTTTGATCCCTGGTCTAGGAGGATCCCACAAGCCGCAGGACAATGAAGCCCATGAACCTCAACTACTGAGCCCACTCTCTAGAGCCCAGGAGCCACAGCCACTGAGCCCATGTGTCACAACTACTGAAGCCTGAGCGTCCTAGAGCCAGTGCTCCACAAAAGAAGCCACCACAGTGAGAAGCCTGCTCACTGCACCAAAGCCCCAGCCCAGCCAAAACTAACCATTTTGAAAAAATCATATATAATAACTAAATTGATCAGCAGAATACAATCAATAGGGATTTACTGTCTGTTGATGACAGAGGACACGATGGTTGGATGGCGTCACCAACTCGATGGACATGAGTTTGAGCAAGCTCTGCGAGTTGGTGGTGGACAGGGAAGCCTGGCATGCTGCAGTCCACGGGGTTGCAAAGAGTCAGACACGAGTGAGCAACTGAACAACTTATTTTCTCATAGTAAAACCTACCCTGAAAAAACCTATATGAAAATTAAAATCGAACATAGATTTATGTTATAAACAGAATGTCAAACAAACTGAAAATAACATCACTTACAGCAAATAAGATCACTTACAACAAATCAACACATCTCAGAAAGGAAGTCAAACACCGCAGAGCTCAGATTATGCGACAGTACAGAGTTTAACACTGACAGTTCTCTTCCTTTACAATATAGGTAAGTAGAACAAAGCTGGCACATATGGTCCCATTCAAAGTTTGCACTAAAATTAGTAACCAAATATATGCTACATTTAAATGTGGAGCGTTTATAAATTCTAACTTCTAAATCTACATGGTAATGAGTTCAGAAATATTCCTTAGTCTGTGGCAGACGAAACAGAGAACAAGTAAAACGGGGCAATTAAATCTTAGGACTGATTTCTGCCTCTTTTTCTTACTCAATATCTTTGTCACCCAAAGAAAAAAAGTCCATTTGGAGCTGGGAAGGAAGGAACAAATGATGCAAAGATATATCACTTCCTTCTGTGACTATTTGGCCCTGCCATCCTTCCTGCTTTTACAACTGTTATTGCTGTTTAGTGACTAAGTCATGTCTGGCTCTTTGTGATCCCATGGACTGTCACCAGGCACCTCTGCCCATGGGATTCCCCAGGTAAGAATACCAGAGTAGGTTGCCACTTCCTTCTGTAGGGGCTCTTCCCAGCCCAAGGATCAAACCCACATCTCCTGCACTGGTGGACAGGTTTTTTATCACTGAGGCAGCAGGGAACCCTGCTCTTAAAACAGCTATCCCAAAATATCTAAAACACTCAACATTCTTTTGATTCCCTATATCAGCCTCTCCAAATCTCTTTTAATGTCTAGTTTCATTGTAATAACAAAAATGAGAAGCTTAAATATTTACTAGATTAAATAAAATATCATCCATTGAATGGAATATCAGGCAACCATTAAAAGTAATGTTACAAAACAGGCATCCCCAACCTCCAGGAACTAATGTCTAATGGTCTGAGGTGGAGCTGATGTGATAATAAAAGAAATAAAGTGCACAATTAAGGTACTGTGCTTGAATCTCTTGAAACCATTCCCCAACCCTGGTCTGTGGAAAAGTTGTCTTCCAGAAAACTGGTCCCTGGTGCCAAAAAGGTTGGGGACTGCTATTATAAAGGATTATTTCATGCATTACAATGTGAATGTACTTCAAGCCTCTGAAACTTAAACACAGTTAAAATGATAAATTATATCTTGTGTATATGTTACAATAAAAATGACTGCATAACATGAGGAAATGTTCAAAATGTTTTACGTTGTTTTTTTTTAAGTGAAACTATAGCATGTTGGACTATAAACAAAGCCGAGCGCCAAAGAATTGATACTTTTGAACTGTGGTGTTGGAGAAGACTCTTGAGAGTCCCTTGGACTGCAAGGAGATCCAACCAGTCCATCCTAAAGGAAATCAGTCCTGTATATTCATTGGAAGGACTGATGCTAAAGCAGACACTCCAATACTTTGGCTACCTGATGCGAAGAACTGACTCACTAGAAAAGACCTTGATGTTGGAGAAGATTGAAGGCCAGAGGAGAAGGGGATGACAGAGGCTAAGATGGTTGGATGACATCACTGACTTGATGGACATGAGTTTGAGTGAGCTCCGGGAGCTGGTGATGGACAGGGAAGCCTAGTGTGCTGCAGTCCATGGGGTCGCAAAGAGTTGGACGTTAACGAGCAACTGAACTGATAGTTCAGTTCAGTTCAGTCGCTCAGTCGTGTCCGATTCTTTGCGACCCCATGAATCGCAGCACGCCAGGCTTCCCTGTCAGGAACCAATAGCAACCAATCAATACACAACAGAAATCAATAAGCCCAGTGGTCCATTATATAAAATTTAGAAAAGCTCACAGAAAAAAAAAAAAAAATCTCCTGTACTATTCAGCTATAACCATTATGAACCATTATATATCCCTAAAATGGGATGGATGGAGAGAGACTATTAATGTCACCCTGCATCTAAATTCCCTAATAATCTCTTCAATATAGAGAAATAGTGCCCAGACCATTATCATCTCATCAAATTCCCACACATTCACCAATAATTCAAATATCTCTTTTTTCCTTACCTTTTTTCTATTAACCAATAAAAACAGCTAAAATGAAACTGAGCACTTAATGATTTTACCTTTCACTTTGTATCTATTACCTTAATTAATTTATACAAATACCCTGTGAAGGATGTACTACTATTTTCCTTATTTTAAATCTGATAAAACTGAGTTGTTCAAATAGATTATTTAACTCCTCTTACATCAAATAGTCTAAAAGTATATTTGGCTTCCCTGGTGGCTCAGTCGGTAAAGAGTTTGCCTGTAATGCAGGAGACAGGGATTCAACCCCTGGGTCAGGAAGATACCCTGGAGAAGGAAATGGCAACCCACTCCAGTATTCCTGCCTGGAGAATTCCATGGACAGAGAAGCCTGGTGGGCTACAGTCCATGGGATCAGAAAGAGTTGGACATGACTGAGTGACTAACACTTTCACAGTGTATACATTACTTTGTAAATTTCAAATAAGAGTAAAAAGAATAGCTCACACATACCACAAAATGTACACCAAATTCATTTGAAATAAGAATCATATGCTTTCTTTTCATTAATGTACTTAAAATTGAAGGATTTAAGCAGTCGCCACTAAGAATCAAAAGCAGATACAGAACACTAAACCTTTTATCAGGCGTTGCAAATCTTAGAAAAAATTGTATGTGCAGTAATTTAATGCTTTCATCAGAAACATAGAAATTTTTAGATAGTAGCATGAGGTTTTTTCTTAAATTTAGAATAGAAATGAAAGTATAAGAACATACATAAAAATTTTAAATAAGATAATTTCCCATAATGAACATACTTCACCTTTTAGTATATTTGCATTCTGAAAGAATAAGCTAAAAAACAATTTCTTAAATCCATCATATTCTCCACTTAAATGTGAAATGTTTACCATGGAAGATATTCTCAAATTATAATTTGAAAGCCATTTAAAGAAAGCCCTTTAAAATATCAAACTATTTAAAATATCAAAATATTTAAAAAACTCAAACTAGGCTACAATAAACAAGTGCTTAAATATAAATTATCAAACTATTCAAAATATCAAAATATTTAAAAAACTCAAACTAGGCTACAATAAACAAGTGCTTAAATATAAATTATGTCCCCTGGGAGCAAGATGCACGGTATTTACTCCGTGTCTTACTGAAAGTGAAAGTGAAGTCGTTCAGTCGTGTCCGACTCTTTGAGACTCCATGGACTGTAGCTCACCAGGCTCCTCAGTCCATGGAATTTTCCAGGCAAGAGTACTGGAGTGGGTTGCCATACTAGGTCCTTTAAATTAATTATTAATACATTGTTTGATGTAAAATAATGGCTCTACAGCCTTCTACGGCTTCCCTTGTGGCTCAGCTGGTAAAGAATCTGTCTGCATTGCTGGAGACCGGGGTTCGATCCCTGGGTTGGGAAGATCCCCTGGAGAAGGGAAAGGCTACCCACTCCAGTATTCTGGCCTGGAGAATTCTATGGACTCTATAGTCCGTGGGGTCACAAAAAGTCGGGCAAGACTGAGCGACTTTCACTTTCACAGGCTTGTAATTTAATGTTCTAACCTCATTACTGAACACCCCTTCACCCCACTGCCTCTCCATGCTTTTCATTAAAATCTGAACTTCTGAGGAAGCCATTTACTATGCTCACCCCCTCGAGAGCCCACTAACCATTCTCTGATCCCCAATAATGAACAGAACAAGAAATGAGAGTTGTAGGGAGAAGAGAGACAGGTATTCTCCAATACCAATCTCAGACTGGAGGAAAAAAACTCTCTTCCTTTTTAGGCTTCAGAAATCTGAATCCACCACTCTCCATGCCAGTGAGTTCTATTAAACCCCGTATCAGCCCTATCTTTGGGAACAGATTTGTAGAGTTAGAAGAAATCTACACAGGTGATTCTGATCAGCCACTTTCCCAGTGAAAACCACCATTCACTCCCCCATTCACCTGGACTACATCTTTCCTTTTACTCCATATCCTGCCATCATCTTGGTGACTTTAACACCCATGAAGAAGCTTTTGATGGCTCCTGAACTTAGGTGACCATCTCCAGGCCCCTTCAGCAACTCACTGTTGTGACCACATTTGCCATCACCTAGAATTATTCCACTCCTGAAGTTCATCTTTAATTCTAATTTCTCGTTCTGTGACTAAAACCTCCATTAGTCTTAGCTTTATCCTTCCCTGACTGCTTCTACATAAGCCTTTAGATATCACTGACATTCCAGTTCCTTGTTTCTCACATTCTCACAATTATCAGTTGCCCCTTTAATTTCACTTCCATCTCAGGTGTGTGTGTGTGCTTACTTGTTCAGTTGTGTCTGACTCTTTGCAACCCTAGTTACCAGAACCCATTTCTTCAATTACTTTTTTTTTAATCAGTACACTTTTCCCCTCATACTCATGTCTCTCTCACATATATCCTCAGACCACCATTCTTGAGCCAATTTAAACATGACACCACTGTTCCTAGCACTCTGTCCTTAATTCTTACTTGCCACAGTAGCAATGTCAAATGTTCTTGAATCCCACAACCTGCTCCCCAGCCTCCTCTGGACTCTGCTCTATCATTAAATTCCTCTTTCCTAAGAATTTTCAGTCTCCCTGAGCGCATGTGTGACGATACTCCAGTATCTCTCCTCTTACCCTTCCTTAATGCAAACACTCCCCAGATCAGTGCCACTCAAAGAATGGGCCATGGACTGTCTGTTACTGGTTCTTGAGGAGATTAACTTTCTCCAGATGTAAGACATCCCTATCAACCAAAATCTTTTTAGTCCAACTGATACTATCTCCTTACTGTAATTGCTCTAACCCCTCCTGTCATGTCATGCTTAGAATCCTTCTCAAAGTTATGATGTTTCATCTCTCCAACTTTTACAAGGGCCATTGACTAAGAATGCCATTTTCTTCCTTAATTCCTACTATTAAGACTTAGTAAACTCCGGGAGTTGATGGACAGGGAGGCCTGGCATGCTGTGATTCATGGGGTCGCAAAGAGTCGGACACGACTGAGCGACTGAACTGACTGAAAGCTTCATTTTTCTCAATGCAATCACTCCAGCACCACTCCAAGCTAGATTTGATGTCTCCCGCATGCTTGCATAGATCAAAGATATATCTCTATTCTAGCACTTTCCACATTTATTATAATTATCTGTTCAAATTAAATAACTTCTCTCTTATCCCCTATTGTGAATCCGCTGAAGTGACTTTCTTACTCATTTTTCTATCTCAGCTTTTAGTACAGTATCTGGCTATTGATAAATGTTTTAAGGGAGGGGGGTTCAGGATGCAGAACACATGTACACCCATGGAAGATTCATGTCAATGTATGACAAAACCAATACAATATTGTAAAGTTAAAAAAAATTTTTTTAAAAGAAAGGAAAAAATAAAATTAGAAAAAAAAAAGAATGAATGCATTTACTGTTTTTTCTAAACCCCATGATCTTTACTTTTTTCATTCCCAGATTGTGTAAATATCTGTGTAAAAAAATGAAAATGAAGTAGAATTTCCCAGGTTTATATCCACTCTTTGCTTGAGCAATCATCTATCTACTATTAATTTCTTTGACCATGATTTTGGTACCATTCCCTTCTGTCACCTTTGAGATTTTGCTCCATCAGTTAGCACTCCCTCATTCCATCATTCCTCTTTCTATTTTCTCCTTGACTTTGGTATGTAAATATATTTAAAGCATTCTAACATCTAAATTAACTATCCACCCACCCATATCCCTTCCCTAGAAACTGCTCTTTCTCATTAACTTTATAAACAAAAATTTTTATGTAGTCTACTTTCAAATATATCCAGTGGAATCTGGAATCCATATTAACAAATCCAATTAAATTTCTCAGGAAAATATCACTAACTTCTCTCCTACCCTTCACACCAAATTTGTCACCAAATGAAGTCAATTCTATGTCTTAAGAACACTTTCAAAGCCATGAAATTCTTCCAAATCCAGCTCAGGCCCCCATCTTTGATATGACATCTTGTACTAACCCAATAACTCTATTACAGCATCTTGTCTATGTACCTGTCTTTTCTCCATCCCCTAAGACTACTAAGATTTTTAAATTTTTTATTTATTTTTAATTGAAGGATAATTGCTTTACAGTATTGTGTTGGTTTCTGCCAAACATCAACATGAATCAGCCACAGGTGTATCTACGACTACTAAGCTTTTGATGATAGATATTTTTGTTTTAGTTACCTTCAGTTCCTAGTGCTTTGCAGAATGACTGCCACTCATTATGTATACAACAAACACAATGAAACCTGAATAAACATTCCGGTTACAAAGCAAATCTACTTACATGTTCTCAACTATAGTCTGTATTTTTATATAATTCCCAAATCAAAATCTTAATCAACAAATATTTAGTGATACCAGTCACTGTGTCATAGAAAGTATAAGGATGACTACCTAAACTTGAGCTTAAATTATCCAGTTGGGGACTAAATGGGACTTTGGCTCTCAGGTAGAATATAATAAGTTATGTTGGACCATGTTTCCCCAACAGCAAAGGAAAAAATATATTAAGACAGAGAATCAAGGAATAAAATGAATTAAAATTCCATCTTATCTATATGACAAAGAAAAAGAGAAACCATTTTTCAAAAAGAAAACATCATTTAGAGTTTCTACAGTTCCTTTTTTATATAGTGACTAGCATGCAACAAAACTTACTAGACATGTGAAAAGGGAGAACATTATATCAAATAATCAACTTTAAAAAAACATTTCCACATTTGAGCCAGATAATGGAGTTTTTTAAAAAGGACTTTAAAATAATTTAAATTTAAAAGTTAAAGAAACGAGAAGCAAAAGGAACAGAAAGAAGAGATGGAAATCTCAACAGAAAATCAAATGGAAATGATAAAACTTCAAAATACAACATAAGAAAACTTGAAGAAATACCGTAGAAATACTCAAACTGAAGCCCAGAGGAGAAAATGGGGGAAAATATGTCATTGTGTAAAAGACATGTGGGGAAAATGTTTTAGATGAAAAAGTCATAAAACTAAAAGTTGCTTCTTTGAAAAGATAAACAAAATTGATAAAAATTTCAGCAAATTTATTAAGAAAAAAGTGAAGGGCTCAAATTAATAAAATTAGAAATGATAAAGTAGTTACAACTGATACTATAGAAATCCAAAGACCATACGAGACTACCACAAGCAGTTTCTAGGCCAGAACACTGGAGTGGATAGCCTTTCCCTTCTCCAAGGGGTCTTCCCAACCCAGGGACTGAATCCAGGTCTTCTGCATTGCAAGCAGATTCTTTACCAGCTGAGCCATAGGGAAGCCCAAGGATGCTGGAGTGGGTAGCTTATCCCTTCTCCAGCGGATCTTCCCAACCCAGGAATTGAACTGGGGTCTCCTGCATTGCAGGCAGATTCTTTACCAACTGATCTATCAGGGAAGCCACTACAAGCAACACTATGCCAATAAAATGGAAAACCTAGAAGAAATGTACAAAGTCTTAGGAAGTTACAAACTTCCAAGGCTGAACCAAGAAGAAATAGAAAATTTGAACAAACCAATCACAGTTCTAAAATTGAAACCATGACTTAAAAATTCTCAACAAACAAAAGTCCAGGACCAGGTGGTTTCACAGGCAAATTTTATCAAACATTTAGAGAAGAGTTAACATTTACCCTTTTGAAACTATTCCCAAAAATTGCAGAGGAAGTAACACTCCCAAGCTCTTTCTATGAGGCCCACCATCACCCTGATACCAAAACCAAAGATATGACAAAAAGGAAAATTACAGACCAAAATCAATGATGAACATAGACACAAAAAATCCTCAAAAAAAAAAAAACCAGAAAATTGAATTTAACAATATTCAATCATACACCATGATCAAGTTGGATTTATCTCAAGGATGCAAGGATTCTTCAATATATGTGAATCAAACAGTTTCATACACCACATTAACAAATTGAATAAAAACCATATGATCACCTCAATACATGCATAATAAAGCTTTTGACAAAAAACAAAACCCATTATGATCAAATCTCTCTAGAAAGTAGGCATAGAGGAAGCATGCTGCTGCTGCTGCTGCTAAGTCGCTTCACTCATGTCCGACCCTGTGCAACCCCATAGACAGCAGCCCACCAGGCTCCCCCATCCCTGGGATTCTCCATGCAAGAACACTGGAGTGGGTTGCCATTTCCTTCTCCAATACATGAAAGTGAAAAGTGAAAGTGAAGTCGCTCAGTCGTGTCCGACTCTTAGCGACCCCATGGACTGCAGCCTACCAGGCTCCTCCGTCCCTACCTCCACATAATTAAGGCTTTATACGACAAACTCACAACTTTTTCTCAATGGTGAAAAACTGAAAGCATTTTCTCTAAGATCAGAACAAGAAAAGGAAATCCAGACTTGTCGCTTTTGTTCAACATAGTTTTGGAAGTCTCAGCCATGGCACCCAAAGAAATGGAAATAAAAGGAAGCCAAATTAAAAAAAAAAAAAAAAAAAAACACTATCACTATTTGTAGATGACATGATACTATACATAGAAAATCCTAAAGATGTTACCAGAAAACTACTAGAATTTACCAATGAATCTGGTAAACTTGCAGGATACAAAATTAATACAGAGAAATCTCTTGCATTTCTATAACTAAAAACATAAAATCAGAAAGAAAAATTCAAGAAATGATCCCATTTACCATAGCATTAAAAAGCAGGGAATACCTAGGAATAAACCTAAAAAGGCAAAAGACCTGCACATAGAAAACTATAAGATGCTGATGAAAGAAATCAAAGATATATCATGTTCTTGATTTGGAAGAAAAGTTAGACAAAGATAAATCTCATATTAAAAGATCCCCTGGAGAAGGAAATGGCAACCTACTCCAGTACTATTGCCTGGAAAATTCCATGGACAGAGGAGCCTTGTAGGCTACAGTCCATGGGGTCACAAGGAGTCAGACACAACTGAGTGACTTCACTTCACTTCACTTCACTTCAGTATTCTTGCCTCGAGAATCCCATGAATAGTATGAATATATGACCAATAATTTTTAATTGATTGTTTAAAAAAAATGCTGATAATGTCAAGCACAATCTATAACATATGTACATGTCAAATATGATAATAATAATGCAAAGAACAGAAGAGAATTACTTTAAATACTATAAGATTCTTATACTGTTCATGAGATAATAGACATTAATTTGAGATAGGCTATAATAAAGAGTATATACATTACATGTAAATGGACCAAACATTTACATGGACCAAATAAGAGAGATCTTCAGAGTTAATTTAAAAACTGAAAAACTGTACTATACTCTGCTTACAACAAACAAAAGTTGAAAAGGTAAAGGACATACTATACAAACATTAAGCAAAAGAAAGCCAATATGGTTGTATTAATATTAAAAAAGGGTAGACTTAAAGAAAAAAGACTAGAATTATTACAGGTAAAGAAGTATATTTTTAATGATTAAAGAACATATTGATTCAATAGAAAGATAAAAGATCATATTTGTCTGTATGCTCCCTCAAGAAGTACAAAATAAGAATCTGACAGAGATAAAAGGAAATAAAGAAGTCTATGGTAATAGTTGTCAAATTAAAAAGACCTCTCAGGATGAAAGACCTGTATGCACACTGAAAAACATGAGACAGATGAAAGAAATGGAAGATACAAATAAATGGAAAGATTTTTCATGCTCATGAATTGGAGGAATTTATATTTGTATAATGCTCATACTACCCAAAGCAATGTACAGAACAATATAATCCCTATCAAAAACCCAATGGCATTTTTCACAGAAATAGAAAATTTCTAAAATTTGTATGAAATCATACAAGATTTCAAAGAGTTAATGTAATCTTGAGAAAGAAAACCAAAGCTGGAGACTTCACAATCCCTTATTTCAAATCTAGAAAAATGGTACAGATGAATGTATTTCCAAGGCAGAAACAGAGATGCAGAGATACAGAATGGACATGTGGACACCGTGGTGGAAGGCAAGGGTTGGATGAATCAGGAGATTAGGATTGACATATACAGACTACCACATGTGGGGAAGGCAATGGCACCCCACTCCACTACTCTTGCCTGGACAATCCCATGGACAGAGGAGCCTGGTAGGCTGCAGTCCATGGGGTCACAAAGAGTCAGACATGACTGAGCGACTTCACTTTCACTTTTTTCTTTTATGCATTGGAGAAGGAAATGGCAATCCACTCCAGTATTCTTGCCTGGAGAATCCCAGGGACGGCAGAGCCTGGTGGGCTGCCATCTCTGGGGTCGCACAGAGTCGGACACGACTGAAGCAACTTAGCAGCAGCATTACTATCATATGTAAATCAGATAGCAAGTAGAAAGCTGTCATACTGCACAGCAAGCTCAGCTCAGTGATCTGTAAGGATCTAGAGAAATGAGATGGGGGTGGATGGGAAGGAGGTCCTGGAGGGACAGTATTTATGTATGCATACACATGGACCTCACCAGATGGTCAAAACCGAAATCTGATTGATTATATTATTTGCAGCCAAAGATGGAGAAGCTCTATACAGTCAACAAAAACAAGACCAGGAATTGACTGTGGCTCAGATCATGAACTCCTTATTGCCAAATTCAGACTGAAATTGAAGAAAGTAAGGAAAACCACTAGACCATTCAGGTATGACCTAAATCAAATCCCTTATGATTATACAGTGGAAGTGAGAAATAGATTTAAGGGACTAGATCTGATACATAGAGTGCCTGATGAACTATGGATGGAGGTTCGTGATATTGTACAGGAGACAGGGATCAAGACCATCCCCATGGAAAAGAAATGCAAAAAAGCAAATGGCTGTCTGGGGAGGCCTTACAAATAGCTGTGAAAAGAAGAGAAGCAAAAAGCAAAGGAGAAAAGGAAAGATATAAGCATCTGAATGCAGAGTTCCAAAGAATAGCAAGAAGAGATAAGAAAGCCTTCCTCAGCAATCAATGCAAGGAAATAGAGGAAAATAACAGAATGGGAAAGACTAGAGATCTCTTCAAGAAAATTAGAGATACCAAGGGAACATTTCATGCAAAGATGGGCTTGATAAAGGACAGAAATGGTATGGACCTAAAAGAAGCAGAAGATATTAAGAAGAGATGGCAAGAATACACAGAAGAACTGTACAAAAAAGATCTTCACGACCAAGATAATCACGATGGTGTGATCACTGACCTAGAGCCAGACATCCTGGAATGTGAAGTCAAAGTGGGCCTTAGAAAGCATCACTACAAACAAAGCTAGTGGAGGTGATGGAATTTCAGTTGAGCTATTCCAAATCCTGAAAGATGATGCTGTGAAAGTGCTGCACTCAATATGCCAGCAAATTTGGAAAACTCAGCAGTGGCCACAGGACTGGAAAAGATCAGTTTTCATTCCAGTCCCAAAGAAAGGCAATGCCAAAGAATGCTTAAACTACTGCACAATTGCACTCATCTCACATGCTAGTAAAGTAATGCTCTAAATTCTCCAAGCCAGGCTTCAGCAATACGTGAACTGTGTACTTCCAGATGTTCAAGCTGGTTTAGAAAGGGCAGAGGAACCAGACACCAAATTGCCAACATCAGCTGGATCATTGAAAAAGCAAGAGAGTTCCAGAAAAACATCTATTTCTGCTTTATTGACTATTCCAAAGCCTTTGACTGTGTGGATCACAATAAACTGTGGAAAATTCTGAAAGAGATGGGAATACCAGACCACCTGACCTGCCTCTTGAGAAACCTATATGCAGGTAAGGAAGCAACAGTTAGAACTGGACATGGAACAACAGACTGGTTCCAAATAGGAAAAGGAGTACGTCAAGGCTGTATATTGTCACCCTGCTTATTTAACTTATATGCAGAGTACATCATGAGAAACGCTGGGCTAGAAGAAGCACAAGCTGGAATCAAGATTGCCAGGAGAAGTATCAATAACCTCAGATATGCAGATGACACCACCCTTATGGCAGAAAGTGAAGAGGAACTAAAAAGCCTCTTGATGAGAGTGAAAGAGGAGAGTGAAAAGTTGGCTTAAAGCTCAACATTCAGAAAATGAAGATCATGGCATCTGGTCCCATCACTTCATGGGAAATAGATGGGGAAACAGTGGAAACAGTGTCAGACTTTATTTTTGGGGGCTCCAAAATCACTGCAGATGGTGACTGCAGCCATGAAATTAAAAGATGCTTACTCCTTGGAAGGAAAGTTATGACCAACCTAGATAGCATATTCAAAAGCAGAGACGTTACTTTGCCAACAAAGGTCCATCTAGTCAAGGCTATGGTTTTTCCTGTGGTCATGTATGGATGTGAGAGTTGAACTGTGAAGAAAGCTGAGTGCCAAAGAATTGATGCTTTTGAACTGTGGTGTTGGAGAAGACTCTTGAGTGTCCCTTGGACTGCAAGGAGATCCAACCAGTCCATTCTGAAGGAGATCAGCCCTGGGATTTCTTTGGAGGGAATGATGCTGAAGCTGAAACTCCAGTACTTTGGCCACCTCATGCGAAGAGTTGACTCATTGGAAAATACCCTGATGCTGGGAGGGATTGGGGGCAGGAGGAGAAGGGGACGACAGAGGATGAGATGGCTGGATGGCATCACTGACTCAATGGACGTGAGTCTGAGTGAACTCTGGGAGTTGGTGATGGACAGGGAGGCCTGGTGTGCTGCGATTCATGGGGTAGCAAAGAGTCGGACACGACTGAGTGACTGAACTGACCTGAACTGATGGATGATTCACTTCATTGTATAGAATAAACTAATGTAACATTGTAAAGCAACTGTATTGCATTAAAAATAAATCACAAAGCTACAATCATCACATCTATAGTATTGGCACAAAAATAGATACATAGATCAATGGAACCAAATAAAGAGCCCATAAATAAACCCACACATATATGCAGTCAATAAACTTACAATAAAGCAAACAAGAATATGCAATCGGGAAAGGACAGTCTCTTCAATAAAATGGAGTTGGGAAAACTGGATTGCCACATGCAAAAGAAGGAAACGGGACCACTACCTTAGTGTATACTCAAACATCAACTCAAAATTAACAAAAGTTTTGAATGTAAAACCTGAAATCATAAAACTGGAGGGAAAAAAGCAACAGATTCCTTGATAATGATTTTGGCAATTATATTTTTTGACACCAAAATCAAAGGCATAAGTGCAAAAAATAAATAAGTGGGATGACATCAAACTTAAAAGCTTCTGACCAACCTACTCAATGGGAGAAAATATTTGTAAGTCATGTACCTGTTAAGAGGTTAATATTCAACAGATGAAGAACCCGTTCAACTCAATAGCAATAACAATAACGATTCAATTAAAAATGAGCAGATGATCTGAGTAGACATTTTTTCCAAAGAAAACATACAGATGACCAACAGGTATGAGTAGAAAGATGTGCAACATCACTTATCATAAGGAAAATGCAAATCAAAACCACAATGAGATATCATGTCACATTTGTTAGAATGACTTATGGAAAAGACAAGTGTAGGCAAGGACATGGAAAAAGGGAATGATGTGGTACTGTTGGTGGGCGTGTAAACTGGTGCAGCCACTATGGAGAACAGCATGAAGATGTCTCAAAAAATTAAAAACAGAACTGCCATTTTATCCATCAATTCCACTTCTGGATATCTATCCAATGAAAAGAGAAACACTAATGAGACAAGATATATACACCTTCCACATCCACATTAGCAGTATTTACAATAGTCAAGATATGGAAGCAACCTAAGTGTCCAACAATGGATGAAAAGATAAAGAAAATTTAATGTGAGATTTATATAATATTTATATATAAATATATGAAAGCATTATACATTTGAATCTATTATTTTATGTATAGATTTATATATTATGTTTAATATGTATTTTTATTAGGCATAAAAGATGAAATACTATCATTTACCACAATGTGAAACTTGGAAATGTCATGCTAAGTCAAATAAGCCAGACAGAGATAGTATGATCTCACTTAGGTGTGGATCCTAAAAACAAACAAACACAAGCTGATGGATACACAGAACAAATTGCTGGTGGCTAAACATGGGGATGGGGAGTGGGCTACATGGATGAAGAGGTCTAAAAATACAAGCTATAAAGTCAGTCATGCAGACACTGCCATGGGGACAATAGCTAATAATGCATGCTGAGTTGCTCAGTCGTGTCCAACTCTCTGCCAAGGACTGCAGCCCTCCAGGCTCCTCTGTCCATGGGATTCTCCAGGAAAAGAATACTCGAGTGGGTTGCCATTCCCTTCTCCATGGGATCTTCCTGACCCAGGGATCGAACCTGGATCTCCTGCATTGTGGGCAGATTGTCTATCGTCTGAGACTGGGGAGAAATTTTCTCATTTCTGGTAAAGCCTTAATCAGTATTAGTCACTTGAAGAGATTAGGACTTAAAATAGCAACCAGCAGCAAACCTGAAGGACTGAGCCGAGGCTGTTGCTTTGTTTTGTGTCTCTGGGGAGTGGAACTAGGCCTGGGGGGGACATATGTCTGTCCCTCACTGGACCACAAGCAATCATGACTCACTGAGGGCTGGCTGGTATGTCCCCACACCAAGCTAATTACACTGTATTGTATATTTGAAAGTTGCTAAGATGAGTAAATTTTAAAAGTTTTCATCACAAGAATAAAATGCGTTAATTACGTATGGTGATGAATGTTAGCTAGACCAACTTTGATGATTATTTTGCAACATATATAAGTATCAAATCATGTTGTATCCCTGAAACTAATATAATGTCATATGTCAATTACATCTAAATTTTTTTTTAATGTTAAGACCTCTATCAGTATCTGATAGAATAAGCAAACAAAAAATCAATGAAGATATAAAACATTTGAAGAACATGACTAAGCAACTTAACAAAACTGACATTTAGAATACTGCACTCAATGACAATATATTTCTGCTTGAGGGGATAATCAATCATTTAACAAAATAGTCTATATACTGGATCATAAAACAAGTATTAAACATTTCACAATACTGTAACATACAAAGTATGCTCTCTGACCATAACGAAATTTAAGAAGCACTCAAAAATAAAAAGAACTAGAAAAGTTCTAAAAGTTTAGAAATTAGGCAACACAAATCTGATTTCATTTAAGCGAATAGCAATGAAAAACCAATATGTTAGAGCTCATAAAATGTAGCTAAAGTACTGCTTTAGATGGCGATTTATAACTGAAGATGCATAAAATGAAAAAATATAAATATTGAAAAATACATAATGTTTCCAATTCAAAAAAACTAAAGAAAAAATGACAAAGTAAGCTACAAGAAAAAACTATATATAAGAGAAAAATAAACAAAAGAAAAAGAAAATGTACAACTAAAAAAAACCTAGAATTTACTCATTAAAATTTTAATTTTTTAATTAATAAAAACCCTAGAAAGACTGATTAAGAAAAAACAGGGGAGAAAAGCCACAAATTATGAATAACAGAAATTTAAAAGAGGGCATCCCTATAGATCCTACAGACATTAAAAAGATAAAATATAAATACTTCTATCAATAAACTTAAAAGTTTACATAAAAAACTTTTGAAATATACAACCTATCAAAAATGACACAAAAATATATAAATTCTGAATATTCCTGTACCTATTGAAGAAATTGAAACAATAACTTAAAACTTCTCAAGAACTATAACAATAAAAAGTCTAGTCCAAGATTTCCACTCTTAAGTTCTTCAAAACATTTTTAAAGAAAACATTACTACGTTTACACACACTCTTCCAGAGAAAAAGAGTAACAATTTCCAAATCAGTTTACAAGGTCAGCATTATATTCATACCCAAACCTGAAATACATTTAAAAAAAGAAAGAAAGAAAGAAAAGTTACATGCCAGTGGTAAAGGACACACCTACCAATGGAGGAGACATAAGAGATGCAGGTTCAATCCCTGGGTCGGGAAGATGCCCTGGAGAAGGGAATGAGAACCCACTCCAGTATTCTTGCCTGGAGAATTCCATGGACAGAGGAGCCTGGCAGGCTATCATCCACAGGATTGCGAGAAGTCGGACATGACTGTAGCAACTTAGCACACACAGAGCACATCCCTCTTGAGTATGGGCACAAGAAACTTAGACAAATATTAGCAGATTGAATGCAAATAAATTGGTTATAAATAAGAATAGGCTATAATAACCAAGTAGGGTTTACACCAGGAAGGAGAGGATGGCTTAATATTCAGGAGCAAATCAATATGACTTCACCATATTAACCAGATAAAGGATAAAACCCGAGACTTCTAACACCTATCTAAAAAGGTATGGGAAAAAAACATGTAATATATTCCAATAGCCATTCATCACTAAAAAAAAAAAATCAGCAAACTAGGAATGAACGGGTTTGGGGGTAGAAACACTTACGGGTAAAAACTGCCCATAAAATTTCTATATAAAATTTACATGGATATACAAAAGTCCTAAATTGGCCAAGAAAATATAGAAGAACAGGAAAACCGAAGGCCTTACACTACTGGGCATGAATATGTATTATAAAGCTAAGGTAATTAAGAGACTATAGAATTGCCTTCATGGAGGAGAACAGAGTACAGAAATAGGCACGCCCGCACACACACTCGATGCACATGCAGAGTCACTTGATTTATTACCAAGATACGAACTGCAATTTAGAGTGGAAAAAGACACGCTTTTAAATAAAGGTACTGGAGCATGCAACTAAAGAATCATTTATAAATATGAATATAATTATAAATACATATGAATGATATAAGGAGAAACGGTGACCTCGACCTCAACCATTTACAAGTTAATTGAGGGTGGATCATAGATCCAGTGTACAAACCAAAACAATAAATCTTCTAGAAGAAACCATAGAAAAAATATCTCCATAACCTTGGAGTAAAAACTTCTTAAGCAGAGCAGAAAAAAATACTAACGATAAAAAATACACTGATAAATTGTTCTTCATTTAAATTAAAAACATGTTTTGATCAAAGTACAACATTAAAAGAGTGAAAAGGCAAGATGAGATAACTTCAAAGCCTACGTTCAAGGATAGAATCATATCCAAACATATTAACAACTACCCTCATAAATCAATGAGAAAAAAGAAAAACAACCCTATTTTTTAATGGGTAAAAATAAAAAACAAAAACATCTTAAAGAACAAATGCAATTGGCCAGTAAACATAAGGAAAAATGTTCAATATGGTAAAAATTTTTACCCACAATGCTAAAATTAACTAGATAATACTAAATGGCAAGAATGTGGAACAATTAAAACTCTGATACATTACTGATGGAAACAGCTGGTAAAACTATTTTGGGAAAATATTTGGCAGCATCAAGTGAAGATATACATATGCCTATATGTGACACAAAAATTGCACTCCTGGGCATACACCCAACAGAAATGAGTATTTCAGTCCACTAAAAAAATTATACAAGAATGTTGATGACAGTAATTTTATGATAGCAAATACTAGAAACAACCCATATCTGACATTCAATGTAGAACAGATAAATTAATTACATACAGTGTGTTCATATATTGAAATAAAACTCAGCAATAAAAAAAGAACAAATTACAAATACATGCAATAACATGGCGGAATCTCAAAAAAACAATGTTGAACAAAAGAGGTCAAACAGAAAGAGTACATACTGTATGATCTATAGTGATAAAAAGAACAGTGGTATATGACTGAAGGGAATGAGTCAGTGGTACATGTCTGAAGGGAGTTAGTAGAACATTTCTGAAATATTTTATAGTTTTATTTAGGTGTTGATTACATTAGAAAAAATCATTGCACTCCACACTTAAGATTTATGTACTTTAATATATTTAATACCTCACATTTTTTAAAAAAGGAAAAGACAACTGAAAATCATATATATGTACGATGTTGTTATTTAGTCACTGAGGCATGTCCGACACTTTTGTGACACCACAGACTGTAACCTGCCAAGCGCCTCTGTGCGGGGGTTTCCCAGGCAAGAACACTGGAGTGGGTTGCCACTGCCTTCTCCAGGGGATCTTCCTGACCCAGGGATCGAAGCCACATCTTCTCCTGGCAGATTCTTTACAACTGAGCCACCTGGGAAGCCCCTATATGCACTATGCAAGGCAGTAAAAAAAAAAAAAAGTAAATACAAAAACTGAGAAGTACAGGAGTTCAGAGGACTCTCGAAGAGTTATATCTAAAATAGTAAAAGCCAAAAGATTTGGACTGAGTCTTGAATAGATAGGAACTGCATAAGCACAAAGTATACGAGCAAACTATATATACAGTAAGGAAACACAGGGCGTATGCGACGATTGGTGAGTACTCCAACTAAAATGATATATATCAACAGTTCCTAAAGTATGCCCTCAGGTCACCAGTATCAGTTGCTCGAAATTTGAATTCTCAGGTCCCATCCCAGGCCCACAGAATCAGAAACACAAAATCAGCTTCAACAAACCCTCCAGGTGATTCTGATGTACAAAAAATTTGTGAACCCATCATAAAAGAAGCTGGTATAAGAAAAATCTATAACAGCACTCAATATCTACAGTTCTACTCTTTGGAAAAGCCATAAAAAATATTTGGGATAAAAATCAATATATTAGTGGCTTCCCTGGTGACTCAGATGGTAAAGAATTCAACTGCAATGTGGCAGACCTGGATTCGATCCCAAGGTCAGAAAGATCCCCGGGAGATGTGAATGGCTACCCACTCCAGTATTCTTGCCTGGAGAATTCCATGGACAGAGGAGCCTGGCGGGCTACAGTCCAAGGGGTCAAAAAGAGTTGGACACGAATGAGTGACTAACAGTAACTTTCAATATATTATAAGAAAGCAAAAAGAGGAAGAGATATTCTGGCGATGAGTTTGATCTGACATATAAAACGTACTATTCTAAGAGACATCAAAGTGGAATGGTTTAGCAGGAAGATCAGAATACAGGACTAAAAAAGAGGTTAAGGATAGGTTATAGATACAAAAATAGAATATATGAGATAAATAATTTCAAAAGAATTTATAAAGTGTTACATACTGCTAGTTCCTGGAGACACAAAGATGAATAAAAATAGACCCTGCCATTGCTGCTGACAATTTATAATCTAGATCAGAGGGCCTTAAACTTTTTAGTATCAAGACTCCTTTACACAAAAACTATTGAGGACCCCCAAAACCTTTTTTTTGCATGGATTATACCTACAATTACCACATTGGAAATTAAAACTGAGAAATTTATACACACACACACACACATATACACACACAGAAGTTCATTTAACAAACACATTGCATGTATTTTTATGAAGAATATATTTTCAAAAACAAACAAAAAAACCGCAAGAGGAGTAAATTTCTGAAAATCATCTTAATGTCTAGCTTAACAGGGACAGCTGAAGTTTCATATCTACTGCTGCATTCAATGTATTGGAGTAGATCACTTTGGTTCAAGTATGTAAAGAAAATCTGGCCTCAAACTGTCAGGTAACTGGAAAGTTATTTCAATAAATTTTCCAGATAATTGTGGATATTTTCTTCGATACCACATCAGAACATAACCAGGGATAGTTTCCTAACAGTTGCAATATGATATCTGGGACCATATCAATGAAATTTTCATACTCCATACACTTGGAGAAAATTAGAGTGAAGAAAGCAAATAAGATGTATTAAGACTTATGAAAATAGTTTTGGCTTTGAAAATCTCCCAAAGGAGCTCAAAGAGCCATTCAAAGATCCATGAACTATGCTTTCAGTTCAGTCGCTCAGTCATGTCCAACTCTTTGTGACCCCGTGAATCGCAGCACGCCAGGTCTCCTTGTCTATCACCAACTCCCGGAGACCACCCAAATCCATGTCCATAGAGTCAATGATGCCATCCAACCATCTCATCCTCTGTCGTCATGTCGGTGTTTTTCTTTCTGGCTTACTTCACTCTGTATAATAGGCTCCAGTTTAAAAGAGAAATTATTTTAAAAGAACCTAACAGAGCTGAAGACTACAATAACTGAAGTAAAAAAAAAATACACTAGAAGGAAATAACAGATTACATGTTACAAAAGAATGGATTAGCAAACAGAAGACAAGAGTAATAGAAATCATTCAAGTTGAACAACAAAAAAAAGGAAAAAAAATGTTAAATAAGGATAGTTTAAGAGACTTTTGAGACAACATCAAGCACACTGTGTGCATATATGCATGCTGAGCTGCTTCAGGCATGTCTGACTCTTTGTGACCCTATGGACGGTAGCCTGGTAGGCTTCCCTGTCCATGGGATTCTCCAGGAAAGAACGCTGGAGTGGGTTGCCAAGCCTTCCTCCAGGGGATCTTCCTGACTCAGGAATCTAATCCATGTCTCCTGTGGCTCCCGCAATTGCAGATGGATTCTATGCTGCTGAGCCGCCAGGGAAGGCCATCAAGCCGTACCAACATTCACATTGTAGGGATACCAGAAGAAGAAAAAGGGTCAAAGAGATTAACTGAAGTAGTAATGGTTGAAAATTTCCCTTACATGGGAAGAAGACATCCAGGACCAGGAAAAAGAGAGTCTCAAACAAGATGAACCCAAAGAAGTTCAAGACACATTATAATTAAAATAGCAAAAATTAAAAGACAGTTTTAAAAGCAGCAAGATAAATGAAACTAGTTATGTACAAGGGAACTCCCATAAGACTCTCAGCTGACTTTTCAGCACAAAGTTTACAGACCATAAAGGAGTGGCACAATATATTCAAAGTGAGGAACTGGAAAATCCTACAACCATGAATACAAGGCAAGGTTATCATTCAGATTTGAAGGACAGAGTTTTAAAGACAAGCAAAAGTTAAATGAATTTAACACCACAAAATCAGCTTTAAAAGAAAGTTAAAGGGACTTTCTAAGTAGGGAGAAAAGTCCACAACGAGGAATATAAAGTTATAAAAGGGAAAAAAAATCTCACGGTAAAGGCAAATAGACAGAAAGAAAGTGAAAGAAAGAAAGTGAAGTCACTTAGTCATGCCTGACTCTTTGCAACCCCATGGAATGTAGCCTGCCAGGCTTCCCATTCATGGGGTTCTCCAGGCAAGTATATTGGAGTGAGTTGCCATTTCCTTCTCCAGAGGATCTTCCCAACCCAGGGATCAAATCCAGGTCTCCTGCATTGCAGGTGTACTCTTTACTATCTGAGCCACCAGGGAAGCCCAATATACAAAAGGCAGTATATTAATCACTTATAAATCTAATAAAAATTAAAATAAAAAGTAATAAAATCATCTATATCCTTGATACGTAGTTAAGGGATACACAAAGCAAAGAGATATGAAATATGTTGTCAAAAAGATTAAATATGGTAGTGGGAGGAATAAAAATGCAGAGTTGTTAGAATTCATCAACTTATATATGTCAATATAAACCTCATGGTAACCAAAAATCTACAATAGATAAACACAAAAGGGAAAAGGAATCCATAAAAGAAAAGGAACCCAAATATAACAGAAAAACTAGTCATACCACAAGGAAAGAGAAGAAAAAGAAGAAACAAAAACAAACTACAAAAGCAATCATTAAACAATGAAAAAAATGGTAATTAGTACATATCAATAATCACTCAAACTATAAATGGACTGAATTATCCAATCAAAAGTCATAGAGTGGCTGACTGGTTTTAAAACAACAAGAACCATATATATGCTGCCTACAAGAGACTCACTTCAGATCTAAAGACACACGTGAACTGGAAATGAGGGGATGGAAAAAGCTATTCCATGCAAATAGAAAAGAAGTGGGGGTAGCAATACCCAGATCAGACAAAATATATTTTAAATCAAAGACTAACAAGAGACAAAGAAGAACAGTACATAATGATAGAGGGATAAATTCAACAAGGAGATCTAGCAACTGCAAATACATTTATATATATATATCCTCAATATAAGAATATCTAAATACATAAAGCAAATATTACAAAATTTATGACAAAGGATGAAGTAAAGTACAATAGGGAAAAGATATCCTCTTCAATAAATAGTGTTGGAGAAACTGGGCAAGCACAAGTGAGAGAGTGAAACTGGACTACCTTCTCACACCATACAGAAAAATAAACTCAAAATGGACTATGTAGACATAAGGCCTGAAATCACAAAACTGCCAGGAGACAACATAGGCAGAAGGCTCTCTGACATCTTTTGGCAATGTTTTTGGGATTTATCTCTTCAAGCAAGGGAAACAAAAATAAGCAAATGGACCACATCAAACTAAAAACCTTTTGCAGAACGAAGGAAACTATCAACAAAACATAAATCAGCCTCAAGAATGGGGAAAGTTATTTGCAAACTGTATACAAGGGGTTAATATACAAAACATATAAATTATTCAGACAAATTAACATCCAAAAAAACAACCTGATTTTAGAAATGGGCAGAGGACTTGACATTTTTTCAAAGGACACATACCGATGACCAACAGATACATGAAAACATACTCAACATCACTAATCATCATGGAAATGCAAATCAAAACCACAATGAAGAATGAAATTAGAATGTTCTCTAACACCATACAAAAAAATAAACTTAAATGGGATTAAAGACCTAAATGTTAAGACCAGACACTATTAAACTCTTACAGAAAAACATAGATTAAAACACTCTGACATAAATCACAGCAATATCTTTTTGAATACACCTCCTAGAGTAATGAGAATAAAAGGAAAAATTTAAAAATGTGACCTAATTAAACTTAAAAATTTTTGCATGGGGAGCTATAAACAAAATAAAAAGACAACCCACAGAATGGGAGAAAATATATGCAAATGAAGCAACCAACAAGGGATTAGTCTCCAAAATACGCAAACATCTCATTCAAATCAATATCAAAAAACCCAATCAAAAAATGTGCAGAAGATCTAAATAGACACTTCTCCAAAGAAGACATACAGATGTACATCATACATACATACATACATTGTACATCATGACATTTTTTTTGAAGACATACAGATGGCCAAAAAGCACATGAAAATATGCTCAGCATCACTAATTATTAGAGAAATGCAAATCAAAACTACAATGAAGTATCACCTAACACTGAGCAGAATGGCCATCATCAAAAAAATCTACAAACTATAAACACTGGAGAGGGTGTAAAGAAAAGGGAATCTTCCTACACTGTTGGTAGGAACGTAAATTGGTGTCACCACTATGCAAAATAACATGAAGCTTCCTCAAAATCTAAAAACTGAACTGCCATACAATCCAGAAATTCCACTTCTGGGTATTTATCTGAAAAAATAAAAATACTAATTCAAAAAGACATATGCACTCTAAGGTTCATTACAACATATTTACAATAGCCAAGATATTGAAGCAAGCTAAGTATCAATAGACAAATGGATAAAGATGATGTTATATATATATATGCACAAAAAGTATTACTCAGCCATGAAAAAAAAATGAAGTCTTGCTATTCTCTGAAATACTTAGCAGCAACACGGATGGATCTGGAGATAATCATGCTGAATGAAAGCCAGCAAGAGAAAGACAAGTATCATATGATATAATTTATATACAGAATCTAAAAAGATCATAAAAATGAACTTATTTACAAAACAGAAACACTCAAAGATTTAGAGAACAAACTTATGGTTACCAGAGGGAAAGGGTAGGGGAAGACGGATCGGGAGTTTGGATTCAACAGGTATATACTTCTATTATTATATTTAAAACAGATAACTAACAAGGACCTACTGTATAGCACAGGAAACTCTACACAGTATTCTGTGATAACTGGAAAAAGGATTTGTAAAGAATGCATACTTTTATGGGTATAATTGAATCCTTTTGCTGTATGTTGTACACCTTAACAAACACTCCATTGTTAGTCAACTATACTCCAATATGAACTTTTTAAAAAATCTTGCCATTCTTGACAACATGGGTCTAGAAAGTATTATGCTAAGTGAACTTCAAGTCAGAGAAAGACAAATACCATATGATCTCACTTATTTGTGAAATTGTAAAAGCAAAACAAACCCAAATAAAAACAGAAGCAGACATACAGAAAACAAACAGGTGGTTGCCAGTGCGGGAAGTAAAGGGGATTAAGAGGTGAAACTTCCAGCTATATAGTAAGTCATGGAGATATAACATATACCATAAGGAACAAGGTCAGTAGTACTGTAATAACTGTATGGGGACTTGTATAATGCATGCAAACATCCAATCGTTATGCAGTATATCTGAAACTCATTTTGTACATCAACTATATGTCAACAAAAAATTAAAAATTAGAAGGCAAATAAATCTGAAGTCAGATTGGATCATTTCTCTACTTAAACCTTCCAGTGGCTTCCCACCTCATTCCAAGTAAAATACAAAATTGTCAACACAGCCTTCACAGCTTTATATAGTCTGATCTCTCCCACCTCTCTGATCTTACTTACATCCTCATCCCATTGCTCACTCTGCTGTAGCCACAGTCAACTCCTAAGAGTCTGGGAACACTCTCAGTAAACTCCTACTTCAGAACCTTTACTCCTGTGATTCCTCCACTTAAGATAATTTCTCATGAACAGCCACATGTCTTACACTACCTCATTTCACTCAGATCTGTGAGGGTGAACTTACATGGAAATAGCGTTACAAACCAGGTTCATTGTATCGGATACACAAGCCAATACGCTGAGACACCAAGTTTCGCAGAGAAGAGAGAGTTTACTTACCAGACAGCCAAGTTCGGAGACAGAAAACACATCTCAAATCAGCCTCCGGGAAGTAAGGAGCTGGAGGTAGGGGAGCGGGGGTGGGGCGGGAGGTATTTATAGGATACTAAATAAAGCAGTGAGATGGTCTGAGGTGTGGGGAAAGGTATTCGGAAAAGGTGCAGTTATCGTCCTGCACAAGTGCAACACGGCTAGGGGCCTCTGCACCCTCTCAGGGCAGAGGGCAAGAGCCAGAGATTCACGCATGCCCAGTGGAAGGGTTGGTGGTTCTAACCAGTCTCAACCAGCTCAGCTTCAACTAGACACAGCTGATTCAGCTCAGCTGAACTAGGCAAAGTTCCTGGAAAATAATTTAAGCAATCCTAAAGAATCCACCTGCAATGCAGGAGATACAGGAGACATGGGTTTGATCCCTTGGTCAGGAAGATTCCCCTGGAGGAGGGAATGGCAACCCACTCCAGTATTCTTGCCTGGAAAATCCCAAGGACAGATGAGCCTTGCAGGCTACATTCCATAGAGTCACAAAGAGTTGGACATGACTGAGCACACAAATATGCTGCTTAGGTTGCATGCAACTTGGTGGGCAAAAGTCTTAAAACAACCATTAGTGAAGGCAGGTGAAATGGATTCGAGCCACAGGTTTTTTGGTGTTTTTTTTTTTTTTTTTTTTTAATGCAGATATAATTAACTTAAGATGAGATCATTAGTGTAGGCCCTGATGCAATGACTGGGGTTCCCCAAAGGCAAGGGAAATTTGGGCATAGAGACAAAGGTTACAATGCCTTGTGAAGACAGAGCCAGAGATTGGGATGATACACGTACAACCAAAGGATACCAGGGATTTCCAGCCAACATCAAGCTAGAAGAGCTAGAAGAGAGGCGTGGAGCAGACTCTTCCTCGGAGCCCACGGAGGGAACCAATCCCAGCACATTGATTTCAGATTTCTAGTCTCCAGAACTGTGAAAGAACACATTTCTATGATTTTAAGCCATTCAGTTTATGGTACATTGTTGCAGCAGTTCTAGGAAACAAATGTAATACTGTTTAAATAAAGAAGACCCAAATCTCCCATGCGGAAGTACTCCAGATAACTTATGTAGGTGCATCACGCTCAAAGTCCAGTATAACCAGTACCCCCCACCAGCTCATTAAGTGTGAGCTGCATGTAGTGACTACTTTCCAAAGAGTGTAGTTTGGGGTATGGGAGGTGGAATAACTTTACAGAAGAGAAACTTGACAAAAGTCAGTATCAACAGTGATAAGTCAAAAACTCATGATGTGATGTGATAAAAATGGCATTTACCTCTATGGTCTTCTTTCCAAAATCTCACACATGCATGCTAATCCGCTTCAGTCATGTCTGACTCTTTGTGACCCTATGGACTATAGCCCGCCAGGCTCCTCTGCCCATGGGATTCTCCAGGCAAGAATACTGGAGTGGGTTGCCATGCCCTCCTCCAGAGACTCTTTCTGACCCAGGGATTGAATCTGCATCTTCTGTCTCCTGCATTGGCAGGCGGATTCTGTACCACTATTCCCACCTGAGAAGCCCTTCACCCCAAATTTATAAACCCAGTCTAATCATGAGGAAAACAGAAAAACCCCAAGAAATATTTTACAGAATACCTGATGAGAACATCTGAAAACTGTTAAGGTTGCAAAAAGCAAGGAAAATCTACAGAAAAAGAGTAAATTTTAAAGTTTATTGTTACAAATGAAATAAAGCAATGGCTGATATTAAATAGAAAGTACTTTTATTCAGTATTACTTCCTCCCAGGTACTGTTGTATTATAGGAGCTAAGAATAAAATGATAGAGAAACAAAATCCCTGCTCTGAGTAGGTTACATTCTGATGTGAAAACACTGTAGTTCTTAAAGACAAAGAAAATCATAAATTCTTACCTGATCGTCAACATACAATTTCAAGTATACAGCCCAGAGAGTCCAGGGCTAGACTGTCTTCACTGAAAATACGTAAGCAGATTAGCCTGCTCTTAGAAAGGGGGAGGTAGGGGCCTCTAACAGAGACGGCAATGGCACCCCACTCCAGTGCTCTTGCCTGGAAAACCGCATGGGCGGAGGAGCCTGGTGGGCTGCAGTCCATGGGGTCTCGAAGAGTTGGACACGACTGAGCAACTTCACTTTCACTTTTCACTTTCAACCATTGGAGAAGGAAATGGCAACCCACTCCAGTGTTCTTGCCTGGAGAATCCCAGGGATGGGGGAGCCTGGTGGACTGCTGTCTATGAGGTCACACAGAGTCGGACACGACTGAAGCGACTCAGCAGCAGCAGCAGCAGCAGCAGGGGCCTCTAAAATGACCAGTATGGCAACATACGGTAAGTTTTCATATAGAAACCACAGAATTTAAAGAGTAGGCTTTTCTTCTCAAGGAGTTACTGGATTGTAACAGTCTTGGCAAAGGAGGAAGAAAAGATGTGCTACAGGAAAAAAGTTTCCTGCTAGTAGTTATAGATGTCTCACTGGCTGCTGGTAATTTTATAATACAGAAGAGGGAAAACTTTCTAACTGGCAATTATTAAATGCTTAAACAAACTAGGCACAGGGATAAATGCTTTGCATAACTTACCTTTTTCAGTCCTGATGGGGAAAAAAAGTCATTCTCTTTTTACAAACAATAAAATCGGCACATGAAATGTAAGCCCTTGTCTAAGATCACATAAAAACAATAGAAAAGTGCTGGCGTGATCGCTCTCTCAGTCACTCCCACAGCCTTCAGTTTACCCAAAAACAGCACAATTAAATGCCCCCAGGTGGTGCAGTGGTTAAAAAAAAAAAAACCTGCTTGCCAGTGCAGGAGATGCTAGAGACTCCAGTTGGATCTGTGGGTTGGGAAGATCCCCTGGAGAAGGAAATAGCAACCTACTCCAGTGTTCTTGCCTGGAGAATCCCATGGACAGAGGAGCCTGGTGGGCTACACTGTATGGGGTCGCAAAGAGTCGGCAGAAGAACCAGAGATCAAATTGCCAACATCTGCTGGATAATGAAAAAAGCAAGAGAGTTCCAGAAAAACATCTATTTCTGCTTTATTGACTATGCCAAAGCCTTTGACTGTGTGGGTCACAATAAACTGTGGAAAATTCTGAATGAGATGGGAATACCAGACCACCTGACCTGCCTCTTGAGAAACATATATGCAGGTCAGGAAGCAACCGTTAGAACTGGACATGGAACAACAGACTGGTTCCAAATAGGAAAAGGGGTACGTCAAGGCTGTATATTGTCACCCTGCTTATTTAACTTATATGCAGAATACATCATGAGAAACGCTGGGCTGGAAGAAGTACAAGCTGGAATCAAGATTGCCGGGAGAAATGTCAATAACCTCAGATATGCAGATGACACCACCCTTATGGCAGAAAGTGAAGAGGAACTAAAAAGTAAAAGAAGAGAGTGAAAAAGTTGGTTTAAAGCTCAACATTCAGAAAATGAAGATCATGGCATCCGGTCCCATCACTTCCTGGCAAATAGATGGGGAACAGTGAAAACAGTGTCAGACTTTATTTTTCTGGGCTCCAAAATCACTGCAGATGGTGACTGCAGCCATGAAATTAAAAGACACTTACTCTTGGAAGGAAAGTTATGACCAATCTAAATAGCATATTGAAAAGCAGAGGCATTACTTTGCCAACAAAGGTCCATCTAGTCAAGGCTATGGTTTTTCCTGTGGTCATGTATGGATGTGAGAGTTGGACTGTGAAGAAAGCTGAGTGCCAAAGAATTGATGCTTTTGAACTGTAGTGTTGGAGAAGACTCTTGGGAGTCCCTTGGACTTCAAGGAGATCAAACCAGTCCATTCTGAAGGAGATCAGCCCTGGATGTTCTTTGGAGGGAATGATGCTAAAGCTGAAACTCCAGTACTTTGGCCATCTCGTGCAAAGAGTTGATTCATTGGAATAGACTCTGATGCTGGGAGGGATTGGGGGCAGGAGGAGAAGGGGACGACAGAGGATGAGATGGCTGGACGGCATCACTGACTCGATGGACCTGAGTTTGAGTGAATTCTGGAAGTTGGTGATGGACAGGGAGGCCTGGCGTGCTGCAATTCATGGGGTCGAAAAGAGTCGGACACGACTGAGTGACTGAACTGAACTGAAACAGTCAGACACGTCTCTCTCTCTAGGCATCTGTGAGTGGACCTGGGACTAAACTGAATAAACACAGGGGGCTTCCCTGGTGGCTCAGACGGTAAAGCGTCTGCCTGCAATGCGGGAGACCCGGGTTCGAGCCCTGGGTCAGAAAAATCCCCTGGAGAAGGAAATGACAACCCACTCCAGAAGGAAATGACAACCCACTCCAGTACTCTTGCCTGGAAAATTCCATGGACAGAGGAGCCTTGTAGGCTGCAGTCCATGGGGTCACAAAGAGTCGGACACAACTGAGCGGCTTCACTTCTTCACTTCTGCCCTCAGGGAAACTTCACCAACGCTTTCATTTCCCCGTGCTCTTACTCCGGTCCTTCCTTCAAGCCCTTTTCTGCGTTTACCACAGTCTGAATGTGCTTTTCCTTTCTTTGCATTTACTTAGAATTGAGTCACTTTACAGTTTCTGACTTACCTCTTGATTCTTTAGTTATACTTCTCTATCATCTCTAGTGTTACAACACTGAAATGCTGTATACCATCCTGGCCGACTCTGACATTCCCTTTGAGGGTGGAGGAAGAGAGAAACTAATGCTTATACTGAATTACATTTTACAACAGTTATTATAAATGACAGTTATTCAATAAAATAACCCTCCCTTGGTGCCGCAACCTCTTGGAATATTGCCAGTTGGTCATTTGCTCAGTTGAACCTGGATTAAATGGATATATCTAGAAGAATACAAAGTGATAAATTTGATAAAATAAAAATAAAACTTGAACAAAGTAAGCGAACATTAAAGAAATTGAAATGGTGGCCAAAGAAATAAGATATAGGCCAAGAATATTTAACAGCTGAGTTACACAAAGGTGCTCAGCTAATTGCCTGAAGCTACTGTAATCACGATGCCAAAACCAGGTAACAGTAGAAAAAGAAAAACTTGTATATTATTCATATTACTTGTGAATGTGGGTCTAAAATTACTTTCAGAAATAACTAACTCCAAAACTACATTTCAAAAAGACATCATTTTGATTTTGTCCTAAGAATGTAAGGATGGTTTAGCATCAGCAAAATCTATTAGCATAATTCACCACATTAATACATTGAAATATAAAACTGACATGTTCATGGCAAATGATACAAAAGTATTTGATAAAGTTAAATCATATTTATTGTTAAAAGTTTAAGCAATAAAGGGACCTATCTCTGCTTGGTGAACCAACAGCAAAATTTATGTGGTAAGCCAACTTTAAAAGTTTCCTGTAAGGTCATAAATAAGATAAAGCTGACTCTTATCACCACCACTAATTAACAGATCATTAAAGTTCCCAGAAAACACTATAAGAAAAATAAAAGGAGAAAGGAGCAAGAGAAGAAAGAGTGCAATGGAGAAAATAATGAATGTATTATAATACGGTAGATTAGATGAATAAATGACAAAATTCACATGATTACCCCAGTAGACACAGAAAAACCATTTTACAAAGTCCATTATCCATTCTCAACAAATGAGAAATAGAAAAAAAAAAAACTTCCTTAACTTGATAAAGGGAAACACTATAAAGCTTACAGTTATTATTGTATTTCATGGTAAAAGTATAAATGCTTTCCCTGTAAGATTAGGAAAAGGCAAGATTATCTACTTTCATCATTTCTATCCATCATTAAATTGAATGTTTTAGCCAGTACAAGCAAGTACAAAAAAAAAAAAAAAGACATCCAGATTGTAAGGAAAGAAATAAAACTCTCTTTACTGCAAATGATATGATCCTGTATATAGAAAATTTTCAAGCATCCACATACCAAAAAAAATCATTTGAACTATTAAAGGCATTCTGCAAAACCATAGGTTCCAAGATCAATTTACAAAAATCAATCTTACATACTACCAATAATCAGTCTGAAATGAAATAAATACAGCTCCACATGTAATAATATCAAAAAGAACAAAACATCTAGGAATAAATTTAACAGAAGGAGTGGGAGACTTGTACAGTAAAAATTACAAAACATTTTTGAGAAAAATTAAAGATCTTAATATAGGCATCTCCCAGTGTTTTCAGGGGATTGGTTCTAGGGCCTGGTTTTAGATACCAAAACTGGGTATACTCAAATCCCATATATAGAATGGTATAGTATTTGCATGTTCACATCTCCATGGGATCTTCCCTACCCAGGAATCGAACCTGGGTCTCCTACACTGCAAGTGGATTCATTAACAGCTGAGCCACCAGGGAAGCTCATAACCTACACACATCATCCCACATTCTTTAAATCATCTCTAGATTATTAATAACACCTAAATCTCACACGCTAGTAAAGTAATGCTCAAAATTCTCCAAGCCAGGCTTCAGCAATATGTGAACCGTGAACTTCCTGATGTTCAAGCTGGTTTTACAAAAGGCAGAGGAACCAGAGATCAAATTGCCAACATCCACTGGATCATGGAAAAAGCAAGAGTTCCAGAAAAGCATCTATTTCTGCTTTATTGACTATGCCAAAGCCTTTGACTGTGTGGGTCACAATAAACTGTGGAAAATTCTGAAAGAGATGGGAATACCAGACCACAATATTTGCCTCTTGAAAAAACTGTATTCAGGTCAGGAAGCAACAGTTAGAACTGGACATGGAACAACAGACTGGTTCCAAATAGGAAAAGGAGTATGTCAAGGCTGTATATTGTCACTCTGTTTATTTAACTTATATACAGA
This sequence comes from Bos indicus x Bos taurus, assembly GCF_003369695.1. NCBI lineage: Eukaryota > Metazoa > Chordata > Mammalia > Artiodactyla > Bovidae > Bos > Bos indicus x Bos taurus. The sequence goes on along the minus strand of NC_040095.1, from coordinate 14,856,034 downwards.
GTACATCATGAGAAACGCTGGACTGGAAGAAGCACAAGCTGGAATCAAGATTGCCAGGAGAAATATCAATAACCTCAGATATGCAGATGACACCACCCTTATGGCAGAAAGTGAAGAGGAACTCAAGAGCCTCTTGATGAAAGTGAAAGAGGAGAGTGAAAAAGTTGGCTTAAAGCTCAACATTCAGAAAACGAAGATCATGGCATCCGGTCCCATCACTTCATGGGAAATAGATGGGGAAACAGTATCAGACTTTATTTTTCTGGGCTCCAAAATCACTGCAGATTGTGACTGCAGCCATGAAATTAAAAGACAATTACTCCTTGGAAGGAAAGTTATGGCCAACCTAGATAGCATATTCAAAAGCAGAGACATTACTTTGCCAACAAAGGTTCCTCTAGTCAAGGCTATGATTTTTCCAGTGGTCATGTATGGATGTGAGAGTTGGACTGTGAAGAAGGCTGAGCGCTGAAGAATTGATGCTTTTGGGGTTTTTTTGTTTGTTTTTTTGTTTTTTGGGGGGGGTGTTTTATTTATTTATTTTTTTAATTTAATTTTATTTTTAAACTTTACATAATTGTATTAGTTTTGCCAAATATCAAAATGAATCCGCCACAGGTATACATGTGTTCCCCATCCTGAACCCTCCTCCCTCCTCCCTCCCCATACCATCCCTCTGGGTCGTCCCAGTGCAGTAGCCCCAAGCATCCAGTATCGTGCATCGAACCTGGACTGGTGACTCGTTTCTTACATGATATTTTACATGTTTCGATGCCATTCTCCCAAATCTTCCCACCCTCTCCCTCTCCCACAGAGTCCATAAGACTGTTCTATACATCAGTGTCTCTTTTGCTGTCTCGTACACAGGGTTATTGTTACCATCTTTCTAAATTCCATATATATGCATTAGTATACTGTATTGGTGTTTTTCCTTCTGGCTTACTTCACTCTGTATAATAGGCTCCAGTTTCATCCACCTCATTAGAACTGATTCAAATGTATTCTTTTTAATAGCTGAGTAATACTCCATTGTGTATATGTACCACAGCTTTCTTATCCATTCATCTGCTGATGGACATCTAGGTTGCTTCCATGTCCTGGCTATTATAAACAGTGCTGCGATGAACATTGGGGTACACGTGTCTCTTTCCCTTCTGGTTTCCTCAGTGTGTATGCCCAGCAGTGGGATTGCTGGATCATAAGGCAGTTCTATTTCCAGTTTTTTAAGGAATCTCCACACTGTTCTCCATAGTGGCTGTACTAGTTTGCATTCCCACCAACAGTGTAAGAGGGTTCCCTTTTCTCCACACCCTCTCCAGCATTTATTATTTGACGCTTTTGAACTGTGGTGTTGAAGAAGACTCTTGAGAGTCCCTTGGACTGCAAGGAGATCCAACCAGTCCATTCTAAAGGAGATCAGCCCTGGGATTTCTTTGGAAGGAATGATGCTAAAGCTGAAACTCCAGTACTTTGGCCACCTCATGCGAAGAGCTGACTCATTGGAAAAGACCCTGATGCTGGGAGGGATTGGGGGCAGGAGGAGAAGGGGACGAGAGAGGATGAGATGGCTGGATGGCATCACTGACTTGAAGGACGTGAGTCTGAGTGATCTCTAGGAGTTGGTGATGGACAGGGAGGCTTGGCGTGCTGTTATTCATGGGGTCGCAAAGAGTTGGACACGACTGAGTGACTGATCTGATCTGATCTGATCTGAAATACAATATAAAGCCTTTGTAAATAGTTGTAACACAATTTAAAGACAATGTGAACAGTTGCCAGTTCCTGACAAATTCAGGTCTTGATTTTTAGAACTTTCTGAATTTTCTTTCACATATTTTCAAACCCCAGTTGGTTGAATTCATAGGTGCAGAACTCAAGGATTAAGAAGCACTAGTGTGAATGGAACGGGACATCCCATGTTCATAGATTTGAAGACTCAAAATTGATATCAAATTGATCTACAGTTTCTGTATAATCCCTATCAAAAAACCTACAAGCTCTTTTGCAGAAATTGACAAACTAATTCTAAAATTTACATGGAAACTGAAAGGATCAAAACTGCCAAACAAACAAAAATGACCAAGAACATTTATTTTTATCTCACTGGACATATTTTCATTTCATTCTGTGAATATATTTATAGTAGTTGCTTTGAAGTCTTGGCCTGTTAGGCCAACATCTGGACCCACTTGGAGTTGCTTTTTTATTGACTCCTACTTTTTCTGAGTATGGGTCACACTTTCCTGCTTCTTTGCACGTCTAGTAATATTTGGTTGGAAATTAGACCCTATATAATCTATATAATAATATGTAGTGACTTAGAATTTTGTTGTGTTCATCTGCCTGTATCATTTCAGTTCATTCAAGGATTTGGATAGATATTAACCTTATATTTGAGGACTGACTCTAAAGGTTTCTTGTTTCCAGGAAACTCACACCCCCATTTCAAAATAATCTACAGTTTTCAGACTCTGTTCTCTAACATTTGAAATCCTAAATTTTCAGCTTTATCTTGCCCAAACTACACACAGTTGGGAAATGCATTTGACTTAAAAAAAAAAAAAAAAGGAAAAAAAAAAGACAGAAATTCACAACTCTTTTACCCTGTTAAACTCTATTTTTTCAAGTTTCCCTATTTTTTTTTTTTCGCTGTGTCCCCTGAACACCATCCCCTGAACACCATACATAGGTTTAACTGTCACCCAGGAATTTAGGGCTTCCCAGGTGGCATTAGCAGTAAAGAACTCACATGTCGATGCAGGAGACGTGAGACCCATGTAAGAGACCCACATAAGAGACCCACATAAGAGATGCAGATTCAGTCTCCAGGTTGGGAAGATCCCTTAGAGGAGGGCATGGCAACACACTCCAGTATTCTTTCTTGGAGAATACCATGGACAGAGGAGCCTAGTGGGCTACAGTCTGTAGGATCAGAGGGTTGGACATAACTGAAGCTACTTAGCACACACATAGGAACTTAGATTTTGGGTTTTACTCTTTATTATTGTCCCACTCAGACTATCTCCTTATATTTCCGGCTGCTTTTTCAACTCTGAAGTCTGATCTGGCACTTCAACTAGTGAGGCTGTGGTTTGCATCTGTGATTTCCCAGCTCTATTGCTTTGGAGTTTAGGAAGAACCTTCAGGCCAAGTCCTTCTCAGGTCAAGTCATAACCTTGCAATTACCCCATCCAGTTGCAGTTTTTGCAAGAGAAAACATTTGTCTGGCTCCTGTTTCCAATGCTTTCCAGTACTATTAGTTCATGACATTTTAAAATATTTTATCCAGATATTATAATTATTATCTTTTGAGTGGTTCACATAATAAGGTCACTTCATAGCCACTTACTAGAAGTTTCCCCTCTTCCTCAATACTTTAAATTTCCAATATTATGGAAATTTTCAATTCTGTTAGTAGTCACCTTTAAATGCATTTTTAAACTTATATTGCTTTCTGTTAAAGTTGATATTGAATAATATACTTATTATAAATTCTCCCTGTTTAGGAACATTGGGCATAGGAGGAGAGGGTAGTCAGTGAGAGCAATGTGAATGGGCTTCTTAACTACTTGAGTCAGTTCAGTTCAGTTCAGTCGCTCAGTCGTGTCCGACTCTCTGCCACCCCATGAATCGCAGTACGCCAGGCCTTCCTGTCCATCACCATCTCCCAGAGTTCACCCAGACTCACGTCCATCGAGTCAGTGATGCCATCCAGCCATCTCATCCTCTGTCGTCCCCTTCTCCTCCTGCCCCCAATCCCTCCCAGCATCAGAGTCTTTTCCAATGAGTCAGCTCTTCGCATGAGGTGGCCAAAGTACTGGAGTTTCAGCTTCAGCATCATTCCCTCCAAAGAAATCCCAGGGCTGATCTCCTTCAGAATGGACTGGTTGGATCTCCTCGCAGTCCAAGGGACTCTCAAGAGTCTTCTCCAACACCACAGTTCAAAAGCATCAATTCTTTGGCACTCAGCTTTCTTCACAGTCCAACTCTCACATCCATACATGACCACTGGAAAAATCATAGCCTTGACTAGATGGACCTTTGTTGGCAAAGTAATGTCTCTGCTTTTGAATATGCTATCTAGGTTGGTCATAACTTTTCTTCCAAGGAGTAAGCTACTTAGATGAATTTAAATTGTGGATTTTTCCAAGAAAATAGAGTTATTACCATAGATACCTTTAATCTGCTGCTGCTGCTGCTAAGTCACTTCAGTCGTGTCTGACTCTGTGCGACCCCATAGACGGCAGCCCACCAGGCTCCCCCGTCCCTGGGATTCTCCAGGCAAGAACACTGGAGTGGGTTGCCATTTCCTTCTCCAATGCATGAAAGTGAAAAGTGAAAGTGAAGTCACTCAGTCGTGTCCGACTCTTCACCACCCCATGGATTGCAGCCCACCAGGCTCCTCCGTCCATGGGATTTTCCAGGCAAGTGTGCTGGAGTGGGGTGCCATTGCCTTCTCCACCTGTAATCTAGAGCTTCCCAAATGGCTCAGTGACTAAGAATCCACCTGCCAATGAAGGAGACTCGGGTTCAATCCCTGGATCAGGAAGATCCCCTAGAGAAGGAAATGGCAACACACTCCAGTATTCAATCCCATAGACAGAGGAGCCTAGTGGGTTATAGTCCATGGGGGCACAAAAGAGCCGGACATGACTTAGTGACTAAACAACAACAAAACCTGAACCACTGTGGCTTTTTGCAGCTCTAAAGCTACCTTCTTTTCTTTCTTCTATGTCCTGCATTTTAGGTAATTTGTATTATATGATATTCAAATGTTTCTCAATTCCTCTGAAACAAAGTAATAATTTTCACTAAAAACATGGAATGCCCACTAAAATATAATAGTAATCAATTATTTACTGTACATCTTATGAAAGAAAATAAAAATTATTATTTGTGAATAGAAAGCTATAAATCAAACTGGAGAAATGACAATATTGGTTAATCTGAATTTTTCAAATCACAAAAATACTTGAACTACCATAGATAAATGGGGAAAGAAGATAGAAAATACATGGATAAGTATTAGTGGATCAGAAACATGAAAAACATTCAACCTTACTAGTAACCAATAAAATTCTGAATAAAATAGGATATAAACTCCTATTATTTATGTTCATCAATGTAACAAATGTATGCCTCTGGTGGAGGATATCAATAATGGGGGAAGCTATGAATGTGTAGGGACAGAAAACATATGAGAAATTTCTGAACCTTTTTCTCACTTTAGCTCTGAATCGAAAACTAGTCTACAAAATAAAATTTATTTTAAAAATTTGCAAAGATAAATGATATTCAAATTTAATTCAAATGATAATATCAAATTATTCTCAGGTTTCATAAATTGAAAACATGTCACCTGAGAGTTGCAGTTTAATTCATATCAGTTTGGAGAGCAATTCGGTAATATTTATTAAGGGTCCTTAGGACAGTTGTGATCTTTAAAGACCATACAGAACCAATGTCTTTAGGACGTTAGAGTCTTAAAGATAGGCCTCATTTTAAGGATACATCACAAGGATGTACTGTGACATAGACAAAGCTCTTTACCACAGGTTATTTACAATAGAAACTTTTGGAAAACTCCATAAACATTTAGAAAATTAATAAGTAATTATTATCATCCATACAAGAGAATGTTATATCAGCAAGCTAATTTTTAAAATAATTTTTAAAAATAAGCGAGGCTAAAATGAAAAGCAAGTCTACAGAAATGCATACGTAGTCCATGGAATTGTCCAGGCCAGAATACTAGAGTAGGTAGCCATTTGCTTCTCCAGAAGATTTTCCCAACCCAGGAATCGTACCCAGGTCTCCTGCTTTGCAGGCAGATTCATTACCAGCTGAGCCACCAGGGAAGCCCAATACAATGTTAGGTATGTAAAAAAAATTTGAGAAATGTAATGTAAAAAAAAATTGAGAAAATACACAGAGAAAAAATTACCAGAAAGTACCAACGTGTTACATCTGATCTTTTCTGGGTGTTAAGATAATATGTAAGTATTTTATTTTTCTTTTATGTCATCTGTTTTCTTACCTATTAAAAAATAATATGTTTTACTTCTTTCAATTATGACAATTTATTTGTAGATTATATTTTAGGTTTTCTTCATATATAGAATAATTCCTTTTCCAACCCTTGTATCCTTGATTTCTTCTTACATTACCTTGCTGGCTGGGGTCTCTAATCCAATGTTGAACACATGTAGTGATGGCTGGCACTTTGCAGATTTTCTAATCTTAAAGGGACTGTTTTCAGGGTTTCCATAATTTTCCATTTCTTAGATTTCTTGAGGACTGTTTATGTTGAATATGAAATTTTATCAAATAGTTTTATTTGTTAAAATCATGAATAAAATTTTTCTCCTTTAAGCTAATAATATGAAAAATTACATTTAGTGGTTTTCTTTTATTAAATCAACCTTTCGTAGAAGGAATAAACCCAACTTGGTAATAATAAACTAACATTTTCATCCATAGATTATGATAGCTACTATTTTGTTTAGGGTTGTGCATATACATTATGAGTGAGACTGACCTGTAACTTTCCTTTCTTGTTCGATCCTTGTCAAAATTGTGGTAGTATCATATTATCAGGGATGTTCTCTCTATCTATATTCTAGAATAATTTCCTTAAGACTGGGATTATTTTTTGCTTAAATTTTTGATAAAACTTGCCTATAAAGCCATCTGGGACTTGTATTTTTTCCTTTATGAAGAGAATTTTATCTTAATTTCTTAACACAAGTTTTTCTAAGAATTTTTCAATGTCATCTAATTTTGGAGTATGTTGGCATAAAGTTGTTCCTAAAAGCCTCTTACTGTTTTCTTCATGTCTGAAACATCTGTAGTAATAAACCCTTTTTTAAATTACTGATATTGTTTATATCTGCTTCCTTTTTTATTCAAGTTTGCCAGAGGTTTGTGAAATATGTTCCTCTTTCAAAAAAACAACTTTTGTCTTGATCCTTTCTATTGTCAATTTATTTACCATTTTGTTAATTACTATTTTTACCATTATTGTTTCCTTCCTAATATTTTCTGTGAGCTTCTTCTCTACTATTCTTTTTTTTTTTTAACACCTTGACTGTAATACTTAAGTCCCTCTTCTCTTCTAATATAAGCAATTAAGGCCCTAAATCACCCTCTTGATACTACGTTAGATGAATCAAACAGTTTTAATATATAAGACTTTCATCACCCAATGTCAACATTATTTTAAATTTCCATTATGATTTACTAGACACATTAGTTATTATAAATATTCTTTTACCAAGTTTCAAACATATGGCATTTTCTAGTTATCTCTTGTTTGTGATTGCAAACCTAACTGCAGTGTAATCAAAGAATAAAGTCTTTCAATCTTTAAAAATAGTTGAAACTTGCTTTATGGCCCAGTAGGGAGCTGATTTTCCTAAATGCATATATTCTGTAGTGGTAGAACCCTAGGAACATGTCACTTTATTGTCCTAAGGATCTATATTACTACTGAATTTTTATCAGTTTGATCTATGAATTACTGAGAAAATATCTTAAAATCCCCAATTATAGACTGTGGATTTGGTTAAGTCAAGCTTGGCTTTACATATGTTGAGATTATGTTATCAGATAATTTCCTAATAAATTACAGTTTTTCCACCATGGAGTCACTCTCATTATCTCACATTCAGTTCAGTTTAGTTCAGTCGCTCAGTCGTGTCCGACTCTTTTCAACCCCATGAATCGCAGCACGCCAGGCCTCCCTGTCCATCACCAATTCCCAGAGTTCACTCAGACTCACGTCCATCGAGTCAGTGATGCCATCCAGCCATCTCATCCTCTGTCATCCCCTTCTCCTGCCCCTAATCCCTCCCAGCATCAGAGTCTTTTCCAATGAGTCAACTCTTCGCATAAGGTGGCCGAAGTACTGGAGTTTCAGCTTTAGCATCATTCCTTCCAAAGAAATCCCAGGGCTGATCTCCTTCAGAATGGACTGGTTGGATCTCTTCGCAGTCCAAGGGACTCTCAAGAGTCTTCTCCAACACCACAGTTCAAAAGCATCAATTCTTCAGCGCTCAGCCTTCTTCACAGTCCAATTCTCACATCCATACATGACCACAGGAAAAACCATAGCCTTGACTAGACAGACCTTTGTCGGCAAAGTAATGTCTCTGCTTTTGAAAATGCTATCTAGGTTGGTCATAACTTTCCTTCCAAGGAGTAAGCATCTTTTAATTTCATGGCTGCAATCACCATCTGCAGTGATTTTGGAGCGCCCCAAAATAAAGTCTGACACTGTTTCCCCATCTATTTCCCATGAAGTGATGGCACCAGATGCCATGATCTTAGTTTTCTGAATGTTGAGCTTTAAGCCAACTTTTTCACTCTCCATTTTCACTTTCATCAAGAGGCTTTTTAGTTCCTCTTCACTTTCTGCCATAAGGGTGGTGTCATCTGCATATCTGAGGTTATTGATATTTCTCCTGGCAATCTTGATTCCAGCTTGTGCTTCCAGTCCAGCGTTTCTCATGATGTACTCTGCATATAAGTTAAATAAGCAGGGTGACAATATACAGCTTTGATGTACTCTTTTTCCTATTTGGCACCAGTCTGTTGTTGCATGTCCAGTTCTAACTGTTGCTTCCTGACCTGCATACAGATTTCTCAAGAGGCAGGTCAGGTGGTCTGGTATTCCCATCTCTTTCAGAATTTTCCACAGTTTATTGTGACCCACACAGTCAAAGGCTTTGTCATAGTCAATAAAGCAGAAATATATGTTTTTCTGGAACTCTTTTGCTTTTTCCATGATCCAACGGATGTTGGCAATTTGATCTTTGGTTCCTCTGCCTTTTCTAAAACCAACTTGAACATCAGGAAGTTCATGGTTCACGTATTGTGGAAGCCTGGCTTGGAGAATTTTGAGCATTACTTTACTAGCATGTGAGATGAGTCTTATTTTAAAATCTACTTATTTCTGACAGTAACATATCCGTTAACTTAATTTTTGTTATTATTTGCATGGAATATATTTTCTCAGCTTTTAACTTTTAGACTTTTCACTTTTCTATATCTTTATATTTAAATGTCTCCCATAAGCAGCAATTTTTAAAGATTTTTACTTTGAAATTATTATAGATTTACAAAAAGTTTAAAAGATATAGGCGGAATTGTGGATTTACAGAAAGTTGAAAAGCTTCCTTTCGCTCAGTCTCCCACAGTTCGTTTACATTTTAAATAACCATAGCACAGTATCAAAACCAGGAGACTGACATTGGCATAATGTGTGTGTATGGAGCCGTCATTTTATCACATGAGTAGTTTTGTGTAACTACCACTGCAATCAAAACACAGAACTATTCCTTCATTACAAAGATGGAAACAACCAAAAGTGACTCAGCCAGTTAGTGTTAGGCAGCCCTTGTCAGTGCTCTCCCACTCAACCCACCTCCACAATGTGATCAGGCCAGTTCAGTTCAGCCACTCAGCTGTGTCCATCTCTTTGTGACCCCATGGACTGTAGCACGCCAGGCTTCCCAGTCCATCACTAACTCCTGGAGCCTACTCAAACTCATGTCCATCGTGTCAGTGATGCCATCCAATCATCTTATCCTCTTTTGTCCCCTTCTCCTCCTGCCTTCAATCTTTCCTAGCATCAGGGTCTTTTCCAATGAGTCGGCTCCTTGCATCAGGTGGCCAAAGAATTGGAGTTTCTGCTTCAGCATCAGTATTCCAACATAGAATATTCCAATGAATATTCAGGACTGATTTCCTTTAGGATTGACTGCTTGGATTTCCTTGTGGTCCAAGGGACTCTCAAGAGTCTTCTCCAACACCACAGTTCAAAAGCATCAATTCTTCAGCGCTCAGCCTTCTTCACAGTCCAATTCTCACATCCATACATGACCACAGGAAAAACCATAGCCTTGACTAGACAGACCTTTGTCGGCAAAGTAATGTCTCTGCTTTTGAAAATGCTATCTAGGTTGGTCATAACTTTCCTTCCAAGGAGTAAGCATCTTTTAATTTCATGGCTGCAATCACCATCTGCAGTGATTTTGGAGCGCCCCAAAATAAAGTCTGACACTGTTTCCCCATCTATTTCCCATGAAGTGATGGCACCAGATGCCATGATCTTAGTTTTCTGAATGTTGAGCTTTAAGCCAACTTTTTCACTCTCCATTTTCACTTTCATCAAGAGGCTTTTTAGTTCCTCTTCACTTTCTGCCATAAGGGTGGTGTCATCTGCATATCTGAGGTTATTGATATTTCTCCTGGCAATCTTGATTCCAGCTTGTGCTTCCAGTCCAGCGTTTCTCATGATGTACTCTGCATATAAGTTAAATAAGCAGGGTGACAATATACAGCTTTGATGTACTCTTTTTCCTATTTGGCACCAGTCTGTTGTTGCATGTCCAGTTCTAACTGTTGCTTCCTGACCTGCATACAGATTTCTCAAGAGGCAGGTCAGGTGGTCTGGTATTCCCATCTCTTTCAGAATTTTCCACAGTTTATTGTGACCCACACAGTCAAAGGCTTTGTCATAGTCAATAAAGCAGAAATATATGTTTTTCTGGAACTCTTTTGCTTTTTCCATGATCCAACGGATGTTGGCAATTTGATCTTTGGTTCCTCTGCCTTTTCTAAAACCAACTTGAACATCAGGAAGTTCATGGTTCACGTATTGTGGAAGCCTGGCTTGGAGAATTTTGAGCATTACTTTACTAGCATGTGAGATGAGTCTTATTTTAAAATCTACTTATTTCTGACAGTAACATATCCGTTAACTTAATTTTTGTTATTATTTGCATGGAATATATTTTCTCAGCTTTTAACTTTTAGACTTTTCACTTTTCTATATCTTTATATTTAAATGTCTCCCATAAGCAGCAATTTTTAAAGATTTTTACTTTGAAATTATTATAGATTTACAAAAAGTTTAAAAGATATAGGCGGAATTGTGGATTTACAGAAAGTTGAAAAGCTTCCTTTCGCTCAGTCTCCCACAGTTCGTTTACATTTTAAATAACCATAGCACAGTATCAAAACCAGGAGACTGACATTGGCATAATGTGTGTGTATGGAGCCGTCATTTTATCACATGAGTAGTTTTGTGTAACTACCACTGCAATCAAAACACAGAACTATTCCTTCATTACAAAGATGGAAACAACCAAAAGTGACTCAGCCAGTTAGTGTTAGGCAGCCCTTGTCAGTGCTCTCCCACTCAACCCACCTCCACAATGTGATCAGGCCAGTTCAGTTCAGTCACTCAGCTGTGTCCATCTCTTTGTGACCCCATGGACTGTAGCACGCCAGGCTTCCCAGTCCATCACTAACTCCTGGAGCCTACTCAAACTCATGTCCATCGTGTCAGTGATGCCATCCAATCATCTTATCCTCTTTTGTCCCCTTCTCCTCCTGCCTTCAATCTTTCCTAGCATCAGGGTCTTTTCCAATGAGTCGGCTCCTTGCATCAGGTAGCCAAAGAATTGGAGTTTCTGCTTCAGCATCAGTATTCCAACATTGAATATTCCAATGAATATTCAGGACTGATTTCCTTTAGGATCGACTGCTTGGATTTCCTTGTGGTCCAAGGGACTCTCAAGAGTCTACTCCAGCACCACAGTTCAAAAGCATCAATTCTTCAGCACTCAGCTTTCCTTATAGTCCAGCTCTCACATACATAAGTGACTACTAGAAAAACCATAGCTTTGACTAGACAGACCTCTTGGTAAAGCAATGGCTCTGCTTTTTCATATGCTGCCTCGGTTGGTCACAGCTTTTCTTCCAAGGAGCAAGCGTCTTATAATTTCATGGCTGCAATTACCATCTGCAGTGTTTTTGGAGCTCAAAAAAATAAAGTCTCTCACTGTTTCCATTGTTTCTCCACCTATTTGCCATTAAGTGGTCGGACCGGATGCCATGATCTTCGTTTTCTGAATGTTGAGTTTTAAGCTAACTTTTTCACTCTCCTCTTTCACTTTCATCAAGAGGCTTTTTAGTTCCTCTTCAATTTCTGCCATAAGGGTAGTGTCATCTGCATACCTGAGGTTATTGATATTTCTCCTGGCAATCTTGATTCCAGCTTGGGCTTCATCCAGCCCAGCGTTTCGCATGATGTACTCTGCATATAAGTTAAATAAGCAGGGTGACAACATACAGCCGTGACGTACTCTCCTTTCCTTATTTGGAACCAGTCTGTGGTTCCATGTCCAGTTCTAACTGTTGCTTCTTGACCTGCACACAGATTTCTCAGGAGGCAGGTAGGTGGTCTGATATTCCCATCTCTTGAAGAATTTTCCACAGTTTGCTGTGATCCACACAGTCAAAGGCTTTGGCGTAGTCAATAAAGCAGAAATAGATGTTTTTCTGGAACTCTCTTGCTTTTTCGATGATCCAGTAGATGTCGGCAATTTGATCTCTGGATCCTCTGCCTTTTCTAAATCCAGCTTGAACATCAGAAAGTTCACGGTTCATGTACTGTTGAAGCCTGGCTTGGAGAATTTTGAGCATTACTTTGCTAGCATATGAGATGAGTGCAATTGTGTGGTAGTTTGAACACTCTTTGGCATTGCCATTCTTTGGGATTGGAATGAAAACTGACCTTTTCCAGTTCTGTGGCCACTGCTCAGTTTTCCAAATTTGCTGGCATATTGAGTACAACACTTTCACAGCATCATCTGTTAGGATTTGAAATAGCTCAACTGGAATTTAATCACTTCCACCAGCTTTGTTCATAGTGATATTTCCTAAGGCCCACTTGACTTCACATTCTAGGACATCTGGCCCTAGGTGAGTGATCACACCATTGTGATTATCTGGGTCGTGACGATCTTTTTTGTATGGTTCTTCTGTGTATTCTTGCCACCTCTTCTTAATATCTTCTGCTTCTATTAGGTCCATACCATTTCTGTCCTTTATCAAGCCCATCTTTGCATGAAATGTTCCCTTGGTATTTCTAATTTTCTTGAAGAGATCTCTAGTCTTTCCCATTCTATTGTTTTCCTTTATTTCTTTGCATTGATCACTGAGGAAGACTTTCTTATCTCCTTGCTATTCTTTGGAACTCTGCATTCAAATGGGAATATCTTTCCTTTTCTCCCTTGCCTTTAGTTTCTCTTCTTTTCACAGCTATTTGTAAGGCCTTCTCAGACAACCATTTTGCCTCTTTGCATTTTTTCTTGGGGATGGTCTTGATCCCTGCCTCCTGTACAATGTCATGAACCTCTGTTCATAGTTCTTCAGGTACTCTGTCTATCAGATCTAATCCCTTAAATCTATTTCTCACTTCCACTGTATAACCATAAGGGATTTGTTCAGTCATACCTGAATGGTCTAGTGGTTTTTCCCTACTTTCTTCAATTTAAGTCTGAATTTGGCAATAAGGAGATCATGATCTGAGCCACAGTCAGCTCCTGGTCTTGTTTTTGCTGACTGTACAGAGCTTCTCCATTCTGGCTGCAAAGAAAATAATCAATCTGATATCGGTATAGACCATCTAGTGATGTCCATGTATAGAGTCTTGTGTTGTTGGAAGAGGGTGTTTGCTATGACCAGTGCATTCTCTTGCAAAACTCTGTTAGCCTTTGCCCTGCTTCATTTTGTACTCCAAGGCCAAATTTGCCTGTTACTCCAGGTATCTGTTGACTTCCTACTTTTGCTTTCCAGTTCCCTATAATGAGAAGGACATCTTTTTGGGGTGTTAGTTCTAGGAGGTCTTGTAGGTCTTCATAGAACCATTCAACTTCAGTTTCTTCAGCATTATTGGTCAGAGCACAGACTTGGATTACTGTGCCCAGTGTGATATGATGGCATATAAATGAAGTGGTCATGTTAGCAGATATGTGGTAGGACCACATGCAAGAACTCCTTGTTCTAGGGATTCAAATGATGTCATTGGGACCATCTCTGCTTCCCTATGAGGTGGCTTCATTGTCAGGCAGGCTTTCTTTACGTGGTGGAAGAGCGGAACATAGGAAGCTTCTGGTTCTCATCATCCACAGTTAGTGGTTACAGAGAAAGGGTCGGGCCCACTTTACCTTGGGCTACCTTCAGAGAACATGAAATACTGCAAATATTGGTTATCATACTTGGCCATTTTTTGGCAGAGTTGTTAGTACTTTTTGAGGATGTTTAAAAGAAAATCTGGGAGAAGGCAATGGCACCCCACTCCAGTACTCTCGCCTGGAAAATCCCATGGACAGAGGAGCCTGGTAGGCTGCAGTCCATGGGGTTGCTAAGAGTTGGACATGGCTGCGTAACTTCACTTTCACTTTTCACTTTCATGCATCGGAGAAGGAAATGGCAACCCACTCCAGTGTTCTTGCCTGGAGAATCCCAAGGACGGAGGAATCTGGTGGGCTGCCGTCTATGGGGTCGCACAGAGTCGGACACGACTGAAGCGACTTAGCAGCAGCAAGCTAAGTGTTAAGAGGGCACTGACCAGTCACTATAATTAGAAGCTAGATGCTCTGATTGTATTGGGTTGCAGGCTCTCCTTTATGATGGAGAAGAGAAGATCCCATAATTGTCGCCTTCCCCTGCGCACAAACAGAATCACAGGGAGAGAAGCAGAGACAGCTCCTAAAAGGAACAGAGGTCTTCTGTTAGCAGAAGAGGGGGCAGGCGAAACAACTGGTCCACTGCACCAGTGATTAGAGTACATGGCCTGGGTGGAGAATCAGAGTTCTGCACATTTTCCTGGAGAATCATTTCTTCTCCGGGCTTAAACTTTCACTTCTATTAGGAGGATTCTCAGACATACAATTTAAACCATAATTTCTTTACTGAGTTTCAGGCCTGGCATTTATAATGACCTGTATTATTATCACCTCAGTTTAACACATCTAAATCTAAGATAATTATTTTCCCTTGAAACCAGCTTCTCCTCTGGAGTTTGAGATTTCAGGCATGGTTTCATCATTATTCATCCTCCTGACTATAAAATTGTGGAGGCATTCTTAGTACTTCCTATAAAGTCTTCCTTTGTAATGCCTCTTACAGCTCCTCATTCCTTTCTACCACTTCTATGGAATCCCAGGTTCCACTATCCTAATGGCAATACTCTTTCTCATTCTAACCTCTACCTTACCCATTCCATACACTGATACCAGATTAACCTTCTCAGAATATTACTAGACTTCCACTCCAAACTGAAAAATAAAAGCAATTTTCTCTATTGTTTATAGGATGCAGTCCAAAATACTTAGCATGGTATTTCAGGGTCTTTTACAATCTGGCTCCGACCCACTTTTCCAATCTACTTGATTATTATTTGCTTATACAAACCCTCTGATTCAGCCAAGCTGATGTACTTATCATTCCCATACATACTGTGTGCATTTGAACCCCTTCTTGTGCTTTTGTTTATACCAATTCCCCTGCCTTGAATGTTTTCCCCATTTCTTCTCCCTATTTAAGCCCCATCCTTTGTCTTCAAGACTGCAAGATCTTAAATTTCATTTATTCCCCCAAATTTTCTTTACAAAGTCAGCAGTCTGTGGCTCCTTCCTCTGTGGACAATTGGTCCCACTATTCTTTTAGTAATACATTTGAGCACCCTTCTTCCCCAGCTGTAGTCAAATTACGTGTGTCACGAACCAGCTCAGCTCTACTGCCAGCTTCCAAGACACTCCTCTCTAAGACAGGTAGTACACAAGAAGTCTCCAGATCTAAAACAGTCTTGGCCTGTACTCACTGTTATATTTAAAACAAATAACCAACAAGGCCCTACTATATAGCACAGGGAACTCAATATTACATGGCAGCCTGGATGGGAGGGGAGTTTAGGGGAAAATGGATACATGTATATGTATGGCTAAGTCCCTTTGCTCTTCACTTGAAACTATTCCACAACATTGTTAATTGGCTATCCTGCAATATAAAATAAAAAGGTTAAAGAAATAAAAAATAAAATCAGTCTTGGGACTTCCCTCATGGTCCAGTGGTAAAGAATTTGTCTTCCAATGCAGGGGACTGTGTTCAACCTTTGTCTGGGAACTAAGATCCCACATGCCACGGGGTAACTAGGCCCATGCGCTGCAACTACTGAGCCCCCTGCCACGGCTAGAGAGACCATGCAATATAAACTAGAGAAGATTTCATGCCACAACAAAGAGCCTGAGCCCTGCAATAAAGACCCATCACAGCCAAAAATTAAAAAATAATAAAAAAATAAAATCAGTCTCATTGGCCAAGGCCAGATACCTGGTGTCATCTGGGGGTGGAGAGGAAATATATATATATATATATATATACACACCCACACCCACACACATGACCTAAAAGTTGAGAGTTATGTTTTACTCAGCAGACAAAACTGAAGACTTAAGCCCAGGACACCGCATCTCCTATCACTCTGAGAGACTGTTCCAAAGAGAAAGGGGGAGGAGAGCCAGGGTACATGGGGGTCTTTCCAACGAAGACCAAATACTTGTAAAATTAAAAGATTACTGTTAATTAAAAAAAGAAACATATATCTCAAGGAATTTATCGCTTTTCTATATACGAAAGATGGAAGAGTCTGGAATCACTGAAATCCTTCCTTTGATATGCCTCTCAGCTATCCAGGGCCAGGATCATGTCCTTTCTCACCCTGGGTTTTCTCAGGGTGCTTTGTTAGGAGCGGCTGTAGCAGTTGACTGCCAGGTGGCAGGCATCCTACAGGGACGACTGTAATATGATGACCTGATGGCTGCAACATCCCTTGTTTACTGATGCAGCAGGCAATATTTTTCACTCACCCTGGTGTGGATACGTTCATATACCAATGTGTTTATTGAATTACAGCCTTTGTCTGTGTCCGAGACTGTTGGCATCACCCATATCACTGATCTTCTGCTTCAAATTTTTCTTCAGCTCTCCAGTTCCTTCTAGAAAATGGAATCCAGCTCTATATTTCAGTCCACTTCTGTATGATCTCCCAGGTTTTTGAGCTCTTGTCAGCCTCCTTCCATGTTCCCTGTCTGTTGGGAGGCTCACTAACAACAGACTTCTTTTACAGATGGTTCTGCCACCCTGTATATTGTCATTTCCACTTCTGATGTTATAAATTTCCCTTTGGCAGGGATTTGCCTTATTTGTCTTTGCATCCCCAGCAACTACTAGGTACATCAGTCATATTTTTTAACATGACCCCCTAAAACCTCCACTAAGTTAGACCTCCATGAACACTTGGGCTAATACTAATTATACCAACTTTGTCCTGCCTCTTTGGACACAATGTAATTAACAGATAGTTCCCCACCAAAGATCAGTTCTCCTGTTTCCAATTCCTATCTAGACTTTCTTCTTCCTCTTCTCCGTTGGCCAATACTACCAGATTCTGGGAATCCCTCACTGCCAGGCATGAGATTTGACGTTTAGCACTTGCCATCTTAAATATATGTTTGGATGTCTCTGAGCGTCTAAAAACACCAGACGTCCAGTAAGGTTTTGTTGATGATGCTTTCAGCGTATTGTACAAAGCTGAACGTCTCTGTTGTCTTTTAGTCTTATAATGAAGGATCACCTATCAATCATTCTCTACCAGTTTCTTCTTCCTCACTATACCCTTGACTATGTAGATTCAGACATTTCCTCCAGATGTGGAGTCCTTCTCAGTCTATTTATCTAAGAACTTTTTAGTAATTTTCATTGCAATGATAATTACAGATTAACAAGGAAGATGTGATTTATAAAAGGGCGGGAATCATTAGCTCCTTTTAATGCACACACAAAAAAACAGTCAAGCACTAAAACAAAGGTCTTTCCTTTTAAGATTTCTGGTTAACAACCTTTATTTCTGTCTTATCTATTTAATGCCTTTTTTTGGCCTGATTTAAAAGTCTATTGCTACAAATTTTCTCTTACTAATATCATCATATAAGGTGAGAATCATTTCCTGTCATTTGGATCACATAGATTATTAAAGCAGTTATTTAATTTTAAAAGCAGTAGTTAGAGCCTCAATGTATTAGCTATAATACGAAGGCATAAGAAATGGCTTTTACTTTAAGCACACTATTATTAGAGGCCTTATTATAGAAATTAGTTTCAATTATTTTGAAGTTTAAAAAATGTTTGTATACATCTTTGAGGGAAAGATGCGGGAACTGAATTATTTTTGCCTGGAAGGAAAAAACCTGATAGGTGGCCTGATATGACTCTTTAAGAAGGTAAGGGTTCCTGTAAAGAGGATGGCAGCCTCGTCTTCCCCCAGTTGGGCATCGAGTCAGTAGAACCAGTGATGGAGTCTGCACTGGCAGTTTTGAATGAGCCAGAGGTACTGCGGCTGCATTTGCTGCCAGACTGGAAGTCAAACACTCTCTCCTCCTGCCAGACAATCAGAAGAGAGACATCAGATTTGTCCTTCCAACTTCCACAGGAAGGGACCGAGGGCAGACCAAGCCAGGTGGGAGGGGCTGAAATCTATCCTAGTCTGATGTAGAAATCTCCATCTTACCTTCCCTGGAAGCACCCTCTTATTCCCCAATTCCTTCAGGGAGGAAAAACCCAAGACCTTCTATGCCTTGGAGTTAAGGGATGCTCTCTCAACCTAATTCTCTCCCCATTTCTGTCAGAGTCTAAAAGATTTAGCTACATCATATTTTGGAAAAGGAGTTTTTATTTTAACTCATCCATCTTACTTCCAGTCTGGCACCAAATGCTCTGTATTTCCTATATTCACTAAGGAAATGAAATTAAATTGCTCCAGGAAAAAATTTAGAATATGCAGAAAGAACAATGCCCTGACTGCAAAGTTTGTTGGTTGCTGCTACTGCTAATTCGCTTCAGTCGTGTCCGACTCTGTGTGACCCCATAGGCGGCAGCCCACCAGGCTCCCCCGTCCCTGGGATTCTCCAGGCAAGACACTGGAGTGGGTTGCCATTTCCTTCTCCAATGCATGAAAGTGAAAAGTGAAAGGGAAGTTGCTCAGTCATGTCCGACCCTCAGTGACCCCATGGACTCCAGCCTTTCCGGCTCCTCCATCCATGGGATTTTCCAGGCAAGAGTACTGGAGTGGGGCGCCATTGCCTTCAGAACAGGTAATTGTAAGGAATTCTAGTATCTTCTTCCAGAACCAACCTTGGAGAAAAAAATACAAGTGAGATTTTGAGCTGGCCTTCCTAGTGGGAGACTCTGAATGTCCTTTACCACCCACCGATACATCAGAATTTCAGTAATTAGATTGAAAACGCAAGAGTTCAAATGCCTCAATACTCAGAACCATCTAATGGTGTTATTTTGTAGCCTTTATTTATTCAAGAGATTATTTTATTAACCTATCCTAAGGACCTAAATACTTTAAACATGGATTTTATTTTCAGTGTTAAACTGAGATCAGCAACACTGGAATTCCTATTAAAGACTCTAGGAAAGATTATCCACACTGTTTTCATTTGCAGAAAAATCAGTAGCTTTCCATTCCTTTGCATGGTAGACTATATTCTTCTCTCCTCTGGTACCTTTTTCTGTAATTATGTCTTTCTGTTAATGCAAATTTTATCTTTGCTTACCCACTGGTTTTACCTTTTTCTTCCAAAGTTAAAGTTGTGTCTGACTTTTTGTGACCTCATGGGCTATACAGTAGATGGAATTCCCCAGGCCAGAATACTGGAGTGGGTAGCCTATCCCTTCTCCTGCAGATCTTCCTGACCCAGGAATCGAATTGGGGTCTCCTGCTTGCAGGCAAATTCTTTTAACAACTGAACTACCAGGGAAGCCTTTCCAAACACATCCTTTAAAAGGTAAGCACATACTTATCAGAATCTGCCATACTGTAACAACTGTCCTATCTCTGTCCTTCCCATCATACATGGTCCCTGCCTGCTTCTTCCACGTCTCACCCTCATTGCTCATTTACAATTTAGGTTTTGCTCCTTTTGTTCCTTGGATTTACACAACTTTCCACAATGACCTCTTCATGCCAAAAAGTCTTTTTCTAAGTTCCTCTGGGACAACAGGCAGCTCACACCTTGACTCTGCCCGTCATGCTGTGACACTGCATCCAGCCGTTTCTCGCTGTCTCCTGGCAGTCCCTTCTCCATCCCTCTGCTGTCTCTTTCCTGTATCCCGTCTCTTATCTGATGACATGTCTTGAGATTTAATCATCCCTCTCCCTTTTTCATTTTCTATACTTACTACTTCCTGGACACACATTATTCTCAAGACTTCCCTGACCTTTCTTTGCTTCTGATTTCTAAATTTTCATCTCTAGCCCTCATATCTTTAATTATTCAATTTTATCAGGAAAAGCTCCAGTTTACAGTTTCTCAGACTAGGAAATGTGAATTCACCCTTTACTCTTTTCTCTCATCCCTGACCTGCCTATTTTCCCTAACAGTAAGAAATTTGGAAGCCCACCCTTCAGAGATAGACTGACCCACTCGGGGCTACGTATGTGAGCAGGAGTCCTAGGACCATGATGGGTAGAAGGGTGGTATATGAATGTGTGGAGGGAATCATAACCAGGCTCTAGAGTGTCTGTCTACAGAGATTCTTTTCTAAGAGGGACTAAATCAGTGAAATCCTGGGAAGAGAGACTGGAAGGTGGAGAGGTAAGAATATAGCATCAAGAGAGAAAGTCAAATTTACACAAATGTAAAAGTTTAATGATATCAAACTGATCAGTTTGTGGGAAAGCAGGTACTTTCATAAATAGATAGCATACCATATAACTTGATATGGCCACTTTGAAAAGACATTTCAGAATGTCTCTTACAAATATAAATATATATATTCTATGACCCAGCAATTCTCTTCTTCATGTAACTAATGAAATATTTATTCACACATGAAGAAGAAGGCTTGCTTACAATTTTATTGCAGCATTGTTGATAATATTAAAATATTAGAAATAATCTAAATGTTCCAACTAGGGAATGATTTAGTAAACTGTGATATTTCTATTATTCAGAACACCATGCAGAAGTTCAAGATTGAAGGAGAGGTGCACAAATACAGGAGCCTCTACAAAGACATAATGTTGAATAGGAAAAAGAAAGGCATGTTGCAGAATGAGGCATACAACATATAATTTCTATAAAACACACACATATATATAAACAACACTAAGATACTACTTTTTTTTCAGGCACATGTAAATATACAGTTGTGTGATAGAAGATCTGCACAGCTAAATTATTAGGAGGATTATTTCTGGGGAGGAAGGAGAGAACTGAGGCTGGGATGGTAGACAAAGAGGACTTTATCCCTATCTGGATATGCATTATGTTTAGAAGAAAAAGTCACGGTTATGTTAGTTGTGTGATTATTAGAGACAGGGAGAGACGGGAAGAGAGAATGAAAGAGATAATGAGAGAGCAAAGAAGAAGCAGAGAAGGAAGCAAAGCAGGAAACGGAATGGCCAGAAGTGACCTGGGTCGAAGGTCAGTTAAGGAACTGGCTCTGCAGACACGGCCTGTCCACTGCAGTGTTTCTTCAGTGCGTGTTTCAGTGCACTTGGCTGGCCCAGAAGTGTCCTTAAAAGAACCAAGTTGTGTTGGAAGGAATGGCCACTGCAGACAAGGTTGGAGGGACCAGAAAAGCAGTGACTGATTTAGCGTCTAGCTTTGGTAAGGTGCAGATAAGAAACAAGCCAGAGCCACGGAAAGAGGTCTAGTCCATGGGAAGGAAGTCCCAATAGAATCCATGGACAAAGAGTCTGGCCAGTGAGTACATGTCCTCTGTGCATGCAAAGCAGAAACAGCTCATAGAGTCAGAGTTAGATACACATTTCAGAGATGACTGTCAGTGGGTTTTGTTATTTCCATGAGATATTGAAATTCCTGTTTCTTCTTACATTGAACAGTTTCTATTATTTTCTAGTCAGTCCTTTTTTGAGAACTTACCTGAAAACAGTTTAAAGTTTCTTCCTGATTGTTACTGGCACACTCAGGCACCTTGTCCTCTTGTATTATGGTAATAGCCTAATAAATGGCTTCACTACCTCTTCATTCCAATGCATCTTACCAATCACTGCCAAATTAATTTTCTTAAAGCATTACTTGCCTTATATTATAATTCACATAATCAAGAAATGGCAGTGGTCCTCTTTTGTCCAAGATCTTATCCAACCAAACATTAAAGATGAAACTCCTCTTCTTTGCTCTAAAAGGTCTAAGTAATGTGAACCATTCCCTATTTAGCTAACACTAACTCCCACTCTGCCCATAATTTGCATCATCAATTCCTCAGAACACTGGAGTTAACTTTTAAAGTCAATTCCTTTAAAAGTATAGGAAGGCAGTGGTAGGCGTCAGACTTGTCCTTTGGTGTATCTGCTTCCCAACCGGGCCTCAAATCATGTACATTACTGTCATCCAAAGAAAACTGTTTGCTCTGCTTCTCACCTACCATCGTCCTTCTTTTCCTGAACCGAGTCATTTATTCTATTTCTGTGACCTCACCCACAGCACTTTTCATGTTAGTCTCTCCTTCTTCTTTTACATCCAGGTCAGGCTCTTCATGTACTTCCCTCCTCTCTTGTCCCTTTCCTCTGCTACTAGCCAACCCTTGAAGAGCTCTCCCTGCTTCTTCATCTATCCAGATTCTACATATCCCTAACTCAAGAAGCATCCCTATCATGTATAAAGGCCCTTGTGGCTCAGATAGTAAAGAATCTGCCCACAATGCAGGAGATCCAGGTTCAATCCCAGGGTTGGGAGGATCTCCTGGAGAAGGGAATGGCTACCCGTTAAAGTATATGACAGAGATGCATCCTGATGCATTACTATCAGGATGCATCTCCAACATACAGCCTTTTCTAATAACTCCAGCCTATAGAGAGGTCGATCCCATCTCTTGATCCCATCCCTTGAGGTATTTATATGCATCAGAAAATAACACCAGGCCTCTCTTGCCTTCTAAGATGGCCCATATTCTGTGGATTGTGTTTCTCTCTAAATAAATCAATTTCTTACCCATCACTTTGTCTCTCACTGAATTCTTTCTGTGCTGAGACACAAAGAACCTGAGCCTCAGTGAGTCCAGACGGTAGTCCTTTGTTACCAAACCAAACCTGGATAGGCTCACCAATCTACTGATACTGAGTTGTAGTGAAGTAAGTTGACTGATTGTCAATAGCTAGAAAGCGAGGATTGGCTTCCCTTTCCAAAGGCAAATAACACTGAAACCCACAGTGAGTGGGAGAAGTTAAGTATGCTTCCCCCAAGCACATAGAACCCAGACTGGCTGGAACCAGAATTTGATGATGCTGACTCCCACTTACCTTGCCATTAAGCAATCAAAAGAATCCATGAGTTGATCATGCCCTCTTTGAACTTTACTATAAAATTCCTCACTACCCTCTCCAGGTTGGGATACAGTTTTTAGGGCATTATCCCACTATGGCCCCCATCTCCTGGCAAAGCCATAAAGCTATTCTTTTCTATCTCACTCCCTCCTAAAAAGAAAACACTAATATGTGTCTTATTCTTCATGATTTCATGCGTGTATGTTTAAGTACCATGGAAGGAATCATATCTTTTATTGTATTCTCTCTAGTCTTTAACATACCATCTTGCTCATAGTGAACACTAAGTATCAGATAATGAATTGATTTGATATATTTTCCACTTGTGCAAAATTATTCTTTATGTATCATATTAAGCAGGACTGTTTTGGTTGCAAATGGCAGTAACTCAAACTAACTAAATTTAAAAGGGATTTGATTCACCTAACTGAAATTGTAAGTATACTTTGACTTAAGGCAAAATTGGATCCATGTGCTGAAATAATATTGTTAAGGATCAATCTCTCTGAAATTGCATCAAAATAAAAATAAATATAAATTATCTAGCAACAAATTTAACCAAGGACCCGAAAGACCCATTTACACTGAAAACTGTAAAACATTGATGAAAAAAATGGAAGAAGACACAAATACATGGAAAGATATTTTGTACTCATAGATTGGAAGAATTTATATTGCTAAAGTTTTCTATTATCCAAAGCAATCTACAGATTCAATGCAATTGCTGTCAATATTCCAATGGCGTTTTTCACAGAAATAGAACAAATAATCCTAAAATTTGTATAAAACCATAAAAGACCTTGAATAACCAAAGAAACCTTGAGAAAGAAACAAAGCTGGAGGCATCATGTTCCCTGATTTCAAACTACATTGCAAAGCTGTAGTAATAAAAAAATATGGTATTGGCATAAAAACAGATGCAAAGATCAATAGAACAGAATAAAGAGCCCTACAGTAAATCTGCTGCTGCTGTCACTTCAGTCGTGTCCGACTCTGTGCAACCCCATAGACAGAAGCCCACCAGGCTCCCCTGACCCTGGGATTCTCCAGGTAAAAACACTGGAGTGGGTTGCCATTTCCTTCTCCAATGCATGAAAGTGAAAAGTGAAAGTGAAGTCACTCAGTCGTTTCCGACTCTTAGCGACCCCATAGATTGCAGCCTACCAGGCTCCTCCATCCATGGGATTTTCCAGGCAAGAGTACTGGAGTGGGGTGCCATTGCCTTCTCCATTACAATAAATCTACACATATATAATAAATTAATTTATAACAAAGCAGTCAAAAATACACTATGGGACCAGGACAGTCTCCCTAAATTAAATGTTGTTGAGAACACTGGACAGCAACATCCAAAAGAATGAAATTGGACCACTATTTTATACCATATCTAAAAATTAATTCAAAATTGATCAAAGATTTGAACTTAAGGCCTGAAACCATAAAACCCGTAGAAGAAAACAAAGGCATCAATTCCTTGTTATCTGTCTTGGCAATTATTTTTCAGGTTTGACAGCAAAAGTAAATAAATAAATAGATGCGATGATATCAGACTGAAAATCTTCTGCATGACAGTGGAAACCATAAATGAAATGAAAAAAAGCAAACTACTCAATGGAAGAAAATATTTGTAAATATTATATCTAATAAGAGGTTAATATCCAAAATATATTAAGTCATACAACTTCTTAGCAAAAGGAAATTAATTGATTTTTAAAATCCAATTAACAGTGTGAAGGAGACCTGAATAGACATTTTTCCAAAGAAGATATACAGATGGCCAATGGTACATGAAAAGTTTTTTTGCATCATTAATCATCAGAGAAATCTAAAATGAGATAAAACCACAATGAGATGTCGCTTCATGCCTATTAGAATGGCTGTTATGAAAAAGACAAGAAATAACAAGAGATGGTGAGGATGTAGAGAAAATGGAACTTTTGTGCATTCTTGGTGAGAAAGTAAACTGGTGCAGGCACTGTGGAAAACAGTATGGACGTTCCTCAAAAAATTCAAAATAGAACTACCATATGATCCAGCAATTCCACTTTCGGATATGTATCTGAAGAAAACAAAAACATTAACTAGAAAAGACATATGCATCCCCTTGTACATTGCAGCATCGCTTAAGATAGTTGAGACATGGAACCTATGTATGTTCATCAATAGATGAATGGTTAAAGAAATTGTGGTATACACACACACAGACACTCACAAAGGAATACTATTCAGCCATAAAAAGGATGAAATCTTGCCATTTGCAATAACATGGATGGACCTTGAGAGATAGTGAAATAAATCAGACAAATAAAGACAAATGCTATATAATCTCACTTATATGTGAAATCTTAAAGAAAAGAAAAAAAAGAAAAGAAAAAGCCCAGCTCATAGATATAGAGAACAGATAGGTGGTTACCAGAATTGGTGGGGGGAGGGGAGTAGTGAGCGAAATGGGTAAAGGAAGTCAAAAGGTCTAAATTTCCAGTAGCAAGTAGGTCAAGGGGATATAATGTACAGCATGGTAGCCATACCTAATAATACTGTTTTGCATATTTTAAAGTCATTAAGAGAATAAATCTTAAAAGTTTTCATCACAAGAAAAATTAATGGGTAACTATGTATGTTGATGGATGTTAACTATAGCTGGTCCTGACTTAAGATGGTTTGAAGGACAATTTTTTTTTTTTTACTTTTTCTAGGCTAGCTGATATGCAGTATGATACTCACTTATGATGCCAGGCACCAGTAGCTCCTGGTTAGCCACACTACCACAAGAATAAAGAACCAATATACTCACAACCACCCTGTACACACACAACCATTCTGTTTTTCACTTTCAGTACAGTATGTGATAAATTACATGAGATAGTCAACAGTTTATTGTAAAATAGGCTATGTGTTAGAGGATTTTGCCCAACTGTAGGCTAATACAAGTGTTCTGAGCACATTTAAGGTAGGTAGGCTAAGCTGTGATTTTCGGTAGGTTAAGCGTATTAAATGCATTTTCACATGATATTTTCAAGTTTCAATGGGTTTATTGGGAAGTAACCCCATTGCAGTAAGCTGAGGAAGATCTATAGACTTGTTTAGGTGATCATTTTGCAATATATATATAAATATTGAATCAGTATTTTGTACACCTGAAACCACTATAATGTTGGATGTCAATTATCCTCGCCCACTCCCCCAGAAATCTGTCTTTCTCCATCTCTGCATTCTGATGTTCTCTGGGTTGGCTCTCAGGGAGTCTGTCCATCATAAGCAGCAAAAGCAGTCCCCAGAAGCTACAGCCTTTCATCCCATCACCCCAACAGCCCCAGGGAAACTCTTAATATTATGTTGAAATATATAAAGTTGTCATTTATGAAGGTCAAAAATGGTTGAGTAATGGCAATTTCATGTTTCAACATAATAGTTCTAGAAAAAGTCCCAAGATCTACAGTTCACTACTTCAGCTTAGATTTCATACCCATTGATAAACCAATTATTTGTGGACTAGAATGTAGTACTCTTCTTGATCAGGTTGGAGTCATATGCCTACCCAAGAGCCATGTGACAAAAAGTGAGAGAAGATGGGTTTTCTCAAAGGAAATTTAAGATGCTATTAGCAGAAAAAGGAAAATAAAATCAGATGAGGCAAAACACCAGATGCCCACTGTGCATATGAGAAACAAATGTGGCGATTTACTATAAAGGGGTGTGTGTGCTCAGTTGCTAAGTCATGTATATCTCTCTGTGACCCCATGCACTGTAGCCCTTCAGGCTTCACTGTCCATGGGATTTTCTAGGCAAGAATACTAGAGTATTGCCATTTCCTCCACCAGGGGATCTTCCCAACCCAGAGATCGAACCCAAGTCTCCAATGTCTCCTGCATTGGTGACAGATTCTTTACAACTGAGCCACCTGGGAAGCCCCTACCATGAAGGCAACAAAGCCTAATTTCAGGGAATCTCAAATTGCACAGGGTCCTCCCAAGACCATATATCTAATTTTTATTTTAATTTTTTGAATTCTTTTTCTCAAAGAAGGCCCCCCAATTATATAAGCTTTAGGATCAATAAAACCTGGGTCTCCATAAAAACACTCAAAAAATTTTGTGAAATTAGTAAATAAGTATTCCAAATATATTGCACTTTCTCCTGATTTTAGTGGAAATAAACCATTTATTAAATAGTTTATTCACTGAATTCTTCATAATAACATGATCTCTTTTGACCCTAATAGAAAATAGCTTGATCATTTCCTTCAGATCTTTTCAATTTCTCAGGGTTCAGTATTCAATATATTTTTCTTCACCTCTGTCACAGATCCACACCGAAAAGGTCCTTTTTCATCTTTGACCAGCCCAAGTTGAATGCGCATCTTTGGGTCTCAATGTGGTTTCTTATAGCATCCATTTGAAGAAACTTACCAGTTGTTCAGATGGTAAAGAATCCGCCTGCAATACAGGAAACATAGGTTTGATCCCTGGGTTGGGAGGATCCCTTGGAGAAGAGAAATAATAGAATGGGAAAGGCTATGCTCCAGTATTCTGGCCAGGAGAATTCCCTGGACTGTATAGTCCATGGGGTCGCAAAGAGTCAGACACAACTAAGCGACTTGCACACACATACCAGTTGTTCATATTCACACTAATACTCATTTTTTTAAAATTCTCTATTCTAAAGCAAAACAAATTCTGTAAAATTACCATAGAGAGAACATGAAACATAAGATGGATCTTACATTGGAATGAATCTAGGATGTGAGTTAGATCAAAGCTAGACAGCTACTGAGGACCCATTATCAGGATTGTGCCGGAATTGGGTCTAGATAACTAGAAAATGTTCCCTTGTTTGTGGGATTTCCAACTACACTCTACCCTTCTATCTGGCAGTCAAACAGCCCCAGGAATGTAAATTCATGCTGGTTTGAATGTGGGGGAAGGTGAGGGAACTAAGCCTGCCTGCTGCTATTCTGATTACAGCATTTGTCCCCGGGAGAGACAGCTCTGGGATTGATGCTATTTTTCTTCCCTCTCAGGAAAGTGACTTGGGCTATGTATCTGAGAGGGCCAAGGAGCACCTACACAGGACAATTTCTGCTTAATCCCCCAGCAGGTTTTTGAATCTGTAGTCCTTCTGGTGTGCCATAGACTTTGACCCATTCATCCCCTCCCCCACCTCCAGCAAGAAATACAGCATAGAAACAGGGCAGTGCAATTGTGTTGCCTTTTTTCTTTTAATTTGTTGAAATGGTCTCTAGGCAGAAGCAGCGGGGGGAATAGAAACCAGATGGTTGTATCTGGAGTAGAAACCCAATACTGAGGAGCTTGGAGATGCTCAAATCTGGTGGCAGTACTTTCCTGTAAGGACAGGGGATGAAATAGCAGAGTGGTGGCAAAAGATTTATAGAAGACTCACCTCCAGTTTGCTCTATCCTCTATCCAAGGTCCACACACCTTAAAATGCAGTCCCTTTTCCTTTAATTCTTAAAATCACCACAAACCTTGGATTAGAATAGACTTCTTTAAGTTTGGTAGTGGGCAGAGAGGTAGGTAGTGGTAACACAAAGAGGAGAAAAGGAAAGATATATCCATCTGATTACAGAGTTCCAAAGAAAAGCAAGGAGAGATAAGAAAACCTTCCTCAGTGATCAATGCAAAGAAATAGAGGAAAACAACAGAATGGGGAAGACTAGAGATCTCTTCAAAAACATTCTGAGCAAAGAAGGGCACAATAAAGGACAGAAACCATATGGGCCTAACAGAAGCAGAAGATATTAAGAAGAGGTGGCAAGGATACATAGAACTATATAGAAAAGATCTTAATGACCCAATTAACCATGATGGCATGATCACTTGCCTAGAGCCAGACATCCTGGAATGTGAAGTCTAGTGGGCCTTAGGAAGCATCACTGCAAACGAAGCTAGTGGAGGTGATGGAATTCCAGTTGAGCTATTCCAAATCCTAAAAGATGTTGCTGTGAAAGTGCTGCACTCAATATGCCAGCAAAGTTGGAAAACTCAGCAGTGGCCACAGGACTGGAAAAGGTCAGTTTTCATTCCGATCCCAAAGAAAGGCAATGCCAAAGAATGCTCAAACTACTGCACAATTGCACTCATCTCACACTAGCAAAGTAATACTCAAAATTCTCCAAGCGAGGCTTCAATAGTATGTGAACCGAGAACTTGCAGATGTTCAAGTTGGATTTAGAAAAGGCAGAGGAGCCAGAGATCAAATTGCCAATAGCCGTTAGATCAAAGAAAATCAAGAGAGTTCCAGAAAAATATCTACTTCTGCTTTGTTGACTACGCCAAAGCCTTTGACTGTGTTCTTTAGTGGGTAAGTCATGTCTGACTCCAGCAACCTCATGGACTATTTCCTGCCAGGCTCCTCTGTCCATGAGATTCTCCAGGCAAGAATACTGGAGTGGGTTGCCATTTCCTTCTCCAGGTTAGACTGTGTGGATCACAACAAACTGGAAAATTCTTCAAGAGATGGGAATACCAGGCCACCTGACCTGCCTTTTGAGAAATCTGTATGCAGGTCAAGAAGCAACAGTTAGAACTGAACATGGAACAATGGACTGGTTCCAAATTGGAAAATGAGTATGTCAAGGCTGTATATTGTCACTCTGCTTATTTAACTTATATGCAGAGTACATCATGCGAAATGCCAGGCTGGATGAAGCTCAAGCTGGAACAAGATTGCTGGGAGAAATATCAATAACCTCAGATATGCAGATGACACCACCCTTAAGGAACTAAAGAACCTCTTGATGAAAGTGAAAGAGAAGAGCAAAAACTCTGGCTTAAAACTCAACATTCTAAAAACAAATATCATGGCATCTGGTCCCATTACTTCATGACAAATAGATGAAGAAACAATGGCTACAGTAAGAGACTCGTTTCCTGGGCTCCAAAAACACTGCAGATGGTAACTGCAGCCATGAAATTAAAAGACACTTGCTCCTCGGAAGAAAAGCCATGACCAACCTAGACAGCATATTAAAAAGCAGAGACATCATTTTGCTGACAAATGTCCCTCTAGTCAAAGCTATGGTTTTTCTAGTAGTCACGTATGGATATGAGAGTTGGACCAGAAAGAAAGCTGACAACTTAAGAATTGATATTTTTGAACTGTGGTGTTGGAGAAGACTCTTGAGAGACCCTTGGACTGCAAGGAGATCAAATCAGTCAATCCTAAAGGAAATCAGTCCTGACTATTCATTGGAAGGACTGATGCTGAAAGCTAAAGCTCAAATACTTTGGCCACCTGATGTGAGGAACTAACTCATTGGAAAAGACCTTTATGCTGGGAAAGATTGAAGGCAGGAAGAGAAGGGGATGACAGAGGATGAGATGGGTAGATGGCATCACCAGCTAGATGGACATGAGTTTGAGCAAGCTCCCAGAGTTGGTAATGAACAGGGAAGCCTGGTGTGCTGCAGTCCATGGGGTCACAAAGAGTCAGACATGACTGAGCAACTGAACTGATCTAAACTGAATTTACAAATGAATATTATCTATCCTTCCTTCACCTCCTTGTACCTTCCTTCAGCATCTCAACCACTCACCAGATCCCAGAAAATTTCACCAAAACCTCTAATGTGTTCTCCACTCCCTCCTCCCTACACAGAGGAAGTAGAGAGAAAACTGAGACTGGGGGGCACAAGGAACAGAGTTGGCTAAGAGTTAGTCTCTTTATCTTCCTATCTTTGTGGAGACTCATCCAAGAGGCAACCCCTTCACCCTGGTCTCTGACCATCTAAACACCTGGAAGACAGCTGCTGCACACTAAAGTCTGGGGTGGGGGCTGATGCTTCTCTCCTAGACTCTGCCTTAGGGAAAACTGATTTTCAATCTTTTGTGAAGACTGGAAGGACTGTTGCTAAAGCTCAATACTTTGGCCAGCTAATGTGAAGTCAATTCATCGGAAAAGACCGTAATGATGGGAAAGATTGAAGACAAAAGTAGAAAGGGGCGGCAGAGAATAAGATGGTTAGATAGCATCACTGACTCAATGGACATGAATCTGAGCAAACTCAAGGAGAAAGTGTAGGACAGAGGAGCCTGGAGTGCTGCAGTCCATGAGGTCTCAAAGAGTCAGACATGACTTAGTGACTTAATAACAATGCAAATACAGCTGAATATTCCCCATGAGAGTTTTTTCCTCTCCAAACAAATATGTGGATTCTTTTTCAACACTATTTCTCCAACTCTCCAAAATCAACTGAGTGCTCTACAAATTCAATACCCCAAGTTAGCAGCAGTTAACTTCTGTCCAACTTGGCTACAAATTCAAGAGTTTCCACAAACCCCTCTCAGATTTGATAATTTGGTAGCATGACTCGCAGCACTTGGGAATGCACTTTACTTACCAGTTTATTATAAAGATTATGACTCAGAAAGAGATGTGTAGGGTAAGGTATGTAAGGTATGGGAGTGGGGAGGTGGAGATGCTATGCCCCCTCTGAGTATGCCACCCTCCCAGCAACTCCATGTCTTCACCAACACAGAAGCTCCCTGAACCCCATCATTTAGGGTTTTTAATGGAGGTTTCATTATGTAGGCATGATTGATTACATTATTGGCTCTTTGTGATTAAATCAGTCTCCAGCCTCTCTCCCTTCTGTGGAAGCTGGGAGATGGTGCTGAAAGTTCCAAATGCCTAATCAAAGCTTGGTCTTTCTGGTGACAAGGGGCTCCTATCACCTTTGCACATATGCTAAGTCACTTCAGTCATGTCTAACTTTTTGTCACCCTATGGATCGTAGCCCACCAGGCTCCTTGTCCCTGGAATTCTCCAGGCAAGAATCCTGGAGTGGGTTGCCATTTCCTTCTCCAGAGGATCTTCCTGGTCCAGGGATCAAACCCACGTCTTTTAGATCTCCTGTATTGGCAGGTAGATTCTTTACCACTAGTCTCACCTAGGAAGCCCCGTATCACTCTTACCACTGAGGAAATAACAAGAGTTTTAAGAGCTCTGCATCAGGAACTGAGGACAAAAAACAAATACCTTTCTTATTATACTACCCTGTTATGTTTATCCATCCTGCAAAAAAAAAAAAAAATCTAGAAACGTCTCCTTAGGGTGTTAGTCTTTCTGGCTATTTCTGACTTTCCCTCTCTGTATACTCTCTATAACCCCATAAGAGACTGACTAGAAACTTTCGTTTTGTTCTTCATTAGGTTTTTTAATACATAACTAGTTCCCCTGTGACAGACTTCTTTATCTGTCCCCTCCAAACAAACCGTTCATGGGAACAAGCATTCTCAGAGCACTGGAGTTGAATGCCCACACTAGCTCTCTTCCTTCCAGAAGAATCTTAGGAAGTCAGTGGTAAGGGTGAACTTAAATGGCCAAGGAACTCACTCCAGGGCACCCCTTTCATGGGCCACCTCCTTTGGCCTCTGAGTCACTGAGATCCACAGAGGAGAACTGAGCCTTTCCAGTGTCCAGGGAGGCCTGTTGGCTCTTGTTCAGACCTCCACCGGGAAACTCTCAGAGCTGGGTACTCAGCCTCTGGAACGGAAGACCAGGAACTTCACTAGTTAAGATGGGATGGAACGGCTGGAGGACCAGTTTGACTGAAGGCCTCTTGCCTTCTGCTCCCGCTGCTGCTGGTTTCCCTCCCTGCACATGCTGAAAAAGACAAAAACAAAAACACAACAAAACCCAGGGAAACAAAGCTATTTTCAAATACTGTTATCAAGAGATCTTCCTTCTGAGGTTAAAAACCTCACTTCCTCCTCCATGGGTTCTGCTCATCTGTGGCCCCGGAACGTCTCTAACGGCGAGGGCCTCAAAGCTCACACTGGCTGATCTGGGATCTGGGTTTAGGTCCCAGCATGTGGCAATGTGCTCCACTCTGATGACACTTTTCGTTTCTAATAATAGAGCCGATGAAGTAATATTGCAATTGATGTTCCCGGGGATTTGATTGGATAAGTGCATAAGCCCTGGAGGGGGAAGGGGGTTGTATGGACGGATCACATTAGTATTCCCATCCTATCGATGCGCCGGGCCGCGAACCACGTCAGCCGGACTGATTCCCTGCGTCTGCCAGTCCCGCCACGGATTCATTTGGGATCCTCAAACAGGCGAGCCCCGTGGAGACGAGGGATCAAGACAGCGGATTAGAACCAATTGCCTGCTTCGGGGACAGCCAGCCCTTCCAGGCCTGGTGACTGGGGAGGGAGGGGAGCGCCGCCGCCGTGGGAAGACACCCGAAGCTAGAGCGACACTCTCCCCGCTGCACCCCCACCCCCTGCCCCCTTCCACCTGGCAGCGCAGGCTTTTGAAAACTGTCCATCTGAATGGAAACTCGGAACCGCCGGGCGGCGTGTTCCTTCTCGCCCAGCCTTGCGATCCATGCCGAGCGGAAAGCGGTGCGAGCCCGCGCCAGCGCCCAGCTCCTGGGACAGGGCCGGCAGTGTTGCTGAGCAGAACTTGACCGAGCCCCTTCCTCGCTGCTAGTGGAAGCGATGCTGCACGGCACAGCCAGCGCTTCCCCGGCTCTCCTTCAAGCTGAAGGTTACCCACCCGCGCAGTCAGCCCCAACCCTGTGAGCGCCGCGCCTTGGGTCCCAGCTCCGGCTGCTCGGCGGCGGCTCGCAGGGCAACGA
Organism: Bos indicus x Bos taurus; assembly: GCF_003369695.1. NCBI lineage: Eukaryota > Metazoa > Chordata > Mammalia > Artiodactyla > Bovidae > Bos > Bos indicus x Bos taurus. The sequence goes on along the minus strand of NC_040095.1, from coordinate 14,822,216 downwards.
CCGGGCCGCCCGCGCCGGGGCGCACTGCACCAGCGGCTTCGGCTTGGTGGATGTGTATGCATGAGTTCTGCACCGAATGGGCGCAAAAAGCGCCCCAGCCGGTCCACCCGCTCCTCAATCTTCCAGATCAGCAAGCCCCCGCTGCAGACCGGGGACTGGGAGCGCAGGGGCAGCGGCTCCGAGAGCGCCCACAAAAGCCAACGAGCCCTGGACGATTGCAAGATGGTAGGTGGAAAATGCGTCTCCTTTTTTTCTTTTCCCTTTGGAGATGTGGGGGAATCGTGTCTGTTAATAGTTCGCCTGAGTGCCAGCCACTCCGCCACCCTCATCTCCTCCATGCCGATCACGTGCACATGCACTATTTTAAAATCTGCTGTCCCCCAGATTCGGGGTGACACCTGGGTCGTCATGGACCCGCCAAGAAGTGCCGCGGAGAGAGTCTTGGGGGCAGCGGTTGTAGGTCATCCTTCTAACCCCTCGGAGAATGGCAGATATGAAAGACTCGGTGAACTGGCTGGCTCACGAGGGAGGGAGGGGTTAGGAAGGTAAGAGTGCTGTGTTGTGGGGAGACAGGAGCAAACAAACCCAAACAGGACGCACAGGGCTCTGCGGAGGGGACGAAGGTTCCAGCGCAGAGGCTGTGGCGGGTCTTCCTGTCAGACACCAGAGCCTGAACTGTTCAGTGGTCTGGCAGGAAGTGAACGGATTGCCTAATACAACCCACCTTTCGCCTTTTGAAATCCACAGGCCAATTCAAATTCACATCCCAGCTGTAGTAGAGGGGAACATTCTATGCGAGAGTTGCCAGCATCACTCTCTGGTGACCTGGGAGTGGCGTGGTAGCTCTCCAAATATGCTCTCGATCGTCAGAAACTTGAGTCTGAACGGATGGGAGCAAGTAGGTCTGGAAATAGAACTTCTATGACCAGACTTAGGGATGAAAAATAAACACTTGCCTTGGACAAAGAGAACAATCTTTGTGTCCCAGTCTTTAAACACTCTGTAGGCTCTTTTGCTCTTTTGCAGGATATTTGAGGTGGCTCGGGGGTCAGTGAAAGCCTCTGTTTAGGTAGGAAAAAATAGCAAACTTTCTGTTGATAAATGTCTTATGAAAGAAACTCACTTCTTTTCCAGCTTGTGCAGGAGTTCAACACGCAAGTGGCCCTGTACCGAGAATTGGTCATTTCCATTGGGGACGTCTCGGTCAGCTGCCCCTCTCTCCGAGCGGAAATGCACAAGACAAGAACCAAAGGCTGTGAAATGGCCCGCCAGGCACACCAAAAACTTGCTGCCATCTCCGGGTAGGAGCCTCTTGGCATTATTTGGTAATTCATGTATATGATGTGTGAATGCTGGCACACAATGGATATTGAGAGTGATCAAGGCCTCAGAGATGATTGCTGCAAATGTGAGGTTTTAAGAGATCAGGATTGTCTAGAGAGCTATGAACAAACTATAGGCCAAATTATAATCCAAAAGTTGTGTGATTTTTGTATATGTATTGAATATTTGGGTCATTAAGTGTCTTTTTTTTTTTTTTTACAAAATTAACTTTCAGTATGCTGGCCACATTTTGGAATTTGAGGCTTAAGATGTTTTTGCACCAAAGTGAAGTTAAACCATCATGCCTCAAGATTATTTTGTCATCTGCTGCTAAACATGTACTGCACAAAAATCTTTGCTAAATCCCAGATTTACTAAACTATTTATACCATGAGTCAAATTCCTATGATACCATTTAAAATAAGATCCCTAAAATAAAGTCTTGGATATAAATTACTCTCTTCACTGTAGTGTATGAAAGGGAAATTTGAATTTGAGAAAAACTTTTTCAGGATTGGGGAAATTCACAAATTTAACTAATTTTAAGCTGCTTTTGCTCCTTTCTCCAATTATTTTAAATTCTTTTTTTTATCACATTTATGGATTCTCATGCCTATTTTAGGTGATAAGACAGTGAGTGAAAACTTCTCTCCTGAGACCATACTCACTTCCTCCTGATCTCCCAATAGTGGGAGAAAATTTAATTGTGGATTTTGTTAACAGTTCCTATTTCAGATAAGTACAAAGAGCAAGGAAACACAGGAATCTTTATGCAGGTACATTGATTTAAGTGTTTCATTCAGTCTGGATTTAGCCTTTATATGTTTGTCTTTATCAGTATGATTATATCACAGTAGAAGTTCTAGTTAGACTCTTGTGCTAATGTTGTAGATTGATAACTTATAGGAATTATATCCAATTTACTTTTTTGAAAGAATCATTTTATCTTTAGTGCCATTAATATATATGGTGACAGTTATTGGTATATAAAGATTAGAAAGCTGTATGTCACCTCTCTTAATAACTAGTTTACATTTGACAACATGTTTATATTTTATATGATGAAAAATGATACACTCTACTAATCTCCTTGAAGTGAGAGACATATAAAATGTTACAAACCTATTTTATTTAGTAGAAGTATTGAACATTATTGTCCTTTTCTGTTTTGTCTGTTATACTATACTTAACAAGAAGTGCATCTGCGAGTGACTCTAAATGTTTAAGGATTTTGGGGAGGAAATGCAGCTGTGAAAAGTATCAGAGAAGAAGAGAGAAAAACAATCAGAAACACAAAAGGGAATCATGGTAGATTAAAGTCTATAAAGAAACAATGGTTCAGAAGAAAAAACAGGTTTAGAACAGAGAGTTTTATGCTCAGAGCTAAGGAACTGCATATTTGTAAACTATGTGTCTAAAAGTTTATGGTGGGTTTATATCCAGGATTCCTTTGAACTGGACCTCAAATTGAGAACATGTTCTAATCAGATAAGATGTACTGGAGAAATGAACAAGGAGGTCAGTTTAGTCTGTTCTGCTACACACACTTCTAAAGGTTTAGAAAAGAAAGAGTCTGCAACTATCGGGTACCAGTTAAGTTTTGAGGATTTGAGGTGAATTTTATTAATTCAGGGAATTATAGCCATTCACTACTTGCTTACATGTTATTTGAGGAATGTTACTGGGGCAGGTTTATAAGGATTCGTGGGAAAATGGGTTGTTCTTAGAGCCTTGCAAAAGTAAGGTCAACTCTATTGAATGTTCTGGTGTAGAATTTGAAACATCTTCCTCCTTAAAATAATGAGATAGAGTTTAACCTTTCTGAAAAATGACAGCAAGATAATTGAGGAAAATCCCTTAAACCCATCACCATCTGGACCCCATTAATGAAGGATGTGATTCCCCTGGGTGGAATTCTATTCCTGATATTGCTGGTTATGCAGGCTCTCATTTCAGGCTTCCTGTGAAGGTTGGTAGGGAGGCTGAAGGATTCACTTTACAATTGGATGCAGGGGTAAGAAAAGCAATGATTCCTGGGGAATGTAGACAGAAAGACTAGATTTCTTGAGTGCCCATTGTCTGCTGGTACAATCCATTTAATTGACAGAATAATCCTCTGAGGGAAGGATTAGTATCTTTATTTGACAAATTGGTTTCAGGGAGGTTGAGCAAATTGCCCAGTCACACAACTAAAAAGTGGTACTTGAATTGGGCCCCAGGTTTGCGTGCTTCTGAAAACCATAATCTTTCCTCCATATAATGCTGCCATTCAGAAAGATGTCAGGTAGAAAGGAACAAAATGCTACGACATGCTCAAGAGATGAACTTCCAAAAGAGTACATAAAGTGAAAGAAGACAGTCAGAAAATACCACATATTATATGATTCCGTTTAAGTGAAATGCTCAGAGAAAGCAAATCTATAAGAAACAGAAAGTAGATTAGTGGTTTCCTAGGGTGGGAACACAGAGTAAGTGCAAATGAGCTTGAGGTATCTTTGGGAGTGATGGAAATGATCCCAATTTGAATTAGGGTGATAGTTGTCAACTGTATGTTATCTGAAAATCAATGACTTGCCCGCTTACAATGAGTGAATTTTACAGTATGTAAAGGATACCTCAATAAGTGTTTTTAAAAAGGTGTGATCACTGTTACCATGATTAACACTTGCCTTTCGTTGGGTTTATTCTTTTCAACATATGTAGCTTTTAGTGAAAGTGATATGAGCTACAGAGATGGGACAAATAAAGCTTGGCTCTCCATGCGTGCATCAAGTTGCCTGCCTGATAGTGATCATCTAAGCATCAATTTGTTTCTCTGGGGAGGAACATAGTTTGGGTCAAAAGTTAAAAAAAAAAAAAAATTAAGCCACAAATGCTATATGGCTTCTATCCCTGACCAATTGAAGTCCTCAAGGAATGGTGACCACAAGAGAAGAAGATTCAGAGTGTGGTTCTCACTAGCTGGCCCTGGGTAAGCAGGCCTTCTTCACAGACACAAGGGAAACGGTTTCTCAAATTGTATTTAGATCAGCAGACGTTTGGGTACAGCCTTTTCTTTCTTTACTGTACCTTCGCCATGCCTATCTTCTCCTAGTTGTTAAAGCTAAGCGGGGCCCTGCTCCATGTTTCTGTGTATATGTGAGTTCTGGGCCCTGTCTCCTTGAACTTCCTTCCAAAAATGACTTCTGAGACACCTTTGAAGAATCCCTAGGGCTCCATGGTACTGAGAATACTGAGTAAGCAAAATATCCTCCCTTTATATTTACAGAATCTGAGTTTTGGAGGATTTAAAGTGACTTTACAAGCAACTTGGTCATATGAGTGTGTATGAGGATTTTATAGTCAGGCAGACCTGTGCTGAATACCATATTTGCTGATCTTGATGGAATTACTTAACCCTCTGAATCTCAGTTCCCTCATTTGTAAACTAGTTGTCATGCTTACTCCTGAGTTAGTTGAGAGGAGTTAGGGAGCCAGCTGGGTGATGCCTACCCTGGCAGTGGCACTCTGCCCTTCCCAGGTTGCTCTAAGGGTGCAACCCTGGCCTCATGCTTCCTGGTCTAGTGTCTGTTCCATCAACCACATCATCTCCTGAGAGTGAAGACAGAAGAGCACGAGCTAGGAGGACCAGAAGAGACAATATCCTCTAGCAAACCCTCTAGTTTATGCTGTGGCTGGTGGGTTGGTGATTAGGAGTCCTTGTCCTATATGCTTCTATGGTGTCTATGTTGCTCTGGGTCTTCACACCACAACCTTCTGTTAGTGGCTGCTGATGAGACTGAAAGTGAGGTTTGAGTATGCTACTATGAAAGGCAGTATAGCTGTCATAGGAAAGAGCACTGACTCTAAATCAGATCGTATGATTAGTCACTCAGCCATGTCCAACTGTTTGCAACCCCATGGACTGTAGCCTGCCAGGCTTCTCTGTCCATGCGGGTTCTCTAGGCAAGAATACTGGAGTGGGTTGTCATGCCCTCCTCCAGGGGATCTTCCTGACCTAGGGATCGACCCCAGGTCTCCTGCATTGCAGACTGATTCTTTACCATCTGAACCTGGATAAAATCCTGGCTTCACCACTTACTAGGGATACATGCGAACTGATATGCCAATTGCTTCACAGGGTAGTAAATGGCAGTCTGGTGTGGTGGCTAAGTACATAGACTTTGGAGCAAGACTGCCATTGTTCAAATCTCAGCCTCACTACTCACAAATAGTGTGACCTTGGGCAAAGATACTGTCTCTCTGCCTCAATTTCTTAATCAGCAAAATAGGGCTGATGAATAATGGGACCAAATCATAGAGTATTCTGAGAATTGAGTAAAGTAACATACTTAGAAGACTGCCTAGCATCCAGCAAATGCTAGTGTTAAGTTCATATTAGTGTTACTGTAATTATTAACAAAACATTTAAAATTCAGGTGGTCAGATACATTTATATAAAAAAAATGTATCCATCAAATAGTTTTCAAATAAATATTTCAGCTGGAATAAATTTTTGTTTACCTAAGCTTCTTACTTTATGTTCTGAAAAACTTTCTAGACTGAAATTTCCTAGATGGTTATCAGAAGACCTCTTCTTGTTAAAAACACTATGGAGATGCGAAGGTTCAAAAGTAGTTAGGTTTAAGATTATTTTCTTCATATAAATCAACCTAGATTCTTCATAAATCATAATATTTACAAAATCTTTGAGTCTAACTCTGGTATAAGTTGTGTGACATTGGACAAGACTGTTAAATTCTCCGTACACCTCAAAAATGGAATTGAATGATTTCTGAGTCATCTGGCTTTATCATTCTAGTGTTTTATGTTAATTCATGTAGAATCACATAGATTTTCTTTACAGAACTGAGCTATTAAAAAAAAAAATAAGCACATGCCAGAAGTTTGATGATTGAATTCCAGAAATAATGTTAGGATGTGAACACACTGTGATCACAAGAAGAATCTTAATCTCCTAATGGCTTCCGGGAACAATATCGTGATTATCCTAGGGGTCTGTATTCACAGATTTTACGGTTTTCCCTTCAGCAATTGTTTTCCTGACCAGCCAGGCCTATGTTTTTCTCCTTGTATCTCTCCTCGTGTCTTTTCTTCTTTTTTTGGTCTATTTTAGTTGTGTTTGATTCTTGTTTGACTTTCCTGCTCTTTTTTTTCCCATCTCCCTGTGTGTCCATTTCCTGTCTTGTTTGCTAGGATACTGAGATGGGAGAGGAAGACTCCACAACTGCAGCTTAGTCAGGGTGCTTCCTTTCAGCACTTTGCCTGAGGGTGCAGTGATTACGTGGGGTGATGGAGAGCGGAAGGAGTGTTTGGTGAGAAAGAGGAAGGGGTGTTTGGTGACTATGGACGCAGCTCACTCAGCTTTCTTTGATCCACATTATAGAGGAGGCCTGGGGTGTAGTAAAAGACGCCTAGTTCGTAGTCACGCCAGGTCACCCACACTGTCCTTTATGTTTTCTTCCTATTAAAGATGCTGGGGTTTTAAATTTTTAACTCTCACTGGTCAGATAGTGAAAGGTGAGTTATATCTGCACCAAAAGAATATGCTATCCGTCTAAGATAATGACAATTCAGTGTTACTTTTCTAGGACTATAGTAACAAAGTACAACAACCTGAGTAGCTTAAACTATGAAAAGTTCTTTTCTCACAGGACTGGAGGCCCAAGATCAAGGCAAGGCTAGTGCCCTGTGAAGACTGTTTCTTTATCTAGCTTCTAGTGGTTTGCTGGCAATCTTTGGTGTTTCTTGGCTTGTTGAAATATCTCTGCCTCCAACTCCTCACGATCTTCTCTGTTTATGTACGTGTATCCAGATTTTCCTGTTTATAAGACATCAGTAATACTGAATTTGGGGGCCACTCTACTGTACATTTTCCTTTGGAGAAGGAAATGGCAACCCACTCCAGTATTCTTGCCTGGAGAATCCCATGGACGGAGGAGCCTGGTGGGCTACAGTCCACGGGGTCGCAGAGAGTCAGACACGACTGAGCGACCTCACTCACTCACTCACTCACTCACTATGACCTCATGCTAACTTTACTGATTGCACCTGCACCAACGTGTTTCCAAATAAGGTCACATTCTGAGATCCTGGGTGTCAGGATTTCAACATATGAATTTGGGAGGAGGGGTGCGGACACAAGAAGGGTAATTCAACCCACAAATTTCCTTCCCCCATCTGCAGTAGAATACATACTTTGGGTTGTTTTGCCTGGTGGGGATGGAGTTTTGCCCGACACTATCTGCAAAGATAGTGGAGGACAGAGGAACCTGGTGTGCTGCGGTCCACGGGGTCACAAAGAGTCGGATCCAACTTAGTGACTGAACAGCAACAGCAATCTGCATACTTTCTCGACACCTTTGCACTTCCCGGCACCCAGTGTTTTATCATTTGCAGCACTGCAGCTCATATTGGGGTGGGATTTGTGACCATGAAATAGGATACTTTTTGTATGAAATGGACGTATGTGTTCACAAAGAATCCCCAGTATGGTTAGCACTTTGCTCTAACCGATTTAATTACTGATGTCTGAAGGTGGACCAAAATCAACTGCAGAAAAGAATATTAGGGGGAAGTAGTAATTAATACATCGACTATTAGGCACCTGACGGTCCACATATAGGATGCTCACTTTCTCGGGTCTGCATGGCTAGGAGTAGGTGGTGGCCCTCAGTGGTACTGATACTGTACTCAGGAGCAAGTAACAAAGGACTGGCTCACACCCAATTAAAGAAGAGTGTTATTCTTACTAAGCACACCAAGTGTGATAGGGAATCTAGACACATGTCTCCCATTGCCTATTGAGGTTTAGCCTTTTTATTTTTGAACAGACCTAATGACTTAGAGGAGAGTGAAAAAGTTGGCTTAAAGCTCAACATTCAGAAAACTAAGATCATGGCATCTGGTCCCATCACTTCATGGGAAATAGATGGGGAAACAGTGGAAACAGCGTCAGACTTTATTTTGGGGGGCTCCAAAATCACTGCAGATGGTGATCGCAGCCATGAAATTAAAAGATGCTTACTCCTTGGAAGGAAAATTATGACCAACCTAGATAGCATTTTCAAAAGCAGAGAAATTATTTTGCCAACAAAGGTCCGTCTAGTCAAGGCTATGGTTTTTCCAGTAGTCATGTACGGATGTGAGAGTTGGACTGTGAAGAGAGCTGAGCGCCGAAGAAATGATGATTTTGAACTGTGATGTTGGAGAAGACTCTTTGAGAGTCCCTTGGACTGCAAGGAGATCCACCCAGTCCATTCTAAAGGAGATCAGTCCTGGGTGTTCTTTGGAAGGACTGATGCTAAAGCTGAAACTCCAGCACTTTGGCCACCTCATGTGAAGAGTTGACTCATTGGAAAAGACCCTGATGCTGGGAGGGATTGGGGGCAGGAGGAGAAGGGGACTACAGAGGATGAGATGGTTGGATGGCATCACTGACTCGATGGACGTGAGTCTAAGTGAACTCCGGGAGTTGGTGATGGACAGGGAGGCCTGGCATGCTGCGATTCACGGGGTCGCAAAGAGTCGGACATGACTGAGCAACTGAACTGAACTGAATGACTTTTACCTTGTTAAAGCTTTCTAATAGATGTTTCAATTTAGAGAGAAAATTAAATCTAAAACAAACTTTAGGAAAACTCCTCATCACTATATTTATTCTGTGAAGTGCAAGAGAGCAAGGCTGTGTTTAATTCATGTTTATACCGGGTGCCAAGCTCATGAGGAAACGTGCACCTTGTTTGTTCATTAAGTTTACTTGGTAGTTTTAAATCTATTCTTAAAAGACATTGTGTCATATACTTCAATTTAAAAATCAACTAAACTTTAATAAGAGGGAAATAACTGTGTCTTGATACAGACTTTAGAAAAAAAAATGAGCAAATACATTAGCTTACATTTTATATTTTTATTATATTTGACTTTATCTTTTCTGGTTTATAACTATAAAACCAATATGTTGGTTTTTAAATGAGAGGACTTGAAGAACACACTTAAGATCAATTTCTGAGGCATAGATTTTCGTTCTTATAAGAAATTAGTGGGCACTCTGTATTTTAGAATTACTCAGAAGGTAATCATGTTTCAGGTTATTTGATAAATAACATCCTAACATCTATTTGGTGACTTTATGTTGAGTAGTTAAACAACCATTTTCTACTGAGATTATTTTTTAAAAACCATTTTTTAAACAGCCCTTGAAAGTTTAGATGTGTCTCATCCAAAAAGATACCTATAGAAAGCAAACTCTGGAGCAGTAACTAAACCACCAGACAGTTCTTTTATTTCCTCTGCTCTAGAAGACATGACTTTAAAAAAAAAAGTGAAAACTTCCTGAAAAACATTTAACTGCTTGTCTATACACATATATACACATACGTATATTGCTTGTTCATACATATATATACTTATAAATAAACACTAAAATTTATGAAATAGATTCCTATTAGAATAATGTGTCTAAGCCTTTAAAAAGAAGTGCTGCTTTAGCAAATAATGTTTACAATCCAATGGAAAACTCTAGTTACAATAGGTTAACAAAAATCAACTTAACATTTGCAGGTGTAGATAAATAGTAAGCTAACAATCTACAGCTATTTAACTGAGTTTGAGCCAAAGTGTGTGTGTTGTGGGGGGGGATGCATACTAACCCAGAAGGCATCAAACCCCTAGGGTATTCTTCAGTTACTAAAAATAAGTATCTCAAAGTCTCCCACAGTCTTATTCTGTCAGTTACTAAGTCCTGTGCTGTTTTATCTTTTCCAACATCTGTTGTATCTCTTTTTCACCCCATTTCTGTGGCCACCCACTTAGTTCAGAATCAAGTCCCCTCGGGCCATCAACTATTCCAGTTGGTCTCCTTACCATTAGTCTCTCATCTCTTCTTTTCAGTTTCTCACTAGATCCAGACTAATCCTGCTAAAACTCTCCTCTGATCTTGTCACTTCCTTGCTTTAAAACTTTCAAAGATGCTCCATTGCCTAAAGCAGTGTTTCTTCAAATGGGATTCATGCATTAACCTGTCTCAGAATCATGTGGGGTGCCCTCAGACTGACAGAACCAAAGTTCTAGGGAATGAGGCCTGGAAATCCAACTTTTTAACAAGCACCACCCCATCCCCCAGGAGATTCTTGAACATGCTGAAAATAAGGCCTGTCAGCCTGAAGTGGTGATTCTCAACCTGGGCTGCACACTAGTCACCGGGGAAGCTTTAAAAAATTGCTGATGCTTGAATTCCATCCCTAGAGTTTCTGATTTAGATGATCTGGGAGGCAGCCTAGGCATCGGGATATTTTTTTAAAGCTCCCTATGTGAGCATTTGTATAAAAATGGATTACATTTGGCTACACTGAACACAAAAATTCAAAGTAGCAGTTGCTTAAAGACATCGGGGTTTATTCTGTTACAGAAAAGAAGCCCTAGAATGGCCAGTTTAGAACTGGTATGCTGGCTCACCAGAGAAGGCAATGGCACCCCACTCCAGTACTCTAGCCTGGAAAATCCCATGGACGGAGGAGCCTGATGGGCTGCAGTCCATGGGGTCGCTAAGAGTCGGACACGACTGAGCGACTTCACTTTCACTTTTCACTTTCATGCATTGGAGAAGGAAACGGCAACCCAAACTCCAGTGTTCTTGCCTGGAGAATCCCAGGGACGGGGGAGCCTGGTGGGAGGCCGTCTATGAGGTCACACAGAGTCGGACAGGACTGAAGTGACTTAGCATAGCATCCTGCTCACAAGTGAGCGTTTCTGTTGCCTGTTGTTTATGGCTTCCATCAATTTCACTTTATGATGTGAGATTACAACAGGAGCTCCAGCCACGAGTCCCAGTTCCAGACAAGAAGAAAGGTTGAAGGCGAAAGGCCACTTCCCAGCTGGGTCCTCTCTTTTTAAGCAGACCCAAACAGAACTTCTTCCAGAACTGCATCATGTGGCCACATCTCACTGTGAGGGAGACAAGGAAAAGGATTCTCTTATCCTTGCCACCTTAAATAAAAGAAGGACTTTAACACTAAGGAAAAGAGAGAGAGCAAATATGGGGAAACAACACATGACCTCTGTCCCCAGTCTGTATTCCTGGACTTAACTTTTACCATTTAATTTGTAAATACTTTGCTTATTCAGACTAATCTGCTTTTTAGTCCTTAAGGGTGTGTAGCGGGATTGCCCCATTCTATCAAGTCTGCATCTATGGTTTCTAGATGAAAAATCCCATTCCATCTATTAAAAGAAATAATTTACTCTCCTAAATGTCAAGGTCTTACTTGCAGTCTCATTGTCTGCCATGCTCCTTGAACAGAAATTCAGAGTGGATCGGAGGGTCCCAAAGTGAATAAGAATATTTTTTCTGCTTTTAAATGGACCCATGAAAAAGATTAAAGGTTCAGGAACCACTTGGGAGGGCAGGAAGTTAGGCAAGGTGCCTTTGAAAGGGTTTGAGTATCATTTTCACACAGCAGGATGTGAAATAGGATAAGGCCTACAAGGAGGATAAGTAGTGGCATTCAAGAAATCAATTTTTAAAAATCTACCAGAAACGGAATGGGTTTAAAAAAAAAAAAAATAGACCTAAACTTTATTTTTTAAATTTATTCTTAATTGGAGGATCATTGCTTTACAATATTGTATTAGTTTCTGCTATACAAAAACATGAATCAGCTATATATCCTCTCCCTCTCGAGCCTCCCCACCCCCACCCCAGCATTCTAGGTCAACACAGAGCACTGAGCTGAGTTCCCTGCACTATACAGCTGCTTCTCACAAGCTATTTTACACATGGTTGCTAAGAGTTGGACACGACTGAGCAACTTCACTTTGACTTTTCACTTTCATGCACTGGAGAAGGAAATGGCAATACACTCCAGTGTTCTTGCCTGGAGAATCCCAGGGACGGCGGAGCCTGGTGGGCTGCCGTCTATGGGGTCGCACAGAGTCGGACACGACTAAAGCGACTTAGCAGCAGCAGCAGCAGCAGCAGCAGTGCATATATGTCAGTGCTACTGTCTCAATTCATCCTACCTTCTAAACTTTATTTTAAATCAAAGAAAAAAATTCCATCAAGGGGCTAAAATCTGATGAGCTATATTAGAAATAAAAGGTAGGGAGGCAGGGTTTTTTGGATACGGGTATAAGCTTCAAGATGATCTATGATCAACATTGTGAGTTCATTAAGAGAGACTGAACTTGAAACTCATTATCTCATGTAAATGGTGTTATATACAGCAGTCGGGACATAAATGGTATTTAACCCATAATTTCCTAAACTATAAACCTATTCAACACATGTGACAGTATCTTTGGTGAGGAAACATATTCATTTCCAACTCTGGAAGTCGTCTTCCTTTCTGAGGACCTATTCATAGAGCATCCATATGCCACGTGCTTTTCTAGGTGCCAGAAACACAGCAGTTCTGAAAAAATAGAGAAGGTCCCTGCATTCATGGTTAGGGATGATCAAGAAGAGCTATAGTCTAAAATTTTGTGTCCCCACAAAGTTTATTATGTTGAAATTCTAATGCCCAGTGTTATGACACCGGTAGGTGGGTCCTTGGGAGGTACTGAAGCCATAGGATGGAGCCCTCATGTATGGGATTAGTGTGCTAATAAAGAAGGCTCCAGAAATATCCCTCACCCCTTCCGCCAGTAAGAACACACAGAGAGGGCACTGGCTATGAGCCAGGAAGAAGGCTCTCACCAAACAGGGCCTTTTTGTGCCTTGATCTCATATTTCCCATCTCCAAAACTGTGAGAAATACATTTCTGTGAAATGGCACCCCACTCCAATGTTCTTGCCTGGAGAATCCCATGGATGGAGGAGCCTGGTGGGCTGCAGTCCATGGGGTCGCAAAGAGTTGGACACGACTGAGCAACTTCACTTTCTTTCTTTGTTTCTAAGCCACCCAGTCTGTGGTATTTTGTTATAGCAGCCTGAATGGACAAAGACAAAAAGAAACAAGCAGGGGAGAGAGCATTTCAGAGAGTGATAAAAGCAGTGGAAAAAATAAAATAGGATGATACTATTAAAGAATGATGGGTGCAGTGTGGTGACATCTGAGAAGGTGACATTCTAACTTGATATCTGACTTTGAGAAGTCATGTGATGAGCTAAGAGAAAAACATTTCAGGTGGAAGGAATAGCAAGTGTAAAGGTTCTAAAATGAACTGACCTTGGCATGTCTGAGGGAAAGAAAGAAGACTAGATGATCAGTTTGGAATTGACTTCAGCTGCAAGTAACATAGGCTGAATTTCTGTGACTTTCATAGATATAGGTTTATTTTCTTGCATAATTATAAACCCAGTGATAGGGGATAGCACACATTGGTTCATGATTTAAAGGTATCAGGCCTGAGATTTCTATAATCGGGCCTTTTCTCTAAGTTCCAAGATTGGTGCTTCAGCTCCAGAAATTCTCTCCATGCTTCCAAGTAGGAAGGACAGAGAGCAAAGGCAAAGACATAGACAATTGTGTCTCTTTTAAAAAGAGCTTTTTCAGGGGGCTTCCCTGGTGGTCCAGTGGCTAAGACTCCGCACTCCCAATGCAGGGGGTCCAGGTTCAATCCCGGGTCAAAGAGCTAGATCCCACCTGCTGCAAATAAGAGTTCACAAACCACAACTAAATATTCCACTGTTGCTGCTGCTGCTGCTAAGTCGCTTCAGTCGTGTCCGACTCTGTGCGACACCATAGACGGCAGCCCACCAGGCTCCCCCGTCCCTCCGATTCTCCAGGCAAGAATACTGGAGTAGGTTGCCATTTCCTTCTCCAATGCATGAAAGTGAAAAGTCAAAGTGAAGTCACTCAGTCGTGTCCAACTCTTAGCAACCTCATGGACTGCAGCCTACCAGGCTCCTCCATCCATGGGATTTTCCAGGCAAGAGTACTGGAGTGGGGTGCCATTGCCTTCTCCAAACATTCCACTAGCCGAAGCTAAAGAAAAAAAAACAATTCTACATGCTGCAACTAAAGATCCCACGTGCCCAGCACAGCCAAATAAATAATTAATTAAAAATAAATAAATGAATAGCAAGCTTTGTCAAAAGTCTCACATAACAACTTCCATGAACATCCTGTTGGCCAGGAATAAATCATATGACTTTCATGCTGTGACTTACATACATCTCTGTCCATATTAGCTGTCTAGTGAGGACAAAAATTTCCCAATCTGTAAGCCAAAGTGATGCTTCCTGAGGCCCAGGATAGGGGAACTTTAGCAAGACTAGGGAGACAGGAAGGATAGGGCGCTTGGATGTGAGAAGTGAGGAAAGGGGTGTTCAGTTCAGTTCAGTTCAGTTGCTCAGTCGTGTCCGACTCTTGCGACCCCATGAATCTCAGCACACCAGGCCTCCCTGTCCATCACCATCTCCTGGAGTTCACCCAGACTCATGTCCATCGAGTCAGTGATGCCATCCAGCCATCTCATCCTCTGTCGTCCCCTTCTCCTCCTGCCCCCAATCCCTCCCAGCATCAGTCTTTTCCAATGAGTCAACTCTTCACATGAGGTAGTCAAAGTATTGGAGTTTCAGCTTTAGCATCATTCCCTCCAAAGAAATCCCAGGGCTGATCTCCTTCAGAATGGACTGGTTGGATCTCTTTGCAGTCCAAGGGACTCTCAAGAGTCTTCTCCAACATCACAGTTCAAAAGCATCAATTCTTCAGGGCTCAGCATTCTTCACAGTCCAACTCTCACATCCATACATGACCACAGGAAAAACCATAGCCTTGACTAGACAGACCTTTGTTGGCAAAGTAATGTCTCTGCTTTTGAATATGCTATCTAGGTTGGTCATAACTTTCCTTCCAAGGAGTAAGCGTCTTTTAATTTCATGGCTGCAGTCACCATCTGCAGTGATTTTGGAGCCCAAAAAAATAAAGTCTGACGCTGTTTCCACTGTTTCCCCATCTATTTCCCATGAAGTGATGGGACTAGATGCCATGATCTTCGTTTTCTGAATGTTGAGCTTTAAGCCAACTTTTCCACTCCGTTGGGGAGGAGATCCCCTAGCATCTACCCCTCCTTCCTGCCCATTTCCTTCTTGGCTAATAAGCCAAGTCCTTCCATTTCTTCCTTAAATATTGAATACGTACTATGGGCTGGCCACTGTGCAAGGCTCTGGAGGTAGAAAAAGAAATACAACACATTGCCTGCCCTTCAAGGAGCTTATTGCCTAGCATCTGTGTAAACAAGCAGACGTGTAAACAAATCATTGCAAAACAGTGGGATCACCGCAACAATAGAAATATGTAGATAGTAGGAGAGGCACAAAGGAGGTGGCAGTCAGCTCAGCTTGCGTGGGTGTAGCCAGGAAAGACTACTTCATTAAGGGCAGGATGTCACCTAGACAGAGCTTTGGATGCAAGGAGTAAAGCCCTTCCTCTTTCGTGTGTCTTTGAGGTTTCTGCCGTGAGTAAACTTGAAAAGACACCGCTTGTGTGTCTTGAGCCAAGGGGAAACAGAAATAGGAGTGTCACTGTGCTGAGAACCAACTGCGTGCTGTACCCCTTTGCCTATATTATTCCATGATTAAATGCGTTCATCTGAAATAATATTTACTTAGAACCCAGTGAGATAATATCTTAAAGTGAGCTATTTTGGCTAAGAAATCCTTGTACCTATGAGTAGCAGAGACCAGCCTAATCATAGAGCCTACTGTGAATTAGGTAGGTGGGAGCTGGGATTCTTTCACAAGTTCAAGCATGTCAGAACAGTGGTCCTGGTGATTCTTGTGGTTCAAGTGACTTAGCCCTTGTGGGTCCAAGATCATGGTCCCATTCATAGCCAATAAGACTCCAAGGCTGACTCTTGAGATTAGACCAGAAGTCCCCAACATTTTTGGCACCAGGGATCTGTTCTGTAGAAGGTGATTTTTTTCATGGACCCTGGTGGTCGGGGGGAAGGATAGTTTCTGGATGGTTCTCATAAGGAGTTTACAACCTAGACCCCTGACATGCACGGTTCACAGTAGGGTTTGAATTCCTATAAGAAACCTAATGCTGTCACTGATCTGAAAGGAGGCAGAGCTCAGGGGTGATGTGAGTGATTGGGGAGTAGCTGTAAATACAGATGAAGCTTCACTTGCTCACCCACCACTCATCTCCTGCTGTGCAGCCTGGTTCCTAACACAGGAGTGGGGGACCCCTGTGCTAGAGCTTCCACACCTCACCTGGAAGCTCCCCAGAGCACCCATAATGCTAAATATTTTAGAATTTCCATTTGGTAGTACATTTAGTTCAACAAGTTGAGGTATTTGGTCAAGATATTGGGCAGGGTTGGAATTTGAACTCGGGTCTTTCTAGTGCCTGAGTCTTTATTTTGTCACTACACAGGGCTATTTTGTTTCCCCAGGCAGCTCCTTTCTTTCTCCGAGTGGCCCCAGAATTGGCGGACCTGCCTTCCTTCCCTTCCACTGTTACAAAATGTTATTTCCACTCAGAGTCTCTCTGCTTCCCTGGACTCACTTCAGCACAAGGACCTCTTCAGCCAGCACATAGCTGACTTGAGGGTTTTTAAGGTTTCCTCAGCTAGTAAGAGAAGAAAACAAGCAGGCAGGAAAAAAATAACAAAATTATGGCCTTGCTGAAGCCGCCAGTGGAATGTGAATGGATCTCAGCTCTGCATTCTCGAGGCTTCAGCATTTCTCTCTGGGCTCCAAATTTTTCAGACTTCCTCTCTCCATACTGGGTCTACCTCAAATTGCTTCATCCTTGGGCACCCCTTTTCTGGTCTGTTTCCCTACTCAAGTCCTAGAAATATTGGACCAGGTCGAGGCCGGCTGAATTCTGGATTTCAAGAAACCACGTGCTTCTTCTCAGCAGAGCATGCTGGAGGAGGGGACACTCTAGTATCACAGTGACACCGGCCACCCAGCTCCATGCCAGCACATCAGTGAGCACAGGAGTGGGAAGAGAACTGCAGATAAAGGTTAGGAGTGGTGCCCACTCACCACTTCTGAGGAGAGGCTCAGAAAAGAGCTTCCCACTGGGTGATGGGTGATAGGATCACTCAGGAAAGTACCATAGAGGCTGGGTAAAAAGATGGGAAGGACTCATAGGTGACAAGAATGGGAAGAGATTACCAGACCAGTCTCAAAACATCACTTCTTAAAATACCAAAATCCCTTGTCAATAAACCCAAAAGAGCTCCTGCTTTCCCCACAAATGAAGTTTAAAATTGGAATACACAGTAATTATCTAAATCGGCCCCTTCATGGGATTTCCAGATTTCAACCAGACAGATAACTTCTCAGAGCTTCAGGCTCTAAGTTTTAGGCCCTGTTATTCCCTTACTGGGTCTCATTTTGAAGCATCAAATTTGGCTTGGAAGTTTTCTCCCTTTTTGTATGCAGACATACCTCATTTTGGTATACTTTACAGATACCGCGTTTTTTTAAAGAAATTGATGATTTGTGTCAATCCTGCATTGAACAAGTCCGTGGCTTAGAATTCTTATTTCTGTTCTTGCCATCCACTCCCTGAGCTCAGGAATTATGTGAAACTGACAGTTTTTTCCTCTCTCAGATATTCATTATCAGTAAACAGATGATTTCTGATTTTTTAATCTTCAATATCATATTCCTATTATTCCATTACTATGAAAATTCCTACTTGTCTTAGAATCAAAGAATAAATGATTCCCCCTTACCCTCACCAAAATATTTCTGATGTAGGAAAAATTTAGGTAGAAAACAGATTAATTCCTAAAATTACCTCTGGTGTATAATCATATATAATTCATGTTTCTTAAGTCACACACTTTAAACATTTGGGGGCTTAGTCATTATTTCTGTTCAAGGGGGGATTATTTGAAAAAAACGCACTGATGTCTGTAAGAAGAAGATGTGGTCAGAAGTGAGTTTTGGGGAAGTGAGTCAAGGATAAGTGATCTTAAGACTCTTGTTCTTACTAGCACTTTTATAAAAATCTATTTGTTTTGGTTTTGTGATGGTCCTCATCTGGGTCCTGCTCAAAAATAGGAAGACCTTCTATCTGAGGACCACAACCGAGTGTTCATTCCTACAGGCACCAGATGAGGCAAATGGTAATGGTCAGGATCTTTCTGTGGTTGTGATTTGGGGATGTGTAGCTTGGATGAGCACAAATACGCTCACGGTGGAAGAGAGAAACACTCACCCTACTGAGAAGTGAGTGACAGATCTCTCCCTAGTGTGAGGCATATTAGGATTCTCCAAAGAAACAGAAACAATCAGGTGTGGGGGTGGGGTGGGGGTGGGGTGGGGGTGGTAGGTAATATAGAACGAGGCTCACACAATTACGGAGGCAGAGCGGTCCCACAATTTGCCATCTGCAAGCTGGAGACCCAGGAAAGTGGTGGTCTAATTCACTCAGAGTCCAAACACCCGAGAAGCAGGGGAACCAATGATGTGAGTCCTAGTCTGAGGGCAGGAGGGGACTAATGTCCTAGCTTAGCATTCAGAGAGAGAATTCAACCTTCTTTCACTGTTTTGTTCTGTTTGGACCCTCAGGGGATTGAATGGTGCCCACCCACACTGCTTTACTCTGTGCCAATGCAAATGCTAATCTCTTCCAGAAACAGCCAGAAACAGGGTTTCACCACATGCCTGGGCATTCTGTGGTCGAGTCAAGTTGACACATAAAGGTCATGATTATACTGGGTCAGTTGCCTTGACCATGGCAGAGGGCTGAAAGGCCCAGAATTCATTATTCTCCAAGAGCAGCTGTGGAGGATCACCTGTGGACATCTGAGGAGACCTCTCTGTGCATAGTGAGAGGGGTGAGTTGAGGTGGTCCCTGTCTATCAGCATGTGCTCAGGAATCAGGACCCAGCCACCCCTCACCTCAGAGCCACTACATGGAGGATGACAGGGTTTGAAGGAGATGGCTGTATCTTCCAAGCTGGGTGACTTTCATGAACGTTTTTTGCCATAAACCCTGTTTTCTTACTATCTGAAGTTGGAGCTCAAATGGCTGCATCTGTTTGCGTACTGTACCATCATTGAATAATGAGGAAACTGCTCAGATTATTTAGGCCACAGCATGCACCATAATGCAAAATCACTCAGCAAATGTTCCCTCCAAAAAACAAGCCTTCTCAACTGTTTTTATATTCATGGATTCAATCTTTTTGTTTTCTGAGGATGAAATATGTTTTAAGCTACCAAGTCTGTTGAGAGAAGCTTTAAATGATTCTCGAAATTTTCCTATTAGGTTATTGTACAGGCACCATCGTGGATTTGATGTGAAAATGTGAAACAAGTTAAAATGTCTGTTTAGGTGTAATCTTTCCGAAAGACAAGTCATCCCAGTTCATTTGGGGAAAGTCTTGCTTTTCATGCTTCACCGTTATAAAGACAATCTCCAACTTCAGAGAAAGAAATTCTGTGGGATGTGAGGGGGAAAGAGGCAAGAAAGGAGAATGATTCAGCTGGAAAAGAGGAAAGAAAATGAAGAAGGAGGAAGTAATTAGTTCTTTGGGAACTGTGCTGATTAAGGAGCTGGCACTGACGAGGGATAAAGGGAAAAGAAAAGGGAACATGCAGTTGTAAGGTTGGAGGCAGTTGTGCAAATCAACTCTCCAAACTCAGATCCATCAGGGGCCAGAGAGGCGATGTGAAAAAATGAAGTGGTGGGGGAAAGGGGAGGGGGCCGATGGAGCGTCCACACCTGTGGGTCTAAGGCAGGCTGCTACCAGACTCCGCTGATTACTGATTCCCATGCAGAAAGGGGGGCCAAATGTGCCATATTTGTGACTTTTAAAAAAGAGAATCCATGAATTCATGTTTGTCTGTGAAATATCACAATTTTTAAATGTTGGCTAACAGAAAAGTCTGCTGAGTGAAAGTGGCCCTCAGCCATGAGTGGCTACCTGTATTATCACCTGCTTGCTTGCTCAGAATATTTACAGAAGGTTGGATATGAACAATTAGAGAGATGCCAGGATGTGTGACCATTTTGTATTTGTGTTAGTAACTGTATCACCTTCTTAATTTCTTTGTTGCTTTCTGTGTGGAGTATTAAAACTCACTAATACCTGTCACCTCATTAAACAAAATGAAACCTAAAAAAACCCTAGCAAATATAGGAAAAAGAGAGATGTATATTTTGGCCTTGAATTGTTAGTTAATGAAGGTCAAACATATTTAATTAGCCTTCAGTTCAGTTCGGTCGCTCAGTCGTGTCCGACTCTTTGTGACCCCATGAATCGCAGCACGCCAGGCCTGCCTGTCCATCACCATCTGCCAGAGTTCACTCAAACTTGCGTCCATCGAGTCAGTGGTGCCATCCAGCCATCTCATCCTCTGTCATCCCCTTTTCCTCCTGCCCTCAATCCCTCCCAGCATCAGAGTCTTTTCCAATGAGTCAATCAACTCTTCGCATTAGCCTTAGGAATATGTTAAACATTTTTAGAATTCAACCTAAGGAAAGAAATTATAATATTTGTACATGTATCCTGAAGTCAAATTGCTTGAAAGATGCTCTCTTTTGCCAAGACAATTATTTACATTATCATCTAGCTCACACCGTTACTCTTTTGTATCAAACAGGAGCCATTGATCTTATTAGGATCAAGATCAAGACAAATAGCCTGTCAGATATCTAGCAGAGTCTGAGTTCCACATGAAAGCTAAATATAGGACATACATATTTTACTTTAGCTAAATGAGATCCTAAGGGGGGGGAAATACTCTCTTAACCTGATTTCTTATTATTTATATGATTTAGTAGCTATTCGGATTTAACTGAAAAAGGATGCCGTATACAAATACAGACAAATGTCAATTTGCACGAAAGAGTCAAGGCCATTTCTAGACAACTATTCCTGAATTCCCAGCAAAGGGTGTAATTCTCTGATCAGTTTTCTCTGTTTAAGAGTGTGGAACCTACATCAGGTATTTTCTTTTTACTCAACAACATGTCCCTTCCAGACTTAAGATGGAAGGGACAGCCTCAGTAGATCATCCATGCTTCTCTTGCCCTTCCCCCTACCCATGCCGCCCCTCCTTCAAGCAACTGGAAGAACAGCTAGAGGGACTTCCCAAGTAGTCTTATAAACACAGTTCCCCTCCCTACCATTGCAGGGGTTCTTTGGGCCTCTGCCTTTAGAGCTAAAGTGGGTACTGTCTAACATTCCTTGATTTCGTGGAGCTACAGTGGCCCCTGAGAGGTGCACTCATCCTTCACTGAGTAAATAGAAGCCCTGTCAGTATGGATATCTGCTGCTTTGCAGGATGCAAAGTGCTGCCACAAATATTAAGTCACTTAATCCTTTTTATACCTTTGTGAGCTGGAAATATTATCCCTGTTTTATAGATAAGGAAATTAAAGCTCTGAGAGGTGAAGTGACTTATCTTTGACCACACAGCCTGTGAGTGACAGGAGTAAATTGAGAAGCCAGGTCTTCTGCCTTCTAGCCCATGATCCTGTCCACCACCCCCAGGTACCACTCCCCAGTCATCCTGTTATTTGTCTCTAAGGAATTTCTGGATAACCAGACCTGAGACCAGGCAGATTCTTTTCTCTTATAAACGGACATGCATCTGCTCCATTTGGATGTCCTCCATTCCTTTCAGTTGGTGTTCTGATGTATTATACAGATCTGAGGAATCCACATCATATTCAGGACAGCAGGGAGGCCCCAGGAACAAATCCACCATAAGGAAGAAGGAAGCTGGCACTTTTCTGTAATTTCTAAGAGTAGTATTCTATGTATAGCATGCTCCCTGAACACTTTCCCTCCCAGGCCTTGGGATAGAACCTGTGGCTGTGAACCAAAAGCTAAATCAGTAAATGCTAGAGCTGCACAGCTCAACTGACTTTGCTTCCAGATGTTTCTTCGAATAAACATAAGACATAGTGAACAGTCCTTTTCTAACTTTTCAGTCTCTGACCTGGAGGAGTGAGGTGAGCTTCACTTTCCCCAGCCTCAGGTTACAGTCAGTTTCCAACTCCACTGCTACCAGGAAGAGGCAATGGCAGTGGTGGCCGGTTCTCGTTCAGTTGGCACCTGTGTGGGACAGCTGGGACCTGGGGCAGCAAAGTCTCAGGCCAGCTTACTGCGTGAGTGGATAACTTTAATGGGGCTATTTAAACACTCTACCAGTAGTTTCCAGAAACACCACCCAAGAGTTCCTGGAGATGCTGGGGGTGCAACCAAACAACCAGGCAGGTGGAGGAATCAGAGCCTTTGTGCTCTCGGGGCTAATGCTAAAGGGCCTTGTAGCTGTGCGTACACGTGGTGAAAAGCCAAAGACACTCAGATTTCCCTCCAGCTGCAGCTGCTCATTTGCCTTTCCCCTGTACTGGCTCTAAAACAAACATTCAAAGCTCTCTAAAATCTGAGCAGTTATGAAAGTATGCACTGGTCTTTCAGCTCTCAAGACCAAATATCCCATGAAAATTGACTAAGAAATCACCAGAGTAACACTCGAGTGCTATTAGCTCAAGAAGAATAATTAATTGTAGGAGTATTCATGTTCCCCCTTTAACAGGAGGGATAATAATAACGGGCAGAAGTGAGTGCTGAGAGGATCCCAGGACACCTGACTGTGTGCTCTTGATTCCAGAAGCCCCACGGTGCTGAGCAGGGGATCAGACTCTGCTGCGTGTTAGACTTCCTGGAGGAGTTTTTGAACATACTGATAGCTGGATTCCGCACCCCAGATTGATTACATCAGAATGTCTGGAGGTGAGGCCCAAACATAATATTTTTAAAATTTTCTGCAGGGTTGAGAACCTCTGGTATAGAGGAATGAGGTCCATATTGATAATCAATTTCAGCCAAGCTTTCAACTGAGTAATTTTGATCAATCCCTTGACTACTCTAGACTGTGGTTTTTATATCATTTCTAAGTTTCCTTTGGGCTTCCCTTGTGGCTCAGATGGTAAAGAATCTGCCTGTAATGCTGGACAGGCAGATTCAATCCCTAGTCAGGAAGATCCCCTGGAGAAGGGGATGACAACCCACTCCTGTATTTTTGCCTAGGAAATCTCATGGACAGAGGAGCCTGGTGTGCTATAGTCCATGGGGTCTCAAAGAGTCGGACATGACTGAGAGACTTAAGCTGCAAAAATATGTGTCTGTACATTATAGAATCACCTGTCATGGTTAAAAAATAGGAGTGATCTAAATATTCAGTAGAAGATTAATTAAATAAATAACAATATACCTAGAGGCTAGAATACTGTGCAAACCTTGAAAATGACAGTAAGTGGAAAAAACAGATTATAAAACAGTTTTACAGTATGACCCATATCTGAAAAAAAGAAAAAGAAAATTATATAGCTAGGGATTTCCCTGGTGGTTCAGTGGCTAAGACTCTGTACTCTCAGTGCAGGGAGTCCAGGTTTGATCCCTGGGTCAAGGATCCCTGGAATGAATAGATCCCACAGGACACAACTAAAGACCCTGCATGCTGTGCCAAAGATTGAAAATCTCCAGTGCTACAACTAAGACCTGGAGCAGCCAAAGAAATGTTTTTAAAAAAGTATACGGCTAGATGTAATTGCAAAGATATGCACCAAAATTTTATAATTTTTCCTTTCTGGGTAAATTATTTTCATTTTCTCTGTTATATATATGTGTGTGTATTTTCTAAATATCCTGTATTAAACATTAAAAGGGGAAAATTGATTCATACGTCGTCTTGAATATACACCTTGATCATACTTGTAGAATAATCTCAAAAATAAGCATATTTGTCTATGTGGTGGTTCTTCTAGATACTGGGCAGCTAGAGGAAAAAAAAAAAAAACACTTGAAGCTTTGCTTGTCCTCTAGGTTACCTTCAAAACTGCTTTAGACTCGTTCATTTTCCTGATTTGGAACTACTGATCTAGAGAAAAAAAGTAGGAGAAAGCATTTCTCCGGCAGTATTTGTTCTGTGTCCTGGCGGGACTGCCCCCGTTTCACTGGAAAGAATAATTAGAGAGGAAGCAGGGGCGAGAAAGTCAGGAGGAGAGACAGCCAGGAGGCTTTTGATCTGTGCTTCTTCCCTAGAGCATCCTGTCATATTTTTGCCTGTATGTCAGTGGTTATAAAGATAAAATGAGAGACATCAGTGCAAGGACTTAGTGCACCTTTCTGCACACAACTGCTCTATAAATTTCTGTTCATTCACACATGCCTCTGTGAAGAAAAGAACTTAGGCACTTACCAAGTGTGTGACGTGACCTCACAGCCTCCGCATCCCCTGTGTGCCTCAGTTTCCACTTCTGCAAAAAGTAAGAGTTATGATATCTGTGAGAATTAAATGATGTGATGAAGGTAAGACACTAAGCAAAATGTCAAATACCTCATAAGTGCCAGCTATTATTATTATTCCTTTTTCCCAAATTCCTTAAGTAAAAATACCTTGTGATATTGGTAGGACTTTCGTTGCAATCCAGAAAAATAGAATTGTACAAGCTTATAGCTTTAACAATTTGGGAGGGGAATGATAAAAATAGTTTGGAAGATTATATTTTGATTAGAAAATGTATTTTTTCTGCCATTTCAGTACTAAAAAAAGAGTATTATTTCAAGCACTCAGGAATAATTCCTCTGTGATTTGACACCAAGAATAGAGTATTTCATTTCAGAAAAAAATGCCTTAGTGAAATGATGAGCCACTGATAAATGCAGTCACATTAGAAAATGACTTTGGGTTTAAGGCAAATATTTTTCTATTATAAAAGTGATTAGGCTGTTAGAAATGTTTTCAGTACAAAACAATATATATGCATAAAATATAATGAGTGTACCTGGAGCATAAAATATAATGAGTGTACCTTTTTGCTGTCAGGCTCAAAATTCACGAGAACTAAGAATAGGAGAGGAATGGGAAAAAAGAAACTTTGACATCGATGGTTGCAATTCACAAGCTTTATTAACATAAACAGGATCTGAGAACAACATAGGCCAGTGGTTCCCACACTGGATTCCAGTGTTGCCAACTGGAATCACCTGGGAAGCTTCAAAATATATTAGGGATTGGGTCTCATCCTCAACGGTTCTGATTAAGAGGTAGAGGGGATGGCCTGGGCTCCAGGATTTATTAAATATCCCTAGGGGATTCAGATGCATAGATAAGTTTGACAACCACTGGCGTAGACAAAGGGTTCCAGCAAACAAAAGGTGTCTCCCTTCCTTTTTCCTCAAAGGGATGTTCCCAGGCTTTGACAATGGGGGGAGCCCCAACATGGGACCCTCTCTTCTTCCCCTCTTTTTCCTGCCCTCAGCTGGAAGAGTTACATCAGCTGCCCAGAAACAATTTACGTTACATCATTTAAGACCAATGACCAGATTTCAGACTGTAATCCTTGCTAGGCCAGCATCACGCCACCTCCCTTTTTCTGCCTCAGTTTTCACAGTCTTCCTTTAGCTATGCCTGCAGTACATGGCCAGAGAGCTTCCATTTGTATCCACTTAAGAGCTTCCATGGGCAGGACTTTAATTCTATACTAAATGACATCAAGAAACTGGGAAAACATGTTTCAGTCACAAATTTTAGGTAGAAGCCAAAGTTCGAACAGTAGCTTTGAAGGATGTGATGATCAACAGGCAAACAAACTATGGTTTGAGCATGGCACCCCACTCCAGTACTCTTGCCTGGCAAATCCCATGGACAGAGGAGCCTGGTAGGCAGCAGTCCATGGGGTCACACAGAGTCGGACACAACTGAGCAATTTCACTTTCACTTTTATGCACTGGAAAAGGAAATGGCAACCCATTCCAGTGTTCTTGCCTGGAGAATCCCAGGGACGGGGAAGCCTGGTGGGCTGCCGTCTATGAGGTCGCACAGAGTCGGACACAACTGAAGTGACTTAGCAGTAGCTATATGTTTTTCAGTAGGAAAGTGGCCTCAGTTGGGTCAAATATAAACTCAGCTGTTGAACTAAGAAACAAGAAAGTCATCCACTCATATTTTTAACTTCGTTTTTGCTTTATTGCTTACATTGGAAGTAATAATATAAAGTATTTTTTGAACAAGAATTTGAAGCCAAAGAAGAAACAAGGAAATATGTAATAGGTGTGGATTATGAGCAGGAGCTGGTGATGGACAGGGAAGCCTGGCATGCTGCAGTCCATGGAGTCACAAGGAGTCAGATACAACTGAGCAACTGAACTGAACTGGTGGACAAGATGAGATTCTATAGAAGAGATTTTGTTTGCCTGGAGTGATAAAAATAGCTTTAAGATTTAAGACTCCTTTAATGATAAAAATAGTCTCCTATTGTCCTTAGAACATACCTATGTGATGGATTTATTCTTGTGCTGTAGGTGAGGAAATGGAGATTCTAAGAGATTAAGTGTTTTACCCAAGGTCACATAGTAAATGGCAAGGTCAGTTCTTGAACTCATGACCTCTTGACTCACAGGCCACTAGACTTCCTCTGGTGCCACCATTGGAAGAACATAAATAATATCTGAATGTGGTTCAAATTTACTTGATAATTTATCATTTTTGCTTCCCCCTTCATTTTTTAATAACTGCCAGGAACTGTTCTGTTATTGATCGGTAATTATATCAATTTGGGTTTTTGTTGCAAGCAAAAGCAGCTTGCTCTGGACATCTTAAGCAAATAGAAGGATATTTGGAAGGTTGATGGGGAGATCATACAATCAAATGGGGGAGTGTGAGGGAGGGCGTGGAAAATAGATGTAAATCGAGGAGACTGTATGGGCTACATATCAAAAACAGGCCGGCCAGGGTGTTGCCCTGGCTAATGCCACTGATGGGCGCTGCTGCCCCAAATGAGTCCTAATCACCCCTTCCTCTTGGGTCACACTTGAGTTTCAGAGGCCTGGAAGGATTGCCCAACTGCTCATCTGCTGCTAGCACCCTGGCTGCAGGGAGCAAAGGGAGAGTGATTGCCCTGCATCAGCTTCCATAATGGGAAGCAGGACATTGTGACCCCTCAGCACCACTGATAATGGGGAATCTCTTACTAGGTAAGACAGGTTGAATGTTGAACAATAAAAGAAAGGACTAATGTCTCCTGCAAAACAACAGTGGTTTAAAAGATGTATTTTCCTATTGTCCTGCAGTGTTAGGGAAAAAACCTCATAAGACAGGTTCCTAAGGACATTACAAGCTATTATAAAAATACCTACACTCATATTTTTAATTTAAAAAATTTGTGGATCATGACTCAAAGGTCATTGGAGACATCAGTTTGAGAAGAATGAGAAGAAAGCAAGACTCTGCAGCTGGGGAGTTTGTTATCTGCCGTCTCCCGAGTTCGGAGGTCTGTGGGTTTACATTCTCCTTATGTTCCAGTCGAGCTCCACTGCATAGAGAGTCACCCCAAGCAGTAGGGTCACAGCTGCTGTCAGCCAGACTCTGGAAATGCCCTCCTTGTTCATTCAGTTATTCTGCCTATATTTATCATGCACTTCTGTGTGTGCTAGGCACTGAGGCTTCCAGTACCCCGTTCTGGGACTTCAA
The DNA here is from genome assembly GCF_003369695.1 of Bos indicus x Bos taurus. Lineage (NCBI taxonomy): Eukaryota > Metazoa > Chordata > Mammalia > Artiodactyla > Bovidae > Bos > Bos indicus x Bos taurus. Next base: position 14,794,492 of record NC_040095.1, on the reverse strand, counting down.
AATGAAAGATTCATACACCCTTTAAAAATAGATCTTGTTTGTCCCTGTGTGTGATGGGCCTGTTCTTGCATGTATGAATTTGAGTCCCTGTGTTGTAAGTATGCTGCAATGTAAGAATTAGAGATAGTCTCATTTTTCAAACCACATAGGGGATGTAGGTAATTTACAGAATCCCTGTAGTGATAACACTGGGGTAGTAAAGAGACTAATATGGTTAGACAGTGTTTAAAATGTGCATCATCCTGGAAATTCACCTCCTGTTCTATCCCTGGTTTCCTACCTGCTAGGTACCCCCCTCCCCACCCCTTTTCTTGCTATGTACATATCCACACAGCTAAAGTATAAAAATTCCTTACTGGTAAGTGCTGTTTTTAGAGAGAAACTTAGGTCTTGAAAATTTTTGTTTCATAAATCTTTTGGGCACGCTCACTGCCTTTCAGAAAAATTAAAGAAAGGAGCTCACCCAAGACAAGTTTATACGAAAAGTCAGGCTAATTTTGATGATAAAAATGGAGCTGGAGCCATAAATGGAAAGAGCTGTATAATGACTTAATGTTATCATTGTTTAAATCTTTATCTAAACCATGCAAGCACTACCACAATTTGTTGCAATATCCTTTTTTCCTGAAGCTGAACCTGGGTTGTATCAGCCCCATGTCTGTTTTTTATAAACCAAAACAGAAAGCACTCCCTAGAACAATGGGGCTTCATCTGTAAAGCAGAGAGAGGCAGAATGGGCTTTATAAAGAGCATTTACTCTTAGAAGAAATTGTGTAAATACCTTTTCAAGTGTCAAAATAATAACCTTTTGTTTCAGGAAGTTGAATTGTTAGAGCATCTGTGTTTGCTTTTCTAACTATTCGGAAGGCCATTTCCATTTAAAAACAATGAGTAAAAAGCGATGATCTAGTCTCCTACTTCACGAAGTAAAAGCATCAGCTGCTGAAATACCTCTAGAAATAATGAAACAAAACTTCTCTGTTCTCCAGTCCCAGTGGCACTGCTCTTACCTTTAGTCCACATCCGACCTTCTTCCAGGAGTCTGACCCTCCCAGGCCCTACACCCTTCCTTTCCATTCTGCTCTGGTACGTTTGAGTAGCTGGGGGTTTGTCTCACGTGTGCTCTTACATCAGCCTCTGCTGCAGCCTGAATCACTGACATTATCAGACAACCCCCCCCACCCCCCAGGATTGTTCTTGGCTCTTGTGTCTCTGAATCTCTTTTCTCATAGCTTCATCCTATACACATACTGATTGAAATAGAGACCACTGCTCTTGTGTCATTTCCCCAAGACACCACTGCTGTTACCAGTTAATCTCTCCTCCTGCCCGAGTATCCCCTGGTTGTCATCCCTGAGAACTCTTCCATCAGTTGAAATAGTCCAAGAGACAATCATATCAGTTTCTCCCTTGAATCACATATGTAACCCCTTCATTTCTTATCTCTTGAGTGGAACATAATCTCCTACCTGAATTCAGTTCTCTTCTTACTGCTTCTGAAATGCATTCAGTCTTTTTGTTGCCTTCTCAGCTTTAGGGAGACTGCTGTCGTTGGTGATTCTGAAACTCAACCAGGATAAAATAGGCGTTTTCTACCGTGGTTGTATTAATGAAGAAGAAGCTGTGGAAACCTCACATACTAGATTCTAAGACAAATGGCTCTATTTTTCAGATTTCATGGGCTTTGGAAAAACATTTCATGAAGTCCAAAAATATCTCCTAGAACAAGGATTCTCAACTTTGGTCGCATACTAGAATCACCTGGAAAGCTTTTAATAACCACTGATGCTAAGGCTACAACATACATCCATAATATCAGCATCTCTATGCGTGAGACTCAAGCCAGCCAGGTGATTCCAGCAGGCAACCAACATTGAGAACCACGGACCTTAAAAGTGGCAGGTTAAGGAGTTAAATAAGTAGATCATCACCTGAAATTTTCTTTTATAAATGAAATTATATACCTTCAAGAGGTCTGGATTTTAAGAAAAATCTCACACGCATTCAAAGCTTTAGGCCTCTTTGTAATTTGACACACTGCAGTAAAACTGCCCCAAGTAAGAGTTGGAGGTTACTCCGATCTGTTTCTCACACCTATTTCTGAACTACAGTTACTCTTTCAACAAAGATTTATTGAGCACCTGTGTGCCAGGCAGCAGGGATACCTCAGGAAATAAAGTAGATGCGATACAGTGCTACACCCTCATGGAATTTATAGAGGAGACTTGTGACAAATAAGATAACAGGCAAGATAGTTAGAAAAGTGGTACCTGTACAAAGATGATAATATAAAAGGATAATAGGACAAGCATGTCACATCCAGGGCAAGGGGAAGGCAGCTGGTTTGGGTGGTCAGGGAAGTCCCCTCTGTGGGGGTGATATTTGAGATGAGACTTGAATAGTAAGAGGAACTAGCCCTGCAAAGATCTGGGGCAGAGCATTTCGGGCAGAAGGAGAAGAAAGTGCCAAGACCCTGAGGCAAGAACAAGCTTGGCAAGTTCTAGAATCTGACAGACCGGAGAGGGTGGAAAAGCAGGGCCAGGTAAGGTCAAGGAGGGAGCTAGAAGCCAACCCAGCAAGGCCTCATGAGGTAACAGATAGGAGTGGATTTGATTCAAAACTGCAGTGAAAAGCCACTGGAGAATGAGATTTGTGTTTTTAAATATGTGGGAGAAGACTTTAGAGGGCAAGAGAAAAATCAGTTGCTCAAGTAGGAGCGGCTTATTTTAGAGGTGAAGGCAGAAGGATTTCCAGATGGACTGAAGGTTGGAGAGGGTGACATGGAGGTGGGAGATGAAAGGAAAAGAGTCATACAGGAATCCTTTGTCTTTGGCCTGAGCAGCTGACCGGATGCCTTGACAGGAAACAGGGAGGTCTAGGTGAGGCACACTTTGGGGAATGAGAGAGCAAAAAATGAAAAGCGCTATCTGAACATAATAACTTTGAGATTCCTTTAGGCATCCATTAATATCCATTAGAAGCTAATGTCCATTGGAACAAGCCTGGAGCTCAGAGGAAAGGTCAGGGCTATAAATTTAAATTTGGAAATCATTGGCATGGAGGTGGTATTTAAAACTTTGGGACTGGATGAGTTCACTTAGAGAGGTAATGTAAATAGGCAACAGAAGAGAACTCCGGGCTGAGCATGTTTGGAAAGAAAGGAGAGACCCAGGCAACACGACTGAGGAGGAGCCAGGAATTTAGGGTTGGAGTGCCCTGGAAGTCAAGATAAAAAGTGTCTCAAGATGGAAGGTGTGGGGACTTTCCTGCTGGTCCAGTGGCTAAAACTCTGCACTCATTATGCAGGGGGCCCAGGTTCCATCCCGAGTTGGAGAAGTAGATCCCACATGCCGCAACTAAGAGTTTGCGTGTTGAGACTAAAGATTCGCCTGCGGCATCTAAGTCTCAGCACAGCCAAATGAATACATAAACAAATTTTTTTTTTTTTTAAAGATGCAAGATGTGATTGTTGTGTCAACTGCTACTGAAATGTCAAGTAAGAGAAGCAGGGGATTTTGTGAGAGAGAGGTTCTTGGTGACCTTGATGTGAGCAGCTGGCAGAGTGGTAGGGACAAAAGTCCAGATTGGAGGGTTGAAGAGGAAACAGGAGGTGGGGAAATGGAAACAATAGCTATTGACACAGGTGCCAAGAAGTTTTCCTATGCCTTAGAAGCGTGTATTTATCTCCATCCTGATTTAGACCATAAAGAAACCCACTCCAGTGTGCACATTTCTCTTGTCAGGGTAGGTGACTACATCGGATGCCTGATCCCAGTCTCAGTGTCATATATTCAGTGCATCCCCTGGTGGGCATAATGCTGCAAAAAAACCTGAATGAATTCTTGGGATAGGATTGATTCTGCTCTCACCCCAAGAGTGAATAACTTCTGAAGAGATGCTTCCTACCAGGCTCATCTTTCCAGCTCACCATCACAATCAAAGAGCAAAACACATGGTCAGCTTAAAAGCTATAAATAAAAGCTGATCATTAAATGACAAAAAAGCTGTCAAACATAACTTAGATATTAAATAACACAAAGTAAGACATCCTCAAATTCATATTCATTTCTGTCTAAAACTGAACTAGATGTTTCGCCCTCCTTCTCTAGCAGATAGGAATGAACGCCTCTTCCTTTATGGAGATTAAATGGTCTTGCCAACACCAATATCAGTGTTTTAAAAGGTGAAAATCTAGTCTTTTGGAAGAAAGTCTCAGAATCAAAATGTATAACATAAAAAAGAGCCAGAGACTTAATTGCCTGGGGTATCCATTTAGACAAGCCTTTGGGGTGCAGTTGTAATTGAAAAAAATACTGTGGAGATACCAAGTCTATATTTTGCAGAAAAGAATAATGTGTAACTCTCAAAATCAAAATAGTCTTGCCCTGTATAGCAGGCTTTCAGAATTGGAGTCCTAATATCCTCTTCATGTAGGGGATATCCTCATTAAATATCAAGGAACAGCCAAAAAGATGCTCATAATCTTGGAACAGGGCCACATTTAAAGACAGAAACCTATAGTCATAGCAGTAAAAACAAGGTATTTCTGATTTCTGTGGGCAAACCTCAATGGGAGCAGGACGTGATGATCACAGTGAGGGAAAAGAGAAATAAGAAAATTCTTAGAGGGATCTTGTGAGCATTAGATATCCTCAGAGAGGAGAACATGAAAAAAAAAAAAATTGTGTTAACCAGGATGATTATGTTCCTTCTGGTGTTTATTGCCATGTACATTCACAGTTTAAAAAAATCCAAATAGGTTGTAGTAGTAGTATGAAAATCTTAAACCTGTTTGTACTTCTTCCTGCAATTTATCTTTGTTCAGAGAGGGGTTGATTTTTCACCAAAGCAAGGAATATATATAAGACACTTCACATTTCAAAACAAAATGTATATGAAGCATACATGTCATCTATCAACCAACAACACAGAACATCTACACCTCAGCTACTGTAGGTATCCTTCCAGCTGACCTTCACTTTCTTAAGCCTGCTGGATTAAGGGAAGCTCTCTGCTTCTTCTGTAAAACCTCCTAACACCCACACTGTTGTTGTTCTTTAGTCTCTAAGTCATGTCCGACTTTTTTGTGACCCCATGGACTGTAGCTCTGGAGTGGGTTGCCATTTCCTATTCCAGAGGATCTTAAACTAGGGATTTAACCATGTCTCCTGTGTCTCCTGCTTGGCAGGCAGATTCGTTACCACTGAGCCCAAAATGCCCACATTGGAAACCATCTAATACATGCTATGGACTTCTGCACACCCCCATCCAGTTGAGTTATATGCTTATCAAGAGTCAGTTATGCTGGTTTCCAAACATGTTTATGCTATAATTTTAACTATGTAAAGTGGTGAGATAGGAGGGGCAAAAGAGACCTGTTAACATACAAATTAAGTAGTTGTATACCTTAGAAAGGGACCATAAAAGTGAGCTCGTGAGAAAAAATTACTATCAAAGTAGGCGTGGACAAGATAACTGTAAAACACTAGGAACAATAATCATAAAATTTTAGGAGGATTTTGCACTTGGTGTGAATCACAAGTATTTAAGTTCTTGCTGCGCTTAAATTGAAAGTAGAAATTGGAGATGATTATTATGGGTGTGGGGTTTTGTCAAATGGAGAACACTGATCAATGAATCCACATTCAAAAAGAAAACCTTAGCATTTCATCAGAAAACTGGTGGGTGACCATAAATGTATGTCTCAGCTTAAAATAACAATTTAAGATACAGAATTAGAGCTGACGTACTGGTCACCCAATTACCAGTCTCAGCAACACTGGATAAGAGAGCTTTTACTGTACCTGCTAGGGATTTTGGAGTCTCTGAGCTGTACTTCTCACTAGAAGCTTGGCTAAATCATTTATATTCAAGAGAGATATCCTAGAAGTAGGTTAGCCATGAATTTCTCTCAGTTCTATCCCTGGGTCAAGTCAGATCCCCAGAAAAGCTACCATTTTGATCTAGATTATGATGGATATTCCCTCACAGAAATATTTTAGCGTTAGACTCTTGACTTTTATCAAGAATCCATAAGAGAGATGATCATATAAAGACTATCTCTGCCTGGTCTGTCAAACTGCTTTTCTAAGCTTTCTGATAGACTATTCAAAGCCTGGTACGTGAAGACCCACAGGGAAGTTTCACTCCATGTTAAATGCCTGATGGCAGCCACATGAGAAGTGTGAGAGACGAAGGGAAGGGAGGGAAATCACAGCCTTGGACATAACTGTCTCCACTGATTAATTATAAAGCTCCTCTTTCCTTCTGCTTTAACATGTTTTCATGTGGATTTATGAATTTTAAGGGTTGATAAACCTAATTAATATGCATTATTTAACCTCAACCATACATACAACTAATTTTAATTTATATCAGTTTTAATTTAAAAAAAAACAATTTTTTTCAGCTTCAACAGTTAACATTTTCCAAACATTTCCACTTTATTGCCCCGACTTAATTTTTATCTTTTGAAAATTTATTTAGCTTCAGTTCAGTCACTCAGTCATATCCGACTTTTTGCAACCCCGTGAATCGCAGCACGCCAGGCCTCCCGGTCCATCACCAACTCCCGGAGTTCACTCAAACTCATGTCCATCGAGTCGGTGATGCCATCCAGCCATCTCATCCTCTGTCATCCCCTTCTCCTCCTGCCTCCAATCCCTCCCAGCATTAGGGTCTTTTCCAATGAGTCAACTCTTCCCATGAGGTGGCCAAAGTACTGGAGTTTCAGCTTCAGCATCAGTCCTGCCAATGAACACCCAGGACTGATCTCCTTTAGGATGGACTGGTTGGATCTTCTTGCAGTCCAAGGGACTCTCAAGAAAGAGTCTTCTCCAACACCACAGTGAGTAAAATTTTCTTTTTTGTTGTACATTTTTATAAGTTTTGACAAATGCATACAGTTATTTAAGCACCACCAACATCAAGATACAGAAGAGTTGAGACTTCACTGGTGGTCCAGTTGGCTAGGATTCTGCATTCTCAATGCAAGGGTCCCGGGTTCGATCCCTGGTCAGGAAACTAGATCCTGCATGCTGCAACTAAGACCTGGTGTGGCCAAATAAATAAATAAAGTTTCTTTAAAGATACGAAAGAGTTCCATCACTGCAAAACATTTTCTCATGCTGCCTTTCACAGTCAGTGCCTCTGGGAATCCCCAGCGCCTTGGCAAACGTTGATCTGTTCTTTGTCCCTCTATTATTGCCTTTGTCAAATGTCATATAAATAGAATCACATAGCATATAATCTTTTAACTCTGGCTTCTTTCACTCCTCTGAGATTCTGCTTGATTCTACTTGAACATGGTCCATGTCATTGAATGGTCATTCCTTTTTATCGCTCAGTAGTGTTCCATCGTACAGACATACCACCATTTATTTATTGATCAACTAAGTGAAGAACATTTGGATTATTTCCAGTTTGGGTGTTTCTGAATAAAACTGCTGCAATCATTCACATACAGGTTCTGGGGAAAACGTAATTTTCATTTATTTGCAGTAAATACCAAGGAGTAGAAAGTCTGGGTCACATGACAATGATGTATTATGTATTTAGCTTTGTAAGACGCTGCCAAACTGTTTTCCCAAATGACTTTTCTAGTTTGCACTCCAGCCAGTATGAATAGGAATCTCTGTGCCTCCTTGCCAGCATGTAGTACTGTTAGCTTTTATTTGTTTTAGCCATTCTAAAAGCATATAGAGGTATTTCATGTTATTAATTTGAATTTCCCTAATGACTAAGGATCGGTGAAGGCAATGGCATCCCACTCCAGTACTCTTGCCTGGAAAATCCCATGGATGGAGGAGCCTGGTAGGCTGCAGTCCATGGGGTCGAGAAGAGTCAGATACGACTGAGCGACTTCACTTTCACTTTTCACTTTCATGCATTGGAGAAGGAAATGGCAACCCACTCCAGTGTTCTTGCCTGGAGAATCCCAGGGATGGGGGAGCCTGGTGGGCTGCCGTCTATGGGGTCACACAGAGTTGGACACAACTGAAGTGACTTAGCAGCAATGACTAAGGATACTGAGCATCTTTTTATGTGTTTACTTTTCATCCATATCTCATCTTCAGTGAAGTGTCTGGTTAAGTGTTTTGCTTAATTTTTGTTATTTAGTCATTTGTTTTCTAAATGTTGAGTTTTGAGAGTTCTTTGTATTTTCTGAATAAGTGTCTCTTGTCAGGTGCATAATTTGAAAACACTTTTTCCAGTCTGAGGTTTGTATTTTCAATTTCTTAACAGTGTTTTTCTGGAGAAGGCAATAGCACCCCACTCCAGTACTGTTGCCTGGAAAATCCCATGGACGGAGGAGCCTGGTAGGCTGCAGTCCATGGGGTCGTGAAGAGTCGGACACGACTGAACTGACTTAGCAGCAGCAGCAGCAACAGTGTCTTTCACAGAACAATCTAAAAAAATTATTGATGAGCTTCAATTTATCGATCCTTTATGAATCATGATGTTGCCTTGTTTAAAATCTCTTTGTCTGATCCAAAAGAACAAGGACTTTCTCCTGTGTTTTCTTTTAAAACTTTTGCAGTTTTATGTTTTATATAAAGGTCTGTGATCCATCTTGAGCTAAGTTTTGTAAAAAGTATGATGAATAGGCTGAGTTTATATTTTTGAACACAGATGTCTAATTGTTCAAGCTCCATTTAAAGTTGATTTGCATTGTTTTAAAAAATCAGTCAAATCTAATTTTAATGATTATTTATAATATTAGAAAGTTTGAAAAATTCAGGAGAGTAAAAAAGAAATAAAATTACTCAAATATCATCAAAGAATAACTGCTAATTATGTTTTAGTATTTTTCTTGTTTTCTAAATGCCTATAACTGTACTATATAAGTTAAATGATAAGTATTTTTACCATAATATGTCCATGCAGAATTTAGAAATTAAAGAAAAAAGGACAAATATATCTTGAATATATACATTGTTCTTTTGTCTACATATTTAATAAAATTTTACCACTTATAAATTTTTTTACATTAACAAGTCTAGGATATAATGTATCCAATCCTTTATGATTAGTTTATTTTCCATTTTTTGCCAGTTATAAATAATACTGTCAAATAATGTCATAAAATTTACAAATATATCTCTTAATTTCCTTAGTGTCAATTTCTAGAGGTGAAATGTGGGTCAAAGAGTATTACTATAATGACTTCCAGAAAGATTGTACTAAGTGATTTTCTTCAGATTGTCTGGGAAGCAGACACTAAGATGAAGTTAGGTGTGCCAGATATTTATTGGTGAAGACATTTGTGAAGAGTTAGGGAGCGAGGGGGTTCCCAGGTGGTGCTAGTGGTAAAGAACCTGCCTGCCAATGTAGGAGACATAAGAGATGCAGTTTGATCCCTGGGTCTGAAGACCCCCTGGAGGAGGGCATGGCAACCCACTCCAGTATTCTTCTGGAGAATCCCCATGAACAGAGGAGCCTAGTTGACTATGGTCCATGGGGTCGCAAAGAATTGGACACAACTAAGCGACTAACACACACACAAGGGAGTGAGAGCAGAAGTACAAAGGAAAAGATTTCAGCAGGACTGACACCTATGAAAGAGGTGTGGAGGGAAGTAGGAATGGGTGAGCAGAGCCTCAGATTGCAGTGCAGCACTGGAAAAGTCTTAGCCAGGTCCATGAGCAGCCCCTGAGCGAAGAAGTCCTGCACTGGAAGGAGTGGCTGGGTTCTAGTGGCCCACTGTGCTCAGTCACCAGCAGGGAGCTCTGCAGAATGTGGCGCTGCATGCACAGCTGGGTGGACCCCATAAGTAGAGCACCAGAGGCCTTGAGCTTGCTGCACTGCTCACAGCACATTCTCTCCCCGGGGGCTACCATATTTACTTCCCACCAGAAGAAGGCAATGGCAACCCACTCCAGTACTCTAGCCTGGAAAATCCCATGGACGGAGGAGCCTGGTAGGCTGCAGGCCATGGGGTCGCTAAGAGTTGGACATGACTGAGCGACTTCACTTTCGCTTTTCACTTTCATGCATTGGAGAAGGAAATGGCAACCCACTCCAGTGTTCTTGCCTGGAGAATCCCAGGGACAGGGGAGCCTGGTGGGCTGCCGCCTATGGGGTCGCACAGAGTCGGACACGACTGAAGTGACATAGCAGCAGCAGCAGCAGAAGGATGTTAACTTACTCTTAAAGCATGGCCAGTGTATCTCATTTGAAAATAGTATCTCATTTTCTTTGTCAGATGCAGTGCAAATACAGTTCCTTAGTTTATTCTTTGTCAATCTTTTCTCTGCTAGTTCATCTTTTGATTTTTTTTTTTTACTTATAAAGAGCTTTCCTAAGTCAAAATCAGAAATATTTTCATGTATTTTTCTGTTCATTCTATTTTTAAATGATTTTTTCCTTTTTACTTCTTGTTCTAGTATATAATCTATAGCAGGCATCCATTTATTTCTAAATATTAACCAATTTTCATAGCACTATTTTTATAAATAATTTATACTCTTTCTCTCTTCTAATATGCCACATTCATCAGCAGCTTCTTATCTCTTGTATTCAGATGATATGTTAGCCAAAGAGTTGAAAGGTCAGAGTGGACCCCTGTGTATCACACATCTTACCCAAAGCCAAGCTTTACAAGTTATACACAGGGTTCTGTCAAAAACCCATCACAGACGATGCCTATTCACTTTTGGAAAAACCTGAGTCCATCAGATGCAGCTTCCCAGAACTGCCCCTTTTTCCTGCATTAGGATATGTTTTGGTTTCAGACTAACAACTGAGTTCTAAACAATTTATGTGAACATGCTGTTCTTACACACACACACACACACACACACAAAACCATCATTTTGATTTTGGGGTTCCCAGTTTTACATTTTTTTAGTTAGAAAATGCTCATATGACTACTTCCCAATCTCTAGCCAGCCATGCCCCCATCAAGCCATAAACTGCTGGTTTATTTATAATACACAGTCTAGACAGCCCAGGTCTATGCTGCCAAAAAATGTTAGTATTTTAGATAGGGACTCTTGGGTATCTTTCTACTAATAAATACCATTACCATTAGCAAGTGGCTCTGGCTGAGGTCAATCGCTTTCCCCTAGTGAGGAGGGCAGGAATCCCAGACCCGCTGTTAACTCTTTACTTCCCATGTTAGCTTGATGGTAAATCACTTGATTTGCCACTAAAAGGTAACATACACAATTACTTTTGTACCCAATTTACATGTTTCTTCCAGCACCATGAATTGAATACTCTGAATTTTACCACTAGAATTCATCAGCATCTATAACATCACATTTTCATCACAAAAAATTAATGAATAATGCAAATCAAAACTACAATGAGCTATCACTTCACAACAGTCAGAATGGTCATCATCAAAAAGCCTACAAACAATAAATAAATGCTGGAGAGAATGTGAAGAAAAGACAGCTCTCCTACAGTGTTGGTGGGAATGTAAACTGGTACAGCTACTATGGAGAACAGTATGGAGGTTCCTTAAGAAACTAAAAATAGAGCTACCGTATGACCCAGCAATCCCACTCCTGGGCATGTATCTGGAGAAAATCATAATTCAAAAAAGATACTTGCACCCTAGTGTTCATAGCAGCACTATTTACAGTAGCCAAGACATCAAGTAACCTACATGTCCATCAACAGGTGAATGGATAAAGAAGATGCGGCACATATATACAAAGGAATATTAGTCAGCCTTTACAAAGAATGAAAGCATGCCATTTGCAGCAATATGGATGGACCTGGAGATTATCATCTATCAAGTGAAGGAAGTCAGACAGAGAAAAACAAACCTCATATCATATCATTTATATGCAGAATCTAAAAAAAAGTATACAAATGAACTTATTTGCAAAACAGAAACAGACTCACAGACTTAGAGAACAAACTTATGGTTCCCAGGAGGGAAGGGTGGCAGGGAGGGACAGATTGGGAGTTGGGGATTGACATGTACACACTGCTATATTTAAAACAGATAAGCAACAAGGACCTGCTATATAGCACAGGGACCGCTGCTCAGTACTCTGTGATAAATGGGAAGCAAATTTGACAAAGAATAGATGCATTTATAAGCGAATCACTTTGCTGAACACCTGAAACTAACACAACATAGTTAATAAACTATAATATAAAAAAAGGAACTGAAAAAATAAAGTTATTAAGAAGCATGTGATGCTTGTCTCTTGTACACACCCATCCCTGTATGGCCTCATACAGCTCTGAAGTCAGTGTTTGGGGAGAATTCCTGTATCTCATTCCAGACATCTCCTTCCATGTGGAAGTCCTTTCACTGATGTCCTATTTCTGATCCATAACAGGAGGCACATCCCCACATTGGAATGTCATAATAGTTAAATGGAAAATGCTTTGAGTATATATGATATATCTAGAAAAATATAACTCTTACAAGAGAACATGTCTTAAAACATAGAAAGTCTACTTAAGTGTGGCCAAATACTCAAAGAGCTTTATCAATTCAGTTCAGTCACTCAGTCGTGTCTGACTCTTTGTGACCCCATGAATCGCAGCACGCCAGGCCTCCCCTGTCCATCACCAACCCCTGGAGTTCATTCAGACTCACGTCCATCGAGTCAGTGATGCCATCCAGCCATCTCATCCTCTGTCATCCCCTTTTCCTCCTGCCCCCAATCCCTCCCAGCATGAGTCTTTTCCAATGAGTCAACTCTTCCCATGAGGTGGCCAAAGTACTGGAGTTTCAGCTTTAGCATCATTCCTTCCAAAGAAATCCTGGGCTGATCTCCTTCAGAATGGACTGATTGGATATCCTTGCAGTCCAAGGGACTCTCAAGAGTCTTCTCCAACACCACAGTTCAAAAGCATCAATTCTTCAGCGCTCAGCTTTCTTCACAGTCCAACTCTCACATCCATACATGACCACTGGAAAAACCATAGCCTTGACTAGACGGACCTTTGTTGACAAAGTAATGTCTCTGCTTTTCAATAGAAAAGCATAGGTCAGTCATAACTTTCCTTCCAAGGAGTAAGCGTCTTTTAATTTCATGGCTGCAGTCACCATCTGCAGTGATTTTGGAGCCCAGAAAAATAAAGTCTGACACTGTTTCCACTGTTTCCCCATCTATTTCCCATGAAGTGATGGGACCAGATGCCATAATCTTCGTTTTCTGAATGTTGAGCTTTAAGCCAAGTTTTCACTCTCCACTTTCACTTTCATCAAGAGGCTTTTGAGTTCCTCTTCACTTTCTGCCATAAGGGTGGTGTCATCTGCATATCTGAAGTTATTGATATTTCTCCTGGCAATCTTGATTCCAGCTTGTGCTTCTTCCAGCCCAGCGTTTCTCATGATTTATAACTGTAAGCAAAGGACTTTCCATCCTATTTACTTTGCATAAGAAGCTTTAGTATAAAAGTACTAGACAACTCAAGAGAATTAACATATAGCAGAAAAACACACTGAAAAATAATCATCATTTTAGAGCCAAAAATAGGGCAATGACAAGAATTTTTCACAAAGGGTCACCCTCTGGACAAGTAAAATGGAGGAGGAGTCACTCTGTGGGCATGCGCACAATACAAGGCTTATTCTAGGAAAAATGTCTGCTGGTAGAATAGAACCGTATTATCTATAGTTTGTGTATTGATTACTTAGCCAGATTGTGAGATGTTTGGGGAGCTTTACTGTGGTAGTTTCAGCAAAGACAGAAACATTTCACTGTAAATCAGACAAAATTCTTTCAACTACAAGGCACAGAAACCTGCACTAGACTAGTTTAGGCCAAAAAGAAAATTAATTGGTGCAATAACTCTATGAAAGAGTTGAAGTCAGATGTAGGAAGGATAAGGAGGTCCCTGTCCATTCAAGAATAACTTTCAGAATAATTGGATCCAGAACTTAAACACCATGAGGAGTTCATCCCCTCACTTAGGACCAGCTCCCTCCACCTGGAGAGAAAGTGTAAAAGAAAAAAATCCCAGAGAAAGAACAGACTTGTTCCCATCTCTCAGTTAATCAGTTGGGGGCAGGCAATGGGTTCTATGATGAAACAACTTAAGTCTGCTGTCCACCTCTGTTAATTACTGTGTGTAGGGAAGCAGGGTCATGAAGGAAAATGCCAGATCTGTAGGAGCTGCATGGGTGGAGCAAGGAGAGGAATTGTTGCCAGGAGGTCTGTGCTCAACAAACATGGCAGGTGTGGAGGGTGGAGAAAAGGGTACTCCCTCTATGCCTCCTGTAAAGAACAGAGAAGAGGGGAGGGCAGAGACCTTGAAGTCATGGTCGTCAATCACTATTTTTAAGTTCCGAGTTTAATTTCTGTAGACAAAGTCTTTGGTATCTCTATACAACAGGTAGACTTTGAGTATGTAAAAAAAAAAAAAAAGTTTGAATATGGCTCTGCTTTCAGAAATGTGAAAAAGATAATGCTTCAGACACCCCTGACTCTCTACTACTTCTGTTAGTAGCACAATTATGTGTATACAGTAATAATGTTTAATATGTAGTACTTTTTAAATGGTTGACTTATCCTTCATTTAACAAGTACAAAGCCAATGTGTCAGGCACTGTATCAGGCACTGGGGCACAGAAGTGAACAGGTCAGAGCCCCTGCTTACTCTGCAGTGGGAGATGGAGAGCAGCTAACAGGTGATAATATCTCAGTAACACACACGTCATCTGAAGGGTAAACATAGGGTGTATTGTACTTCACAGGGATGGATGGCACTTAATGCAGATTAGGGATTTTAGGGAGAATCTGCCAAAGAAAATTATGTTGCTCTCTGAGACTTTAAATAAGTATAGGAGTTGGAGAGGATAAATGAATTGAGAAAAGTGTGGCAGCCAGTGGAAGAGCAGGTGCAAAGGCCCTGAGATGCAAGAAATGATGTCACGTCTTAGAACTGAAAGTAGTTTTAATATAGGGCTGTAGCGTAGTAATCAATGAGCAGAAGAGAGAGATTAGACTGAACACGTAATCTAGAACCATGTTGTAAGCCATATAAGCAGTTGAATTTTATCCTAAAGGTAATGGGGAGCCATTGAACAGTTTTAAGCAAGGAATAATATGATCAAGTTGGCATTTTAGAAAGTTTACTCTGGAGGTAGGGGGCTGGATCAATATGTAGAAGGATGTGGAGCTCATCCCCTCTCATGAATCTGTCAATTATACATATATATATACATATATATATATATATACACACACACACATACACACACACACATATGGAATGATTCTCACAGAGTACTTGTGGGAAGTTCACTTTGGCCCTACTGTGGAGAATAACTTGGAAGGAGGTCTAAATTTAGGAAGATGTTGGTGTGTGGTTTATGTAGTGATGTTAAACTGAACTCTGTTAATGTAGTGAAATGGAAATAAGCAGAGGAAACTGAGTATAACTCAGAAGGTAGAATCAAAGTGGTTAACTGCATCTGAGGAAAGAAAAGGGAATGCATTAAGAATAACCCATAAAATTCTGGCTTGGTCATATGATTGATCAGGGGTATCAGTCATTGAGGTAGGGAATACAGGAGGAAAAGATTTGAGGGCAGGGTAATAACATTGAACTAGGAACACCTTTGGGAAATCAAAATGGAAATGCCTAATGGCTGTTAGATACGTGGACCTGGACTTCAGTAAGTGGACTGCACTGAAAGTATATGTTACAAGTATAAAGGGAAGTAGTGGGAACAGGTAAGGTGGGTCATGGAGAGTGTATAATATAATGTGAGGTGATGAGTGCCAGGGCAGGATCTTGAGGGACATCAAAATTAAGGACAGACAGATAGGAGAGCCAGAACAGGGACTAACAAGCAACACCCTGAGAGGTAGGAGTGAAACCAAGTGAAACAGCGTAACAGGAGCAAGGATGAGAATGTCAAGGGAAAGGAAACCAAGAATGGGGAATGCTCCAGAGAGGTCATAAAATCATGAAAAATAGTCCATTAGACTTGATAGCAGGAATAATAGGGACCTTGGAAAGGGTGTCAGGGCAAAGGGGAGGAGAGAGATTGAATCAAGTGGTTGAGAGATTAGAAATAAAGTGAATACACACATCTTTGAAGGAACTTTGACTGTAAAGGGAAGGACAGAGAGAGGCAGGTACTGGAAGGGGACACGGGATGAAGAATTCTTTTAAGCTGGAAGAACCTTCAATATGTTTATTCTAACTTTCATACAGTAACAACAGAATTTTTTGTCATATGAGGTGGAACAGTGAGTTAATACACTCATCTTAAGTGTATAGTTTATGCAGTTCCTACATGTGAATACACCTGTGAACCACCATCTACATCGACATGTAGAACATTCCCAGCACCCCAAAAATTCCCCTCATACCTTTTCTCACTCAACCTCATTCCCCAATGCTAAATAACCACTATTATAGGTATCACCATAGATTACTTTTATCAGTTCTTAAAGTTCATGCAAATGAAATCATACAGCATATCTGTGATATGTATCCATGTGTTGCATGTAGGATGAATTTCTTAAATTGAGTATAATATTACATGGTAGGAATGTACCATGGTTTATCCACTTTCCAGCGTGGGGCTATTACGAATAAAGCTGCTATGAATATTCTTGTATATGTTTTGGTAGACATACATTTTCCATTCTCTTGGGGAAATGCTGAAGAGTAAATGCCAGATCATAGACTAAGTGTGTATTTAGTTTGAGTAAATAGAGCCATGTGTTTTTTTGAAAGGAGGTAGTACCAATCACACTCCCAAGATCAACACATAGAAATTCCTCTCACCAAAGCTAGGTATTGGCTGTCTTTTTAATTTTAGCTTTCTGGTGAGCAGACATTTTGAAAGTCAGGTTTCCTGAGGTTACAAACCACAGCTTCTCAGCTGGTACTCATAAAAATTTCAAAGCATTTTATCTTAAGTATTTCCCATCATTGGCTACTGCCCCTCAGTAAACCAAATCTAATATTAAAAACAGGTAAACATAAGTCAGGATGTTTCATAAGAAAAAAGTAATTTAATTCTCCTTTAAAGTTAGCTAAATTATAACATAATGATCAGGAAAATCCTGTCAGAAAGAATCTTAGTCCTAATTATGAAGATGTTGGAAATATTGCCATCCAATGTACTAGTAAGAACAGAGTGGTTTCTGATGATAAAAATTATTCACTGATACATCAATTCCAATTTACATTCTGTATAAGTAGTAAGTTTGGAGATAATGGCTCTGTTTCCTCATTTTCATTTAAATGAACTATATTTGAAATCATCACTCACTATGATCAGAATTATAGACTCTGCTATTTTGAAGAATACTAGTGAGTCTTTTGGGGGGAAAATAATGAAATAGAATAAATGGTGGACATAAAATTGAATACTGATTATTTTGTAATCACAATCTTTCCCTCTCTTTGATGCAGTTTCTATTTGATTCAATATCTGAAATCTGACAAAGAAAATAACTGTATGACACAAAAATAACGTTACCTGTATGATGTATGGTTGCTTTCCATAAAAGCTTGTTCATGTTAGTATTACACACAGGATTGGTTGTCAATAGCATCACCTAATAATTTACTTAATTCTCTCAAGTGTCATGGTAGATCTATTAAGGAATCTGTTCAAAATCTTACCAAAATAAGAAGGGTTACAGATTTAAGTGTAAAACTTGATAAAAGCACTGGAAAATAATAGAGATACACTTTCATATAATTGTAATGGGAAAGGCCTTTCTAAAAATAACATGAAAGCCAAGACCACATGTAAAATGTTTGACACATTTAAAAAGTTTAAAGTTTTAAACTTGTATATGTGAGTAAAATAATATCACATAGTAATAGACACATTCAGAATGTGAAACATTTTACTGGACAGCTGTTCTGGTCTCTTCAAAAATGTCAGTGTCGTGGGAGAAAAAAGATAAGGGACTGTTGTAGATTAAAAAGAGACAAAAAAGACCTAACCTGTATGATGAGCCCTCACTTATTCCTGGTTTAAATTTTTTTTTTAAGTTTTTAAAAACTATTGACAAAATTTGAAAACATTATTAGATACTATTAAGAATGCTTTGTATTAACTATAAAGTTAATTTCTTAATTTCTATAGCTGTTTATTTTGCAATTAAAGGGAAAACATACTAAGAAAAATATACTGAGAAAAATATTTTCAACAAATGTTTTTGAAATAAGATAATAACTTACTTTTATGACTTTAACAAATTAGTAAAAAATATAAATACTTTGTGAATAAACTAAGCAAAGGATGCAAAATTACAAATAATGAAAGGAGAAGTGATCAGAAAACTTATGGAAACATTTTCTAATTTCTTGGTAATCAAAGAAGTGAAAATTAGGTTGTCAAGATCAAAAAATTATAAATCTATATTATCATAAATAGCTGGTAGAGAACATGAATCAGTTTAAAGTTGATGGATGTCTATTTAGCAACATTTATTAAAAGCCCTAAAAGTATTCCTGCCTTTCATATAGTGCCTGTTGGCCATTTGTATGTCTCTTTTTGAGAAATGTCTCAGCATTATTTTTCATCAGAGAAAGACAAATCAAAATCATGATGAGATATCACTTTACATCTGTTACTATGGCTAGTATCAAAAGACATGGAAATAATCTAATTATCTATGGATGCATGAACAGATAAAGAAAATGTGACATGTAACATTTACTTATCATATATACACATATGGGGCTTCCCCAGTGGCTCAGACGGTAAAGAATCTGCCTGCAGTACAGGAGACCTGGGTTTGATTCATGGGTCGGAATGATCCCCTAAAGAAGGAAATGGCAACCCACTCCAGAATTCTTGCCTGGAGAATTCCATGGACAGAGGAGCCTGGTGGGCTACAGTTCATGGGGTCGCAAAGAGTTAGACACCACTGAGCAACTAACACTTAGACTTAGTATAACACACACACACACACACACACACACACACACACATAAAGGAATATTCAGCATCAAGAAAGAAAGAAGGAAATTCTGCCATTTACAACAACATTGATGAACCTAGAGGACATTATGTTAAGTAAAATAAGCCAGCCAGTATTCTTGACTGGAGTATGCCATGGACAGAGGAGCCTGGTGGGCTATATAGTCCATAGGATCTCAAAGAGTCAGACACGACTAAGTGACTAACACTTTCACTAACATTCAGACCATAGTTTGAACATTCCTCATCTTATAAAACAAACACACTTTTAAATATATTAAACATGAAGCGGTCTAAACCTATCAAAATAATATTTTGCAATGCAATTAGATGAGAGTAAAATCATATCAGCAATTTCTCAAACCAAATGCTCACTGAAATGATGTTTTATTTTGTTGAAACCCCAGTCTTTACCATCTAGTCTCTGTATTGAGCTTTCCATCTGTCACTCTCATTCTAAAAGTGCCCCCTTTGGCCAACATAGTAGTAAAATGTATTTAACCTGACATCCTCATATTAAGTTCATTAGTGTGCTCAAGCAGTATCAAGTTAGTATCTCCATGTCTGATATCTTACAAACTTGATCTTTTCTCTTGACTCAGAATCTGAATATGGACCTTTGTCAAGTATTTTGGTTTTTAGTCAAAGCATCTCTTCATCTCTTATCTACAGAATTAATTTTCCTTATTTTAAAGTATGTCTTAAAGCAAATTACCTACACACACTATAAACTATGCTTTTGATGATCACAAAATATTGATAATGTGGTCTAACATAAAAAGTATACTCCCTAAATAGAAGTTCCCCAGATTACATTTTAATGTATACATATCAGAAAATTTCCTTTTTCTTATTTTTAACTCCCTTTTTTCTATCAATTCTGATTACTTTTCCTAAGCAGTATTTTCTGAATAGCCTTCCAAAATTAATTCAGTTTTAAGCCTGTATTAGCTATCTATACTCCTGACATTTTTGGACTATTTGGCCTTTCATGTAGAATGTATTTTACTGCATTCCAGGAGGTGGGGCAGGGATCCTTTTTCTTTTCCTTTTTTTTTTTTTAAATCTTCCCTCCTGCCCTTATTTTTTTGTCTTTGCATTAATTTCTCAAAAAAGCAGGATTTTTCTTTGCTTTTGCAAAATGAAAATTTTAAAATATAATTGGCCTAATATTCATTTTTAATTTCTTCTTCACATGAAGCAGTTATGTGACCTGACTCAACATAATCAAGAATCAGAATTTCTGATTATTAAGTTTTAATTTCTTCACTATTAATTTCTTCTATGCATGAGGCAGCTATGTGACCTGATTCAACATAATCAGGAATCAGAATTTCTTCTCTGTGTTCTACATCAACTTCTCTCACTTGGGTCTGAATTTAATCTGAGGATTTTTCTAGACTTTTAAATGTTGCTTTTTTTCTTTTAACGTGTCTGTTGACTATTTTATTTGGAGCCTTTTAATTCTGTTTTGAAGTAACATGGTACTGGTACTCAGATAATTTTAAATCAGAGTATTTTTGTTTCAAGTCTCATTGTTCAAAGAGAAATAAATGATCAGGATTCATACTCTCTTAATGATGGATTCCATGGAAGAATCAATGTCAAATTCAAACCTGTAAACATAACACTTTAATGCTAGTTCTATATTAATGACTCTCTGACACTCTTTTTTTTTTTTTTGGTCTTCTCTTTTTGGAGCTTCACAGTTAGTTTTACAGATGACCTAGTATTTGCTGAATTTATAAACCTTCCTCCCTTCCTCTATCTTTCCCACCCTCCCTTCTTTTCTTCCTGTTTTCGAAACGGCAGCCACACAGCACGCCTGTATCCAGTGTTTCCTGTCATAGAAAGAGCCTGGATTTTGGAGGCAGTGTTCTAGTCTGAAGCTCAGTAGTTCTATGACCCCTGAGAAAGTAACCCAAACTTGGTTTCTTCATCTTTAAAATGTTAATAATGACAGAGAATATATATAAGATCGGGTGAGATAATTTGTGTCTTCTGTGTTAGAAAACACAAAGTTTCTCGCACAGGGCTAGACAACTCTAAAGTGTCAGATAAGATGTTTAAAATATGACAAACACCCTTTTAAATGTCTGAGAGCGCAAGAAAGATCAGAGAGATCTCCAGGGTCAAAAAATGAAGAAAGAATTCCAAGTGGGGTGGTAGGTAGCATGGACTGATCTGATGGGTTACCTGGGGGAGTTTGCTAGTTCCATTATCAAGGAGCTTGCAGTTTGATGGTTTTATGGGGACAGGAATTAGAAATGAGATATCCACCTAGAAAGTCATGAGCTGAAAGTCTACTCTTTGATCCTCCAGATTCACTCTTTTCCACCCTATATCACTGGGGTCTCTTGCTCTGTGTCTTCTAACTGAGCTTAGTCAACAGGAAACCCTGGCAAAAACCTGGAGAAAGGTGAAATCAAGGTATCTATTCTCCTGTTTCCCTCCCTATGAGGTCATTTTGAACTGACTGTGTCCCATAAAACCAAGTCACCTGTTCTTTCCAAGGAAGCTGCACTGTACCACTCTCTCCTCTCAGGTCCCAAGAACCTCTCTGTCCTCTCATGACTTAGTGCCGATGAGTGGTGCTCTGCAGTCAGCCTTAAGTTCCCATTTACCACCCACACCTTTTTATTTTAATCAATCCTATGTAAATAAATGCTTCTCAAACCGTCCATTTGCTTCCTATTAGGATTCTGATAAAAAAAAACAAAATACTCAAAGGGCTACAAGTTTAGTGAAAAGGTAGTCCAAGGAAAATGTACCACCAAAACAAGAAGAATAACTGGGACGTTTACATGACTTGTTCTCCTAAGAAATTATAATTACATTTTACACTACTATTATAGCCCCAAAACAATATTTCTCAGGAATCTACAAAGTCCTGTGGAAAATGAGATCACAGGTTTAAATTGTAAGACACAAAGAACCTCACAAAGGTGAGGTAACATGCAAAATAAACAGTAGGGTTTTAACCCTCCAAGAACTTTAGTTAATAGCATTATCTGATAATGACTTCGAGTAAGCATGTCTTAAATCATTAAAGGTACAAAAAGAAATTAAAAACATGGGACAAAAGAGGGTATGTAGAAAGACTGAGTATATTTGTAAAAGAAATCATTCCAGAAGTGAAAAATATGATCCTCAAAATGAAAACCTAATGGATAGATGATATACAGCTAAAAAGAGATAAGCAGAGAGGATCTAAGGAAAATGACAAGAATGCAAGAGAGAAAAGTATTAAGGCTAGAATGAGATGGCCCAATATATTTCTCGTAGAAGTATTAGGAAGAGGAAATAGATTGGAATGATACCATAGGATCCCATGGAAAAAGGAAGACCTTAAGAGCAACCAGCAAGAGAAGACATTACCTACAGAGGAACTACAATTAAGCTGAAAGTGGGTTTCTCCACAACAAAAATTGAGGCCAGATGCTAATGAAATACAATGTATAGCAGATCATAGACACTCAGCAAATAAGCAAAAAAAAAAATCTTGCAACACCTCTCAGTGGAGTGTTTCCTCATGAATTGAATGAGCTTCATATTTTATACAAACATATTTGTCTTTTGGCTCAGTGTAATCACTGTTTGCATCTTTCTTTGTTTTAATACTAATTTTATACAGTCAAATCTGTTAATTTTAACTAAAGTTGTATTAAACCTCAAACAAGAAACTGTAAGTAAAAATGCAGAAATATTTTAATGCTTATTTAAAAATACAATGGAAAAATCGTACTGAAATTCTAGGAGATACAAATTAGAAAATATATATATATATATATAAATTTAGTAGGAACTGTGGCCAGAAGAAATGAAACATATTGCATGGGATTTATAGTGAAGACTTCAGCCAAAAATGGGCAAAGGGCATAAACACACAATTGCAATGAGCAAAAACAAAGGAAAATATTCAACTCTGCTAATATAATAGTCGAAAAAGCACATGGTAAAATGATATATAGAGTTTTTCACACTGTAAATTAGCAAAATGTCAAAAAATGATTACATCCAGTTTTGGTAGTTCAGTGGTGAAATTGGTATGCTTATAATAATGCTGGAAGCATAGAAATTTAGATTTACATAATTAAAATTAAAAATTCAGGAAGGGTTGGGAGTTTGGGATTAGAAGATGTCAACTATTGTATATAGGATGGATAAACAACAAGGCCCTAATGTATAGCACAGGGAACTGTACTCAGTATCCTGTGATAAACCTTAGTGGAAAAGATTATGAGAAAGAATGTATATGTGGCATAATTGAATCACTTTGCTGTAAAGCAGAAATTAATACAACATTGTAAATCAATTATGCATCAATAACATTTTTAAAAAATTAAAAGTTCAGTTCCTCAGCCACACTAGTCTACTTCAGGGCCTCAGCAGCCACATGAACTGACTGGCTACCACACCATTCAGCGCAGAAGACTATTTCCGTCATTGCAGGAAGTTCTGAAGAACAATGCCGCTCTAGAAGACAGACATAGGAGGAGAATTGATGGTTGGTTGAATATGTAACACTTTCCTTGTACTTGATGCCAAATTGTTCTCCAATGAGTCTCCCATTGCTACTTGCTACACTGCTCCAATTCCTCTTAAACACTTGGTATTTTCAGACTTTCATTTTCCTATCTAATGGGTATAAATTAATAGAGCTCACTGATTTAAATTAGCATTTTCCTGATTACTAATGAGGTTGAGGACTTTTAAAGGATTGTACTTTTATATTTCCTCTTCTGTGAGTTTCGTACTCAAATTTTTCCCTCATTACTGTGTTGAAATTATTTAACATGAGAAAGTATTTATGATAAAATGATAAGTTTAAAAAAAAAGAAAGGAACACAAAATTGGCCTATGATTATTTTAAATGAGTAAAAGCAAAAATCTAGATAGTCAAAGTTTGGGGAATTTGTCACAAACGTTAAGTTAGATACAGTAAGATGTGGGATTTGAGAATTATTTGTTTTTCATCTAAAAATGATTTTAACGTTGTCATAATACTGTTTTCTCATTTTCAAAGAGCAAACAAATGTAATATTGCTTGATGCTTGGGGAAATTGCCTGACAACTTCTGACTAAATCTTCGTCTTGGCTCCGTGTAGACTGAGTGATTCTTTTTCTTTGTTCTTGCTATTATTTTTGACATTGTTCCTTTCTGGTGGAACACTGCATGCCTGACCTGAAATCTCTGTGTGTGCCTGTGTGTGTGTGTAAGAAGCAAGGATAGAATGGTGAAAAAACATAAACATTTCAAGATTTGTATCCTTAATTAGACAGCATGTTTAAACTGCAGCAGAAATTGCCTTTCGTACTTCACAGTAAAGGGAGATGAATGTGTGTATATCACTCAGAGACTTCACATATTCATGTTTAGAAATGTAACTTAAGCACACACTAGTCAAAGATATCAACTCGAGAAGGGAATAACATTCTTTACAAAGAGGACCAGCAGTGTCTATAAAAAGCAAAACCAAGACAGAGAGAAATGGTCATGTAAAAATTAAGTAGAAGTTAATTCCTGTCCACCCAAACCCCTGGGAAAAAATGGACTGTATTCCATGTTTCACTGCCGCTTTAACAGCCAACACGCATAGCCTTCCACCAGTGAAAGGTAGTTAAGTTTCCAAAGAGAGTTGTCCCCACTGATCCTTTCCCTGTGTCTTCATGTCAGCCAGGCTTTTATTCTTCCATTTCCTGCCTGGATTTCCAGTTTCCCTGGTACCCTCCACTGAGGAATGTTCCCCACCCTCATGCAAGTGCTCTTTGCAGTAGGTCCAGAGAGCACAACCAGGATTTTTACCTTTCGTGAGGACAGATAGGAGCTGTATTTTAACTTCGTACTGAGACTGCAGGCCCCAGTCCATGCTGCAGCTTCCTGTCTCTCAAGCAGTTTCCATCAGCCATAGGCATGTTGGGTTTCTGTTATGAATCTCTGGGATATTAGTAATGTGAGCTGAAACATACTTTTGTGTGTTCCCTACCTTTCCCACTAGCTTCCAAATAAGCAAGAGGCAGAGGTTATCCTCCTCGCCTTTGCTCAGAATTGTTTCACTTCCCAGTCATCTCAGCATTTGAGTGCTTCACTAACTCATCCACTAATTTGTAAAGTCGCTGCATTTCCTTTGATTTGCAATAAAATGTCAGTTCATATTAAGAGTGTTGTGACGTGAGTTCAAAGATAAGAAATGAAAGAAGGCCAAAATGAAGCCAAACTTTTAAAACAGGATGTTTTTAAAATTAGGATAAAACCTTGCCCAGTAAAACCTGGAGAGCCAACCAAACAGGATTTGCAACTTGAATGCACACCCTCCAGGAGGCCTCTCAGAAGAATCTGCCAAGCCATGTTTGGCTTCTCAGGGGTGCTTGCCATGTGGGGTGCTGTATCACTGCAGTCCTGGGACCTCCCATGGTCTTCCATCTGCTTAACTTTGAGCTAAGGTGTGGGTTTGGATTCCTTAATGTGTATCTGGAATATTATCTGAAAACATTTTTCTTTCTGTGGGCTTGGAATGTACTTAGATGTTTATTGAAGCTTCTCTTTGGCTTAATGGAATCAGCTCCATGGCTGAGTGTTATGATTTGGGGGCACCCTATAGGGTCATCTGCTTTAAATGTCAGCCTTACCATTGGCCAGCATTATTACTCTTCTTTTCTTTGGACACTGGATACTTTCCCTAAGGAGTAAGGCTGTCTTAGGTTAACCCGTTGCTTCTCAAAAGTGTGTTTCCTGAATCAGCTGGGAACTTATTAGAAATCAAGTGATCAGGCCCCAACCCAACCTCTAGGGATGAAGTCCAGCTTTCTGTGGTTTAATAAGCCTTTCAAGTGATTCAAATGCACATTAAAGTTTGAGAACCTCTGGGCTTACCCTCTGGGCTTCAAAGTGTATGCTAGATGATCTGAAGGAAAATATTATAACTTTATATTTTATGATCTCTTTTTCTAATCTTGATTTCTTTATATACTCAGTACATTAATACATTAATGTATCATTATCAACAAATGTATGTACAGTAAGAGTGCATGCTTAATTTTTTTATAGCTAGGGATGCATGGTATGCAAAGTGTGAAGACTGCTTGTTTAAGTATAACTTTTTAAAATTCTTATGGTCTAAGTCAACTGAGCCACTAGCCACCAACAATGTCATATATTTGCATTAATATATTTATCTCACTGCTCACTTCTGAAATGCTTTGCAAATAATTTATAGTGTTCATTTCTCCTCCTGTGCAGAGAGCTCTCACATTTCCAGTAATGTGGTAAAAAGAGGCCTCTGCATTGCATGCTGGAGCCTTTTTCCTTCTCCATGAGCAAAATCAAAATAAGAGAATAGTGACGGCCCCTGAATAGTATCAAGGGCATCTCCCATCACCCCACCCCACCCCTGCCAGTCCATCCATTTTTATGCATCAGGAAAGAGCACAGGAATCCAGAAAGAGGATTCTATTTGCAATATTTAACATGCCCTTTCCCCACTCTCTTTGCTCTGCTTAGATGGAGTGACCCCTGGGGGTTAGGGGACACACAGCACTCTCTGAAGGCTCCCCCGCTCCCCCACATATACCAGCTTGCACTAGCCTGGCATGCCTCCTGTCTTGTACACTTATGCTCCTATTATGTTATGCATTTCTGTGAGCAAAGCAGAAAATATCACGGTGCATTTATTATAAATGGAAAAACTGAAGAACTAGGAGTAGAGCCAACTTAAGTTACAACAATTTAGGGGCTGAACAAAGAAAATGTAGAAAAAAAATTATTTCACTCCTAGCGTAATATTTTACATAAAATATGATTGCGATAACAAGGCGTGAGACCATTGACAAAGGTATAAACACAGCTTGGTCCCTGAGCACTCAGTGAAGCAGTTAAAAGCATAAATACAGGTTTGAGTCTTATCACTCTGTTTACTAATTATGTGACCTTGAGCAAGTTCCTTAACCTCTCTTAAGCTTCATTGCCTTCTATTGGTAAATTAAGGATAAGGACACAGTAAGTACCTCATAGACTATTGGGACAATTAAATGAGATCTAAGTGCTTGGCATGATATCGGGCACCCAGCAACCCCCCAGTAAATGTTCCATTTTATTGCACTTTGTAATCAAATGCCAAGAAATAATAAAGTGAATTCCTATCCTGTGACAGTGAAGCCCACAACCCAGTGTTTCTTCCTAGCTAAAGGTTAATGATCTTACATAATTCATACTATTTTGAAAATTTAAAGTAATGCCTCTATTGGAGAGACTGACCTAAAGATTTGTTAATCACTCTCTCCTCCTGCCCATCTGTCTGTCTGCCTGGAAGAGCTATTTCTGTTCTTGAGCTAACTATTGGCAGGGGTGCAGAGTCCTTTTCTTCTGTTTCACCTAATGGCACATTATACTTCATCATTAAGAAAGGGAAAAAAAATTACATCTAGATCTCCACCACAGAGCCATTAAGTTGAAAACTCGATGGCAATAAAATGATACCACATCAAGGAAGAAATAAAAGACTGCAGGTTTTCTGTCACTGTTCAGAGAAATTAATGTGTCTTAGAGGAGACTTCACAATATGTTATCATCAAATAAAAACACCATAGGATAATAATGGGGGTTTCTATGAACTCTTTTTTAAAAAGTAATGCTTTCCTTTTTTTTTCCCCCAGATCCACCTTTTGTTAATAGAAGGATATGGGTAAATATTATTTGAATTAATAATAGGAAAAAAACCTGTAACAAAATTGTAAAGATGTCTAGGCAGTATGTGCAGAACTGCTTCCCTGGAATACTTCCCTTATTTATCTGTACTTGTTATGACCATATAACTCCCATATATTATTTCACTTAAATCTTTTCAATAATGCTGTGGATTAGGTGTGTTAGTTGCTCCGTTGTGTCCAACTCTTTGCGATACCATGGACTGTAGCCTGTCAGGCTCTTCTGTCCAGGTGATTTTCCAGGCAAGAACACTGGAGTGAGCTGCCATTTCCTCCTCCAGGGGATCTTCCTGACCCAGGGTTTGAACCCAGGTCTTCTGCATTGCAGGCAGATTCTTTACTGTTTGAGCCACAATTAGGTATTACCATCCTAATTCAGTTTTTAAAGCACTGAGAGGTTCAGAAAGTTGTCCAAGATCACATAGTTATAAGTAATGAAATCAGGATCTAATCCCAGAACTGTTCGATGCAGGACCACTTATGCTTTATATGGAGGCTGGAATGTGGCCTTTATGTTAATATTTTTCCTTCTTTAAAAAAACATGAACTACTGTAGTAAAGTGACCTCTACTCCTCCTCTGACTACAGAGTCCACTTTATTACAGTAGTTTTACTACCAACATTCTCCTTCACTGACTTGACCACTCTGAAATTATTAGCCTTGCCCCTATGAGAACACTCCAGGTAGTACATGGATTCACAGGGTCAGCCTCCAGCATCCAGTTTGATTCATATCAACAAACATGGATTGAGAGCTGTGAATGAGCCAGGCATTCTGCTATGTGCTTGCTTGTTTGTTTTGCAACCCCATGAACCATAGCCATGGGGTTTCCCAGGCAAGAATACTGTGGTGGGTTGCCATTATCGTCCCCACTGAATCTTCCTGACCCAGGGATCAAACCCGCATCTCCTACATTGCAGGCAGATTCTCTACCACTGAGCCATCAGGGAAGCCCATTAGGTGCTTGACAAAGAGAAATAATGGATAAGACTTCTGGCTCTTAGTGATATTAATCTGGAAGGAAATATACCAAAACATTAATAATGGATACCTCTGGTATTACTATAAGTCATCTTTTCCTTTTTTACTTAGCTACATAAAATGTGTGTTAAAATGTATTAAAGACAGCTTAAAGGAAAAAAGAAGGCTGCAAAACAAGAAATTCTTAAGAAAATGATCTCTAATTGTGAAATGAGGCTGGTGATGGCAGAACCAGTGCTGAAATTCCAGCCTTCAGCTTCTTACCATCTAGGTGCTACTTTTTAAAACTGCCTTGGGGTACTGTTTAATTGAGAACTTACTATGTTCCCAACAATCTGTTAAGTGCTGGAAGATATAAAGATAAATAAGGTAAACTTTCTGGCCTCAAGGAATTTATAGTCCAATGGGGGAAAAACTCATAAAGGAATGTGAGATATTTCCATGTGTACAGATACTGGTCTCTTCTGTTTGCATAAATCTTTTGCCTTTTTTGTAGAAAATAGCTGTTACATCTGTCTTAGAAATGTACATTTCCATATTGGCGTGAAGTGTCATCTTTTGAGAGTTCTGCAAAAAAATACAAGTTATCATTGCGTGCCAATGGAAAGACAGAATAACATGACAGAATCCCATTAGGTATAGTATTTAAAGAACCTCTAGCATTGGGTAGGAGTCTGAAGTTGGACAAGTAGACTGCAAAATGCTAAAAAAGTTTTAACTCTTCTCAAAATCCTTTATGCAAGCTGAAAAATGAGCCAGAGAGCTAAACTGGCAGCACCAAAGCTCTGGCACAAACAAGAAACTCTATGTATTTGCCAGTGTTATTTGTATGATAAACAGACACCATCTTTCTAACCCTTTCCTAAACCTTCCCCAAAGAGTCTTCCTGGTTTAATCATTTCGTGAGACTAAAAAAAGAAGAAAAAAAAAAAAAGGATTTCAGGCCTGTGTGGACTGTAGTTTGGACTCCCGTGATCTTTTGTCACCCCTCAGGCCATCGCTCTATATAAATAGTCTCTCACACATAAGAGGAGGCCAAACCACAATGGACTTATTAACTCTGTAACTAGACACATTAGTGTATGTAACTATACTGAATTGTCATCATTAGATATTAAAGTATTAACATTTTGTGCTGTCCAGTCAAATAAGATGGGGAGATTTCTCTCTTTTTTTTTAAATCAAAAACTCTCTTTTGGATTAACTGAATGAGTTAACCTTGGTCATCCCAGTTATCTTAGGTTGTTTTAAAGTCATATCATTGTTTTGGCAATACTCATGAAGGCTATAACTTTAGCTAAAAAGAAATATAGCTTCACCCAGGTTAATGACATAACTAGGAATGAAGGGCGAAATGCCATTTAGATAAACCAACAGTTTAGTATGTTGAACTCTAAATTCCAGTGGATAAAGGCAGGAATTAACCACTTGCAGCAATTACTGACCCAGACTTTGAATATAATGAAAATTAATAAGCTGAATTCTTTCCAGTGTAACACATGATCATTGAATGATAACTGACCTTTGAAGATCATTGCTATCATGTGAAAATAATAAGCATTAAAGGTTGAAAACCTTGATTTTGATGCAAAAATAATATTTTCTAATTAAAGTGTAAAAGCATATATATGTTTCCTTAATTTAAATATAAATGTAACTATGAGAGCTAAAGAATTGATGCTTTGAATTGTGGTGCTGGAGAAGACTCTTGAGAGTCTCTTGGACAGCAAGGAGATCAAAAAAGTCAATCCTAAAGGAAGTCAACACTGAGTATTCATTGGAAGGACTGATGCTAAAGCTCCAATACTTTGGCCACCTGGTGTTAACAGCCAACTCTTTGGAAAAGATCCTGGTTCTGGGAAAGATTGATCCTGGTTCTGGCAAAAGGAGAAGGGGGCAGCAGAGGATGAGATGGTTGAATAGCATCACTGATTCAATGGACATGAACTTGGGCAAACTCTAGGAGATAGTTAGGGACAGGGAGGCCTGGCGTGCTGCAGTCCCTGGGGTCACAGAGTCGGACATGACTTAGTGACTGAACAACAACAAATACTAGGTATATATGTGTGTGCTTTTATCGTTCAGTCACTAAGTTGTATCCAACTCTTAACGCGCCAGGCTCCTCTGTCCATGGGCTTCTCCAGGCAAGAATACTGGAGTGGGTTGCCATTTTATCCCCCAGGGTATGTGTGTGTGTGTGTGTCTATCAAATATGCTGATCCTTGCCATAGTCAGTGGGATAGGGCTGGTTGTAGCCTATCCCACTGACTCCTACTAGCCTAGCCCAGTAACCCATGGTGCTGATTAGCATCTCAGCAGAGATTCAGGAATCTAAAACTCAGACTCCACCAGCCACAGGCTTCTATCTGGTAACTGTAAGAACCACAAGACCTGGTAAGCCAAGGCCTAAAGAGCTGTTTGCAGACCCCACATGTCTCCCAACTAGAGATCTTAAAGAGGAAAAACACTGAAAGAATCAGAGGGAAAATGGAAAGATCAAAAGACTCGCAAGCCCAAAAGGATAGAAGGGTGGGAGAAGAGGCCAAGACAGAATAAGATATTTTATTCTGAAAATGGAAGGAACAGTGCCTTGTAAATGTCAGTTTTCTCCGATCAATAAGCATGAGTTTCAAGTATCAAGAAAAAAAAGTTATGATGTTCAGCCCATTAACTCCTTCAACCTCAGATGCCCTGGGACATGCCCAGAAAGGCCTTTCAGCATCACCACAAAGGTCACCACCTATCCTCAGCTCTTCTCAGTAATGCCTTAAACAGTACCATTTAAGATAAATAAAAGATGATTTACAATTCAATAGTAGTATTTTTAGTCTTATTTCATTTTAAGTATCACACTGTCAGAAAAATGATGGCTCTCAATTTTTTGTGTGTGTTTAAATATAAGTTTTATTCTGTAAATGGAAAAAATGAACAAGCTGCTTGGTAATGCTACTCACTATTTATCAATCTCTCAACTGGGTCATGGGGAAATGTCAAAGGTCCTGCCAGAGGGTAAACCAAAAACAACAGGGAGATGAAGACCAGGATACAGTGCTAAATCGTAAAAAGTGCTGCCTCTCTGAGACCCGTCGCTTTGCATACAGTACTCAAAGCAGCTACCAAAAGATAATACTGTTGCACTACAGGTTGTAACCCTGCTTTTGAAAGTCAAGTTTCCTTTCTGACTGAACCTGTATAGCTCCAGGGCAAAATTTGATCCAGATTTGTGTTCAGTGGTGAGAAAGTCCCAGAGCCATATGGTCCCATGAAATTAACATGCTGGGAAGCGAGGGAATTACAATTACTTCTTCAAAGGCTTCTGGGGTGGGGGAGAACCAAACTTGCTATGACTCTCTATGAAGAAAATACAGGAGGTTGTCACCTAAAGCACAAGTTTCAGAAAAAAAAAAAAATCACTAAAAGAAGATTATGAGAAAAATGGAGACAAAAGGGAGAGTCAATTATTACATATAGAGATACCTTGAAAAATATCTTGTTCCTGTTCTTCTGATTCACTGGGCTCCTCTTTCTATTGCAGGGCTTATTTTGGTGTGAAAGACTATAGTCATTTAGTAGGTACAAGCCATCTGTTCTGTTTATGAACTTGCATAGACCCTATAATTATGTTTAAGAATTTGAAACCCAAACTAAAAACTAGGTCACACACACATACACATATACACCAACATATACACCCTTGTGCCCTCTCTGCCCTCTGACTATTCATTGATTATGTTAACTCACAGAGCCACCGTGAGAAGTGTCCTTCACGAAGAGAAGGAGTAAGTGTACAAAGGCTGGCCTCTGAAACCATCACTGAATTTGGCACAGCATTGGGATATATCCTTGTTAAGCAGAATCTATCTGAGGGGAAACCATTGCAGGTATTTTGAGATCAGTATCCTAGGGTAAGCCAGTTAATCCCTTTCCTCCTTAATTATTTGCTCTGAAAAATAAACTGAAGATTATTATCCCTTTCCCTCATGCCATTTGGCTTCCTGAGTCTTTCCTTACCATTTGAATTAATAGCCAACAACAAAGTTGACTCTGAGAACGACTCTGATATATTTGCTGCAACAGCAGTTCTGGTTTCCATCTCTGCTACCTGACAAACTCCAAGTGTATCTGTCATCACCAAAGTCTGTGATATGCTGAGGGGTTGTCAGTGGGGTCACACCTTTCTTTCTCAGCCTATTGGCATGTTTATTTAACCAAAGTGTCCTTCAGTTCCATGTTTGGGAGCTGTAAACAAAGAAAGAATGCTGTTGAATGGCAGAGAAGTTTTAATACCAAAGACTATACACAAGCATAAGGCTAAGTAGACAAATTTGATGTGTTCAGTTGGATTACAGCCAACTTCCAACAGTCCTTCACAGTTTTTACTTATTTTCCCACCATGATCTCATTTGATCCTTGCACCAACTTTAAGATACTTCAATCATAAGTAGCTACGCTTCCCTGGTGGCTCAGATGGTAAAGAATCCGCCTGCAATGCAGGAGATCTGGGTTCAATCCCTGGCTTGGGAAGATCCCCTGGAGGAGGGCATGGCAACCCACTCCAGCATTCTTACCTGGAGAATTCCATGGACAGAGGAGTCTGGCAGGCTACAGTCCATGGGGCCACAAAGAGTCAGACACCGCTGAACAGCTAAGCACAAGCACACATGCCTATTTCACAGCTAAGAAGACTGAGTATTGAAGAACTTAAAGTGATTTTCCTATGATCACAATTCTAAATAATGAAGTCTAAATTTAGAATTGTTTTCTGACTCCAGAATCCATTTTCCTTTTATTATGTCTTGCTGCCTTCATCTATTGATAAATATATAAACCACTGCATTAGAGACAGACTTTTAAAATAACAAATTTTGCTGGTTTTTAAGAAGCTATTAGCAGCTGCGCAGAACACCAAAGTCTGGCGAAAGAGCAGATAGATGCAGAGTCAAGTCATTTCATAACCACAGTCCCCAGTGTGCTAACTCCTGAACTTGACCTTACTAGTTGTAAAGCTTCCCAGTTGTTTTGTTCTGTTTATGCCAGGTAACTATTAGGGGAACCGTAAATCCTTGGACATCAAGTAAATGCCCATCATCCAGATTCTACCATTAAGTTGTACTTGTTTACCATATGTCTGTCTGTATATTCATTCCTCCATCCATAATCTATATTTTTTCTGAAGTTGCAAACATCAGAAAACTTTACACCTAAATGTTTCAGCATGCTTACTATTAAGTGGGGTTCAATATTTGCCTATGGTCCTATTTTTTTTATTTCATTTATTAATTAAGCATCAATTGAAAGGGTTGAAAAAGATAAAAGAGTGGAAGTACATGCTTCCCTTGTGGCTCAGCTGGTAAAGAATGTGCCTGCAATGCGGGAGACCTGGGTTCAATCCCTGGGTTGAGAAGATCCCCTGGAGAAGGAAAGACTGCCCACTCCAGGATTCTGGCCTGGAGACTTCCATGGACTGTATAGTCCATGGGGTCTCAAAGAGTTGGACACGACTGAGCGACTTTCACTTTCACTTCACTTTCACCATATGTAAAGGAGTGCTTATAACTTAAAGTCATCTTAATAACAACTTTCATGTCAAACATGCTTTAAAACATCTTTATACATAATTAAGGAAAAAATGTTTTTTAATATACTGAAAAAGTTAAGGAATAAATGTTTTTTAATATACTGAAAAAATTAAGGAATAAATGTTTTTAATATACTGAAAATCTGACTAAGATTTCCTCATTCTTTACACTCAAGTCATACTTTCCAGGTTCATGTTACAAAAGCTTCAGGACAAATTTAAACTCATCTATACTCTCTTTTATGAAATATCATTGCCTATACTTCTTTTTTAAAAGTTTAAAATTTGCATATGATCAAATAAATGCCCAAATCTCAAGTGTACCATTCAATAAGTTTTGTCAAATGTGTTGTTGTTGTTGTTCAGTCACTAAGTCGTGCCTAACTCTTTGCAACCCTATAAACTGCAGCAGCCAGACTCCTCTGTCCATCACTATCTCCCTGAGTTTGCTCAAACTCATGTCCTTTGAGTTAGTGATGCTATCCAACCATCTCATCCTCTGTCGTCCCCTTCTCCTCTTGCCCTCAATCTATCCCAGCCTCAGGGTCTTTTCTAATGAGTCAGCTCTTCACATCAGATGGCCAAAGTATTGGAGCTTCAGCTTCAGCAACAGTCCTTCCAATGAATATTCAGGACTGATTTCCTTTAGGATGGACTGTTTGATCTTGCAGTACAAGGGACTCTCAAGAATCTTCTTCAGCACCACAGTTTGAAAGGATCAGTTCTTCAGCACTCAGCCTTCTTTATGGTCCAACTCTCACATCCATACATGACTACTGAAAGAAGTATAGCTTTGACTGCTGCTGCTAAGTCACTTCAGTTGTGTCCGACTCTGTGCAACCCCATAGACGGCAGCCCACCAGGCTCCCTCATCCCTGGGATTCTCCAGGCAAGAACACTGGAGTGGGCTGCCATTTCCTTCTCCAATGCATGAAAGTGAAAAGTGAAAGTGAAGTTGCTCAGTGGTGTCCGACCCTCAGCGACCCCATGGACTGTAGCCTTCCAGGCTCCTCTGTTCATGGGATTTTCCAGGCAAGAGGGACCTTTGTCAGCAAAGTGATGTCTCTGCCTTTTAAAACACTTTCTAGATTTGACATATTTCTTCTTCCAAGGAGCCAGCATCTTTTAATTTCATGGCTGCAGTCACTGTCCACATTGATATTGGAGCCCAAGAAAATGAAATCTGACACTGTTTCCACATTTTCCCCATCTATTTGCCATGAAGTATAGGACCAGATGCCATGATCTTAGTTTTTTTAATGTTGAGTTTTAAGCCAGCTTTTTCACTCTCCCACTTTCATCAAGAGGCTCTTTGGTTCCTCTTCACTTGCTGCAATTAAAGTGATATCATCTGCAAATTTGAGGTTGTTGGTATTTCTTCTGGCAGTCTTGATTCCAGCTTGTGATTGATTCATCTAGCCCAGCATTTCTCATGATGTATTCTGCATAGAAGTTAAATAAGCAGGGTGACAATATATAGCCTTGATGTACTCCTTTCCCAGTTTTGTACCAGTCCATTTTTCCATCTCAGGTTCTAACTGTTGCTTCTTGTCCTGCATACAGGTTTCTCAGGAGGCAGGAAAAGTGCTGGTATTCCCATCTCTTTAAGAATATTCCACAGTTTGTTGTGATCCACAAAGTCAAAGGCTTTAGCATAATCAATGAATTGAAGTAGATGTGTTTTTGGAATTCCCTTGCTTTTTCTGTGATCCAGCCTATGTTGGCAATTTGACCTCTGGTTCCTCTGCCAAATGTATATACCCATGTAACTCAAACTTTCATCTATATATGAAATATTACACTCACTCTAGAAAGTTCCCTCTCTTATGCCCATTCCCAGTCAATACTCTCCCCACCATAGTTCTAACACCTGTTACTATGGATTAGTTTTATCTGTTCTAGAACTTCATATAAATGGAGTCATGTAGTATTTACTCTTTTGTATAAGGATTTTCTCACTCAAAATTGTGTTTGGCGTAATTGAAAAGCACACATGTACCCCGATGTTCACTGCAACACTATTTACAATAGCTAGGACATGGAAGCAACCTAGATGTCCATCAACAAATGAATGGATAAAGAAGCTGTGGTACATATATACTATGGAATATTACTTAGCCATAAAAAGGAACGCATTTGAGTCAGTTCTAATGTGGTAGATGAATCTGGAGCCTATTATATAGACTGAAGTAAGATGGAAAGAGAACAGCGAATATCATATATTAATGCATATATATATATATATATATATATATATATATATATATGGAACTAGGCAGATAGTACTGATGAACCTATTTGCAAGGTAGCAGTGAAGACGCAGGCATAGAAAACAAACCTGCACACAGTTAGAGAAGGAGAGGGTGGAACAAAGTGAGAGAGAAGCACAGAAACATATATATTCCCATATGTAAAATAGATATCCAGTGGGAATTTTCTGTATGACACAGGAATCTCAAACCCGTGCTCTGTGGTGACCTAGAGGGGTGGGATATGGTAGAAGGTGGAAAGGAGATTCAAAATGGAGGGGATGTATGTATACCTATGGCTGATTTATGTTGACATATGGCAAAAGGCAACAAAATATTGTAAAGCAGTTATCCTCCAATTAAAAACAAAATTTTTAAAGTGAAAAAACAAATAATGTGTTTGAGATTCATCTGTGTTGTTTTGTGTATCAGGAATTTACTCCTCTTAATTATCAAGTATTAGTCTACTGTAGGAATATTCTAGTTTTTTTTTTTTTTTTAACTGAAGTATAGTTGATGTATGAGAGTCTAGTTTCTTTATCCACTTTCCTCTTGACAGACACCCAGGCTATTTCTAGTATTTAGTTATCTTAAACAAAACTACTCTTTTTTTTTTACAGGGTTTTTTTTTGTGTGTGTGTGTGTGGAATATATTTTTTTTTAATTTTATTTTATTTTTAAACTTTACATAATTGTATTAGTTTTATAGGTTTTCATTTCTCTTGGGTAAATACCCAGAAGTGGAATTATCAGGTCATAGGAAGGTATATGTTTAGTATACATATTTATTACAGAACTCTTTTCAAAATTTTAACTCCTACTAATAATGTACAAGATTTGGTTTTGTCAGTCTTATTAATTTTAACCATTCAAACAGGTATTCATCGTATTACTTTTGAGTTATAAAACAAGAATATCCATAATAGAGAGCATTTCCATGATCACCGGGTGACTCAGGCAATGTCTATATTCTTGTCCGCCTATTACTACACCAGTTCACTTCTCTTAAGTCCTCGTATTAAGACACTAAATCCTGATTCTCAAGCTGATTGAAGTTTCATAAATTGGTGGTTATTTTTAAAGTTTTTTAAATTCAACTTGAGCTCTAAATCACTGAATATCATTTAAGTTCATTTTAGAGTGGTTTTCTATTAATACTTAGGCTTTCAAATTAATCAAAACAAGGTTAGTTCTTGATTTATGATCAGTAGAAAAATAATCACACCTTATAAAATTTCTTTCACAATTAACTGTGCATCAGATTGACTCTCATAGACTTAAACTTGAATAACATGAGTAGTTTTAGACTAAGCATCAATCACATGTGGTAAAGTTACCTGTAAGTTATGTCAGTTCCTAGAGGAAGTATGTAGGTCTAATTTTGTTTCATGTAAAATTCTCTATGGGCCTTCTAGTTTATTCCTAGTGAGTTTCAAGCCTTTACATTGCTGTCTTCTTGACTTTTCTTCCATTTTCAACTTCTAACTCTTGCTCACTTGTTACAAAAATAACCTAAATACTCTTAATGTTTCCCAAAAATGAATTTCAGTGCACTGATCATATTAGACATATTATTATAACCCGTTTGACAATTTTTCTTTTAACAAACTTTAGTAATCAATAGCAGCAACACAGCTTAGAGCTCTAAAGTAGGAGAAATAGGGCTTCCCTGGTGGCTCAGTGGTAAAGAATCCACTTGCCAATGCAGAAGACACTGGTTTGATCTCCAGTCCAGGAAGATCCCACATGCTGTGGAGCAACTAAGCCCATGTGCCACAACTGTTGAGCCTGTGCTCCAGAGCCCGGGAGCTGCAGCTACTGAGCCCATGTGCCACAACCACTGAGGCCCGAGTACCCTACAGCCCACGCTCTGCAACAAGAAAAGCCACCATGATGAGAAGTCTATGTACCGCAACTAGAGAAAAGCCCCCAAAGCAATGAAGACCCAGGATATCCAAAAATAAATAAACAAAGTAGGAGAAATAAACTGTACAAGACCTGAGGCTAATGTCTAGTCAAAGCATTGGGAAATACTAACATAAAAGGTAAATTGTCCACTGCCCTTTGACTATTTTTTTTCTTTATACTTCAGTTATCAAGATGTTAAAGGATGATCTATGAGCATATGTAAGAATTTTTAAGTAGGAAATTTATAATGCAACTTTAGTATCAATTAATTTTTGTTAGCCTGACTATATCTCTGGTAGCATCCATTCAGTTTCCTCCCATAACATTTCAGTTCAGTTCAGTGCAGTCGCTCAGTTGTGTCCCACTCTTTGTGACCCCATGAATCTCAGCACGCCAGGCCTCCCTGTCCATCACCAACTCCCGGAGTTTACTGAGACTCACATCCATCGAGTCAGTGATGCCATCCAGCCATCTCATCCTCTGTCATCCCCTTCTCCTCCTGCCCCCAATCCCTCCCAGCATCAGAGTCTTTTCCAATGAGTCAACTCTTCACATGAGGTGACCTAAGTACAGCCTCAGCATCATTCCCATAACATTTAGGAAGGGCAAAATGGTTCCATAGTTTCGAGACTCACCATTGGTTACAGAGACCATTAAAGAGACCATTACAGAGACCATTGCATCCAAGGAAATGATATGAATTAGGCATTTTAATCTCTATTCTGATGTCTTTTTTTTTTCAGAACCACTTGATACATTGTCTCTCACCATCTAGCTGTAAAATAATAAAACTTATTGGCTCTTAAGATATGCTAATACAGTAATCATTTGTTTAAATTACATAAAACATCATCTATATATGAAATTTGCATATTTTTGGAATGAAGCCACAAAGCACATATTTTGTACTTTTGAAAATAATATTCTAAAAAAAAAAAGAAAATAATATTCTGTGGCTTGGAATAATACTGTACTGTTAATTTCCCCAATCATCAAATGTATACTACATACCACATACTCATTGCAGTTTTTTTTTTTTTTAATCTGCATACAAGCCACCAGGGCCAACGTTATGCATAGGTGAAAACAAATAGCTATAATTGAAATGATGAAGCAGAACAGAAAAGACCTACCTGCCATAGAATATTTTTGCTCTAGCTTCTCTTTGGGAATAAGACATTATCTTCAAATTTTTCTATCAAAATTAGTGTATTAGCAGGTAATATACCAGGATCACTTTCTATTATATGAACCATTGATGCCCATTATTCCTTCAGAGTCCAGCAGGGCCATGAGGGGAGGAGAGGGGACACAGACATTTGGAAAGGCTGGAGTTAATATGAAATAATGAGGTGGTGGGTGGGTGGGGGTGTGTGTGTGTGTGTGTGTCGGCATGGGGGAAAGCTCCAGGAAGCAGAAGGACAGCTTGAGGGTAGAAAGCACCTGTGGGAAGAAGCTCTGCAAGAATCTCTGGGACTTTTGCCAGAGATGCACTTGCTCCCAATGTTGGCCTAGGGCTGGACCCATGAGACACAAACGAGAAAGTAATGTAAGCTCATATTTTTCAGATAATGCCAAATTCTGCATGTAAGCTTTTATGAAGTCCTTTGTTCTGACACAGGAAAGACATAGAATAATTTTGCAGGCATCATTCATACTCAGGCAAAGGATTTTGCATTTTTCTGTGTTACATAAGCCATATAGTTAGATAAATGCTGGCTCATCTACTAAATAAATATTGAAAATGAAAACTTACTATTACCGTAAATTGCTGTGTAAATACAAATTCTATTTAGTGTGATTCCAGAACTTATATAAAAATGAAGTCACCTTTTTTTCCCCTGATAATTGCCCCTGCTATTTTGTAACTGACCACTTTACAAAGGAATCAAATCCAAATGCTGCATTGCTTAGTCAGATTTCATTGCATTTTAAATGAATGGAGATAGAAGTAAAGATACCCTAGGGTATTTGACAGAGTTCACTTTTAGGCTTCTTCCATTTATAATCTAGCTCTAAACTGTATCCCTTTTATTTAGTCTGCTTTATTCAATACACGCTATTTTAGTAACATATAAAATAGTGTCCTATCCACAACTAGTTTCTGTCCTCTCAAAAAATAAAAGTGATCACTTCATGTTTTATCATATTCACATTTGTATATTTTACCATAGTTAATAGAGAAAGGCTCAAGGCTTCAAATAAATTTGAGAGCATAAATTTAGTATTTATTTAGAATTAGATCATGAAGCAAAATTATCAGAATTTTATTACATTTCATTTTTCATAAATTTTTCATTTTTTTCAATAAAAACACTTAGCTTTTCATAAATTAACCATAGCAAACAATAAAGGGATGTCCTTTAGACTGAGACAAAGACCTTGATAAAAATAATTTCTATCTTGGCTCTCTAACCATATTATCCTAGGGCCTTAATATTAAAGAGCTATCTTCTAACTGGTAATTGAATACCTCTTTGTTAGTTTCTCCAAAAATAAGAGTTTTAAATCTAGTCTTACAGATTAGGATAGTCTTATGGTTTAAATATATTTTGGAAATTTGTTCCAATATTTAAATTGAAAATGTCTGATATTTTCAATTACTTAAAACATTTATGATTTTAAGCTCCTAGCAGAAATCTGCTGCTGAAGGGGAAAAATATTAAGAGCTGTTAGTCAGAAAGACACTTATATAAGAACTGTGACATTGGTTATTGGTTTGAAAGCAAAAAGTCCTATATTTTAGATTCAAGGCTTTAGAAATCTTTAGTGAGCATTTTCCCCTCTCAGAACTGAGACAAATGGCTGATGAGTGAAATCTTGAGAATGTTCACAGCTTTTCTCCTTCATTCTGTTGCAGCCCAGAAGATGGTGAGATCCATCCAGAAATCTGTCGGCTCTACATTCAGCTGCAATGCTGCTTAGAAATGTACACAACAGAAATGCTAAAATCTATATGCCTGCTGGGGTCTCTTCAATTTCATCGAAAAGGTATCTACATTTAATATATTGCCATAAACAGTGAAAATTTTAAACCAAAACTTATATTTTGCAAAGGCCAATATGTACCATATGTTTGAAAAGTGAAAAGTGAAAGTGAAGTTGCTCAGTCGTGTCCTACTCTCTGCGACCCCATGGAATGTAGCCTACCACTCTCCTCTGTCCATGGGATTTTCCAGGCAAGAATACTGGAGTGGGTTGCCATTTCCTTCTCCAGGGGATCTTCCTGACCCAGTGATCAAACCTGGGTCTTCTGCATTGTAGGCAGACGCTGCCTACACACAGTTAGAATATGTTCAGGAAATATTTGAAATAAATAAAAGAAGCCTGTATCAGTACTATCAAAATGCATAACAAGCCTGATTATCTTGAACAGAAATTGTGGTAGAAGCAGTTCTCAGAATTATTATTTTACCACTTGTGAACATGATTTTTGCTAGAATCAGGGTGGGCAGCAAAACTATATAATGATCTTACTAGGGTAGTAAATGCTATCCAAAATTGCTGCTATGCCCCTAAATGTATTTGATTGCAAGATGACAAATCACAAATTGTGCCCCAAAGATTTAAAAATAGGGGGAACTCAATAAACAATAGGGAGGCATATTAGTGACTGAAAATCTCGTCCTCTGGTTTAAACTTATAAAGAGACTATATTGGCCTAAAGGACTGAAACCTGCAGAGATGGAAGTGGCTTCAGCATGGTTTGATCAGATTTCTGAATTCCATTCTGAGCGATGCTCTGCCTTCTCCTGGGTGTTGCTGTTAACCCTCAAGCTGCTTTCCCCCACATTTAGAAACTGATTCCAACAGTTTCAGTCATCACATATGCATAGAGAGAATTTCTCCCACTACAGATTAGCTCCCTTCCCTTCCCATCCCATCCCTCTGGGTTGTTCCAGTGTACTGGCTTTGAGTATCCTGCTTCATACATCGAACTTGGACTGGTCATCTATTTCATATATGGTAATATACAAGTTTCAATGCTAGTCTCTAAAATCATCCCACCCTTGCCTTCTCCCATAGCGTCCAAAAGTCTGTTCTTTATATCTGTGTCTCTTTTGCTGTCTTGCACATAGGGTCATTACCATCTTTCTAAATTCCATATATATGTGTTAATATACTGTATTGGTGTTTTTATTTCTGACTTACTTCACTCTGTACAATAGGCTCCAGTTTCATCTACCTCATTAGAACTGATTCAAATGTGTTCTTTTTAATAGCTGAGTAATATTCCATTGTGTATATGTACCACAATTTTCTTATCTGTTTGCCTCTGGACATCTAGGTTGCTTCCATGTCCTAACTATTGTAAACAGTGCTGTGATGAACACTGGGGTCCACATGACTCTTTCAACTCTGGTTTCCTCGGTGTGTATGCCCTGCAGTGGGATTGCTGGGTCGTATGGCCGTTCTATTTCCAGTTTTTAAAGGGATCTCCACACTGTTCTCGGAGAAGGAAATGGCAACCTACTCCAGTATTCTTGCCTGGAGAATCCCATAGACAGAGATGTCTGGTGGGCTACAGTCCATGGGGTCACAAAGAGTCAGACACAACTGAGCAACTAACACACTCACACACACTGTTCTCCATAGTGGCTATACTAGATTGCATTCCCACCAACAGTGTAAGAGGGTTCCCTTTTCTCCACACCCTCTCCAGCATGTATTGTTTATAGACTTTTTGATAGCAGCCATTCTGACCATTGTGAAATGGTACGTCATTGTGGTTTTGATTTGCATTTCTCTGATAATGAGTGATGTTTAGCATCTTTTCATGTGTTTGTTAGCCATCTGTATGTCTTCTTTGGAGAAATATCTGTTTAGTTCTTTGGCCCATTTTTTGATTGGGTCGTTTGTTTTTCTGGTATTGAGCTGCATGAGCTGCTTGTATATTTTTGAGATTAATTCTTTGTCAGTTGCTTCGTTTGCTATTATTTTCTCCCATTCTGAAGGCTGTCTTTTCACCTTG
This sequence comes from Bos indicus x Bos taurus, assembly GCF_003369695.1. Taxonomy (NCBI): domain Eukaryota; kingdom Metazoa; phylum Chordata; class Mammalia; order Artiodactyla; family Bovidae; genus Bos; species Bos indicus x Bos taurus. The sequence goes on along the minus strand of NC_040095.1, from coordinate 14,751,223 downwards.
CTTATAGTTTCCTTTGTTGTACAAAAGCTTTTAGGTTTAATTAGGTCCCATTTGCTTATTTTTGCTTTTATTTCCATTACTGAGAGCTGGGTCATAGAGGATCTCACTGTGATTTATGTCGGAGAGTGCTCTGCCTATGTTTTCCTCTAGGAGTTTTATAGTTTCTGGTCTTATTTAGATCTTTAATCCATTTTGAGTTTATTTTTCTGTATGGTATTAGAAAGCGTTCTAGTTTCATTCTTTACAGGTGGTTGACCACTTTTCCCAGCACCACTTGTTAAAGAGATTGTCTTTTCTCCATTGTATATTTTATTCTTTTCGTTGAATGGGATTCTTTCCTTAATTTCTCTGTTTTCTCATTGTTAATGTATAGGAATGCAAGGGATTTCTCTGTGTTAATTTTATATCCTAATACTTTACTATATTCATTGATTAGCTCTAGTAATTTTCTGGTGGTGTCTTTAGGGTTTTCTATGTAGCGAATCATGTCATCTGCAAACAGTGAGAGTCTTACTTCTTCTTTTCCAATCTGGATTCCTTTTCTTTCTTTTTCTTCTGTGATTGCTGTGGCTAAAACTTCCAAAAGTATGTTGAATAGTAGTGGTGAGAGTGGACACCCTTGTTCCTGATATGTAGGGGATATGCTTTCGATTTTTTCCCATTGAGGATAATGTTTGCTATACGTTTATCACATATGGCTTTTATCATGTTGAGGTATGTTCCTTCTATGCCTGCTTTCTGGAGAGTTTTTATCATTAATGGGTGTTGAATTTTGTCAAAGGCTTTTTATGTATCTATTGAGATAATCATATGGTTTTTATCTTCCAATTTGTTATTGTGGTGTATTATATTGATTGATTTGCAGATATTAAAAATTTTCCTTGCATCCCTGGGATAAAGCCCATTTGACCATGATATATGATCTTTTTAATATGTTGTTGGATTCTGTTTGCTAGAATTTTTTAAAGGATTTTTACATCCATGTTCATCAGTGATATTGCCCTATAGTTTTCTTTATTTGTGGCATCTTTGTCTGGTTTTGGTATTAGGGTGATGGTGGCCTCATAGAATGAATTTAGGAGTTTTCCTTCCTCTACAATTTTCTGGAAGAGTTTGAGTAGGATAGGTGTTAGCTCTTCTCTAAATTTTTGGTAGAATTCACCTATGAAGCCATCTGGTCCTGGGCTTTTGTTTGTTGGAAGATTTTTTTATTAAAATTTCGATTTCCGTGCTTGTAATGGGTCTGTTAAGATTTTCTATTTCTTCCTGGTTCAGATTTGGAAGGTTATATTTTTCTAAGAATTCATCCATTTCTTCCAAGTTGTCCATTTTATTGGCATATATTTGCTGGTAGTAGTCTCTTACGATCCTTTGTATTTCTATTTGTCTGTTGTGATTTCTCCATTTTCATTCCTAATTTTGTTGATTTGATTCTTCTCCCTTTTTTTCTTGATGAGTCTGGCTAATGGTTTGTCTATTTTATTTATCTTCTCAAAGAACCAGATTTTAGTTTTGTTTATTTTTGTTATAGTCTTTTTGTTTATTTTTCACTTATTTCTGCTCTGATTTTTATTGTTTCTTTCATTCTACTAACTTTGGGGTTCTTTATTTCTTCTTTTTCTGATTCTTTATGTGTAAAGTTAGGTTATTTGATTTTTCTCTTGTTTCTTGAGGTAAGCTTACATTGCTATGAACCCTCCTCTTAGCACTGCTTTTACTGAATCCCATAGGTTTTGGGTTGTCATATTTTCATTTGCTTCTATGCATATTTTTATTTCCTTTTTATTTCTTCCATGATAATAAAAAACACATAGATTCTTAACTGATCATTTCATCTGACCTGCACTGCCTCCTGTCTTCACTGTCAGTCTCTGATTGGTGCTCTTCTCTGCTTCTTCCTTTAAAAATATAAGCCTCTGCTCTCTGCTCTAACATCTTACCATCTAAGTAAAACTCTTAAAAGAGCATCTTTCATTTCTCCTCTTTGTAGGATTAAGTCTCCATTTGGATTTCTATTTTATTCTCCTAAAGTACTACTTAGAATGTAAATCCTTAGAAAATGTGCTACAAAATTATCCAGGATAAACATGGAGATGCACAGATCCTGCCCAGGACCCACTGAATCAGAATCTGGGGGCACTCCAGGTGATTCTGAAACACAGTGAAGATGGATAACCATTTAGCTACCCTTTAAAACAAAAGGAAATAACCTCATTGTATGTATAAAAATGGAAACTTCCAAACTCTTACCCGGCTATTCTTACTCATCTAAGTACATACATGTTGTATGCTTTCTTCTTTTTCAACACTAGAAAGAAATTTGTCCACCAAGATTTAAGATGCCAGAAAATACACTCTTTATCCAAATAGTGATAGCTCTAGTGTGGCCTTGGGCTAGGAAGGGTCTAGGCGATCTCACAAAGCCCCTTCCTGAAATAAAATACATTTGACCCTTCCGGATTCAAACAATGGCAGACCATGCACTATTCTTACAATCTGTGGCTGTTTGGATCCATGGCTGTGGAACCACGGATACAGATGACTGACTCTGGGACTTGAGCATCCATGGATTTTGGTGTCCAGGGTATGTCCTGAAACCAACCACCCCACCTCCCCACACATACAGATACTGAGGGATGAGTGTAGTCCTCAGAATCTTAGGGGAATGGTGATTGCCATTCTAGTCTATAACATTCAATCTCTTTATGCTTAGAATCTCTTTCTGGTATGTTTCTTTTAATGCTATAGTAAAAATTTGCATTTTGGTAACTATTAGGTTAGCTAATTTCTTCTTCCTGCTAATTTCTTATTACAGGTTGGCCACTTCTCTTATTTATTCTATTTCGTCAAGGCGGGAAAAAAGAGAATTGCAATTGAGTCATTATTCTGGCTCTATATGAGAGTTTCTGGTCAATTTTTTGTTGTGATTAGATTCTGAAGCCAAATTATTTTGCAGTTATCTGTACTTTTAATTTATTTTTATTTCTAATTACCTCCCTGACTGCTACCAGAAGTCCAGAAAGGATTGTATATCACATTTAGTTTTACTATTGTATTGAGTGGTCATGTGTTTACTCTTTGGAGGAAAAGGGCACACAAGGTTACTGCAGGGGCGAGGAGTACAGTTTGTTTCTGGGAAAAACCAAGCCTCAAATCATTTTAAAGCTTCTGCAGGGAGCTTGAATTTAATAATGAAGATTGTCCTTCTCTCTCAATTAAGCAAATTATAAGTATCCTTCATTAACAATATATTCAGTGGCTCTTCATGCTTTCTGCATACCCCATGTTTCTAAATTTTTGCTGTCTCATAAGTCTGATTGGTACAATCTACTTGGGAATCTTTTATACTTATAAGATCAGGCTGTTGCCAAAAATGAAGACAAACAGTACTGAGATGATTTTCCTATTTCATGGCCAACAAAATTAAAGTAAATTACAGAAATATGAGGTAAAAACACACATTTAATAAAGGCTATTAGATTATGCTATACACGTGTGGTTCTGAAAAACTGTTATGAGAATATGACAGATAGGAATAATTTTAGGCCTCATATTCTAACAGTTTTAAGTTGTAGATTGCACTATCATTTGACAAAGTCTAATTTCTATGTTTATAGCGAAAAATAATTGCTCTCACTTCTTCACAGTTAATTAGGTAGGAAATCTTTTCCCACAACTGAATCCATGTATCACATTGACCATTAATGCCTGTTTCCTGACACCAGATAAAATGAGACCTCAGGATTCATTCACTCCAGTGGCAGAAAGCGAAGCCAGGTTTCTAAGAGAATTCAACAATTCTGCTGTTTTTTCCACAGCTTTCCTCTCTCCCATTCTACTCCCAGTTAGTCAGTTTTTACAACATTCCCATTCTGGAAGAAGCAGAGATGAGAGAACACTCCAGTGCAAGCTCCCTTTACATGTGAACTTGCTCTTTCCGTTTTTATGCTCATTTCTCCTCACTCTGTCAAGCACTTTCTCTGACTCTGCTCCAACCCTCTGCCATCACTTACAGTCAGATTTCCCCAGGTCCTTTGAGGTATACCACCCTCCCATCCTCCTCTTAAGATCTAAGATAAGATGGATTCTTCCCCTGTATTGTGCCACTAGGATATACACAGATAGAAAAAATGCAGAGGAAATGTAATCACAAAAAGGAAGAGAGAGATGCTGAAAGTTAAAAATTCTTAATTCAAAATCTAGTGGGAGTTGAGAGATCAAGATGCTCTAATAAGAAATTAATGAACAGCCATCCATCCAGCAAAAACAGGATAAGCTCAAGACAAAGAATAGCATGTGAGCAATAAAGACTCCTGGGTATTCCATCTCCTATTAAGGAATGTAAAGAAAATGACCCACACCAATAAAAGAAACAAGCAACATAAAGACAGAAATAGAATAGAGCTGCAAGCCTTACTTTCCAATGTAATGAGGCAATTGATACTGAAATAGAACATTAGGTTAGAAGAAATAAAGTGGGATAAATCTTAAAATAGATTATGATTCAAATTATGGGTGGACACATGCATTTGTCCTTTGAACAAATATTTATTGAGCACCTATCATATGCAAGGTACTGGGAGCCTGAAATTATCAGGACTACACAGATGGATCTGTGTTCTTGTTGAGTATATAGTCTCGTGCAGAGAAATAGAAGGGGAAGAAAGTTCTAAAAACCCCAAACACTAATAATTACAATGTCAATAATTAAAATAGAATAGGTAACGTAATAGAAAGTGACCATGACTGGGTGACCATTTTAGAAAGGGTGATCAAAACTCTGAGGAGACAGAACTTAATCTGAGATTTAATGACAAGAAGGACACAACTTCATAACCATTTGTATCTAATGCAAAGGACCCAAGACCAGAACAAGTTTGTACTATTTGAAGAACATAAATATAAACAACTTCTGGGATCTAAGGGCAGTCTAACACCATCTATTATTCTGTCTCCTTGTCTTAAATACCAAACAGGGCGCAGGACACCATGTTCATCACCTTTAGTCAAAGTAGATGTCAGCTAAGGACTAGGAAGATAACAGTGATCACAGCTTCCACTTGTTGTGTACCTTCTGCTTGCCAGGTGCTTTATCCATGCCATCTTATTTCATACTCAAATATTGTTTTTCCCATTTTACAGATGGAGAAGCTGAAGCGCAAAGAGGTAACTTGTCCAGGGTCACCTAACACATTCATCCCCTCCACAAAGTTTGTGATTGTTCTACCCCACCAAATCATTGCCCACTAAGCTACCTTGGAGAAAGACAAGAGAACATATCAAATGGAGAAACGAAAAATACTAGACTAGCACTATGAGCCAGAGAAGGCAATGGCACCCCACTCCAGTACTCTTGCCTGGAAAATCCCATGGACGGAGGAGCCTGGTAGGCTGCAGTCCATGGGGTCGCTAAGAGTTGGACATGACTGAGCAACTTCACTTTCACTTTTCACTTTCATGCATTGGAGAAGGCAATGGCAACCCACTCCAGTGTTCTTGCCTGGAGAATCCCAGGGATGGGGGAGCCTGGTGGGCTGCCATCTATGGGGTCACACAGAGTCGGACACAACTGAAGTGACTTAGCATAGCATAGCATAGCATAGCACTATGAGCTGAATTTGTTCTCAGATCTGACTTAATGATTGGTGTGCATATTTCAAGACACCATGTTTAATGAACTGCTAAAATTCATTGTGCATTTTATTTCTTACCAAAAGAAGTTCAGAGAGTTACTTCTAAGATGGGAGGGAAAGTGAACTCCATCAATCACTTAATGATTTACAAAATATTTTGATTTGGGTAAAGAAGTTTAATTCTGCCTAGGAAATGCTTGTATTTAGAAAAATCAAATGAAGCTTTCATGTGATACAAAGGAAGCATGATTTTAGCTATGATACTCATTCTGGGAAAGTTGAAGTTAATTAACTACACAGTTGATACCTCCTGTACATTATTCTGCTCTACCTTAGGGGCTGGAAATGGAGCAATGAAAGCCTCACAGGGACCTCCCTCAAATGTGTTTCTATTGTCTCCAGTGTCCTGTTATTCTGCTTCCTCCATGCAGCTAGGAGAACCACCAAGATGACTATGACTCTGGGGGCACTACTACTCTAGTGTCAGAAGGAGTACAGAGGACATAGGGAAGTGGGAGGGGCTGGGAAGAGGGAGGTAGCTCTGTCTCTTCTCTAAATTGGAAAATGTTCATTTCCCAGTGTATGGGCAGGAAAAGAGCTCTGTTTATGGTATAAGTATTATTTTTCCACTATATGTTTTATGGCACTATGAATATCTCAGCACGATGTAGAAGAGCCTTTGAAACTATTTTTCAATACAGGTAAACAACTAACTGAATTAATATAACTTATTTTTTTTTAATTACATGCTTTTTGGAAATGCAAGGATAAAAGCCAATTACTTAACAGCCTACATTTCCCCACTCCTTTTCACAGTGCATGGAGTTACAAAGCTTCTACCATTTATGAAAATGCATGAGAACAAGCGTAACCATGTGGATAAGCTTCCACACATCTCCTGTAAGCTGTGTTCATTTAGTTGCTCACAGTCAGTACAAAAACCATCCCAGGAGCCTTTCCTAGATACAGTATCATAGCAGATAATGTGTCTGGAGCACAGAGGACATGAGAAATTTGCCCCTGCCATCAAGGAAATGGTAGTGCGGTGATACAATATTTGCTCAGAGAAGATTAGTTTGTTTTGTTTTGATTCCTAGGGAAATTCACACAAATGAATAAAGTTGACTACGGTGGACATCAGAAGCCAAACTCAGGGCCTCCAAGGGGACGCTATGGCAGTGCTTTCTACCGTCACTCTAGGCTGAAGACAGAGTGGCAGCAAGAAGGAGGGGAGGGGAGGGAAGAGAGGAAAATAGTAAGAGAAGAAAAAGAATGGGAGAAGTGAGATCAGGAGTAGGAAAGAGGTCTCCAGAGTGGAGGGTGATAAAGGGGCCACCACTCTACATAAAAGACCCCAGCCCAGTCTTCTGGGGCTAGTACAGTCCTAGGACTTTGGAGGTGGAAGGAGCTCTGTGGGACTTTTGAGGCTGCCCCACAGTCAGATGTGTTTTTATTCCTCCTCAACAACTGACCATTTCTCACGAATATAAGAATACCCAACTGGTATGTGCTTCATGGGTGGTTTCCTTTAACTTTTTCTCAAACATGCCTGTTATAGTATCCATAAACAGGCTAAAAATACATGGAAATCCCAAAGGAGCTGAAGGCCAAAAGCTTTGCACAGCCCTGAGGAAAGTGGCCAACTTTTTGATGTCTCGGTTCTCGACAGGGTAAAGCCAGCTTAGTGTGATTTTAAGGTACTCTAAAGGCTGTCCTTCTCCCCTCCCTCCATCTCCTCCCTGAGAAAATACTTGTTCACTGAGGCCTGAAATTGATTTTTCAGGGGACAGAGTTTTTCATTTCATAATTAAAAAAAATGATTTTAAATGCATAGTCACTCTTGGGCAAAGTAAAACTTTGACTTGAAGTTAGCATCTGGAAGCAGCCTGACCCTTTTCCTGTGAGCAGCACAGACACCATCTGAGGTGCTCCTTCCAAGGATCCCTGGTCAAAGGGGGGAAGCTGGGGATGCAGAACTCAGATCTGCCACTGTCCAGATGTGTGGGGCACTCCCCTGCTGACTTTCTGATGGGACTCAAAAGAACATCTAGCCTCTCCAACCTCATCTCTAACCAGCCACCCCACCCCACCTGCCCCCCAAACCCTGCTGGCCACACTCAAGGAATCTTGAACTACTTTGAGGAACCTGAATTCGGAAGTTCTTTCCAGTTGCTCCCTCTGCCTGTAACATACTGTCCACCCTACCCTATCCCACAACCACCCTTTCACATAGTCTACCCCTACGCTTTCTTTGAGTTGGAACTTAGATGGGACTTGCCTGCAGAGAGCGTTCCCTGGCTCTCCATGGCTGCACCTCTGCCCACCCAGTGTGTTTCCCAGGCACATGTTCAATTGAGGGGTAGACATCTGATCTGTTGTCTGTTGTCCTCTCTAGAATTGATCATCTTGAGTGTGTTCACCATTACTTTCATTTAATAATTATTGAATAAGCAAAAGGAATGTGCTTTCATTCTGTTGTTGAAAGAGAGGGAGTGTACCAGGAGAAAAAGAAGCTTGTCCAGAGATGTTGGACTGAATTAGTACCAGCAAAAGACACAATGAACAGAATAAATCCATATTAGTTCTTGAATTTGTCAGGGTAGGGTACCAACTATATGAAACAATACCAAATCTCAACGGATTAGAACAAAAGAGTTCACTATTTACCCATGTCAGAGTCCAGCCCCAGAGCTGGGGTGGGCTGGGCCCTTTTGTTCTTTCCATTCCCCACATCCATCCAATGGTCAGGGGAGAAAAGAAAGCATAAGGGTTTCTACGGGAGGATTCTTAGACACTCATCTGGAAGAAGCATACATCATTCTTACTCAGAATTCATTTGCCAAAACTCTGTCACACAGGGAAAAAAAAAAAAAGGAGGAAGAGGAAAAAAAATAGAGGTCGGCAAACACAAAACAGTCTCCTATGGCCCTGAAAAACAAGGAAGGATGATTTCAAGAAACCAGAAATTGAGGAATTTCTCAAAGCTCAAAAGCAATGGAGATTGGATTGGTGGATATAAATGAAGAAAGGAAGCCAGAGCCGATAAGAAACTCAAGGAGAAACATAAGAAATTCATGCAGGAGAAAAATACCACAAAAATAAAATTGATTCCAGAGATACTTTAGCCTAAGAGTCAACAAATGCAGATCACAGAAAGGATTTCTGGAAACGCTGTCAGGGAAATGAATGTTCGAAATTGAATTCAGGAAGAGCTGGACTACCCCACGCTGAGTAACTGAGATAGACATTGCTTGCCCCAGAAGGACACCTGCTGTGAGTGTCGGGTCTGGGCGGCAAAGCAGAACAGAGGGTGAAATAACTGGGATCCTCCATGAGGGCAGCTGCGGAACAGGAAGGGGAGCACAAGACCGCAGCGTTTTTTCTCAGGCTAAATTGTTCCACCTATCTCTTTGGAGTAGACCTTGTAAACAAGAAACTCCAAGCAAACACAGGACCCAAGAAATAAGATGTGTATCCAGGTCAGCTTATCAGTGGAGATGAGAAGCACCCAGAAGACAAGCTGTAGACATGTCTTGTCCAGCCAAACACCTGCTCCTTTTCCAGTCACCAGAAGAAAGATGCTCATCAGAATGACAGGCAAACAGAAAAACCCACACCCTGAAAGGGATGTACCAAATGGCAATATGCAAACAGCTAATGCTCGGTGAACAGATTTTAAGTAGAAACAGGTGAAGAATTTAAAATATAAATGTAATTAATAGTCTCAGAGAGATTCGCGTTAGGTCTGTCACACCTCAGAAACAGCAGTAAGAAGTCTATCAGTCTTGTTGGAAATGAAAGTGTTATCTATCAAATAAAATTTCAGTAGATGGTTTAATTAGTGTTGGGAGACAGTTTTTCAGTCGCTAGCATGTCTGCATATCTTGCAAAGTGAGATACTGACTGCCTTTGTTTTACACTATCTTTTCAAGGATGTTTATTTAGTAAATGTCTTGAAAAAGAGAGACTGTGTCTCCCTCCAGAGCAAGGGATGCTTACAATTCAGTATAATGAAAATATTTCCCTCTGAAGCAAAGGGCAGACATGCCTTCTTACCGAAGGCATGTCTCTTCTATAAAGTCTTCTTATAGAAGACTTTGGATCCTTAATTTCAGGGCTCTTATCTCCTGTGTGTGTGGAGGTATGAGACACCCTTCTGGTGTCTCAAGAAATTAACACAAATGCTGCTACTCTATTCCTGTTTTGTGTACAAAGTTGTCTTTGTCTCTAACCTAGGAGTCTTGTGTCTCTTTCCAGTACCCATGAGATTGTGGCAGGTTAACACACATAGAGGAAATTCAGACCCTTCACAGTTCTTAACAATTTATATTATAATGGAAATACTGAGAGCTTAAAATAGGGACTCGTGGTTAAGACTCTGGGCTTCCAATGCATGGAGTATTGGTTTGGTCCCTGGTCAGGAAACGAAATCCCACATGCTTTGCAGTACAGCCAAAACAAACAGAAACCCATAAAATCGCGACCTGAAAGGTCAAGTCAAGTTACTCTCCCAGAACTCAGTCCCCACAGTGAATATAGAATATAGGGGATAAATACGATCCAGAGACTAACATGAAATAGGAATTCTGATAGAACTGAGAAAATATAAATAATCAACAAATAGAAAAGCTTTCCCCAAACCTAATGAAAGAAATATTTAAATTGAGAAGGCTATAACATCTCAATAAATCACTCCACATATTACTTAGTAATTACAAAGGGAAAAGGATTCCTCCACGTATAAATCCTGGAAGAAATCACCTTAACCACGCTATCGGTACTTAACTAACCTCATTAATAATGGAACAAACACTTGTGTGCTTTCTAATGCGATGCACTAAAAAGGACACAGTATTGCTTCTATAATATTCTCACTTAAAATGAGAATTATTCTCACTTTACTCTGAATCTAGACTTATGGAAATAATCAGACAATTCTATATTTAAAGACATTCTTTAAAACAACTGGCCTGGACTCTCTGTTCAAAAATATCAACATCATGAAGGATGAAAAAAGACCAGGAGTCTGTTCTAGATTAAAAGAGAATAAAGAAACATGACAGATAAATGTGGTGCATAATCCTTAATTGAATCCTTCAATGTAAAAAGAAAGCTATAAATGACATTACTGGAAAAACTGGATATTGTGGAATATTTGGAAAACTGGAAATTTTAGATATATATATTAAATAATAAAGTGAAAGTGTTAGTTGCTCATTGTATCTGACTCTTTGCGACCCCATGGGCTGTAGCCTGCCAGGCTCCTCTGTCCATGGAATTTTCCAGGCAAGAATGGTAGAATGGGTTGCCATTTCCTTCTCCAGGGAATCTTCCTGACCCAGGGATCCAACTGGGATCTCCTGCATTGCAAGCAGATTCTTTACCATTTAAGCCACCAGGGAAGCCCATCTATTAAATAATAGTATTGCATCAAATTGAATTGAATCATGGATTTAATTAAAGTTAAATAAAGTTTTTCATGTGATAATGGTTTTAAGATTCTATAGGAAAATGTTCTTTAGGAGATATATGTTGAAGTATTTGGGATGAAATATCATTAATGTCTGTAACTTTTACATGGCCCGTCAAAAATTATAAACATTGTACATATACATAAATTATATACATAATCTTATATGTGAAATCTATATATATGCATATATATATATATACACACACAGACAGAGAGGGAGAGAGACAAAAGAAAAATATGGCTAAACCAACAACACTGTAAAGCAATTTTCCTCCAATTAAAAAATAAGTTAAAAAAAGAAAAATAGGCCTAAATATTAACAATTGGTGAAACTAGAATATTTGGATGTTCATTGAATTATTCTGGAAGTTTGCTATAGGCTTGAAAATTTTCAATATAAAATAACTGGAGAAAATGGACTACAAATGCAAGTCAAATGCCAAAAAAGGAGTAATGTATAAAGTACTCATATCTAGACATATTTAGGAACCATTTCATAACTCAATTGTTTAAAGATAAAACTCTTTCAGAAGGCCATAAACAGTCTACATACATAGCATCCTTGGATATATATAGAAGAAAGAGAACAATATCAGCCAAGTTCTGAAAGAAACTTAGAACATAGATTTTTATATCCAGCCAATTAGAATTTAAGTGCAAGTACAGAGAGAGAAGCAAAAAGTATTTTCAGTAATATGAAGACTAAGAAATTTTGTATTCAAAGATGTCCTCCGAAATAGTCAAACATATATTCCAGAAAAATTAAAATGAATCCAGGAAAGAGGAAGACACGAAATCCAAGAAGCAGTGGTATACAAAGAAATTGTCAGCCGTCAATATGCAGCATTAGAGATTAGAAACAGTTACAATAGGAACTATACTATTAAAAATGTAATTAGTGAATGATTTTCAAGGATAAATAAATTACCAGACTCAAGGAAAGCAAAATCTTTTAATAAACCATGAAACCTAGACAGTACTGAAAAAGTAATCAATGAGTCATCTTTTGCTAAAGTTTCAAGTTTCAGATGCTAGTAATTTATAGTTTCACTTGCAGTGGAAATTATCATTATCTATCATGGAGATAGAACTCTTTCAAATCAGCAAGACAGCCAAGCGATATGAACAGAAAATGTAAAGAAGGAATGAATACAGGTAGCCAATTAACTTACAAAAAAATATTAAATTTAATCTCAGTTCAGTTCAGTTGCTCAGTTGTGTCCAACTCTTTGCAACCCCATGGACTGCAGCATGCCAGGCCTCCCTGTCCATCGCCAACTCCCAGAGTTTACTCAAAATCATGTCCATTGAGTCGGTGATGTCATCCAACCATTTCATCCTCTGTCATTCCCTTCTCCTCCTGCCTTCAGTCTTTCCCAACATCAGGGTCTTTTCAAATGAGTCAGGTCTTCGCATCAGGTGGCCAAAGTATTGGCATTTCAGCTTCAATACCAGTCCTTCCAATGAATATTCAGGACTGATTTCCTTTAGGATGGACTGGTTGGATCTCCTTGCTGTCCAAGGAACCCCCCTCAAGAGTCTTCTCCAACACCACAGTTCAAAAGCATCAATTCTTCAGCACTCAGCTTTCTTTATAGTCCAACTGTCACCTCCATACATGACCACTGGAAAAACCATAGCCTTGACTAAACGGACCTTTGTTGGCAAAGTCACGTTACTTTTTAATATACCGTCTAGGTTGGTCATAACTTTTCTCCCAAGGAGTAAGCATCTTTTAATTTCATGGCTGCAGTCACTATCTGCAGTGATTTTGCAGCCCAAGAAAAGAAAGTCAGCCACTGTTTCCACTGTTTCCCCATCTATTTACCATGAAGTGATGGGGCTGGATGCCATGATCTTAGTTTTCTGAATGTTGATCTTTAAGCCAACTTTTGCACTCTTTTCTTTCACTTTCATCAAGAGGCTCTTTAGTTATTCTTCACTTTCTGCCATAAGGGTGGTGTCGTCTGCATATCTGAGGTTACTGATATTTCTTCTGGCAATTCTGATTCCAGCTTGTGCTTCATCCATCCCAGTGTTTCTCATGATGTACTCTGCATTTAAGTTAAATAGGCAGGGTGACAACATACAGCCTTGACATACTCCTTTTCCTATTTGGAACCAATCTGTTGTTCCATGTCTAGTTCTAACTGTTGCTTCTTGCCCTGCATACAGATTTCTCAAGAGGCAAGTCAGGTGGTCTGGTATTCCCATCTCTTTAAGAATTTTCCACAGTTTGTTGTGGTCCACACAGTCAAAAGCTTTGGCATAGTCAGTAAAGCAGAAGTAGATATTTTTCTGGAACTCTCTTACTTTTTCAATGATCCACATTTAATCTCAGTAGTAATAAAAGAGAGGGAAAAAGAAATTCAATGAAAGATTCTATTTTCCCCCATCAAATAAGCAAAATTAAATATTGATAATTAAAGTTCTGGCAAAAGTGTATGGAAATGGATTCTCTCATTCAGAGTTGGTGGAAGCGAAATGTAAATTAGCATAGGCTGCAACTTCCCTGGTAGTCCATGGTAAAGACTCTGCCTTCCAATTTAGGGGATGCAGGTTCAAACCTTGGTTGGGGAACTAAGATCCCACGTGCTATGGGACAGCAAAGCTTATCCTCCACAACAAGAAAACCTGCACACCACAGCAAAGACCCAACACCACCGCCAAAAAAAAATTAGCATAGCCTTTTCGGAGGCCAGTTTGGCAATATGTATTTAAGTACAAAATGTGAATACGTGTACTTTGTCCCAGTTCTCTATATTAAAGGATCTGTCCTATACAAATATTGGCATATGTAAAGAAAGGGAAGAATTGCAATGTAAATTCCTTGCTGGGGAATACTCTGCATCCATTAAAAAGCATGAAATAAATCAGAATGCACTAATATGAAAGTATCTCTAACCATGATGACATGGTGAAGAAAGTTGTATAACATATATAATTACCTTTTTAAATGCCATAGATCTATTGAAATTGTCCAATGTGTAAGACTTCATCCTTGGTACTGGACTTATAGAACTAAAGAAAACAGATTAATTCCTGGCCTTACGGACTTTACATATACAGTTTGGAGATGAATGATTAGAGTAGGATTGGGGCAAGCAAATAATAAACTAGTTAGCAAATACATAACATGCTTTCTAACAGTGGTAAGTTATCTGAAGGCAATACATAGAGACTGCAGTGGGAAGGATGCCCAGCGTCCAGTCAGTGCTCTCAGTAAACGAGGGCAGTTTTGATCTGAACATGTGTTCTGAAATTGAAAACCACTCCAGTCTCCTGTCTTTTATGATGTGCCAGCCAGAGAAGATATAGCATGATCAAACTTCTGCAGAGATTTTGTGAGCTGACAGCACCAAACTGCAGGTCCAGCATCCAGGTTTTCCATTCTTGTTCATCTGCATTAGCAGAATTAGACCTAAGCTCTGAAAACTGAGGGAAAGGAGGGTATACTTGGCACTGCAAGCTCATAGGCCTGTTTCAGGAATACATGAGTAGTTATGTTACTTTGAAAAAGTTATAGAATGTATTTGCCTTATGTAAGTAGAATTAGCACAGGCAGTAAGAGGAAACAAAGTCACTGTGGACTGGAGTCCATATAAGACTTCGTGTGTAAGAGGTGAATGTATGAAGGAGGTAGAGGAAGGACTTTAAGTCCTAACATCACGCTACCTTGAGTTCTCCCCTGTTCCCACGAAGCAAAGCTTTGGGCTCTCTAGTCCTGACCACAGGACAAGGCCTACAGTGGTCCCACGCCAAGCAGAGCCCATAAAGCAGAGAATTTGTGTGAATCTTCTGGGTCTCCAATTTGCTGCCCAAACCATACTCCATTCTCCACAGATTTCAGCACCAAAGGAGCAGAAACAGGAGCCATGCTTGCTTTCAGATGGGCCTCTCCTTTAGAGCTTTGGGCTGTTTTGGGGGGGACACACCCTGTTTTGTCTCTCACTCAAGTATTAGCCACCACTGCTCAGATTCACATCCCAAGGCTGAATGCTCAGAAGTAGGTGCCACATGGACTGCACTTGTGCACTCTACCAGGAGATGAGTGCAAATGCTAAGAAGTCAGTGCCTTCCAACTGGGAAATGGTAGTATGCTAAATTATGTACTTAATTAATCTCTACCAACAGAAATACCATAAAACTGGAAAAAGCAATTAAATCACCCAGGATCAGTGTACATAAAGTATACACAAAAGGAACAAAAATTTCACCAGTAAACTTGTGTTTGTGCTTTGGCTGAATATTCACAGGTCCATTTCTACTATAGGCTGATGAATGGTACACAATTACCAGTTAATTGCTTGTCTCTTTCTCCTTGTGTTGCTACCTCATGGGTTAGAAATGACAGGGATAAAATTTTTGCTGCTGCTGCTGCTAAGTCACTTCAGTCATGTCCGACTCTGTGCAACCCCATAGACAGCAGCCCACCAGACTCCCTCATCCCTGGGATTCTCCAGGCAAGAACACTGGAGTGGGTTGCCATTTCCTTCTCCAATGCATGAAAGTGAAAAGTGAAAGTATAGTAGACTCCTTCAAATCAGGAACCCAAGGGAAAAGATTCCCATTAGATTTTACTGTAACAGCCTGCCTTTTCTTAAGTGTTTTTATATTTGGGGGTTTTTTTTTTTAACATGCAAAAACAATTACATGATGATTAAGGAAACTGAGCTAAAAGGTAACCAGGGGGAGCTGCTATCTCATGAACACTCAACGATACAGGCTGTAACGATTTCTTGACAACCAGTCTAGAGCTGTAGTTACATAATACAAATAAAACTCATTGAAAGAGTGAAACAATATAGCTACCCACTTTTTCCCAGATTACATCATATTATACAACAGCTTTGTAATTATTTGTAATTTTTTAAATTGTCTATCTCCAGCTCCATGAAGCAAAGACTATGTCTTTCTCTCACTTCTGTATCTCTAGCATCAAGCCCAGTATCTGATACTTAGCTGACACTCGGGAAACATTTGTGAGTGAATGAATGAATAACTGAACAACTGTAAAGGCCAGGTTTCAAATCCGGTTCTTGAGCCTCACAGGCCCTTCTCATGATAGCAAGATACCTCCTTGCAGATACACAGATGTTCAAGGAAGAATAAAAGGCATTTACAGAGGACACCTGGGCCACAGGCTATACCTCCCATGTAATTTCATAGGAATTTATGGCTTAACCAGTTTGGAGATTTGTTTCCAGAAAGCATTTGATTTACTCCCTTAAGATCAGTCACGGTAAGTACAAGTCTTAGTGCATTGGCAATGCACTGCTATGGCCAGCTACTCAGTGCAAGGTGCTTCAGCTGATGACACTGATGGTCTCAACACAGTGTGGCTGGATCCTGAGACTGGGCTCTTTCCTCACAGAAGGATACGTTGGAGGAGGCTGGAGAGCCAGTGAAACAGAAGGCAGGTCCTTAATCTCTACTGCACCCTCAGGCCCACAGAGCTGGTGTCAGAATCAGAGAGAGCACCAGGGGCTCCTGTTCCTCCTGCTGGGTGTCACCTGCTTCTGGCCCTGCATCTGAGGACCAAAGAGCAGCACGACTTCGCAGGCTAACTCCCCTTCTCCCGAGCTAATCTGGTTTCACTCACCAATACTCCATCAAAAGCAGGGCCCTCACTTCAGGTTGAATTGACCTCAAGATACCTGTCCCAGAATGTTGTGAAAATACGCTACTCACACACACACACAAATCACTTTAGTATTCAGAAAGTTTTTAGGGGCTTCCCTGGTGATCCAGCTGTTAAAAATCCTCCTGCCAATGCAAGGGACACAGGTTTAATCCCTGCTCCAAGAAGATTCCACATGCCACGGAGCAGCTAAGCCTGTGCGCCACAACTTCTGAAGCTGGCGAGCCTAGAGCCCATCCTCAACAAACTGAAATCACCACAGTGAGAAGCCTGCCCTCTGCAACGAAGAGTAGCCCCTGCCCTCCACAACTAGAGAAAACCCATGTGTAGCAACAAAGACCCAGCACAGCCAAAATAAATAAATAATAATAATAAAAAAATAAATATTAATAAAAGCTTTTAGGGTTAAAGGAGCATTCGGCTCAAAGCATAACCAAAGTCTGCAATGATACCTTGGGTATAGAATTTGCATTTATGATTTCTTATGCCCTTCTCTTTACCAACACCCACTCCCTTAGGAAAGGAGCCTGGAGGGGGAAGCAAGAGCCTGGATTGCAAAATTGAGGAGTGTGCTGAAACACCTGCTCTCGAGGACTCCTCGCCATCCCCTGTAGATATTCAGCAACATTCCTGGCAGGTTTCCACAGACATTGAGAACACTGAGAGGTAAGTGGGAAGTTACCCCAAATAGACTGCAGTCCTCCTCCAGTTAATACTTAGGGGCTACAGAGGGTTGACATTATTTTTCTTTTAGAATCAGAAAACAGAGCTCTCAGTAAACCAAGATGAGAGACAGTAAGGAGTCCAAATCCATCTACAGAATGGCAGCAGAACTGCCAGGAGACGTGGGCTCCCAGCCTCTGCTTATCCCACTCCATCAGCCGTGCATCTCCATGGAGATGCAAACCGAGTGCTTCCTTGGGAAGCAAGAAAGTCAAATCTATATACCCATCACTGCTCACTCACCAGGCTGGGTCCCAACATTTCCATTTGTTTCAGGGAGAATAACTCAAAATCGTGTAAAGATATCTTCAGATTTCAGGTGTATGGGATGGCCTATTTAGTGGCCAGTCGGGAGCCGAGGCATCGATCTAGTTCACAGTTTTCTGAAGAGCTGGCTTCTCTACCTCTCCTGGGATTTAGCTGATGGCCCCTTAGTGGTCAAAGCGTGTTAATGCATTTGTCTTTACAAGCAGTAGCTCAAGGCCAGACGGTTTCTTTCTTGGGAAGAAGAGATTCTACAGTGATTCTATTTCACTTGGGAAAAGGAAGCAATAATAATATAATCATAATCACATCTTGATGCTAAAAATTCCATTCTTTGAGGCAGAGGCATCAGCCCCTTCTTTATTGGCCTTCACACTGCTTTCTTGTCCTTTGCTACTCATGTCCCCAGAGCCAACGTGGAGCAGCTGATTGAACGCTGGGCAATTCCACCGAGAGCTCTGTGTGTGTGGGGTTGAGTCATTGACAAGATAATGAACATTTTATTTTTTTATTTTTAGAAATGTAACACAGTGGCATTTATAGCCATTGTGGTTTTACTTTCAGATTGTAATATAATTCTAAAGCTAATTACCAAATTTCTGTGTTTATAGAAAATTGAAGCATGTGGTAATTATGTGCTATTAATAAAACTTGGACTTTGTATAAGCTTGGAAATCCAACAATTCAGACAATAAAGCTGGTTGGCATGATCTGATAGAACTATAGACAAATGATGAGGGAGTGATTTCTCTTAATTTATAAAGTAGAAAATGCTTTGCTCTATTCCCAGGAAGAAAAACCTGCCAGAGTGCCATGGTCAGGGTATAGTCCATCAGCAAAGCCATTTTCCTTTTCAGAAACCTTGAACAGAAGCACTAATCAAGTCTTGTAAGCTTGTCAGAGAGCAAGCTATGGCGGATAATAATAACACGAAAGTCCACCCCTCAGCATTGGCAGTATTTCATTTCAGCCTCAAAATCCAGATTCTGGTCAAAGGAGATGGGAGCGAGTGGGAGAAGTAGGCACAGTAGACCTGTTACGAGAGAGGGCTTCCTTGCTTCTCCCTATCACTTTTTCCTAAGAGATCTGTGGGTTTCAAACTGGGCTGCACTTTAAAATTACTGGGAGGGCTTTGTAAAAATATTCCAAGTCAATTTAATGTGTTGACCCTTGGAAATGCTTAACACCTGTGTTACTCTGAATCTCTACGTAATGAGGGACGACAGGGAGTGAACGCACAGCTAGGACAGCACTGGGACCAGATGAGAACAGCATCGCCCAGCCTCAACATCACCCAGGACCCATAGCTAGGACAGCACTGGGACCAGATGAGAACAGCATTGCCCAGCCTCACCTTTCCCCAGGGTACCCCTGATGTCCTAGTTGGGTGTCCTTCACCGGCCCTTGGAAATTGAAGTACTGTCCTCGTTACCAGAGTACTCGTCTCTCATCTCAGCCAGGTCCAACTAAAGGCAGAGATGGAGGGCTCCTACTAGCAGAATGCCCTGTGGAAATGTTTGTCAGAGTAGTTCTAATTCCTTCAGAGCCAACCGAACTCAGCATTTTTCTTCTTCTTCTTGTAAAAGCAAAATAAATGCAATTATTTGCCTACTGGAGGCTCAAACTGGTACACTTAGGCACAGACTTTGTACTTCAGTTGTGTCATAGAACAGACAGTTGGAGATTGCGTTTCCAAAATTTACAGCTGATTATTTTTTCTTTTTATCAATTTTACAGAGACATGCGAGAAATGAAAAACCTTTTAAGCAAACTCAGGGAAACTATGCCTTTACCACTGAAAAATCAAGGTGAGCCTTGTCATTTCTTTTTGAGGCAGAAGATGTTTTTCACACGATAACCTTGGGTCTTGTTTCTTGAGAAATGAAAGCAAGTGTTTTTTACACAAGCAATGGAAGGCATCGAGCGTACATTTGTCTTTCCTTGAGAAGATAAGAGAGAATAGTTTATCAGGTGAGAGCAGTTTTGTTCTGAGGGGCGTTGAGAAACACTCTGATAACAGACACCTCCTTCTCTGGCCCCGTCAGTCGAGAACATGTATTCATTGTTACCCTGCGAAGAGCACTGCACCAGGTGTGGCAAACACAAAAGGGCTGAAGAAGTTTACAGCCAGCTTCCCCAGTGGCTCAGTGGTAAAGAATTCACCTGCCAACGCAGGAGACTGGGTTCTATGCCTGGCCAGGGAGGATCCCCCTTGCTGCAGAGCCTATATTCTAGAACCCAGGAGTGGCAACTACTGAGCCCACGTGCCCTAGAGCCTTTGCTTGGCAACAGAAGATGCCATGACAATGAGAAAAGCCTGTGTACCACAAGGAAAAGTAGCCCCCACTTGCCATGACAAGAAAAGCCCGTGCAGCAACCACAAAGACCCAGTCAAAATAAAAAAGGTTTTCTTTAAAGTTTATAGTGGAAGAGACTTAAGAACACCTCCAAAGGAAATGCTCTGCCATCCACATGTTATCTAAACAAACTAACAGTAGTAATTAACATATCTTGCCACTGTGATTTTGTATCCAGTTCCAATGTGTGGGGGCGTTTTCCACATATCCAAGCAATTATCAGACACTACTTGGGTGTCCTGCAGCTCAGCTGATTTCTGACACTTACTGGAGATGGCATCAGATTCCACAGGTGAAGGGTTCAGTAGTCCTAAAAAACTGTCTCCCGCCCTCCAACTTTAGACCCCAGTCCCAAGCCCAAGTTGTCACATACGCTTCTGTACATCTAGCTAGATCGGAGGGTCCAATGAGCCCCACCGTAGGTTTAATTAGTTCACTAGAGCAGCTCACAGAACTCAGAGAGAGATTTTACCTACCAGTTCACTGACTTATTACAGGATATTAACTCAGGAGCAGCCAGATGGCAGAAGTGTGGGCAGGGTGTGGGGAAAGGGTGCAGAAATTCCATGCCCGCTTCTGGAGGGCCATCTTCCCAGTCTCAGAAGCTCTCCAAACCCTTTTCTTTTGGGTTTTTCTGGCAACTTCCTAAACACGGGCATGATTGATTAAATCATTGGCCATTGGCAATTGGTTCAACCTCCAACCCATCCCCCTCCCTGAAAGTCAGAGATGGGATGGAAAGTTCTAACCCTCCAATCACAGAGTTGGTTCTCCTAGGAGCCAGGTGTTTTCCTGACTCAGGAAAACACTGTCCTCGGGTGTTTTCCCAAAATCACATTATTAACCTAACAAAAGACATCTTTATGGCCCTCTAAGGACATTCCAAGAGTTTTAGTACCTCTGTGCCAGGAATAGGTCGAAGATCAAACATATATAAATTATAGTGTCACAGCCACTAGTCTAAATACCTTAGACGTATTAACTGTATTAACTTCTTTAATTCTAATAACATGTTTGAGGGAAATGCTATTCACATTTCCCGATTTACAGGAGACTGAGACACAGGTTAGCTAACTTGGCCAAGGCCAAACAGACTATAAGTAGGAAGTCTGGGATGTGATCCCAGGCAGTGCGTCTCCAGAACTATCCTATGGGAGTATACACTCTAACACAGGGAGGGAAAGGGGATATTCACTAGGATGTTAGTTCTGTGAGGGAAGGGTCTCTGTATGCTTCCATACAGTTGTTTTGTCTTCAGTACCTAGAGAAATGCTTGGAACACAGTAGAGTAAAAGCCAGCATAAACAGTAAATGTTTGTTCAACCTGCACCCAACTTTGCAGCCCCAGAGTCTGAAGATACGTACAAAGGGCTAGTAATAATCACTTTCACCAAGCACATGTGGCCAAGAGCAATCTTAAGTGAAGCATCCGCTTCAGAGAGTGGTACACCCAGGGTGGGGAAAGGGTTTGTGGAAGAAGGAAAGATCCCCCTCCTGTTTTCTCTGAGCACAGCCTCAGCAGGAGGGAGGGCAGGTTGCTTCTGAGCGAGGAGGGAGAGGATTTGGCGGCAGAGCTGGAGTACAGCTTGGCTCAGGGAGCTGTGTGGCAGAAGGTGGAGAGGTGGAGGTGAGAACACGGACAGAAGAGTGCGGTGTGACCCGAGCTGCAAGGGAGGGGGGCGGGTGTTGGAAAATAAGAGGCAGGAGATGTGGTGCACCAGGTAGCTGCAAGGACCCCCTGAAGGGCCTGTTGACCCAGGCTTACTGCCTTGGGCTTTGAGTTATGTTTGAGAGGCCTTGTAGGGTTTTAAGAAAGCTGTGTTTTACTCCAACTCATGGTGGTGACGAGGGCCCTGTGGACACAGCATGCAAGTTTGCTGCTAGTTGTCAGCATGGTTACAGCGAGCCTTGGGTTACCATGCTGGCTCTGCCATTTTCCTGGAAGAAGTTGTTTCCCTTCTGAACATGTACGTTTCCTCATCCCTGAAAAAGAGATCAGGTGACCTACTTCAGAGAGTTGTGAAGATTCAATGAAAAAATGCTTATCACATGCCTGCTACTAACCTTACAGAGAGGAAGCACTCAACAAGTGCAGTATATTGTTGTTATTATTTACCAGCTGGCCCACCAACCTAGCTCAGGAAAACTCCAGATCATCATCAAATAGAATATCCCCAACTTCCGTTCACTCTGAAGCCACTGTGTGTAACGTCCATGAAAAGTTGACCTTGAGCCCATGAAAAGTCGACCTTGAACCTGCTCTCCAGAATATTGATCCCTGAGACTGGATTTGGGGCTCACCTCTGAAGCTATCCTCAGCTTCTTAATCTGGAGAGCAAGTACCCCCACCAACAGCATGTGGACTTCCTCTTGTACTTCCTTAAAAGGATGACAACCCTCCCAGGCTGAATTTCATGGATTCCATGTAGCCTATATTAAACATCTGAAACATTCCCCTACAATTAGTAAAAGTTCATCCAAAAGTTTTTGAATTAGGCATTATTGGAAGAACAGATATTTTATTTTCTTCATTTAGGACATTTTTATAATCATAAAAGTATAATATAATAGAAATTTTTGTATAACTTTATTACTTTTATAAGCAGAAAAAATAACTAGAATTTTAAATACATTTTAAAAATATAATAATAGTAGTGAATGATTTATACTGTCAGCAAAAGGAAAAAATCCGAACAAGGGGCACCCAGGACTTGAATCCTAAATCCATTTGGGACATGAAAAGGAAAAAGCTAGGAGATAGAAGGTCTTCTTCAGGAGGGAGTAATGCTGTATGATTTTAAAATAAGTTTTTTCCAACTTTAAACTTTTAATTTTGATTTGGGGTATAGCCAATTAACAGTGTTGTGGTAGTTTCAGGTGAACAGCGAAGGGACTCAGTCATACACATACTAAAATAATTTGTAAAATTCAGGTGAAGTCTTATGGGAAATTAAGGTTTCTTCATTTGGGGGAGAAAAGGGAACCCTTAGCACATGAAGATGCATCTCTATTCTGCGCAAGTTAATCGGGCCTCACAGTATGATGGAGGGCTCATTAAACACACCCAGACCAGAGATCAGTGGCTCAGATGGTAAAGACTGTGCCCGCAATGCAGGAGACCCATGTTCGATCCCTGGGCCGGGAAGATCCCCTGGAGAAGGGAATGGCTACCCACTCCAGCATTCTTGCCTGGAGAATTCCAAGGACAGAGGAACCTGGCCTCCAAAGAGTAGGACTTGACTGACCACACTGGGAGTGAGCAGTGGAGAAGCAGGGATGTGAGTCTCCACCAGGGGTCTGAGAAGGCCTAAAGGAAGGAGAGAAGGTATCTGGGAGTCACTCTGGGAACATGTTTTAGCAGAGGCTGCTGCTGCTAAGTCACTTCAGTCGTGTCCGACTCTGTGCAACCCCATAGACCGCAGCCCACTAGGCTCCTCTGTCCCTGGGATTTTCCAGGCAATCACACTGGAGTGGGTTGCCATTTCCTTCTCCAAGGCATAAAAGTGAAAAATGAAAGTGAAGTTGCTCAGTCATGTCCGACTCTTAGCAACCCCATGGACTGCAGCCCACCAGGCTCCTCCGTCCATGGGATTTTCCAGGCAAGAGTACTGGAGTGGGGTGCCATTGCCTTCTCTGTTAGCAGAGGCATAGGGCACCATTTTAATGAGGAAATCAACCAGATTCCTCTCTCTGACTGCATACACCAAGGTAGAGCATAGGGGCTGTCCCATTATCTTCTTGGAACTCTGTTCAGACAATCTTTTTATTATCCAGGTCTCATCTAAGCAGAAAATAGTGT
The DNA here is from genome assembly GCF_003369695.1 of Bos indicus x Bos taurus. Classification (NCBI taxonomy): domain Eukaryota; kingdom Metazoa; phylum Chordata; class Mammalia; order Artiodactyla; family Bovidae; genus Bos; species Bos indicus x Bos taurus. Next base: position 14,727,333 of record NC_040095.1, on the reverse strand, counting down.
GGGATGACATGTGGAAAAATGTATTCCAGTTCTTTTCTGTAGGACCTTATTTTCAAAACATAATTCTAACTGGATGAAAAGCATTATAGAAAGCCATCTGTTTTCCTTGTCTGTGTCTTTCTTTTCTCTTTTTATTCCATTTACATGTGTGTTTGAAGCAGAGATAAAAAGGAATAAGATACTGCCCTGTTTCCCTACTCAAATCCTGACCATGTAGAAATCCCGCCAGGCAAGTATGTGGGGACCCACCTGGAACTGCTTTGATTGCCCTGCTCTCCAAACTCCATACGTGTGTGTGCGCACGTCAGTTGCTCAGGTGTGTCCAACGCTTTGCAACCCCATGGACCGTAACTCGCCAGGCTGCTCTGTCCATGGGATTCTCCAGGCAAAAAACTGGAATAGGTAGCCATTACCTTCTCCAGGGGATTTTCCTGACCAAGGGATAGAACCCAGGTCTCCTGCATTGCAAGCAGATTCTTTACCATTTGAGCCACCAGGGAAGCCCTTCCAGACCCTATCCTGTCCCTCAACTCAGAAACTCTTCCTGTTGATTTTAACATTTCAAGATTTAATCCTACCATCTCCCCTTCCCACCACAATCAAAACTTGATTTAGCAACAATATGCTGTAAATTGACTTTCAGTGACAAGCAAAAGTGGCCAAGAGCAGGCATTGTAATGGTTACTGATTATGCCTTCATTTGAGACAGGCATTTACCTTCCCATACTTTAAGACTGGTCACAAAGGTGCGCAGAAGAAGAGGGAGCCTGACTTGCTCTGCCGCAGCTCCTCGCAGCCTCCCCGTCTCCTGCCTCTCAACCTGCTGTCCTTTCCTCTGCTTCAGCGCCTCTCCTGTCCTACATTCTGGGTCACTGGCAGTTCTGTAGGGAGCTTCATTAATTATGAGAGTCTTGCTGTGTCAAATGGATTACAAATGGAACCACCTGTGGAGAGCCCACAAGGTTACTGACAAAGGCTAAAAGGAGATGCGAAAGTGAAGGACAAACATCTTCTAAATGCAGGCTGTAATCAAACAAAGCATCGCAGAAGTAAATTAAGCCTGAAAGACAGTTTCACCTTTTCCAAAATTCTGACTTCACGAATCCTGTTGCGGTGTTGTCAGTACATTTACTTTTGCCTAAAATTCGGTTGGTGGTACCACGCGTTAGAGTCAGTCTCAAGTGGATCAGTCAGGACTTGCAGTTGTTCTAGAATGGGTCCTCTCCTGCAGACAGTCGTGTGTGTGTGCGTGTGCGCACACACTCAACCCCTCAATCATGTCCAACCTTTGTGACCCTGTGGGCTGTAGCCTGCCAGGCTCTCCTGTCTGTGGAATCTTCCAGGCATATACTATAGCAGGTCACCATTTTCTACTCCAAGGGATCCTCCCAACCCAGGGATCAAACCGGCATCTCTTGTGTCTTCTACATTGGCAGGCAGTTTCTTTACCATTGTACCACCTGTGGACAGTCCTGCTCCAGACTAAACCAGGTCTAGGAACAGGTCCCCCGTTCTCTACAGCCCTGCTCCACTCCGGTGTGAATGTGCATAACCGGAACCAACCTAGCCATGGTTGAGTTCTCTGGCATGGAGCTGAAGGACATTGAGCTGTTATGCCACCTGCTAGCCTAGAGATGACCTTGTTGGCCCTTCCCCAGTGCCTCATTTAAAGACTTTCTGTGCTTCAAACTGGTGTCTGAATATCACTTTGGGCAGTTTACCAGTTATCCCAGATTCTTTGCAATCTGTACAACATTTTGCCCAGGATTCAGTGTGATGTATGCTATGCCCTCTCTCTCCTCCAATCTAATCCACTCATCACTGATCATACATCAGTCTCTTAGTACATTACTCTAATTATGTTGAGCCTCTACTCACAAATTTTAAGTGTCTACACATTGTCGAAGGAAAAATAGATTTCTCAACTCAGCATTCTTTGTCCCCACTATCATCCAACATGTGATGGTCACCCATGATGTGCCAGGTGCTGGGGATCTCTCTATTCCTAAAGCAGGGGTCCCTAACCTCTGGGATCTAAGGCCTGGTGATTTGAGGTGGAGCGGATGTAATAATAATAGAAATAAAGTGCACAAAGATGTAATGCTCTTGAATCTTCCTGAAACTATCCCACCCCAGTCTGTGGAAAAAGTGTCTTCCACGAAACTGGTCCCTGGTGCCAAAAAGATTGGGCACCACTGCCCTAGAGGCTCTCCATCTCCACAGGACAAAATGGGAATGAGAATCACCTGGGAAGCTTTTTCACCTGGCATAGCCATCCCTTGCAGAGATTGTGATAGAGCCCTCAGGGTATGGCACGTGAATTCTGGAAACACACACACTATTGGAAAGACAAAAAAAAAAAAAAGGGTTTAAATGCAACAGTGCCATAATAGTCAGTAACGGATGCTGCAAGGGCATACTGGACTCTCACCTAGTCAGATTTTAGTTATAAATGGGGATGGAGGAGATGGGAGTAATTGAGAATTGCTTTTTGCAAAGTGTGTGAGCTGAGATTTTTTTTTATGATAAATCAGAATTAGCCAAAGAAAAAGATGGAAAGAAGACAGTCTAGGCAGAAAATTCCAAATGTGTGAAGACATCTGGGGAGATGACAGAGCAGGGGATTTTGATGAACTACAAGTACTTCATTAATTGGGAAAGTGGTTAGAAAAGAGGCTTCAGAGAGAGACTAGAGAGGTAGGGGGGCTATGTCATTAAGACCACTTTATTTCATATTAAGATGTTTGGACTTTATCCTGGGGTCACTGGAGGGGTTCAGTTAGTAGGCAAGTATGATAAGCCAGGTAAGAAATGCTTATGATCTGACCTAAAGCCAGGGGCTTGGAGAAGAGGATATGGCCAGTTGGCTGAAATATGTTAGCAAAGCAGAATCAAGGATGAAACCTGAGTTCAGATTTGCAAAGCAGAGTGAATGATGGTACCCATCACTAAGGTAGAGCAGAGCAGTACCAGCAGACATAGAGCGCAGGACAGATGGAGTTCTGATTGTGGGGACACTCTAAGACCAGTGTTCAGAGTTTGTGGTGGATGTACATGCCTTATGTTGGTGTGAGACATGGGGGCTGGAAGGGCAGGAAATTCAGATGTAAACACAAGCAGCATGTTGGTAATTGAAGCCCTGAAAATACTTGAGACCACCCCCAGAGAGTATACAGAGAAGAGCTCTGAAATACCAAAATTTAAGTTTTGAGGGAAAAGAAGAAGAGTTTACAAAAAAACAGATATAAATCTCAGCATACTGGAATAAGAAAGTTGCAAGGAAAAAATGGCTCATAGTGTGGGGCAGTTCAGCTAAATAAGAACTGAAATTACCCATAGGATTTAGCAACAAAGGAGTCACTGGTGAGGTGGCCAGAATCAGCTTTCTTGGAATTGGGGGCATGCACAAAGCCTAATTAAGGAGGGTTGAGGAGTGAGTGAGAGATGAAGAGTTGAACAGCAAGGGTAAATTTATTGTCTCATAAAGAGTTGCTTATAGAATTGTGGATGCACAGGGTTGGAAACAGACAATGTTCCAAGGGCTATGAAAGTGAAAGTGAAAGTTGCAACCCCATGGACAGTCCATGGAATTCTCCAGGCCAGGATACTGGAGTGGGAAGTCTTTCCCTTCTCCAGGGTATCTTCCCAACCCAGGGATTGAACCCAGGTCTTCCACATTGCAGGCGGATTCTTTACCAGCTGAGCCACAAGGGAAGCCCAAGAATACTGGAATGGGTAGCCTATCCCTTGTCCAGGGGATCTTCCTAACCCAGGGATCACACCCAGGTCTTCTGCACTGCAGGTGGATTCTTTACCAACTGAGCTATCAGGAAAGCCCAAGGGCTACAGCACTTGTTTATAGAATGAATGCAGGCATGAAGGTAGAAGCATAGAGCAATCAGAAAAGCCTTTTCTGGATAAAAGGAGATGGCATGTGTAAAGTCAGGGAGGCGAGAGAAGGTATATGGCCTTATTCAGGGAATTCTCAGTAGTTCTGTTTTACACTAACCCTTCTTCATATGCCTGTAATTCCAGCCGGACTGGACTGTTTACTTGGACCCAGTTCAGGCTGCCTTGACCTCCACATCTTTGTTCACACTGCTGTCTTCATCCAGAACGCCTGCCCCCTACTTCACCAAATGTCCGAGTTCTCCCCATCCCTTTTGCCCTAGCATGAACACCAAGGCACCGGGAATCTTCCGCAAATGTTCTCTTTACAAGATGGGAGTAATTTCCCTCTGAGAATTCTCACAGCATTCTATTTATATCTCTCCAATGGCATTTCTAATGAAGCCTCCTAGTTACTCAAACCAGGATCCCTGAGGCCAAGGGTCACCTTTCTCTTAGGACCCATCTGGTGTTACCCTCAGCACCTGACATTCAGTGGTTCTCAAAGTGTGGTCTCAGGACCAGAAGTATCAGCAGGTCTGGGAACTTGTAAGAAATGCAGATTGTCTGGCCCCACCCCAGACCTACTGATTCAGAAACTCTGGAGGTGGGGCCGGCAATCTGTGCTTTAACAAGCCCTCAGATGAAACTGATGCTGCCCATGTTTGGGAACCCTGGAATTAGATGAAGATCTCTTTTTTTTTCCAGAATAACAGTTTCCAACTGCAGTTTCATCATAAGCACTCCTCTTGACTTAGAGAACATAGCTGTAAACTCAAACCTCAGTTTATTATTTGCAAGCCTCATTTTCATGCCCTCTGTTTCTAACACATAATTTATGTAAAAAATCTTTTATTGGCAAACGTAATTTGAAATGGTATTATTGTACCTTAGGGGATTTCAGTGTTCCTGGCTCTAGTAGCACCCAAAAATTAATCATCAAATAACTGGATTTTGAATTTACTGATGACTGAATACCCTACTCTCCTTTGCTTTCACTTTCTGCTATGCTTTCCTCCTTCCTCTTCCCTTTCTCACTTTTTATTTTCAAATTTAAAACTGTCCTAGGTTACAGTTCTTTGAGAGTATGCACTTTGGAAAAAAGACAACATAAAATTCTCAAACATTAGCAATAAAAATAAAAGATTTCCCAAGTTCAGATGGATTAGCGCAGAAAGTTTAGAATAAGTGGAGAAACACCCATTTTGCTCACATTCTGTTGACAGCCCCTCACTTCGAAGTCAGGATTTCAGTCAATGTGGAAAGACATCTTTCCTTGGCATTGAATTCATTTCAAATCATTCCAGGCAGACTTACTGCTTGGTGAATTTCAGCATTTACTTGCAGGTGTCAGCTTCCTACAGGGTAGAAAGCTGCTCTGAATTTCTGCCAAGAATTTTTTAAGCTTTAGTGTCACCTCAGCCCTAGGTGATGATCAGACAAGCTCTGGGCTAGGCAAAGGTGTCACAAATGCTCAACAAAGATGCCCCAAACCAGCAGTCATTCTTATTAGGCAGCCTGTCCTTCACTTAACATCTGAGCACTTTCTCATCAATTCTAACACATCCTATTCACTTGTGAATGCTATATACGTATGTGTGTGCGTGTGTATATAGCACTCACGAGTGAATGTTTTATATATATATATATATATATATATATATATATGAAAAGAAGGGTGAATGAGGAGAATTTCAATAGCACAGAGGTTTTTTGATTCACTGTAATGAATGCACAGATACAAAGGTCAGTCTTGATACAAATCTCATAATCCCTGGGTATGATAGCTGTGTGCTTTTAATACATAAAAAAGAGGAAATGGAAGCAAATATACCACCACAGAACACACATGCCACAGCACACACATGCACACTTTCTTTGTAAATACAACAGACCAATGTATGTAGACATTTCCCCATATAGTGGGAACGATACATATCAAGAATTGCTTTGTATAATATATAAATACCAGTGAGGTCACTCCCAAATTTCTTAAATGTTTGGAGAAAGGCAAACATACAGGAAATTCAGGAAATAAATGGGAATTCAGAAAATAGATCTCTAAGTCTCAAAGAAATAAAAATAAAAATTCCTTTCCTATCAGTATCTTCATAGTTTTGGTGCGTCTATTCCAAGGAAGTGTTGACTTTCAGTTGAACTTGAGTTTCAGGAAGCGTGGTCAGCATTCAAAGAGATACCAAAACCTTCAGGGTCTGCTGTATCTTTGCCATATCCAGTTAGGTTAAGTTCACTGATCATTTGGTGGCTAAAGAAGTGAGAGCCCTAAAAATGATGAGAGAATATGGTTATCATTTCTTTCTGCTCCAGATATATCATGATTCATCTCTGAGAGATTCTGCTGAGAAATTAGGCTTATATATAGGATTTGACATTGCTTTCAGCATCTTAAACTATTTGGGGCAAGTTTAACTGTTTAAAGAAAAGAGATGTCCCATTTTTAGTCTCAAAATGTTGACATCCAGACTATAGTGAATTATTTTTCACTCTGAAAAAAGACAAAGAAAGTCCTGTTTTTCTCCACATTAGCGGAGTGTGGGTTTTAAGAGAGGACTGTAATCTGTGGTGACTGTGGGAAGAAGGCTGTTTGATTAATCTGATGTGCCCAGCTGGGGCGCCTGTCTCCTTGCCTGCCTCCAACTTGCTACTCTAGTTCCATCTAAATGTGTAACATAGCGCAGCATTCCAAGGAACACCGTCAGCTCGGTCGGTGATGCTACTGTACAAACAAGCATGACACATGGGAGCCTCGGGGGCTGGGGAGAGAAAAGCCAGGGCACTTGGATGACAATTTATTTAAGAGGACCAGGAAGCCAGGACTCAGTTTTGTTCCTGACAGTTTCCTGAGTGTCCTGTTGTTTTTGTTCAATCGCTCAGTCGTGTCCGACTCTTTGCAACCCCATGGACTGCGGCACTCCAGGCTGAGTTATCGAGAAAACCAACCGTCATCTACAAGCCGGTTTTATTCAACTGGGGCACAGTCTTCACTATATCCATCTCTTCATCTCACTCCCGATTCTGGGCTCTTTCCCAAGGTCCTGCATCTTCAAGATTAGCATGGGGAAAGGGGAACATCTTAGCTTTGTTCTTGGAGAGCAGTGCAAGTGGTCCTTACAAAGCTTAGGTTTAAAAGAGTTCCAGAGGGACTACCCTGTTGGTTCAGTGGTTAAGAATTCACCTTGCAATGCAGAAGACGTGGGTTCAATCCCTGGTCAGGGAACTAGGATCCCACTGCCATGGAGGAGCTAAGCCCACACGCCACAACTAGAGAGTCCTTGCGCCACAACAAAAATCCTGTGTGGTGCAATGAAGACCCGGCATGCAACAACTAATACTCAATACAGCCAAATAAAATTTTTAAAACGTTTCCCAGAGCCAGCCAGCCATTTTGTTGCTCCTAATTCCATTCTGACCATATCCTAGCACTGCCCTACTTGACCGTTTACAGGCTCTTTCCCTGTGGTCCTCCTCCCAGTTCCTCTGGGACTCATACTGGCCAGTTCCACTCCAACAGGCCGTTTCTACTCACTCTCTCTGTTGAATTGCACTATTTCCCCAAAACTCAACTCATTAAACTGGATTTGGTTTACAGGTTTGTTTCTTTGTTTCTCTACTTGTCATTGTACTAAAAATTTCAGGCCAGAACTGGTGAATTTAACAGCTGACAACCTTCTCCAAAAGCCTTTGTATTCAGATGCCTGGCTATAAAAAGTGCTAGGGAAACACTCAACAAGAAATAGTTGAAACCTCTTCCTGAGGCATAGAGTGAGTGAATTGAGGTAAAACAAGGTCCTATGTAAAGAAAAATAGTTAATCATAGCTATATTATTATTAATAATAAGTCCTTCTTCTATGCTAGGCACCAAAGTCACCAACCAAGCTAAATGTTTTAATAGATTATTTCATTTAGCTCTCACCTAGGGTAAGTATTATTAAACTGTATTTTACATATGGGGAATATGAAGCTTAATGAGCTTAAGCGATATGTTCAAAGTCACAGGACTAGTAAGCAGTAAACTATAGAAAAGAAGCCAATTTTATTCCAAAACACGGGCTCTTTCTCAGAAGGATACATTGCCCAAGTGAAAAACTGCCTCTAAGCCCTTTAACTCTAAGCAGTGGTTCTCAAATGTGGCTATTGGCTTCACTTTCGCCCCCACCCCAGGAACGTGGCTGTGTCTGGGGACATTTGCAGTTGTCACAGTTGGTAGGGAAGTGCTACTGACATCTAGTGAGTAGAGGCCAGAGATGTTGCTGGATATCTTACAATGCTCAGGACAGCTCCTAACGATAAAGGATGATCTAGTCCAAAAATGTCAATGAAACTGAAGTTGAGAAACTTGGATTCAAAGGACTGTGGATTTTTAAGACCAATCCTTAAAAAACAGTTGTTTTGTCTGTACCTCACTCAACCTGTACATTCTATCCCATCACAGATGATAGCAGCCTTCTAAATCTAACTCCCTACCCCCTGGTTAGAAGACGGAAGAGAAGGTTCTTTGGGCTGTGCTGTCTCGTCTCAAGCTAGGCGATTCCTCCCGGAAGCCGCCACTGGGAAGACCTGAAAATATCACTGAACCCGAGGACCTCCAGACAGCTGAACCACAGTCATTGGCTTTTGACTATGTTTTCTAAGCTTCCTTATTACTTTATCCACCTCTCGCTGTCCTTTTAAATGATTTTACATTTGAAAGCAGCTGCTGTCAAGGAAAAAAAAAAACAGATTCAAAAAGCAGTCTGTTTTTAAAAGGATTTTTTTAAAGCTGACATTGCACATGTCTGCTCCAAACCACACCATGACAGATGCAAGAATTATGATTTTTAAATTATTTAAAGAATTTTTAAGTGTATTATACAGAGAAAAATTATTTCATGTATAATAGTATATCTGTAGCTCTTGCTGATCTATGTAAACAACTGATCACATATGAGAGTCTTTAAACATAGAAGTCTATTTAAAACTGCAAAACTGTTCAAAATCCAACCAATATTAGAAATAATATTATAATCAAATATATACCACCTCGACCTATTGCTTTCTCTGCACTCATTTATGTTTAGTCTTCCATTCTGTCAGACTAAGAGCTTCAACAGAAAAATGTCTTAATTTACAATGCAACAAAAACCGTATATGAAAAGTATTTAAATTTTGTAAATACACAATAATCCTAATTCTTTAATACCAGTGCATATGGGCAACTAATTTCCTTTCGATCCAATGGTGTCTTTTTCAGCTTCTTGGAGAATGAAGTAATCCAGTTAGGAAATGGTGTAGTAACATATACAATTACCCTCCAATGTAAAATTGAATATTATCACATTTTGTTCTAATTGAAATTGAAGCATGATGTCTGCATTATCAGCATATTGTTAAATCTTATAGGGCATGCTGGATTTAGCTCAGATCGTAAAAATACTTAACATTTTACATTGTTAATAAAATCTTTTTAGTTAAGCTAAGCTTGTCTCATTTTAGATAACTATGCAGATAAGACTTTTCCAACGTGTACTTGGTGTCTTGTCTTATGCTTAGAATCTTACAAGCAGGACACATTAAGCAATACTCTATTCTAGAAAGAAGGAAGCCACATGCTTTGTTTTTCTGCTCACAGCTTTGTTGTGCTCTTCCTCCACTAAACTTGTAACATGGTACAGATTTTGTTATATTTTCCCTTATTCTTCCTTTGGCCCATTTCCCAGGCAGAATTTCCCATGGGTTGAAAGATCAAGCCTTTGAACTTCTTTTCTTGTTTTCCATAGTCTGAAAATTCCTAAAGTCAGACAAAAGGCCCAGAATCCAGCACAATAAAAGGATGAGCTATCCGTGGTTTATCCAAGACACGAATTTAATACCAACCCTATAATTTCTCAGCATTTATGTGCACAGGCATTTATATATCCACCAACATTTTGACCTAAAAAACTAAATATACCCAAGGTTTTAGTAGCTTCAGTGAAGAGGGAAAGAGGTAGAGACGAACTACTGGAATAATTATATTAGGTTGAATTATATGAAATTGCTGATATTTGACTGTTTTTGACCTAAAAATGGCAACTTCATATAGTTCAACCTAATATCTGCTGTTGTGGAAATTATCCTTGGAATTGTCTTCTAGTTTTTTTGATTGAAAGTGAAAGGATTGAAGAGTTGGAAGAGATCTCAAAAGACTATGCATGTCTCTATTTAGATCACACCAGCTGGTTATTGGCCTTATTCTTGGAGTCCAGAGATGTGTTCCAATGAGGTGGCAACTGATACATGGTTATAAGTATGACTAGCTTCATGTCAAGACATACCCTTGAAAGTTATACAAGAAAAATCACAATTTTCTAAATCAAATACTTATAAAACAGTTGTTAGAATATGCTATTGAAAGACTCCTAGGGTGACTGCTCCTTTGCAAAACAGGTAACCACTCCCAAATTTACATGGTCTGCAAACCCCAATTTTCACACATCTGCTTTGATTCAAGCTTAATATCCTTTCCTGAATGCAGTTCATTTTCATCTCCTGAAGTTTAATTCACTTCAGGTCTATTGTTTTAGAAATTGCGAAGGAGCCTACTCTGGCATGCTCTCAGCTGCCATCTCTGCCCTCTCCCACCTTCTACCATATTGAACCCTTAGCTTCAATCTAGTTCTTACTAATCCATGTGCAGTTATTAACAGATAAGTCCAGTCTTGGTGTTCCGCACCTTCTAAATGCCTGACCTAAATCACTTCTGCTTGGTTAATTTGTGCTCACTCTCGCCTTAGTCTCAGTGTGAAAGTAACACCTTGCTGTGCAATTGTCCTCTGTACAACTGAAGACTGTTAATAAATTCAGATCTCACCTCCATGTCTGGGGAGGGCTATAGTCGCTATTCATGGAGATAGGGATTTGTCTAATTCCCCAGCTAGGCTTTCCATATCTAAGATAAATAAATTCAGCCACCTTATCTTTTATTCATAGTGCCTGTTTCCCAGCCTTGGATCAATTTTGTAGTTCCTGTGGACATACTCCAAGATTTATAGATCTTCTTTCACTATACAGGTCCTAAAATTAAATTTAGTGCTCACAGTCCCTATAACCTACCCTGGCTCAGAGTTGCAATGGGTAATTTGCCACCTCCTGTTGGGTATGCCAGTGCATCTTGGTAGGAGCTGACCCCACCCCCCTGTTACCTACCAAAGGACTTCCTCAGGTGTAGTTCCACGAGATAACTGTCTCTGTTTCCTGCTGGTAATTTGCTTTCAGATTAGCAATAACACTGAGCTGATCTCTAGGGATAAGGAGAGCCCACTGAACTCATTTTGTTTCATTTGCACATATGCTTGAAACAAAAAAGGATATAAGGTTTCTCTGGCACACAACCACCCATTTCACCACCCTGTTTTTAATACCCTGTGTTGATTTTTTTTTTTTTTTCCAGATTACAGACAGTGCATGTTCTTTGTGGGAAATCTGAAAAATACCACCAAATACAAAGAAAATAAAAATCACTTGAATCCCACCACAATCACATTGTTTAAACCACATTTCCAGGCTTTGACTCAGTCACTGGCTGGGCCCAAAGGCACTTTTGGTTGAGGTGTATGAAGAAAGGCCCCCAGTAGGCGCCACTTTTAAAAATCAGTCCACTTCTGTTTTTTGCATGCGTCTAGGAACAGATCCAGTGCACACTTCTGATTGTGCCATTGTTCAAGGGTACAAAGATGAGCTTTAAAAGTAGCACAGCCCTGATGCCTCCTCTAATGAAAGCTCTTGGAGCAATTCTAAAATCCTGCCAGATCATTTTGTTCCTCAGGGCTCCTGCAAGTTTGGATACTTACTGTTTGGCAATACTGCCACCTACTGGAATCTAAGCTTTATACAGAGCATAAAAGCATTTAATTAATTTTAGACAGCCAACAAATTGGCCAGATGAACAATGATCCCATGTGGGATTTCAGCCTCCAGAAGTCTCAAAAGTGAAAGAATTAAGGATATCCATCCCTAATAACTTCTCACCCACCTACACACACACCTTAGCAATGTCTATCATTTCTTTGTGTTCTAGAACATCACCAAATGCAGAATGCTCAACTTTCAGGTAACTACTGAAAGAATGAGAAATGGTCCGGAATAAACCATTAATATTAAATATAAAGCCAAGTTATAAACCCTAGAACATAAAAGAACTGAGTACATTACAAAGATGTCATTTCACATCTATGAGAAAAGGTTGGTTTATTAAGTACATTATATTGGGAGAAATGGTTAGCCATTTGTTGAGGGATATATTAGATCCATACCTCAAAACTGTCATCAAAATAAATTCTAAGTGAAGTAAATATTTAAATGTTAAAGCACATAAATAAACTGGCAGTATTGATGAATATGATATAATTTTAGTGTGTGTGGGGTGGTAGGAGGGGAGCTTTTCTAAGCATTGTAGTGAAGCAAGAAACACCAAAGGAAAAGATGGATGGATTTGACCAATTAAAAATGCAAAATTCCTATAAAGTAAAAAAAAAAAAATCAGATTAAGAGAAAGCAAAATTTTAAATATATGCAACAAAGAGTACAGATGTCTGATAAATACCAAGAGCTTAAATTCCACTACCTTTGGCAAATCTTCATGATCTACAACTTCCTCCCCAGCCAAGTGTTCCCATTTTTTTCTTTTCCTTATTATACTTTTTTCATTATTGCTTGTTTAATTGTGTATCCCCACTAAACTGAAGTTCCAGAAGGCAGCGACCGTGTCTCTTTTGGTTATTCTTATATCCTCAGCACAGTGCTAAACACAGAAGCAAATAGTGAAAACATATTTATGGAATGAGTGAATAATGAATGCATGAATAAATGACATTTTATGACTCAAAAAGAATCAAACTTTCCAGTAGAAAATTGAGCCAAGCATACAAACTGGCAATGTACCATGAATTAAAATAATGCACTAATAATATGAAAATATTTGAATAGACTAGTAATCAAAAATGTAAGCTAATATGATACACTCTTTTTTAATGTATCAGAAAGGCAAGAATATGAAGAGTGAATGTTTCCAGGGACAGCAAGGAAATCTGGAAGTGAGCATCCTCTTATAGAGCAGCATGTATGTAAACTGATTCCACCTTTCTGGAAAATAATTGGGCAGTGTGCTTTTCACCTATACCAAGTAATTCCGCTGTAGGGAAATTCTTCTGAAAAAGTTCAGAAAAAATGACCTAAGATGTAGTCATTTATTATTCAAGAAATATGCAAGAAAGAATACTTATTTGGAAGAATGGGAAAAATTGTAAATAAACCCACAGAATCAGATTGATTAGATATGGTATATCCTATCAGTGGAATACTGTGCACCAATTAAGAGGAAGCCCCATACATATATTTATGGAATTATATTGTTAAATGAAAACAGAGAAGAATATCTATAGCATCATCCCATTTTAAAAATATACTTACATATATATGTGCATTAAAGAGTCTGAAAAGATATTTGCTAAAATGTTAACAGCATTTATCTCTGGGAGGTGAGATCTGGAGCAACTATATATTTTTTTTTTTTTGCATATCTGTAATTTCTGACTTTTTCACAATGAGCATGTAGTAACTGTATAATTTTTTCAGGGAATAAATAATAATGTTCACAATATATATTAGATTAAAAACATATTCTAAAACAGTGTGTATAGTATGACACAATATTTGTAAAAAAAAAGAAAATATATATAAATATATCTATGTATGTATATATATTGATATATATGCATAAAAAGCTAGAAGGACATACACTAAAATGTTAATAGTAGTTATTTATGGGTAGTGGGATTATGGGTGATTATTTTTTCTTTTTGCTTTTCTGTGTTTTCTAATTTTTCTACAATGAATATGTATTACTTGTGTAATAAAAACTAATAATTAAAGTTTAAAAAAAAAATGAAAAAGTGAGAGACTTTGTGATTCACCACTTGCAGCGATCCTACGCACCCCCTCACCCCACCCCCTTGACATGTTCCTGTCATCAAAATGTAGGCAGTGGAGACATGGAGAGGAAATAACAGGGCACCGTAACTTTTGAAGAGAAAAGAGAGAGAGAGGCAGACAAGTGGGGTGGGCAGGAAAGAGAGAGAAGAAGAACAGAACAGAAGCGGGGGCGGGGGGAATTAAGTGAAAGTGAATTAAGTAATTTTATTTTCTAATAAAAGGAGATGATACACATCTGAAGTTTGAGTTCAGTTAATTGTCAAGGATTGTGCAGTATATCCTAGAGTTACAGACTTTTGTCTGAATATCAGATGGGCTGCAACAAAGTACCCCCAGCTATGGCTAGCAGTTCCAAAACCTGTTTTCTAGAGATCCCAAATTTCAGGAAGACACTGGCTACTTAAATACTTCATTTCCCAGGATCCCTTGGTTATGGGTGTGGCAGTATCACTGAATTTTGGCCAATAGCTTTATGAATGAAATTGAGCAATTCTCTAGGCCAGAATACTGGAGTGGATAGCCTTTCCCTTCTCCAAGGTCTTTCCAACCCAGGGAACGAACCTAGGTCTCCCACATTGCAGGCAGATTCTTTACCAGCTGAACCACAAGGGAAGCCTGAGAATACTGGAATGGGTAGCCTATCCCTTCTCCAACGGATCTTCCTGACCCAGGAATCGAACCGGGATCTCCTGCATTGCAGGCAGATTCTTTAGCAACTGAGTTATCAGGGAAGCCAATTTAAAGGTAACATTCCTAAAATAAGGGGCATGTCTCCCTTCCCACTAAGCTGTGAGGAAAGCATGAGGGTGGGAGCTGAAACAACTGTCTTGGATCCAGAGTTGGACACCACAGGACAATGACAGAGGGCTTTAGCAGAGATTACCTGTCTCACACTGTTATGCTTAACTAATTAATTTCTGTCTCATTGAAGGCATTAATAATGTGAATCTTTGTCTAGAAGAACTTGCTCACCAAATTAGTTACCTTCTGTAAGCCTCAGTTTCCTGAGAGTGAAATGGAAATAATATATCAGTATTACAAAAGCTTCAACCAAATAACTGTCCAATTATTTCCTTAGAATTAAAGCTCTTTTATGAGAAAAGTCAAACCAATCAAACATTGCATGATACTGTGTTGCTGAACAGCAAAGGGAAATCTTGAAATAAATAGTGCTTTTCTGCCAAATGGTCAATTGATTTCCATTTGCAAAAAAATTAAACTTCACTCTTACCTCATTCCAAGTTGATTATGGATCTAAAAGTAAAGGACTCTGTAACAACTTGGAGGGGTGGGATGCAGAGGGAAATAGGAGGGAGGTTCGAGAGGGAGGAGACATATGTACACTTATGTCTGATTCATGTTGATATTTGTCAGAAAACAACAAAATCCTGTAAAGCAATTATCCTTCAATTAGAAAATATATTAATTTAAAAAACAATAAAGCTTCCAAAATATAGGATAATATCTTCATGCCCACAGAGTTGTGAAACAGTTCCTAACAAAATGCAAACTATGTTGGAAAACTGTTTAACATTATCTGCTATTATGGAACGTACGTGTACCCTATGATCCAATAGTTTCACTCCTAGGAGAGACTCAAGAGAAATACATGTGTCTGTATTCAAAGATGGTTAAAAGAATATCCATAGTGGGATTGTCTGTAATAGCCAAAACCCATAAACATTTAAGCAAAAGAATCTATCAACAGGAGAATGGAAAAATGAATTGTATTACACTGATACAATTGAATACTATACAGCAAGAAAAGAAATGACCTTCGTTACAGCTACTCATAAGTAGATGAAAGAATAAAACCATCATAGTGCTGAATGACAGAGAAGGAATGGCACCCCACTCCAGTACTCTTGCCTGGAGAATCCCATGGACAGAGGAGCCTGGTAGGCTACAGTCCATGGGGTTGCTAAGAGTCGGACACGACTGAGTGACCTCACTTTCACTTTTCACTTTCATGCACTGGAGAAGGAAATGGCAACCTGCTCCAGTGTTCTTGCCTGGAGAATCCCAGGGACAGAGGAGCCTGGTGGGCTGACATCTATGGGGTCGCACAGAGTCAGACACGACTGAAGTGACTTAGCAGCAGCAGTGCTGAATGAACAAATAAATCTAGGTTTAAAAGTGCATACTGCCATTAGCGGCCGACATTCACAGAAGCTGAGTGATGGATGTTGTGGTTCAGGAAAACAAATGTAGGCAGGCACCCCAGCATCTACTACAGTTCATCCTCTGCACTGCTCAGATCCAGTTGCTTCTCACATTGATCTATGCCATCCAGTTTTAGCTTCTTCTGTATTCTGTTGTCACAACTCACATATACAGAAAGAGATACAGTGCACAAAGCATAGCCCCCACTTATGTAAGTGGTCCCAATTTTTATGTAGCAGCTGCTGATGACCTCTCTTCTCAACCACCGATCCTAGATTTCCTTCATCCTAGTCTGGCACTTCTGAAATGCCTGGTATGATGAACAAGACCCTCACTCCTACTGGTCTGAGACCACTTATAGGTAAATATAGACCACTTATTGCCCATTTATAGGTAAACCTGAAAAACCCATGAGCATCCAAGAGATGACCTAGTCATCTAAGTGTCAAACATGTTCCTCTGTGCCTCCTTGTGTTACAGAAGCCCTCTTTCCTCATGATGTTTAGGGCCAATAATCTCTGTCAGCATAGTAACTCCTTTATTCACCTAATAGTTTCCTGGCATGAGGAACCTAAAGTGACCAGGTAGCAGTGGTAGCTTAAAGTTTTGTGGGACTCTGCCTTGTGACCCAGAACCTCTAGACACAGATTCTAGACCCCCCAAATATTAGATTGTGAAAAGGTAATTGCTGTTTTGGACTGTGAGCCTTAAACTATTAAAACTAGGCTCAAACACATCTTTATTAGTTAAAATAGGAACCATGACAACCAACACATTTTTGCCAATGAGAAATAACTCTGCTTATGCCTGAAGCAGAAAAATCCTTGGGATTCAACGAACTCTTAGAAAGCATTTTCTGCCTTCTGCTCGTTGGGGAAGTGTTTTCCCTACAAAAAGTTGTTGAGATGCTTGAAGAAGTGGTAGTCGGCTGGTGAGAGGTCTGGTGAATGTGGTGGATGATGAAAACTTTCATAGCCCAATTTGGCCAAAGCAGAAATGACACTCAGCTGGGGATGTGTCTGGTAGTAAAAGTCTGATGCTATAAAGAACAATATTACATAGAAACCTGGAATATTGGGTTCATGAACCAAGGTAAATTGGACATGATCAAGCAGGACATGGCAAGAGTGAACATTGACATCTTAGGAATCGGTGAACTAAAATAGAATTTAATTTAGATGACCTTTATATCTACTACTGTGGGCAAGAATCCCTTAGAAGAAATGGAGTAACCCTCATAGTCAACAAAAGAGTCAGAAACACATTACATAGGTGCAATCTCAAAAACAACAGAATGATCTCGGTTCGTTTCCAAGGTAAAGCATTTGACATCACAGTAATCCAAGTCTATGCCCAAATCACTTATGTTGAAGAAGCTGAAGTTGAATGGTTCCATGAGGGTCTACAAAACCTTCTAGAACTAACACCAAAAAAAAGTCCTTTTCATCATAGGGGATTGGAATGCAAATGTAGGAAGTAAAGATATACCTGGAGTAACAGGAAAGTTTGACCTTGGAGTACAAAATGAGATAGGGCAATGGCTAACAGTTTTGTTAAGAGAACACACTGGTCATAGCAAACACTTTCCTCCAACAACACAAGAGACGACTCTACACACTGACATCACCAGATGATCAATACAAAAATAAGATTGATTATGTTCTTTGCAGCCGAAGATAGAGAAGCTCTATCTAGTCAGCAAAAAAAGACCTTGAGCTGTGGCTCAGATCATCAGCTCCTTATTGCAAAATTCAGGCTTAAATTGAATAAAGTAGGCAAAATCACTTGGCCATTCAGATGTGGCCTAAATCAAATCCCTTATGATTATACAGTGGAGGTGATAAACAGCTTCTGGGGATTCAATCTGGTAGACAGAGTGCCTAAAGAACTGATGAGGGTTCATAACATTGTACAGGAGGTGGTGACCAAAACCATCCCAAAGAAAAAGAAGGTAACATGGTCTGATGAAGCTTTACAAATGAGAAAAGAAAAGAAGTGAAAGGCAAGGGAGAAAGGGAAAGATATACCAATATGCAATAGAATGGGAAAGAATGCAATAGAATGGGAAAGACTAGAGATCTCTTTGAGAAATTGGAAATATCAAGGGAACATTTCACACAAGGATGGGCACAATAAAGGACAGAAATGGCAAGGACCTAGCAGAAGCAGAAGAGATTAAGAAGAGGTAGTAAGAATACACAGAAAAACTATACAAGAAGTCTTAATGACCCAGATAACCACAATGGTGTGTTCACTCAACTAGAGCCAGACATTCTGGAGCGTGAAGTTAAGTGGGTCTTAGGAAGCATTACCAGGAACAAAGCTAGTGGAGGTGATGGAATTTCAGCCGAGCTATTTCAAATCCCAAAAGATGATGCTGTTAAAGTGCTGCACTCAATTATGTCAGCAAATTTGGAAAACTCAGCAGTGGCCATAGGACTGGAAAAGGTCAGTTTTCATTCCAATCTCAAAGAAGGGCAATGCCAAAGAATGTTTAAACTACTGTACAATTGCACTCATTTCACATGCTGGTAAGGGTATGCTCAAAATCCTTCATGTTAGGCTTCAACAGTACATGAACTGAGAACCTCCAGATGTACAAGCTGGGTTTAGAAAAGACACAGGAACCAGAGATCAAATTGCTAACATATGCTAGATCATAGAGAAAGCAAGGGAATTCCAGAAAAACATCTACTTCTTCTTCATTGACTAAGCAAAAGCCTTTGACTGTGTGGATCATAACAAACTGTGGAAAATTCTTAAAGAGATGGGAACACCAGACTACCTTACCTGCATTCTGCAAAACCTGTATGCAGGTCAAGAAGCAACAACAGACTGGTTCAAAGTTGGGAAAGGAGTAGATCAAGGCTGCATATTGTCACCCTACTTATTTAATTTCTATGTAGAGCACATCATGCAAAATACCCTGTTCAATGAATCACAAGCTGGAATCAAGATTGCCGGGAGAAATATCAACAACCTTAGATATGCAAATAATACTACTCTAAGAGCAGAAAGTGAAGAGTAACTCAAGAATCTCTTGACGAAGGTGAAAGAGGAGAGTAAAAAAGCTGGTTTAAAACTCAACATTCAAAAAATTAAGACCATGGTATCTGATCCCATCACTCGTGGCAAATAGATGGGGAAAAAGTGGAAACAGTGACAGGTTTTCCTTTCTTGAGCTCCAAAATCATTGTGGGTGGTGACTGCAGCCATGACATTAGAAGATATTTGCTTCTTGGAAGAAAAGCTATGTCAGATCTAGACAGTGTATTAAAAAGCAGAGACATCACTTTGCTGACAAAGTCCCTATTGTCAAATCTATGGTCTTTCCAGTAGTCATGTACGGATGTGAGAGGTGAACCATAAAGAAGGCTGAATGCTGAAGAACTGATGCTTTTGAATTGTAGTGCTGGAGAGGACTCTTGAGAATCCCTTGGACTGCAGGGAGATCAAACCAGTCAATCCTAAAGGAAATCAACTCTGAATATTCACTGAAAGGACTGATGCTGAAACTGAAGCTCCAATACTTTGGCCACCTGATGCGAAGAGCTGACTCATTGGAAAGACCCTGCTGCTGGGAAAGATTGAGGGCAGAAAAGGGCAACAGAGGATGAAATGATTGAATATCATCACTGACTTAAAGGACATGAGTTTGAACAAACTCTGGGAGATAACAAAGGATAGGAAAGCTTTGCATGCTGCAGTTCATGGAGTCACAAACAGCTGGATACAATTTGTCAACTAAACAACAACAGCTGTTTGTGTTCATGTGTGTTCAGGCATTGCATTCGTGACTCAGAACCAAAAGGTGACGACTGAGTTAAGGAATATAGTGCACCCGAGTATAGTAAACCGAATGCTGCAAGGTCTCCACTCCCTTGAGAGACCATGCCACCACACTGTTGGGATGGCAGCTTCTGTTTGGTGGCGTGTATGTAGGAAGAGTGGATCCTAATCATGTCACTGATGCACCTCCTTTATTGCTGCTGCTGCTAAGTCGCTTCAGTCGTGTCCGACTCTGTGCGACCCCAGATGGCAGCCCACCAGGCTCCCCCGTCCCTGGGATTCTCCAGGCAAGAACACTGGAGTGGGTTGCCATTTCCTTCTCCAATGCATGAAAGTGAAAAGTGAAAGTGAAGTCGCTCAGTCGTGTCCGACCCTCAGCGACCCCATGGACTGCAGCCCACCAGGCTCCTCCGTCCCTGGGATTTTCCAGGCAAGAGTACTGGAGTGGGTGCCATTGCCTTTGCTATTAAGTGGAGCCTTTTTGTTGTTGTTGTTCAGTTGCTAAGTTGTATCGAACCCTTTGTGACCCTGTGAACTATAGCATATCAGGCTCCTCTGTCCTCCACTATCTCCCAGAGCATGCTCAAACTCATGTCCATTGAATCAATGATGCTATCTAACCATCTCATTTTCTGTCATCCCCTTCTCCTCCTGCCCTCAATCTTTCCCAGCATCAGGGTCTTTTCCAGTGAGTTGGCTCTTCACATCAGGTGGCCAAAGTATTGGAGCTTCAGTTTCAGCCTCAGTCCTTCCAGTGAATATTCAGGGTTGATTTCCTTTAGGATTGCCTGGTTGGATCTCCTTGCAATTAAAGGGACTCTCAAGAGTCTTCTCCAACACCACAGTTCAAAAGCCTCAATTCTTCAGCACTCAGCTTTCTTTATAGTCCAACTCTCACATCCATACCTGACTACTGTAAAAACCATAGCCTTGACTAGACAGACCTTTGTTGGCAAAGTAATGTCTCTGCTTTTGAATATGCTACCTAGGTTGGTCATAACTTTCCTTCCAAGGAATAAGCATTTTTTAATTTCATGGCTGCAGTCACCATCCGCAGTGATTTTGGAGCCCAAAAAATAAAGTCAGATATTTCCCCATCTATTTGCCATGAAGTGATGGGACCGGATGCCATGATCTTCGTTTTCTGAATGTTGAGCTTTAAGCCAACTTTTTCACTCTCCTCTTTCACTTTCATCAAGAGGCTGTTTAGTTCTTCGCTTTCTGCCATAAGGGTGGTGTCATCTGCATATCTGAGGTTATTGATGTGTCTCCTGGAAATCTTGATTCCAGCTTGTGCTTCGTCCAGCGAACGCCTTTGGGGAGCTGCTATTCTGTCTACCACAAAACCAATGTTCTTGGACCCATTTATAGCCTCCATCTCTTCCAGGAGCTGCTTTCTGTACCATTCTCTGCTGCCAATAGCATGCCCTTGCTCTAGAATCCTAAGCATCCGTGCCTTGACTCTCTTATTGGAGTTTGCCAGGGTCTTAATATCATCCTTTGTACCCAGACAGCCTTTACCAGTTATGGCCTAAGGGACAAAGCTGCTTAGGCTGAAGCCTAAACCCACTGCAAAGCCCCTTCCTGCTCTGGAACCCACTTAAAGCTATATCTCTTAACATTATCCAATAAATGGGTCAAGTGTGAAATCGCCAAGTGTGGAATACACTGCTTCCAAGGCCTGATGAGGCCAACCAAGCCTGACATTTCTTTCTCAAGATGCAAGGGACAATAACTTGTTGTCACCTGAGATGGGATAGCCCAGCATCCCCTGACCACAGGACTCCTAAAAAGTCACTGATGTGCAGGCCTCTTAATATTGGTGAGTCTTATCTCCCACCTTCTGAAGTTCATGTGTGTTACTCACCAAAGCATTCAGAGTACTCAGCACTTTTGCTCACTAAGTGCAGGTAACGTGATGGCATCAACTTAGAGGGCAAATGTGATCTTCTCTAGAAAGAATGCTTAGATCAACAGATCAGACTATGCTGTTGTGAGATGTAGTGAGGCCTTCTAGGGATAGAGAAGCCTGGTTTCAAAAAGCCATCTGTGGACATGGATTTATGCTAAACCTTGGGTACCTAACCACTTGATGATTAAAGTAAATATTATAAATGAGAACACAGAGTGCTATAGATGTGGAAAGTCTATTAGAGGTAGAGAAGCCGGATTCTAAAAGGTCATCTGAGGACACAGAGTTGGACTATACCCCAGTTCACAGCTGCTAAGTAATAATATTATATTGTGAGTAACAGAGTTCTATCGTCTATGTTCTCATTGTTAGATAAAAGCCCATAACAATATGGCATGACTTATAATAGTGCATATGTACCTCAGTTCACTTAATGGCTGGCATTTTAGGGATTCCTTTTCACTAGCCCCACAAAAAAGTCTCTGCTGCGGACTTTTAAGGACAGTTAATTTGTTGTAGGGAAGACAAAAGTAGTAATTCTCATTGGGAAGTCACAGTGTCTCTGTAATCCTGATCCCTCTTCAGACTTCTTATAACTTTTCCACAGCTCTCCTAATTGCTATTTCTCCCAAGCCAGAGAAACTGCTTGTGGCTCAGTGGCGAAGAATCTGCCTGCTAATGCAGGAGACATAAGAGACGTGGGTTCAATCCCTGGGTTGGGAAGATCCCCTGGAGAAGGAAATGATAACCCTCACCAGTACTCTTGCCTGACAAACCCCAGGAACAAAGAAGTTTGGTAGGCTATTGTCCATGGGGTCACAAAGAGTCAGACATGACTTAGCAACTGAACTACAAAGGAAACCATGGGAGTCAGCACAACCCCCCTACTTACATCCTGTCCAAATTCATGAGGAGAAGGTCTTAGCCATCGCATCACTACAACATCACCAATGCAGTGTTCCACCTACCATCAGGGCAGGAACGTCACTGCTATCTGTCTGGTGAGTAATCCCATCCTTAGAGTCAGTTTCCTAGGACTACTTCTAGTACCCAAAGTCTTCAGGTAGGTATCAAAGAAATGGATCCAAAAGTAAGGATTTGTGTGCATATGACTTCTTTTTTAAGGGATGGGGTATCTCAGCACCACCTCCCCACACCCCTGGACTCCTAAAGTATTTGATTGAAAGCTCTTTGGGAAAAATCTAGGAGGGAGAGAAGGAAGCAGGACAGGAAAGAGGGAAGTAAGGATGTTGCCTTAGGTAAAATCTAGGCTGTCGGGCGTGGGAGACAGACGGTCTGGAGCTTGATCTGCATTGCCTAATGGTGCCCTCTGAGGGAAGAAGTCCAGCTTCGTACCCTCATATTCCTCAGTCGCTGGTGTGGGCCACCTGACAAGGGAACTGTGCAGAGCAGCCCCTGGAGAAAGGTAGGTCATCAGCTGAGGACAGTTCTCTGTGAACCATCAGCAGCCATCGGAGGAAGGTGCATGGCCTGGGAAAGGCGATCAGGCAAGGTATCATGTCTTCGAGAGTCACCTTCACTGGGGTCTTACATGATTTCCCTGTTTAAAATAGGAAGCTCAGCACTCTTCAGCTTCCTTCCTTGATTTATTATCCTCCAGAGAGCTTATCAGCTTCTAATATTTACTTATTTTATTCATATCTTCCTTGTAAAATGTAAGCTTCATGAGGGCAGGTTTTATTGTCTGGTACTAATCACGATGTGCCAGAACAGTGCCTGGCACATAGCCATCCTTGAATAACTCTTTTGAATAAATGGTTTGTTAATATTACTTCTTGTCATCTGGCATATCAAACGAATGGATATCTTTTCAGTTAACAAAACAATCATTTCTCCACCCTGGGTTTTCCTTAGAGAATTTTACTCTCTAATTGGCACCTACCATTTTTCCATCAACAGTGAGGCTGAGATTGTCCCAAAGATTTATTTAACTATGTGTTTTTCTAAGTTTTTTAAGCTCTGTCTTCATCAATACGTGTCAGGAAAAAAATAATGCAAAACAATAAATTAATACAGGTGTCAAAAATAGCATTATTATAAGCTTACTGTGCTTGGGACTCGGCTGTTACTTTCTGATTCTGCAAGAGAAACTTTTATATGAAAGAAATTTCTACAAAACTCCACAGGGTGAAAGTCTCTATGATATCACTCAGTGAAGGAAACAATTCAGTGGAGAGTACTCCAAGGTTTGGCTTCACAGTATACGGTTTTTGTTCTAGCTCCTTCCTGCATGACCACAGTCTCATTCTACATGATCCCAGTTCACTGTGTTTTGGTAGCCTCACCTGTAAGGTGAAATTATGTCCCTAAGGAAAAGCTTTCACAAACACATCCACTGCATATGATAGGGAAGACAGAAAAGGCAAAGAAGAAAAGGAAAGATATACCCATCTGACTGCAGAGTTGCAAAGAATAACAATAAAGCCTTCCTCAGTGATAAGTGCAAAGAAATAGAGGAAAACAATAGAATGGGAAAGACTAGAGATCTCTTCAAGAAAATTAGAGATACCAAGGGAACATTTCATGCAGACATGGGCACAATGAAGGACAGAAACAGTATGGACCTAACAGAAGCAGAAGATATTAAGAAAAGGTGCCAAGAATACATAGAACAACTGTAGAAAAAAGATCTTGATAACCATGATAACCCAGATAACCAGATGGTGTGATCACTCGCCTAGAGCCAGACATCCTGGAATTTGAAGCCAAGGGGGCCTTAGGAAGCATCACTGTGAACAAAGCTAGTGGAGGTGATGGAATTCCAGTTGAGCTATTTCAAATCCTAAAAGATGATGCTGTGAAAGTGTTGCACTCAATATGCCAGCAAATTTGGAAAACTCAGCAGTGGCCACAGGATAGGAAAAGGTCAATTTTCATTCCAATCCCTAAGGAAGACGATGCCAAAGAATGCTCAAACTACCACACAATTGCACTCATCTCACACGCTAGTAAAGTAATGCTCAAAATTCTCCAAGCCAGGCTTCAGCAATACGTGAACCGTGAACTTCCAGACATCCAAGCTGCATTTAGAAAAGGCAGAAGAAACAGAGATCAAATTGCCAATGTCCGTTGGATCATCGAAAAAGCAAGAGAGTTCCAGAAAAACATTGACTTATGCTTTATTGACTACACCAAAGCCTTTGATTGTGTGGATCACAACAAACTGTGGAAAATTCTTAAAGAGATGGGACTACCAAACCATTTTATCTGCCTCCTAAGAAATCTGTACACAGGTCAAGAAGCAACAGTTGGAATTGGACATGGAAAAACCAACTGGTTCTAAATCAGGAAAGGAGTACGTCAAGGCTGTATATTGTCACTCTGATTATTTAACTTATATGCAGAGAACATCATGAGAAATGCCAGTATGGACCTACTGGCAAGAAATACAAGCTAAAATCAAGATTGCTAAGAGAAATATCAATAACCTCAGATATGTAGATGACACTACCCTTATGGCAGGAAACAAAGAGGAACTAAAGAGACTCTTGATGAAAGTGAAAGAGGAGAGCGAAAATGCTGACTTAAAACTCAACATTCAAAACACTAAGATCATGGCATCCAGTCCCATCACTGCATGGCAAATAGATGGAGAAACAATGGAAACAGTGACAGACTTTATTTTCTTGGGTCCAAAATCACTGCGGATGGTGACTGCAGCCATGAAATTAAAAGATACTTGCTCCTTGGAAGAAAAGCTATCACCAACCTAGACAGCATATTAAAAAGCAGAGACATTATTTTCCTGACAAAAGTCTATCTAATCAAAGCTATGGTTTTTCCAGTAGTCATGTATGGATGTGAGAGTTGGACCATAAAGAAAGCTGAGCACTGAAGAACTGATGCTTTTGAACTATGGTGTTGGAGAAGACTCTTGAGATTCCCTTGAACTGCAAGGAGATCAAACCAGTCAATCCTAAAGGAAACCAGTCCTGAATATTCATTGGAAGGACTGATGCTGAAGCTGAAGCCCCAATACTTGGGCCACCTGATGTGAAAAGCTGACTCATTTGAGATCCTGATGCTGGGAAAGATTGAAGGCAGGGGTAGAAGGGGACGACAGACTATGGGATGGTGGGATCACATTACCGACTTGATGGACATGAGTTTGAGCATGCCCTGGGAGTTGGTGATGGACAGGGAAGCCTGGCATGCTGCAGTCCATGAGGTCGCAAAGAGTCAAACATGCCTGAGTGACTGAACTGAACTAACATCTTTCAGAAAAGCTTTCTCATAAAGGATTTGTTCCAATCTAATTCCATCTTTTAAAATCCTCTCTACTCTTCTGTTAAAGCTACATCTCCTAATACAGTACATCACTTATCTCTGAGGGTTCTATTTCATCTCTTATCTCTATAAGAATTTATTCTACTTATGGGTAGAGAGAGCCATTTTTACCCCAAGTTAGGGGTAGTGTGGGACCAGTATTCACCTTGTGGTAAATGTTCAGAACCCCAACCGTGACACCTGAGCTGGGCTTGACCCTTCCACCA
This sequence comes from Bos indicus x Bos taurus, assembly GCF_003369695.1. Classification (NCBI taxonomy): domain Eukaryota; kingdom Metazoa; phylum Chordata; class Mammalia; order Artiodactyla; family Bovidae; genus Bos; species Bos indicus x Bos taurus. The sequence continues at coordinate 14,701,097 of NC_040095.1, read as the reverse complement.
GCAGCCCTCTGTACTTGTTGCTTCCCCACCTGCCCTAGAAATTACTTCTATATTTTATTTTCTCATAGATTTAAAAGGGATTTCTGCACACACAAGTTTCTAGAACACTGGTGCAATTACCTAGTTCTCCAAATTTTGATCTATATGAAATTTTAGTAATACTTTTGCTAGCTGTTGCTATGGTGAGTTTGCCACTGACCTGGGAAAATTGTATGACTTGTTATAGAGCAGGAGCCACCTTCAAATAAAAGGTGAGTGAGTGAGTGAAAGTCAGTCAGTCATGTCCAACTCTTTGCAACCCCATGGACTGTATTCTCCAGGCCAGAATACTGGAGTGGGTAGCCTTTCCCTTCTCCAGGGGATCTTCCCAACCCAGGGATCAAACCCAGGTCTCCCGCATTGCAGGCGAATTCTTTACAGCTGAGCCACAAGGGAAGCCCAAATAAAAAGTAAGAGACTTAGAAAATAAACTGGAAGATTGGGTTCTTCCTAAACATACAGTAGTTTTGCCTCACTAATATAAAAAAGATTATTGTTATGGCAATGAACAGTTCTAAAAATGGGCACAGTGGTAAAGGGCAATGAGATGAATAGTTCAAAAATGATTTTGCCACAAAATTCTAATGTTAGAAACCGTGCTGGAATGAAGCCATTTGTCAGCCGGTAAGAAGTCTGCCTGCAATGCAGGAGACCTGGGTTCAACCCCTAGGTTGGGAAGATCCCCTGAAGAAGGAAATGGCAACCCATTTCCAGTATTCTTGCCTGGAAAATCCCATGGACAGAGGAGCCTGGCAGGCTACAGTTCATGGGGTCGCAGAGTCAGACACGACTGAGCAACGTCACTTCACTTCACCACTCAGCAGCCAGTAACAATGGCTATGCATTGTTCGTCAGGAATAGACAAGCAGGGCTCATCGGACATTGAGAGTAGTTTACAACTTAAAAGAGAAAGACTATCATCAAATAAATAAACAAATTAGAAACAATAACACTAGAGAAAACAAATAGTTCTAATTATACTCAAATAAATTTGAGAAAATATTGCATCTTCATCAAACAAATACAGGATATTCTGAAAAAGGAAAAAATTAGGGAGTAAAGAGGAGCTAATGAAATTCAAATCAATTGCTGAAATAAAAATTCGAAATAATTATTTAAGAAAGCACTACAAAATCAAAGATAATATAAGTGGACCAAGGCTATTGTCTCAGGAATGCATGATTAGTTCAGTTCTCAAGAATCAATTGAGAAGGAAGAGAAAAAAGAAAAAAAATAATCAATGTTTGAAGAAACTATCTTGAAACATCAAGAAATCAAAGAAGAAAAATCATATGATAATCTCAATAGATAAGGGGAAAAACATTTGATAAAACTCATCATACATTCATAATTAAACAAACAAAAAAACCTCTCAGCAACCTGGGAACTAAAAGAAATTTTCTCAAAAGGATAAGGGGCATCTAAAAAAAAACCCCACAAAACTACAATTAACATCATGCTTAATGGTAAATAACTGAATTTACCATTCTTTACCAGAACAATTCTTTTAAGAAAAAGAAATAGGCGAGAATATTTAGTCTTACCAAAATTGTACTGAAGCTATAAGATAGAAAATAACAAATTGGTTAGGTTGTAAGAAACTGGAAAAGTAGTACATTGCTGGTGGGAATTTAAAATGGTACAGCTGTTTTAGAAAACAGTATAGCTGTTGCTCAAAAGTTTAAACATAATATTACCATATGACCCAGAAATTTCACTCCTAGGTATATGCCTAACAGGAAACAAATGTCCACACAAAAATCTGCAAACAAACATTCGTATCAGCATCATTCATGATGAACTCCAAGCCTTTATCACAGTGCCTGGCACCAATGAATGGATAGATAAAACGTGGTATATCCATATCATGAACTATCTTTGGCAGTAAAACAAAATGAAATACTGATACATACTACAACATACATAAATGTTGAAAACATAAACTAAGTGAAAGAACCTAGTCACAAAAGACCACATATTATATGATTTCATTTATATGATATGTCCAGAATAGGTAAGTCTATACATACAGGGAAGTGATTGCTGGTTTCCTAGAGGCAGCAGGTTGGAGGGGACATGAGGAGTGACTGCTGATGGCTATGGGGCTTCTTTGGAGAATGATGAAAATGTTCTAAAATTGATTGTGGTGAAGATAACTGCACAACTTTGAGAATACACTAACAACCATTGAACTTTGTACTTCAAATGGATAAATTGTATGGTATGTGAGTTAGATCTCAATAAAGGTCTTTTTTTTTTTTTTTCAAGTATACCAGTGGTCCCAGTCAGTGAAGCAAAGAATAAAAAAGAAATAGGCAAAGATTTCTTAGATAGGACACAAAGAGCACAAACCACGGGAGAAACATTGATATATTGGAATTAATCAAAATTTAAAATTTCTGTTCCTTGCAAGATTTTGTTTAACAAATAAAAATCAAACCACAGACTGGGAGAAAGTGTAAGATACACATCTGGTGAAAGTTTGAAATCCAGAATATGTATCAGTTCAGTTCGGTTCAGTTGCTCAGTCGTGTCCGACTCTTTGCGACCCCATGAATCCCAGCACGCCAGGCCTCCCTGTCCATCATCAACTCCCGGAGTTCACTCAGATTCACATCCATAGAGTTAGTGATGCCATCCAGCCGTCTCATCCTTTGTTGTCCCCTTCTCCTCCTGCCCCCAATCCCTCCCAGCATCAGAGTCTTTTCCAATGAGTCAACTCTTCGCATGAGGTGGCCAAGGTACTGGAGTTTCAGCTTTAGCATCATTCCTTCCAAAGAAATCCCAGGGCTGATCTCCTTCAGAATGGACTGGTTGGATCTCCTTGCAGTCCAAGGGACTCTCAAAAGTCTTCTCCAACACCACAGTTCAAAAGCATCAGTTCTTCAGTGCTCAGATTTCTTCATAGTCCAACTCTCAGATCCATACCTGACCACAGGAAAAACCATAGCCTTGACTAGACGGACCTTTGTTGGCAAAGTAATGTCTCTGCTTTTGAATATGCTGTCTAGGTTGGACATAACTTTTCTCCCAAGGAGTAAGAGTCTTTTAATTTCATGGCTGCAGTCACCATCTGCAGTGATTTTGGAGCCCCCCAAAATAAAGTCTGACACGGTTTCCACTGTTTCCCCATCTATTTGCCATGAAGTGATGGGACCAGATGCCATGATCTTCGTTTTCTGAATGTTGAGCTTTAAGCCAACTTTTTCACTCTCCACTTTCATTTTCATCAAGAGGCTTTTTAGTTCCTCTTCACTTTCTGCCATAAGGGAGTTGTAATCTGAGTATCTGAGGTTATTGATATTTCTCCCGGCAATCTTGATTCCAGCTTGTGTTTCTTCCAGGCCAGCACTTTTCATGAGGTACTCTGCATATAAGTTAAATAAGCAGGGTGACAATATACAGCCTAGACATACTCCTTTTCCTATTTGGAACCAGTCTGTTGTTCCATGTCCAGTTCTAACTGTTGCTTCCTGACCTGCATACAGATTTCTCAAGAGGCAGGTCAGGTGGTCTGGTATTCCCATCTCTTTCAGAATTTCCCACAGTTTATTGTGATCCACACAGTCAAGGCTTTGGCATAGTCAATAAAGCAGAAATAGATGTTTTTCTGGAACTCTCTCTTGAACTTCAATAAAAATAATCCAATTTTAAAAAATAAGCAAAAGATTGAGGAAACATTTCATCCAAGAAGATACACAGATGGCTAATAAACATACAAAAAGAATTATCAGTCATTGAGAAAATGCAAAATAAAACTACAATGAGATCACACTACGTACCTATTAGAAAGAGCTTCCTTGGTGGCTCAGCTGATAAAGTATCTGCCTGCAATGCAGGATACCTGGGTTCAGTCCCTGGGTTGGGAAGATTCCCTGGAGAAGGACATGGAAACCCACTCCAGTATTCTTGCCTGGAGAATTCTGTGGACACAGGAGCCCAGCAGGCTACAGTCTATGCAGTCACAAAGAGTCAGACACAACTGAACAACTAACATACACCTATTAGAAGAGGGGTCGGGTCATGGGGGAAAAAAAAAACCAACCATATCAATACAAAGTGTGCAAGGATATGGGGCATTTGGAACCCTATGCATTACTGATGGGGATGCAAAATGGCACTTCCACTTTGGAGAATAGTATGGTACTTTGTCATTAGGAAAAATCATATACTTACCTTCCCTGTAACCCCACTCCGAAACATTTACTGAACTGAAAACATGTTCACTTAAAAACTTGTATGCGAAAGCTTATAATGGCTCTGATCTATAATAGCCAAAATCTGGAAACAACTCAAATGTCCATTGTACACTTAATATTCATATAATGTTTTATATCAATTACATCTCAAAAAATTAAAAATAAAAATGAATGGCACTTGCAACAATATGGATTAATCTCAAATGCATTAGGCTAAGTGAAAGAAGCCAGATTCAAATGGATACTCAATGCTTCTACTTATATGACATTTGGAGAAGGCAAATGTATAGGAATAAAAACAGAGCAGTAGTCACTGGGGCTGGAGGGAAAGGGAGGCAATTGATTTATGACCGAGCGTGAGGAGACTCTAACGGTAAGTGAAATGTTCTACATCTTGATTGTGGTGGTTACCTGACTGTGTATATCTTGTCAAAATTCAGAAATACTCACCAAAAAATAGTGTATTTTACTGTATGTATATATACCCACTATGCATAACTTTAGAAAATCTGCTGAAGTGTCAGTCATTTCTTTCCTGAATTTACCTCAATCTGGGGTTCTAGCTCTCAGTTTTGCAACTTCAAAACCTGTCAGCAAAGTCTCAGGAGAATCAAATTAACACTTTAAGGATCACATTAAGTTCACAAGAATTCATACATAAATCAGAATGTCAGTTATTTGTAATGGAATTGCCAATGCTGATAGATAACCTCGGTTTTTAGTCAAGTCTTTCTCTCCCTGTAATCATGAAGTGAAGTGATAGTCACTCAGTCCTGTCCGGCTCTTTGCTATCTCGTGGACTGTAGCCTGCCAGGCTCCTCTGTCCATGGGATTTTCCAGGCAAGAATACTGGACTGGGTTGCCATTTCCTTCTCCAGGGGATTTTCCCAACCCAGGGATTGAACCCAGGTCTCCTGCAATACAGGCAGAATCTTTACCAACTGAGCCACCAGGGAAGCCCTCCCTGTAACCATGCTTCATGAGAAACCATGGCCATCATCCTAGAAGATGATCCCCCCATGCAGCCTCTCTAGGCCCCGCTCCATAGCTTTGGTAACATGTTCTCACTGCCAGTAACCACGATCTTGTGGTTTCCCTACACCCTGTCCATACTTTATAAGTCCTTTTATTAAACTTCCTTCAAATCAGTCATGAGGTTCCTACAGATAGAGTTACTTTGTATATTATATCCTATAGTTGATACACTGAGGCTTTCATGCTAAAGGCAGCACAAAACATTCATTTCTTCAACAAATACTCCCTGAGAACCTCCTTTGTGCCAGGTCCCAGGGAACACAGCAGTGAGCAACATCAAGAAATCCTCTCCCTCTGTCCTCCACTGGGGGACTAAGGAAGGATTTCTCCCGGAGATGACTTTGAGGCTGATTCCAGGACAAGGTGAAAAAAAGCCAGACATACAAAGATCTCTAGGAAGAACCTGCCCGGCAAAAGGACAAACGAGAGTGATGACCCTGAGGCAGAGACAAGTTGGGCCTTTTGAGGGACAGATATAAATGCGAGTGGTTGTAGTGGAGTGAATGAAAGAGAAAATGGTGAGAATGGGAGGAAACAGGAGGTTTTGTGGGTTGTGTTAAAGGGATGTGAATTTGATTCCAAGGTTTGTGGGCAGCCCCTGTGGGAGGGGACAGGGGAATGGTTGAGTTTGGGAGAAATATGATCTGATTTACATTTTAAAGATTCATTGGCTGCTGTGTAAGAATAGACTGTAAAACAAGAATGGCAGCAGAGAGTATTAAAATAGCTGAGGGAAGAGATTATGGTGGCATGGATCAGGCTGGTAACAATAGGAGATGGAGAGAAGTGACAATATTCAGAAAGTATCAGAATTTGCTTATTAATTGGAAATGGAGTGAAGGGGAAAGGAAGAGCCTGCTGCTAAAAATTATGATTTTTAACACCTCGGGAGCCAGTTACTAGGTTTTTCAACATTGGGATGGTGTAGAAAAATAAGGATTGATATGTTTATTTGATATCCAAATTGAGATGTTGAGGAGGCAACTGAGTATGAGCCTGGCTCTTAGGAAAGAAATGAGAGTTCAAGAAATACTCATGTGTGAGACAGCCACATCTGGGACGGGATGAGGTTACCCTGGACTTCTCTGCTGGTCCAGTAGTTAAGACTCCCTGCTTCTAATGCAGAGGGTGCAGGTTTGATCCCTGGTCAGGGAGCTAAGATCCCACATGCTGTGCAGTGCAGCCAAAAAACTCAGAGGCTTCCCTGGTGGGTCAGACAGTAAAGAATCTACCTGCAATGTAGGAGACCCAGGTTCGATCCCTGGGTTGGGAAGATTCCCTGGAGAAGGGAATGGCTACCCACTCCAGTATTCTTGCCTGGAGAATCCCTTGGCCAGAGGAGTCTGGTGGGCTACGGTCTATGGGTTCCCAAAGAGTCAGACATGACTGAGCGACTAAGCACACACTTAGGAGGTTACCCTGGGAAACAGGGTGTCTGGAGAAGATCAGGGACAGGGATGAGCCAGGAGGGTGAGCTGGGGCTTAGAGCTTGGAGAGGAGAGGAGGAACTAGCCAAGGAGTCTAAAAGGAAGCCCCAGCAAGGACGAGGGAAGAGGATTGTGGTGGGTATGCCTGGACCAGTGTGAGACTGACAACTCCGTCCCCTAGAGAAAGGGTGTTTGAGAAAAATCAATTGTGCTCAATATGACTGAAAACTGAAAGAAGACAAAGTTGAAAGTTAAGTCATTGAACATGCCAGCATGTAGGATATTGAGGCTTTCAACAGCAAATGACAGAAACAAAAGTAGGTTAATTAGAAAATTGATGGTTTTAGAACGGAGAGCACGAATATAAACAACTATGCAAAGGAGTTTTGCTATAAAGGGAGCAGATAGAGGGAAAAGTGGAGTTGAGATTGTGGTTAAGATAGAAGATGTCAGGACCTATTTATATGGGTGGTGCTAGTGGTAAAGAACCTACCTGCCAATGCAAGAGATGCTGGAGACAAGGATTTGATCCCTGGGTCAGCAAGATCCCCTGGAGGAGGGCCTGGCAACCCACTCCAGTATTCATGCCTGGAAAATCCCACAGACAGAGAAGCCAAAGGGTCGCAAAGAGTCAGACACGACTGAAGCAACTTAGCACACATATACTGATGGGATTTTTCTAGCAGAGAGAAAAATAGATAATCTAGGAAAAGGAAAGATATGTGAAAGACGAAAGTTTTGAAGTGAGGAGAAAGAGTGGGAGCCATTGCGTAACCAGAGGAGTTGCCAACTTACAGGAACTTGAACATTCTAAACTCTTGGTTCTAAATTCCATCTATATATTAGAATCTCTTGAGAATTTAAAAAAAAAAAGAGAATGTTCCATACTGGATTAATTAATTAAGACCCTCTGAGAGTGAGATCTGGGCATCAACATTTTTAAAATTCTACCTATAGCCCTCACTGATAACCATGGACGCATTGAAAGAGGAGCAAAGACAGATTGAATATGGATCCAGATAGTTTGCTTGACTTGGTGATGGGAAGATGAGGCATGTCTTCCCTGACTGCTTTTCTCTTTTCTCCGTGAAATACGAAACAAGGTCTGAGCTGAGAGAGTGTGGTTTGTTTGAAGAGGAAGAGAGGGTTAACAGATGAATAATTTTAGGAAGTAGGAAAGCAAATTTACTCACTAAATGTAATAGGATTGCAAGGATTTTCAGACGGTTGTGGCTCATCTGGTAAAGAATCTGCCTGCAATGCGGGAGACCTGGGTCGATCCCTGGGTTGGGAAGATCCCCTGGAGAAGGGAAAGTCTACCTACTCCAGTATTCTGGCCTAGAGAATTCCATGAATTGTACAGTCCATGGAGTTGCAAAGAGTCAGACACGGCTGAGTGACTTTTACACTTCACTTGAGATTTATGGTGATAAATGTAATATGAGACTAAATTAGCACAGCTGTGTTTCTTCTCCAGCCTGTACCATCCAGGACAGGCAAGGAGTAGGTGGAGATATTCCTTTTGTGATATCTGAAGCAGTTGCCACCCCCTGATTCCTGAGTAAAGTTACAAAGTGGAGACGAGCTGTCTTCAGAAATTTCCTACCCGCTTCTGCTTCTTAACATACTAAACTTAACATACTCCAGGCTGACTTAACCCCTCCCACCAACCCACCAGAATGTTATACAAGAAGAACTAACAAACCCAAAGGGAATTTTAATTGGTGGAAAATTAAGGTACAGGAAAAGAGATTTTAACAGCATCTTATTGAGCCATGATTTACATAAAGTAAAATCTGTTCAAACCTTATGTGTACTGCTTGATGACTCTGTATGTTTATATACACCAAAATGTGATCACCACTAGATGAAGACAGAAAACCATTCTCATCACCCCCACAAAGTTCCCCTCAGGCCAGCACACGTACTCCCTAAGAGACTCCAAGGCTGATTTTCTGATTTCCACCCTTACTCAATTCAGATAGAGCCAGGGTCAGTGAGGAATCGACCCTAACACCAAAAGTTTCATTCCTTCATTCATTCACAAATAGATACATAGATGATACATACATGTAGAATCTGGATGTCAATGTCTTTTCTTTGTGCCAGAGACTACTATCCCATCCTCCAGGGCGCTTCCCAGGGGTAAAATCTTCCTGTTGCTAAATTCCTGAGTTTGGGGGCTGCAGACAGGAAGCCATCTGCAAAAACTGACTTCTAATGTCCCTTCCAGCTTTACCAGCTAATCATTCCAGGAGACCAGCGTCAGTCATAACTCTTTGACAGGTGCTAATCACTTTGCCAACAAAGGTCCGTCTAGTCAAGGCTATGGTTTTTCCTGTGGTCATGTATGGATGTGAGAGTTGGACTGTGAAGAAAACTGAGCGCTGAAGAATTGATGCTTTTGAACTGTGGTGTTGGAGAAGACTCTTGAGAGTCCCTTGGCCTGCAAGGAGATCCAACCAGTCCATTCTGAAGGAGATCAGCCCTGGGATTTCTTTGGAAAGAATGATGCTAACGCTGAAACTCCAGTACTTTGGCCACCTCATGCAAAGAGTTGACTCATTGGAAAGGACTCTGATGCTGGGAGGGATTGGGGGCAGGAGGAGAAGGGGACGACAGAGGATGAGATGGATGGATGACATCACTGACTCGATGGACGTGAGTCTGAGTGAACTCTGGGAGTTGGTGATGGACAGGGAGGCCTGGCGTGCTGCGATTCATGGGGTCGCAAAGAGTCGGACACGACTGAGCAACTGAACTGAACTGAACTGATCTGAATCATTGTTGACTCAATATCTTATAGTTGGCCTAGGAGCTAAAAAGCCTTCAGGTTCTACACCAGTGACCATACTCACTGTTGCTGATACTTTTAAAACATAACTACATTGCTTTTGAAAAACAATTTAACTACACAAAACTGTAGTTCAAAATATGTCCCAAAGATGGCAGTACAATAATACTTTGTGCTCTGTTGTATTAATAGCTTCAAATATTTTTAGCCCTGCTAAATTATAAAACATTTTAGGTGAAAACTTCATCATGAGAGACTAAGAAAAATAGAAATTTTGTTTTCTATTATTGTTTTTCTACAGGACTCCATCTCCAAGTAAATCATATCACACATCTGCATAGTACTTAAAAATATGCAAAACATCATCACATGAATTACTTTGCTTACAAACCTGTAGGACGGTTATTTTCATTTTATATCACGAAGTTTGGAGATTAATCATGACTAGTTTAGAGTCACTCAGCTAATAAAGCAACAGAATTAGTTTTCCAAAGACCAGGATTTTTTCCTACACACCTCTGCTTAGTAAAAAGCAAACATCTACAGATTCATAATTTACTTTAAACATCATGGGTTATTATGATCCAGCAAATGTTTGAGGTTAAAATCATAGAAGTTAATCACTGAAGCTATAAAGTTGCCTTGATAAGGAGGGTGACCAACTCATCCTGGTTTGCCTGGTTTTCATTTTAGCACTGAAAGCCCTATGTCCTAGGAATCCCCCTGGTCCCAAACAAACCGGGGCTGTTGGTAACCAGTGCCCTGAATCACCTTGTCCACCGGTTACCTGGTGGTTGTCCAATAATTCTGTGAGCTCTGCTAAGCAGTGCCCAAAACATTGCCTCCCACTTAGTATTCTTCAATAAAAATTAGTGAAATTGTAATTCAGTGTTGTGTTTTGTTTGGGAAAATAATTTTTTTTTTTTTTGCTGTTTCCTAGATAAGACATAACCTCTGGATTCACTCTTTTTGATTCCAGACACATCAGCTCAGCCCATTGTGGCATCATTTTCCACTCTGGTCACTCCTGGTCTCAGCTTGGTTCAAACTTTCTTGAAGTTTTCATCTTCTCTTCAGAGGCTGCTGTTTGAGAGAGGACGGCAGAGAACAGGAGCTGAAAAATACTGTGGGTGGAAGTAAAAGATCTTCCTCTATTTTCCTCCAATGCAACATAAAGCAAAAGCAAGTTCTTTCCCCTTTCAGATACTTCAACAATTCAGCAATGTTTGATGTGCGATACACAAGTGGTCGGTCTTTCATTATTCTTTATCTTGGATATGTGAAGAATAACATACCCCTGGGAAAATGAAAGCAAAATCAAGTGTATTAGGAGTTGAAGCAGAAAGGGTGAGTGTGCGTGTGTGTGTGAATACAGGAGGTAGAGGGCACACATAAATGTGGGAAAACATCCCCAGACCCAGTTCCCTGCACACACCTGCAGCTCTGCCTCATTCCGTCCTACTCCAGAAAGCAAAGTCGATTAAGTGGATGTGGAAAGCCAGAAGATGGTGGAAAATTCTTTGAACCAAAGAAACCAACCCTATCATTAAAAACAAAATGAAACAAACAAACAAAAAAAAACTTCACATTTGTGACCTGTACAATACTTAATAGTAAAAATACCCCAAAAAATAATATTGTAAAAGGATACCCACAGAACACTGAGTTTCTGTGAAAAGTGAATTGCTAAAAACTTTTCAAGTAGTTCCACAGATTTACTTAAACTAAAATTCAAATATGAAAAGTAAATGTAGCTTTTCTATTTTTCTAATCTTCACTCGCACTGAAGTATCTTAATCTCTTCAGCCTCAACAATTTCTTTTCAGTATCAATAGTGCTTACAGGGAAATTCTGCTTCTCAGATGCCCTGACCCAGGGCTTCCCTATTGGTCCAGTGGTTATTAATTCTCCTGCCAATGCAGAGGACATGGGTTCAATCCCTGGCCTGGGAAGATCCCACATGCCACAGAGCAACTAAGCCCAAGCATTACAATTACTGAAGCCCGCATGCCTAGAGCTGGTACCCTACAACAAGAGAAGCCACTGCAGTGAGAAAGAAGCCCAAGCACCCCAACGAAGAGTAGCCTCTGCTTGGTGCAACTAGAGAAAGCCCACATGCAGCAAGGAAGATGCCGTACAGCCAAAAATAAATAAGAAAAAAAAGATGCCCCCATTCGCCCCTCCCCAAGATGGCATATAGACGTATGTCCTTGTGGGGACCTAGGACCTTCTCAGCAATGGACTCCTTCCCATCACACTGGTGGTATGGATGCATGAAGTCTGTGGCTGATGCATTTGCTTGGGTTCCTCCTCAGCCTGGCTTGGGCCACATGTTCCTCTCTCCTGACTCGATCCCACGTCGGCCACCCACCCTGTATGTATCCTCTGGGAGTCTAACTGTAATTCCTGTTTTCTCCCCACAGTAGGCAGGCAGCCCTAGATCCAACTGTGGTGAAGAGGAAGAAGATCAGGGAAGAAAGGCACACACGTGAAATTTTTAAAATATGAGCTGAAAATATATTTCTCTTCTCCCCAGTAAATTAAGCAATCATGCAGGGAACCAGCCTGTCATTATAGCCCCTACAAAAGGAGGAGAAGGAGGAAGCCCTCTCAGGCAGAAGGCATGATGGGAGGGAATTTCTAACAGGCCAGCAAGAAGTAGAAATCTGGCCCCTTTCAGCCTCCATGAGATAACGGAGAAAGACAAAGAACAGAAGTAGAAAAAGCAAGACTTGAGATATTTGCTAACTGATCTCTGCACTGGTATCACAGCAAATATAAGCTGAGAAGAAAGCTACAAGACTTCACAGGGGCTCCTAAGGACCCTTGCAGGGCACAATGTAGGGGCCCAATGATGTGCGCGGCACTCTTCGCAACTCAAGGCAGCTGCTTTAGAGTAAAATTGGAAAGGTTATGGGATGACATGGTATTGGGGCCTTCCTAGCTCTAGGTGGCATGAAAAGTTGCTAGTAGCGCCCACGTGGCTTGTGGGTGGAGCACAAAGGAGTTAACATTGCTGGCTGGTGAGCTTCTCCAGGTCATCTTACTGAGAGCCATGTCTCAGGACCATGACCCAGGTCAAGACCAAAGGGGAGTTCATGGCCAGATCTCAGGCAAACCATGCAACATCCACAGCAGCTGACAGACAAGACTATCCCAAGAGAAACCTGATCACAACTTCTCCAGAAACTTCAGCAATGGGAGCCAGCAGAGAGGGCAGGGACAGATAGACAAGGAACACTCTCTCCACAGAAGGACAAGGATCCACTCACAGATCAGAGTCCTCTCCCCTCCCTCTGCTATTGCCACATGCTCAGTTGCTTTAGTTGTGTCCGACTCTTTGGGACCCCATGTAGCCCGCCAGGCTCCTCTGTCCATGGGATTATCCCAGCAAGAATACTAGAGTGGGTTGCCATTTCCTTCTCCATGTGATTGCCACAAGAACACAAAAACCATGACCTCAGAAGCCATCTTTGTCAGGGACAAGGAGAATGGTGAAATAATAAACAGTTACTGAAAAGGCATAAACTAAAAGGAAACGCTTGAAGTCAGAATATAATGATAAATCCTTAATTTGCATTCCCCTGGACACACACTCACATACACACACCCACACATAATACTCAGTAGGGCAAAAAGAGGGGTGGGAAGGGTGCTTACAAGACTGGATTTTTGTTGAAAAATAAAAGAGCCACATTTTTTTTGCACCTTTATGAATAGAATAAGCAAATATGCCATTCTGCTATAATAGTTAATAGAATGATGTTTTTAGTGTATTGCTAATTCAGCAAATAAGTCTTTTGATGAATTATTCAATCAGCTAATTACTAGTCCATAAATCACAGTTTGGCAAACTGGTGCTCAGCAAATTGTTTTTTTTTTTTTTAGTAAACTAATCTTTTGATAAATTGCTGTTCAGTGAATTGATCTGTTTCAGCCTACTGGTTTAAAACATACACACACACAGAGAAAATCCCCAGTCCCATTATGCTTATTTTGACTCTCTGCTGTCTTACCTCAAATTCTGCACTAGTTGGAAACACTTTAAAATACATTTATATTGCTTTCCTATCAGCACCTGCAGCTCGATCATTTTGGCATAAACATGAAATCTATGAACCATGTACAACTGTCACAAACCTGGTGTGAGTGGCTCTCCAAATACAGTGCTGGTCTTTCCAGAACACTTACAGACAAGGTGGGACTGCAAGAGCCGAAAGGAGGAAAATTGGATAGGGAGGATGAATGGGAGGTTGCATGATAAAAAATAACCCTGAAGCAACGGGCACTCACACTCATCAAAATCTACAGATGTTCAGCTCTCAACTGGGACTTGCACGCCTTAGGCTCACTTCCAGATAATTGTTCTTACTTCAAACCACTGTGTAGTTCCACTCCACCTAGAATTCCTTCTCATTGATAAGCTTTGTTGGTGCATGGTATGCAACATTTTTTCCAAGGTTTACTTTGCATAAGTTGAGACTTTTGTGTCCCCTCGAGCATCTGTAGTAAGACACCATTACAATTAAAATCATCCACTGTCAGGACTTCCCGGGTGGTCCAGCGGCTAAGACTGTGCTCCCAACGCAAAAGGCTGGGATCAATCCCTGGTTAGGGAACTAGATCCCACATGCCATAACCAAAAGCTGTTAAAAAAGATCCCATTGCTGCAAAAAAGACTGAATATCCTGTGTGCTGCAACTAAGACTCAGCACACCTAAATAAGCAAATAAGAACTAACAATTTTAAAAAAATCATACACTGTCATAATCCACAACATAGAAGACAAGCTCTCCCTGCCTAGTCATTTTGATTCTAGCTCTCTCTACTCCAACACAATATAGGCAAGTATGTGCCATCAGTGTCTCCCACATTCCACATATCACTTCTGCCACAACTGTCTCTTATTCCCACTGTCCCAACATGCCTACCTTCTGCTCAATCCCTCTCTTTTCAAGGCTCCCTCATCTCAACAATCTCATGAAACCCTGCATCAACTACTTCACGATGATCTATTTTCTGGATGTTTGCCTGCATTATTCATTTTGGCTCTCACTCCATTCATTTCACATTTTACTTATTTCATGTATGTGTCACTCCAAATACCATACATTTCTTGAACTGAGGTGTTGTGTCTGATATTTCATCCCTTCATTCAGTGATGAAGACATCAACATATATTCTAATAAAGATTTATGGAACTGAATGGAATTTTCTATTGTAACTTTAACACTGTGATCAGGTTTAGAAATAATTGCACTTGCTCACATGCTCAAAATAGACACCACACCGAATCACTTAGTAGAAAGAATGCTTTCAGAAAAACCTCTGTAATGATGGGGAGAGATGGTATTCAGAAATGGAACTGAATTGGTTCTTTGGAAAATCAATGTTGGAACATAATATTCTTCTTACAAATTTGCTGAACAAAGAATACAGATGTAGCATATTGGCTGTTTCTGGGGGTGGGGAATAAATTTAGCATCCAAATGAGATAACAGAAGCAGAAACTAATTCACTTAAGAGGGAAAAATCTTACAAAATGCAAGACAAGAAAATAAAGAAATTATCATTGTGTCACAATAAGCCATAAATCGAATATGAAGGTATTTTTAGAGTGAATATGATATTGGGGTAGAATGAATAAGGCATATGTATATTGAAAAGGGATCTGAAAATAAAATAATTTTTGATGAAGATTCATACACAGTCAGCCCCCTCAAATCCACAGACATAGACCCCATAAATACCAAGGACCGGCTGTGATGTACCATTATATGTAAGGGACTTGAGCATCCAAGGAGCTTGGTATCCATGGGGGACCTGGAACTCATCTCCCTCAGATTCTGAGGGAAAACTGTGGTAAGTTTCTTAAAATCTCCTTAAATGAACTTAAAATCAGTTTGGTATTGTGGTTTCTGTGTGTCTCAAGAGTATATCTATTAAATACTTATGAGCATTAGGACACATTCTTTATGTCCTCTTACAAATGGTTAATTTTTAAGGCACCGAATTTTCATCTGGGAACCTCACCCAGAGGTGTGGAGAAACTGGAGTTAAAAAGCAAACGAAATAAAGACTAAAAAAAAAGTAAAGCAAAGGTTAAAGATTTCATAAACATGATTTTACTTATATAACCACTCTGAATATTTATATATATATAAGTCAAAATGTTACCAGAATATGTGTAGAAACATAGAGATAAATACTGAAAGAAACAGCCAAAAGGTTTGAAAATAGTACCTCTGTGGAGAAGAAAAGAGATGGAATAGTCCAGGGCACAAGAACTTTCCCCCCCCATTATACTAGTTGTAATGCTAACTGATTTTAAAGATATCTATGCATTATTAATACTTCAAAAAATTAAATTTTAAAGAAGATGCTGAGGAGCTGATTGGAGGTTCTGCACACCTAGGTGGAAATTCTCCACTAGTGACCTTCACTAGTGACTGTGTAGTGATCCAGCCGTAGAGATAGGGTTTGAGTCTATTATTAAATGGAAATCTTTTCTCCGGGACTGTTTTCCTGAAGTAAGTTAACAGTGTCTATAGCTGATCAATCAAAATTTCAGTATAAGCACATTTTTGGAGATGTGTAGATTACCATGGAATTCAACAGACTTTTTCTCTGAGAAGAAAGTGATATGAGGAAGTGAACTGCAACTTTCCATCACAAGCCCATTTTAACGATGTGCTTCTACTATTGAAGGGAACACTTTAAAAATAGATTTTTTTTTTTAGCTACAATCTATCATAAATCATTTTTTAAATGTAAATAACCACTTTCCATAGGAATTATGCTAATTTTATATTTGTTTCTCTCACATTTCTGAGTGCAGTGCTTTCTTACATGCTAAGTAATCAGTGGGTGTTGAATGAGTGAACTTTGGTACATAAGTACTGCATACTCTCCATGTTCCCTTCCGGTTTACAATTCACTTTATCTTCTGTCTATTGACTTCCGCTTGGCTCAGCCAATGGGAGCCCTTCCAGGATATCTGATCTTGGGAAGAGAAAAAGATCCAGGTATTTTCTCCATCTGCCCTTTCTCTTTTCCTTTCTCTCTCTGCCAGCTCACAGTTTAGCAGTGATTATGTCCTCCCCCACCCAACGTGCACCTCTTGCTAGTCAGCCTGCGTGCAAAGTCACTTCAGTTGTGTCCAACTGTGCAACCCCGTAGACTGTAGCCCACCAGGCTCCTCTGTCCCTGGGATTCTCCAGACAAGAACACTGGAGTAGACTGCCATGCCCTTCTCCAGGGATCTTTCAGACCCAGGGATTGAACCCACATCTCGTGTCTCCTGCATTGGCGGGCAGGTTCTTTACCACTAGCGTCACCTGGGAAGCAGCCTTTTTTCTACAGTTGCCAGATTCCAGCAGCTGCTCCCTTTCCTTGCTTTTTTCAGACCCAGAGGAAGTGACTGCTTCCTGTTCGTCTCAGCCCCTGTGTGCTTCACCACCTTCCCTTAACCCACAGTTTTGTATGTAGCCCTTTCTTTAAATGTCTTTTATTTCTCTTTTGATTCTTCTTCTTGACTTCTATTTCCTGCTCTAACCATGACAGATTCAACATGTGCCTAACATATTTAGTCCAATTTCAATAACTCTTTAGGGTATGAAGCACTGGGCAAAGTAATGTGGTAGATACAGAGATTGAGTCTTGCTCTTTATTCATCAGAGATGAATGTAAAATTGGTAAACTCAGGGTAAATTTAAAAATTTCTCTTTCTCCATCTGTTGCCAAAAGAGCTCTTCAAGGACTGAATGTGCACATATCTGCCTTGTCCCTTGTCATAACTAGGTCAGAATAATTACTTTAATAAAGAGGTCCGAGGTTTCTGGACCTGGGACCCATTTCAGCGCCTATCTGATAAACATTTAAGACTTTTGAA
Source organism: Bos indicus x Bos taurus (assembly GCF_003369695.1). NCBI lineage: Eukaryota > Metazoa > Chordata > Mammalia > Artiodactyla > Bovidae > Bos > Bos indicus x Bos taurus. The sequence goes on along the minus strand of NC_040095.1, from coordinate 14,683,712 downwards.
GGCTGATGTGGAGCAATAAAATATACAGCAAAGGCCTAGATCCTTTAGTATTTATGAATGCATAAATTTTTTTGTTAAAAATTAGAAACACCAAGAGCTCCAGAACTTACAGAGTTGGAGATTTCCTAGGACAGAGGGAACGAATATATGTTTTCCTCATCCTCTTTCTTTTTTTGACAGTAAGAATATAGTTTTATTTATAGAAGTAATAAAAGGAATATACCACACAAGTGTTTTACACACAAAACACCTTAGACACAAAAAGATGGAGGTGAATTTTTGCAGTTTATTCACATTGAGTCTAGAGTACTAGGCGACCAACTGTCACCTTTAAAAAAAAAAAAAAGAATCTTGTCACATCTCTTGAATGCAAATTAAACAGCTCAGACCGAGGTGAATAAGGTCACATAGAATCTGGAACTCACTCTAGTCTGTACCCTTACAATAACTCTTGAAGCTGCTACACTTACGATAGAATAATTCAGTGGGTGATGGGTCAGACAAAAGAAACGCCAAACAGATTCTCCGTCACAGCACTGCAGGTGAAAGGGAAAGACAAACTTTAAACAAAGCTGCATTTATCAATCGTGTTCCCTTTCGTCTACCCTCAACAGCTTTGTCATACGAGTGGTTGTGGTGTTTTGTTGGAAGAAGAATGGAATTGGTAGACCAGGATTTAAAAAAGTGTACATCAGGCAGTATGGCTTACCAGTTAAGGATAGGCTGCTTGGGTTCAATCTTTGTTCTTCTACTTCCTTAGATAAGCTATTTAGCAGCCCAATGCTTTAGTTGTCTGTAAAATGCAGATAAGAGCAGTATGTATAGGATCACAACGAAAATTAAATGAATTAACATGTGTAAAGAAGTTGCACATGACACATTATACGAGTATTAGTTGTTGTTGTTATATTTTGGGAGCTTACAAAGTCATTTTGAAACTCTTACTCTGAAATTGGTTTGGTTGCCCTAGTACATGGATTGACTTTCTTGATGTGAGAAATTCCATGTGGCCCATAGATATTTTGAAATTCTGCCGGTTATATGTCTCTGTATTTCCCAAGATGAGTCCTGATTGGTATAACACTACGAACCATAGTAAAATTTAATATTAATTTAAGAACACTTCAAACTGTAAGTTCCAGAGTGCTCAAAGAGGGAAGAAATTGTTGCAGACTGGGAATAGGTCAGGAAGAAGGGTACTTGGGATGGAATATGAAAAAATCAGTGGGATTCTGAGAAGGGGGAAAGGAAAGGTACATGCTTTCCCTCCTAGGAAAATATTTTTAGTTACCAGATTGTGCTTATCTTTGTTTATTCCAGGGTACACTTTCTAAAAGCACTTAGTCTTCCCAAGAACAGCACTAACAGGCTCTGATATTGTCTATTCTGGGAAATAAAAAACAAAACCAGAATGAAAGCAAAGGTTATGTAACCGTGTTACAAATTTAAATGCTTTGTGTTTCGCTCTGCCAGAATTTCATTAAAGACTGTGAGTTCACAATAGTAGGCACCCACTAGGGGTGTGTCTGTGTGTGTGTGTGCTGTGTGTGCATCTAAGTCATTTTTTTCTAGTTTGTTGGGGAGAAAAGAGGCTTTGTCTCCTCCCTGCCCTGAGTCAGTTTCATGCTGCAGCTATTCCTACCTGAGTTAGTGCCCATGAGCCACCATTCACTTTACTGCTTCTTGCTGCCAGGACACCTGGCTTATTGCCCCTTTCAAAGGATGTAGTTACCGCTTGCAGATGTCAGCAAAGGGATGACTCCGGGGTTGGCATATTTACTGCCCTGACATTTTATTTCCTGCATCACCAGCTCACATGGTTGTTCCAGCAAATTAAATTTATACTGAAGATTTAGAGTTATGAGAAGTTTACTTCATAACACAACTTGTTATTATTGAATATTAGACACCCTTGGCCTTAAAGATCTTTTGGTTCCTCCACTACTGGGAGTTTTCTTCCTTCATCAGTCTTCCTTCCAAATTCCTCACTCCTTTCCCCCCAGTCCTCTGTCCTTTTAGATTAACCCCAATATAAAATCTTTGTTTACTCTTATACAGATCAGACAGACTTGTCTGTCTTTTTGTTTCATCCTCCTCTTTAAATGCATGCCCTCAGGATCTCTCCTCCACCCCCAAACAGCTCATTAAGGCATTTTCCTAAACAAAGACAGGAAGAGAACTCTGAAGACAACTCTGGTGCCAGGTGCTAAATGGTAAACATAGATGGTAAGAGGGAGAGGAATCTCCTCACAGAGGAAACCTGTAACTAAGCATGAAAGGATCAGCCTGGCTAGTTATTCCTTCATCGACTTGCTAGCAAATCTATAGACAGTAGCAAAGTGGAAGACCATCTCTGCTTAATCAAGTTAAATGTTAGATGATGTCTTAAATTGGGTTTCCCCGGTGGCCCAGTTGTAAAGGATCTGCCTGCCAATGCAGGAGACACAAGAGATGCGGGTTCAATCCCTGGATCGGGAAGATCCCCTGGAGTAGGAAACGGCAACCCACGCCAGTATTCTTGCCTAGAAAATTCCACGGACAGAGGAGCTGCTGGGCTGCAGTCCACGGGGTCACAAAGAATTGGACATGACTGAGCGACTGAGCACATACATACGATATCTTAAATTGGATCCACTAGAAATACAACTCGGAGAAGGCGATGGCACCCCACTCCAGTACTCTTGCCTGGAAAATCCCATGGACGGAGGAGCCTGCTAGGCTACAGTCCATGGGGTCGCTATGAGTCGGACACGACTGAGTGACTTCACTTTCACTTTTCACTTTCATGCATTGGAGAAGGAAATGGCAACCCACTCCAGTGTTCTTGCCTGGAAAATCCCAGGGACAGGGGAGCCTGGTGGGCTTCTGTCTATGGGGTCGCACAAAGTCGGACACAACTGATGCGACTTAGCAGCAGCAGCAGAAATACAACTGAGATGGAAATTACTGATCAAGCGTTTTATTGAAAGAATGCCCTCAGGGGAAACCTGTACAGGAGTGAGGAAAGCAGGCTGGGGACCAGGGGAAAATCCAGGCAAAGATGTGGGTTCATCCCACAGGCAACCCTGGAGCAAGTACACTGGTTGATGGAGCTGCCTATCAGTCAGACATTAACTGTGAGCCACCCTTCAGAGGAGGGTATAACTTCCCAAGCATTTCCAGGTCAGGTGCTTTTGTTAGCAAAAGGCAGTTCTCAGGAGAAGGGTGCACCTGTGAGCTGTTACCAATCGACAGGTAAAGGAGCTGGGGGCTGGGTGTATCAGTATATGAAGAGGCTGAGGTGGGTGCACAACAATAGCATCTTCTATAATGTCCATGGTAGAATTTACCATCCTGATACCTGGGTCTGAAGCTGACTGAGACAGCTCAGGAGCTATCCAGACCCAGGAGACGATCAAACATACACCAAATTGCACTCTGCCAGTCACTTTCTTTTCCATCTTTTTCCTTCCCTAACTTATTTCAAAATGTCTCCTCTCCATACTTATATCATATTTCCTATTTTTATTTTAATATAACTCGCTAGCTACAAACATTCACTGTTCTTGATGTATGAGTGGTGCTTTTTTCCACAATAGGTGCTACCGAGGTTGAATCACCAAATCCTGATAACATAACTAGACACGTGTGTGAGGTTTACGCGGGATCAAGGCATCACTGGGTTCTGATTGGTTGGCTTGCTAGAGGCATAGATTCACAAAACATTGATCGCTCTTACCAAAGAAGTAGAAGTTATGTTCTTTTAATATTTTATACTGCAGTTTTTCTCCTATGCAAATATTTAGCAATGTCCTATGGAGAAGGCAATGGCACCCCACTCCAGTACTCTTGCCTGGCAAATTCCATGGACAGAGGAGCCTGGTGGGCTGCAGTCCATGGGGTCGCTAGGAGTCGGACACCACTGAGCGACTTCACTTTCACTTTTCACTTTTATGCATTGGAGAAGGAAATGGCAACCCACTCCAGTGTTCTTGCCTGGAGAATCCCAGGGACGGGGGAGCCTGGTGGGCTGCTGTCTATGGGGTCGCACAGAGTTGGACACGACTGAAGTGACTTAGCAGCAGCAGCAGCATTCATTTGATAACTGCAAATAAAATAACCCAAAACACAATGTTTCCCTATAACAAAAAAAGATGTGCACAATTATGTGGTATTAGAGCCAAGATTGTCAATTGCAAAGAACAAATTAATTCTGCTAAAGAGAAAAGTTAATGTCAAGGATACAGAAACTTCACTGACTCCAAAAACAGGGGATGACACAGAGAGCTGGAATGTCAGAAGCTCTCTCTTTCTTAGCAATAGTGTGGCCTCCTTCACCCCTGATTCTTTCTCCAGTTTGGTCCGTGTATCATGGACTCTCAGTCATCCTTCTTTATTTCTCACATTATACATGGCTATTGGCCCAAGTCCACATTAGACCACTGATGACTGAAACCTCCCTCTAGGTCTCTTGGTTCAAATCCTAAAGAGAAATCTGACAGGGTAAAGTGAATATCTTTAGTCCAGTCAACTCTTGAAAGGGTCAGAGGAGTATTGTCATCTGCTGTCCACTCAGCGTGGCTGGAGCAAGAAAGCTCAAGGTGGAAAATTAAACTGGGTATGATAAGACATTACTTTGCCAACAAAGGTCTGTATAGTCAAAGCTATGGTTTTTCCAGAAGTCATGTATGGATGTGAGTTGGACCATAAAGAAGGCTGAATGCTGAAAAATTTATGCTTTTGAACTGTGGTGTTGGAGAAGACTCTTGAAAATCCCTTGGACTGCAAGGAGATTAAACCAGTTCAATCCTAAAGGAAATTAATCCTGAATATTCATTAGGAGGACTGACACTGAAGCTGAAACTCCAATACTTTGGCTGCCTGATGCAAAGGGTCAACTCATTAGAAAAGACCCCGATGCTGGGAAAGATTGAAGGCAGGAGGAGAAGGGGAGACAGAGGACAAGATGGTTGATGGCATCACTGACTCAATGGACATGAGTTTGAGTAAGCTCCAGGAGATGCTGAAGGACAGGGAAGCCTGGTGTCTGCAGTCCATGGGGTCGCCAAGAGTTGGACACAACTGAACAACAATGATAGAGACATTGGTATTTTTGATCCATTGAGTTCATATAAACCACACACATTTGTGGTCAGTGACTGGGTGTTCCACATTCTCTTGTTAAGACAAGGGAAGAATTTATTCCAGTTTAGTCTGAGGCCTGGAGACTACTAAGGCACTTAAACAAATAAACCTCTTATGTAATTTGCCTTAGAATATAGCAAATTCTATAGGTAGACTAAGTCAGGAAATAAAGAAGACATCTGGAAGAAGTTTTAGCTTTGGACTGTGTCTATTCAATGACCCACATGAGGTAGAAAAGTTGGGGGTAATAAATGCCATAATTCTTTCCTAAAGTCATTTTAATTTTAGGGTGCTGAGGTTGAAACTAAGATGGAAGATTCTGCTCTAATCACCCCTTTTCAATTCTACCTAGCTCCCTGAAGCTCCAGGAAGGTGTCTGGCCTGCAGACCACCTTGTACCTTTGAGGAACAACATTATATGCAGTGCTATACATAGTATGATTGGAACTCTCAGAAGGGCATGCCTATTCCAAAAAGCTCCTTGCAAAAAACAGACAGCAATGCCTGACATTTCATCACTAAAGACTTAGCTGTGCCCAGATGAGTTTCTAGATACCATTCCCCACTAAAAGGGAAAGCACATATTGGAAATTTGCTGATTCCAGTTCAAGGGCAGGGAAAATTCAAGGTGAACCTGGGACCTCTTGTCCTACAAACCAAAGAAGTGATCAGAAATTAATCAGATCATGTCAGAGGGACATAGGGGCTAACTTACAAGGACTTTCACTGGTTAAATTTGGAATAATTTGAGCATTAAGAGAATAATTATGACAATGACTGTAACACCCAGAAGTCCATAGCTATACTTGAAAGAAAGAAGGAAAACTCTCCTTTACAAAAGACTGTAGCTAATAAATATAGATGAAATGATAGAGGAAATCAACATTTTGCAGCTCTTATTATAATAATTGATTGAGACAAGGATCCTCAGTGGATTCTCCACTGATTAATATCGCGGATGGTGTTGGTTCTTGGAATCCATACCTCCCTTCTACAGTTACTCCAGAGTGGCTTTTGAGGGTAGGAGACTGCGGCCCAAGCTTGTCTACCATCTTGACGGAAAGCAGAAACAAGACATTTTTATAGCTCTTGATCTATAGTGGATGCAACATTTGGACTCAAGATAGGCTACAAAAATAATGAAGCAATTTGTACAACCACTAGAATGTACCATGCGTGTGTGCTAAGTTGCTTCAGTCATGTCTGATTCTTTGCAACCCTATGGACTGTAGCCTGCCAGGCTCCTCTGTCCATGGGATTCTCCAGGCAAGAATACTGGAAAGGGTTGCAGGCCCTCCTCCAGGGGATCTTCCTGATCCAGGGATTGAACCTGCATCTCTTACGTCTTGTGCATTGGCAGGCAGATTCTTACCGAGAGTGTCACCTGGGAAGCCCGGAATGTATCATAGTGTCCACTAAATTCTATCCTTGCCAGCAGTATGTTTAATAACTATATATTTTTCTAATTCAGTATGGCAAAAGTACATTTTATTGATTTATTTGCATTTCTTTGTTCACCAATGAAGTTGAAATTTTTTCCAATATGTTTATTGAGTCCACGGATTTCTTCTCATGAGAATTTGGCTATTCATGGCATTTGTTCATTTACCTTTTTAAAGCTTTCTTTCCTCATTTATTTAGTCTTTGATGATTTATTCTGGTTTATGATTTGTCCATTTATTTTGACTGACTTTGAGGGCTTTTTAAAGTATATTATAAAAGACCGTTATGGTATGATAAGAGCAATAATGGAAAATCTGATGATCCCATCACAATGGAATTTTCCTCCACAAGCTCTCTGTGAGATGGAGATTGTAACTCTTTTTCTGTTCTGTTATTTATGTGCAAATATTTCTATTTATGTATATGAAAACCTGTCAATATTTTCTGTATTATTTTATCTGCTGTTTCTAAGCTTATAATTTTAAAACTCACTCCACAATATTCAAAGCTATTAAATTACATTTTATTCAGGTTTCTAAACTTTAGTATTTTATTAGTCAATCTCATCTGAAATGGATTTTGAGGAAGAGGAAAAATAGTTTAAAATGCAAAAATTACAAATTGACGTGCAAAATGGACTTCATGTCTTTTATCCAGCTGAATTATTACCACAGTGGATGGCATCGTGGATCTAGGCATTACAAAGAGATAAATACTCTGTTGTCAAAAAAAGATCGCTCAGCCAAAAGAGAATAATGACAGAGGGGAAACTCATAAAATGTTCTTACTGAGATACTGTTTGGTTTCATTTTGTTGTTATGATAGCTTGATTGTTGGGGGAAGGGCTGCAAAGGGAAATGGAAAAGGCTAGCTCAATTTAACTCTGTATTTTATTGCAAAACTGCCTGAATAATACAGGAGCAAGTTTGAATTGTGACAGCTGGTGCAGCCTTGCCTAAATCACATGGAGTTTCAGGTATAAGCTGAACAGTGACTACTAAATTTCGCTGAGCTGATAATCCTTTTATTTCCTGAATAAATTCATTACTTTATTTACTTCATTTTCTTTCTGCTTTCCTTTGATTCAAATATGAATGAATTTATAACATATATACTTATGTTCTTTGATGACCAAGTTGCTTTCAGATTACACTCCTTTCACCTTACTGAGACCTGTCCTTCACCCCCAGATACTGATCCTGGCTTCCAAGCCATCTTTGTAAACCAAGGAAAAATCACGGGGTGACTTTTTACTAATTTCCTGGGGAAAATAAGATACCCAGATGACAGAAATGTTCTCGGTACACTTCCCATGTGCTTTTTCCCTGTGGAAATAATTTGCTTTATTGAATTAATACAATTCTTACCTTCAATATGGTAGAAGGTGTTTATCAAACTGCTCTCAGACTCCATGCCTGGATAATTCTGTTGCTTGAGCTGTTTGGCACATTGGTTGTCAAGTAACCTAAATGAAGTCAATTTCCTTCTTTGTACTTTAATGTTTTCATTTGCAATAGCAATATAGCACTTATCTATTGAGGACTCAATTATTCAAAATACATTCGTATAAATGTTTGAGGACACAGTTGAATGGTATTTCATAATTGCAAAGGAGAGCTTAGGAAAGGAACAGGAGGAAACTTCTGGTTAGTTTTAGCCTGTCTACCTTAATGGACAACAGCAGCTGCTAATTCTTAAAGGGACATTATCTGGCCTTTGCTTTAAATATATTTTTTATTGTTTTTGTTTTGTTTTTGGTTTTGTTGTTAATGCTACAGTGTCTGCCATATATGTTTTCCTTAAATAAATGAATGAATGAAATCCAGCCATCCAAATTCTATACTCCCAAATTAAGGACTATATGACAACCTAAAATCAACACATTCCAGGAAATAATTTGAAGAAAGTACATTAAACCAATAGACAGGTGAGTCCATGACTCATTGGAAAAAAAAATTAATACTATTTTACAACTAATAAAATAAAAGCTAATACCGTGAGAAGGCAATTAAGAAAGGTCTGTTGTGCCTTGATTTACTTTGGTTTGCGTTCTTATTCTATTAGAAACAGCTGATGCCATTAGAAAAGATGTTTGTAATACAGATTAAATTAAAAAATACACTTTTTTTTTACATTGGTCTCAGGGATAGTTTTTTTTGGCATCAGTTTATTTATTTATTTTTACTTTACAATATTGTATTGGTTTTGCCATACATCAACATGAATCTGCCACGGGTGTACATGTGTTCCCCATCCTGAACCCCCCTCCCACCTCCCTCCCGTACCATCCCTCTGGGTCATCCCAGTGCACCAGCCCCGAGCATCCTGTGTCCTGCATCAAACCTGGATTGACGATTCGTTTCTTATATGATATTATATATGTTTCAATGCCATTCTCTCAAATCATCTCACCCTCTCCCTCTCCCACAGAGTCCAAAAGACTGTTCTATACATCTGTGTCTCTTTTGGTGTCTCGCATACAGGGTTGTCATTACCATCTTTCTAAATTCCATATATATGCATTAGTATACTGTATTGGTGTTTTTTTTTCTGGCTTACTTCACTCTGTGTAATAGGCTCCAGTTTCATCCACCTCATTAGAACTGATTCAAATGTATTCTTTTAATGGCTGAGTAATACTCCATTGTGTATATGTACCACAGCTTGCTTATCCATTTATCTGCTGATGGACATCTAGGTTGCTTCCATGTTCTGGCTATTATCAACAGTGCTGTGATGAACATTGGGGTACACGTGTCTCTTTCAATTCTGGTTTCCTCGGTGTGTATGCCCAGCAGTGGGATTGCTGGGTCATAAGGCAGTTCTATTTCTAGTTTTTTAAGGAATCTCCACACTGTTCTCCATAGTGGCTGTACTAGTTTGCATTCCCACCAACAGTGTAAGAGGGTTCCCTTTTCTCCACACCCTCTCTAGCATTTATTGCTTGTAGACTTTTGGATCGCAGCCAAAAAATACACTTTCATATTTCAAGTTCTTTTCCTTGTACTGAGATCTGGCCTCCCGCTCACCTTTACTATCCTCCATTGGAATTTTTTTGTTTTTTGGTGGATGTTACCCATTAAAAGCCCCATAAAATAGTAGATTTCCAAGCTGAGTTCTCTTATCAGGTTAGCTATCCTGTTCCTATCCCCATAGCCTTCCCTAGTGAAAGCTCTAAACCATAACCACTGGACCACCAGGAAATTCCCATCACATTCTACCATTTGTTATCATTGTGATGTCTTCATCTTGTCTCCCGTACAAAAGAAACTCCTTGAAGACAGGAAGAAGCCGTGTCTCTGACAACTGCAGAGCTGCTGTGGAACCTGGTACAGTGCCAGTGTACAGGTGCACCAGACCAGTGTTTGTTGACTGATTGACTGAAGGAATATTAAAGGGTCAAATTAAGTTTTACCTTATTTTTTGGTGTTCCCCTCCATTTCCTTTATAATTCTTCCTCCCCTCCCTCTATACCCAGGCAGATGCCCAGTGTCTTCTCCTGCTACTTTCTAACTGTCCTGCTTTCCCCATCTTCATGCATTACTTGCTAAACGCCTTCCCTCAGACATGCTCACTGCCAGGGGTCTGGGTTAGATTCCTGGTTGGGGAACTAAGATTCTGCAAGCTGTCCATTGTGTGGCCAAAATAAAAAGGTAGAGTGTGGTAAAGGACATACATTCTTTCATCCTCATCCTCAAATTTCTCTCCTCCCATTTTCTTCTTGCTACTGCTAAGTCATGTCCGATCCTGTGCGACCCCATAGACGGTAGCCCACCAGGCTCCCCCATCCCTGGGATTCTCCAGGCAAAAATACTGGAGTGGGTTGCCATTTCCTTCCCCACATTTTCTTCTTAATCCACTCAAAAAAGGTTCTTTCCCATACCACTTTTCCAAAAATGTCATCTGTGACCAATTGCTAAATCTAATGGCCAGTTCTAAGTCCTTATCTGATTTATTAGCAGCACTTGTTGCAATTCATCATTCTCCCCAAATTTCTGTCTTCCCTTGGTTTCCAGGATAACACACTCTCTTGGATTTTATCTCCTGGCTCTTGTCTCTCTTGGTATCCTTTGTTGCCTCACCATCTTTTAGATTTCTTTACGATTCAAGTGTCTCAGAACCTAGTTGTTGGTCCTCTTCTCTGTTTACCCTTACCCCCTTGATGATCTCATCTAGGCTTATGACTCTAAATAGTACCTTTTGCTGATGACTCCCAAATTTGTTCTCCAACCTAGCGCTCTCTTCTGGACTTGATACTCATAAATCCAGTTGGATTCATGACACCCCACTTGAATGTCTAATAAACATCTTATATTCAGCCTGTTTATATATTGAGACTGAAGTCCTGATCTACCCTCACCCTCCAAAACTAAAAAATTCTATTTAACCCACAACTTGCCCTTCTTAGCTTCTGGCTACTCTATCCTTCAATTTGCCCAGGCTAAAAACCTTGAAGTCAACTGTGATCCCTCTCTTTGTCTCACATCCCACATGCAATCTGTCAGGAAATCCTGTTGGCTCTACCTTTTCTAAAAAATATCCAAAATTTCACCATTTTTCACTGTCTCCACTGCCACCACACTGGTCCAATTAACTTGGTCCTCTCAGGTTCTCTTACCATCTTTTTTGTACCATGCTGCACAGCTTGCGGGTTTTTACTGGCAATCAGAGATTGAACCCGGGCCCTCAGGAGTGAAGGTGCAGAGTCCTGACCACTGGACCACTAGGTAATTCCCCGGTTTTCTTAGTTTTTAACTGATATCTCTACTATGTTTGCCCTCCTTCTCTGTAGTGTATTATTAAACTAGATGCCAGAGTAATTATTTTAAAACAAAAGTCAGATCATGTCAGAACTGTTCAAAACCCTTCAGTGGCTTACTTTTTCATTCACATCAAAGTTAAAGTCCTTACAGATGGCCAAAAGGGCCCTGGATGATGACTCCTCACCCACCATTCTCTCCCTTGCCCTCTCTGCCCTAAAAATTTCCCCAACACACCAGGAATTCTCAGGACCTTTGCACTGGCCATCCCTTTGCCTGGAAAACTCTTTCCCCAGATGTCTGCATGACTAAATCTCTCTGTGTACCTTCAAATCTGTGCTCAAGTGGTGCAATTACAAGGGGACCTACCCTGACTGCCTTATTTAATACTGCAAATTATGCACCTCCATTTTTCTTCATACTTCATTATTTTACTTTCCCAGTTTCATTTTACTTTACTTTTTCATTTTTTCATAGCACTTAGCACCATTTAAGCTACTATGCTGCTGCTGCCGCTAAGTCGCTTCAGTCGTGTCCGACTCTGTGCAACCCCAGAGACGGCAGCCCACCAGGCTCCCCCATCCCTGGGGTTCTCCAGGCAAAAACACTGGAGTGGGTTGCCATTTCCTTCTCCAATGCAGGAAAGTGAAAAGTGAAAGTGAAGTCGCTTAGCCATGTCCAACTCTTTGCGACCCCATGGACTGCAGCCTACCAGGCTCCTCAGTTCATGGGATTTTCCAGGCAAGAGTACTGGAGTGGGGTGTCATTGCCTTCTCCTTTAAGCTACTATATAACTTACTTATTTACAAGTATATTGTCTATCTTTCCCTGCTAGAATCTGAGCTCCATGAGAGAAGGGGTCTTTCTCTTCTTTATTCACTCATATATCTCAAGTACCTAGAACATTGTCTGGTGTTTATAGGTACTTAATAAAATGTGTTAAATTAAAACTGAATTCATTCAACATCCATTTGGCATATACATATTTAGCATCTCCTATGTGCCAAGCACTGTTCTAGAGGCTTGATGTTCAGCAGTGAATAAGATAGACTTGTCAAATATTCATGGAACTCACTATTAGCAGGGATCATAGACTCCAAGCAAGTAATGGCAATGTGATAATTGTTGGGAGTAGGTAGTGTTATGGGGACATATACCAGGCATCTCACTGAGGCCTGGGAATTAGAAAAAGACTGCCTAAAGGAAAAGATTGAAGTTCAAACCTGAAGAAGGTATGAGTGGGAACTAGCTAGCTAGCTAGTTCATCATCAGTCCAGTCACTCACTCATGTCTGGCTCTTTGCGATCCCATGGACTGTAGCACGCCAGGCCTCCCTGTCCATTACCAACTCCCGGAGTTTACTCAAAATCATGTCCATCAAGTCGGTGATACCATCCAACCATCTCATCCTCTGTCATCCCCTTCTCCTCCTGGCTTCAATCTTTCCCAGAATCAGGGTCTTTTGAAATAAGTCAGTTCTTCGCATCAGGTGGCCAAAGTACTGGAACTTCAGCTTCAGCATCAGTCTTTCCAATGAATATTCAGGACTGATCTCCTTTAGGATAGACTGGTTGGATCTTCCTGTAGTCCAAGGGACTCTCAAGAGTCTTCTCCAACAACACAGTTCAAAAGCATCAATTCTTTGGCACTCAGCTTTCTTTGTAGTCCAATTCTCACATCCATACATTACTACTGGAAAAACCATAGCTCTGACTAGACAGACCTTTGTTGGCAGTTATTTCTCTGCTTTTTAATAAGCTGTCTAAGTTGCTCATAGCTTTTCTTCCAAGGAGCATGCGTCTTTTAATTTCATGGCTGCAGTCACCATCTGCAGTGATTTTGGAGCCCAGAAAAATATAGTCAGCCACTGTTTCCACTGTTTCCCCATCTATTTGCCATGAAGTGATGGGACCAGATGCCACGATCTTAGTTTTCTGAATGTTGAGCTTTAAGCCAACTTTTTCACTCTCCTTTTCCACTTTCATCAAGAGGCTCTTTAGTTCTTCTTCACTTTCTGCCATAAGGGTGGTGTCATCTGCATATCTGAGGTCATTGATACTTCTCCTGGCAATCTTGATTCCAGCGTGTGCTTTATCCAGCCTGCCATTTTGCATGATGTACTCTGCATATAAGTTAAATAAGCAGGGTGACAATATATAGCCTTGACATACTCCTTTCCTGATTCGGAACCAGTCTGTTGTTCCACGTCCAGTTCTGACTGTTGCTTCTTGATCTGCATACAGATTTCTTAGGAGGCAGGTAAGGTGGTTTGGTATTCCCATCCTTAGAGAATTTTCCACAATTTGTTGGGATCTATGGTTAAAGGCTTTAGCGTAGTCAATAAAGCAGAAGTAGATGTTTTTCTGGAACTCTCTTGCTTTTTCTTTGATTCAGTGGATGTTGGCAATTTGATCTCTGGTTCCTCTGCCTTTTCTAAATCCAGCTTGAACATCTGAAGCTAACTAGTGGAAAGGGCCAAAAGAGAGTTCTAGACTGAGAAAACAAGTTGAGATAGTATTATAAAGTCATATCAAAATGGAATATTTTGTTTATGGCTTGGGGAGAGGAGAAGGCAGCAATGACTGAGATCATATTGAAAATAAATTAACCATTAAAATGAGTTACCCAGGTAAGATGGTGAGGATTGATAAGAGGGTAGAAGTGTGCCAGATGAAGATACCAGTTTAAGCTTAAAATTAAGAGATAGGAAAATATGGAGCTTATAAGATATAGTTTGCCTGGAGCACAGGGTTAGAAAGTCCTAAGAAAGGAAAGGTAGATTGCAACCTGGAAGGTGGTAGGGAAGTCCTGGCAGATTTTTAAGCAGAATTGTAACAACCAAAACTGCTTTTTAGAGAGATTTAATTTAGCTGCAGGATATAGATACTCCTTATTGCCAAATCCAGACTTAAATTGAAGAAAACAGAGAAAACCACTAGACCATTCAGATATGACCTAAATCAAATCTCCTATGATTATACAGTGGAAGTGAGAAATAGATTCAAGGGATTACCAAAAAAATAATAGGAGCATCTTGGATGATGTCATTAATAATTTAAATATAGTAGATCTATATTTAACTAATTGATATTAATCATATTCTACACAAATATATTTAAAATTGTGTCTCATACATTGTTAATAGATGTCCATAGGGCATTTAGGAAAACAGGCAAAAAGATAAGCATTACTAAATTTCAGAAAGTAGAATTCTTTTTTGTGTGTGTGATTCAGTTATATATATACACGTGTTATTTTTGAAATTATTTTCCATTATAGGTTATTACGAGATATAGACTATAGCTCACTGTGCTATACAGTAAACCTTTGTTGCTTATTGCATATCTGTTTTTTAAATTAGAAATTAGCATTCTATTCATACTAAGTCAAACAAGAACAATCAAAATGTCATAAAATTTTAGTTAGGCAAAAATTCGTAAGTTTTCTAATATATATATTTTACATAGTATTTATATATAAGTATACAAAAGCTTTTCTACTATGCTTGATAAAGGCTTAGGAAAGAACATCAAACCAAAAAGGAGATGGAGAAATTGGAAAACATACACTAAATGAAATGGGAACACTGAATATAAAATAGAAAGAGTGAAGCAAACTAGACGAAAGTAAAGATACTCAGATAGTCCAGTTTTTTTTTTAAACATGGTTGCTCATTACAAGTATATCTGGAGCTCTGGCAAAAAAATAAATGCAGTACCTGGGCATTTGTATTTTTCAAAAAATTCCAAGATAATTCTGATGTGCATCTGGATTTTTAAAAGTGATTACAGGTTTTTCTGTTAAAGGTATTTTTGGTGATATAGAATCCTATAAGTAAGTTTTCTGTTGACCAAACATTATACAATGATATTGGTATGCTATGCTATGCTGTCACTTCAGTCGTGTCCGACTGTGTGCGACCCTAGAGATGGCAGCCCACCAGGCTCCCCCATCCCTGGGATTCTCCATTTGCCACAAATTCTCCATCTGTGGGTTGCCATTTCCTTCTCCAATGCATGAAAGTGAAAAGGGAAAGTGAAGTCGCTCAGTCATGTTCGACTCCTAGCGACCCCATGGACTGCAGCCTACCAGCCTCCTCCATTCATGGGATTTTCCAGGCAAGAGTACTGGAGTGGGGTGCCACTGCCTTCTCCGATACAATGATATTAAGTGAGTAATATTTACATAATCACAATAGTAAAAAATGTTTATCAGTTTTCACAATCAATAACCAGACAAATTATAAAAGATAATTACAATTTTTGCAAGCCATAATGGAAACATAATTAACCTAACAATATAAAATAATGACATACAGTTTGGGGGGTCAAGCAGAGTGATGTCGTAAGTGGAAATGGCCTACATACACGTGTTTTTGTCTGTTCAGCCAGTCTATATCCTTTGGTTGGTGCATTTAATTTATTTACATTTAAGGTAATTATCAATATGTATGATCCTATTACCAGTTTCTTAACTGTTTTGAGTTTATTTTCTGTAGGTAGGGCTTTTCTTTCTCTTGTTTTCTCCCTAAAGAAGTTCCTTTAGCATTTGTTGAAAAGCTGGTTTGGTGGTGCTGAATTCTTTTAACTTTTGCTTGTCTGGAAAGCTTTTGATTTCTCCATCAAATCTGAAGGAGAGTCTTTCTGTGTAGAATATTCTTTGTTATAGTTTCTTCCCTTTCATCACTTTAAATATGTCACGCCATTCCCTTCTGGCTTGTAGAGTTTCTGTTGAGAAATCCACTGATAGCCTAATGGGAGTTCCCTTGTAAGTTATTTGTCATTTTTCCCTTGTTGCTTTTAAAATTTTATCTCTGTAATTTTTGTAATTCTGATTACTGTGTGTCTCAGTGTGTTTCTCCTTGGATTTTTCTGGCCTGAGACTCTCTGTGCTTCCTGGACTTGGTTGATTATTTCCTTTCCCATGTTGGGGAATTTTTCAGGTATTATCTCTTCAAATATTTTCTCAGGTCCTTTCTCTCTCTCTTCTCCTTCTGGGGCACCTATAATGTGAATGTTCATGCGTTTAATGTTGTCCCAGAGGTCTCTTAAGCTGACTTCATTTCTTTTCATTCTTTTTTCTATACTCTGTTCTGTGGCAATAAGTCCCACCATTCTATCCTCCAGGTCATTTATCTGTGCTTCTGCCTCAGTTATTCTACTATGGATTCCTCCTAATGTATTATTCATCTCTCTTTGTTTGTCCTTTAGTTCCTGTAGGTCTTTAGTAAACATTCCTTGCATCGTCTCAATTTTTGCCTCCATTCTTTTTTCCGAGATCCTGAATCACAGTCAGTAACATTATTCTGAATTCTTTTTCTGGAAGGTTGCCTATCTCCACTTCGTTTAGTTGTTTTTCTGGAGTTTTATCTTGTCCCTTCATCTGGGACACAACTTTCTGCTTTTTCATGCTGATTAACTTTCTGAATGTGGTTTTGTTTTGGCCACTATGGGATTGTGGTTCTGAACCCACATCTCTTAAATTTCCTGAATTGGAAGGCGTGTTCTTTATCACTAGTGCCACCTGGGAAGCCCATATATTCATACATATGTGTGTGTGTGTGTGTGTGTGTGTGTGTGTCAAAGATATCTCAATAAAGCTGTTTAAAAAATACTGAGGCTGGGCGCCACCCCAGGTGAAATGAATCACAATCTCTTGCAGTGGAACCCAGGCATCAGTGTGACAGGGGTAGTTTCTCAGGGCTCCCCATAACTCTCATTTTGGATTGGTAAAACCACAAGCTTTGGAAGGGAACTTTGTCAATGGCCTCTTGGGACCTCCCTTTTGGAAGCCTCCAGGCTTCCAATTTGGTACCAGAAAACTCTTTGAAGATGTTAATCCACTCTGAGTGGTTCAGAGGGGGACGTTTCCTGCAGGTCTTGGAGTGATCCTGCTTTTAGCTCATGTTGTCTGTCTCTGCTCTCACATAGCATCCATAGGACTCTTCCTAAGGGCAAAGCTTCCCTCATTTTTCAAGTTCTATGGGTAAGGGGAGAGCACTTCACTAGGTGATTAGATGAACCAAATAGAAAGAAACCTGGAATAAGAAGCTTGGCTAGGAATCTGTGCTGTAGTCCAAGCACTAGGCTGTGGGTAGGGTGATAACTGCAGGACAGAAAAGGAATGGAAGGGAGAGGGGAGGGGCAGGAAAAGGAATGGAAGATTAAATTAATTGTATTCGATTTAAACTATTCTCTTTGTACTAAAACTCTTAAAAGTTTACAGAGGAATAACTGAAGTCCCTGGGGGAGGGGTGATTCACAGAGCATCTCAATATAGAAAATTATGTGACAACTGACCACCATTGACACTTTGACAAGCTAACAACAGGGTTTAATTTATCATTTGAATAATGTTTTTTCTTTGTAACTGTGAATATTGTATTTTTCTGACCCTAAATCATACATTATATAGCAATTAGACTATTAGGTCACAGAACAGAAGGCTGAGCTATTGATAAATGAATGTTAGAAGAGCTAGCAATCACTTGGGATATGAAGGTTAGACCACACACACACACACACACACACACACACACACACGATAAACTCCAATAATCAAATATTATAGTCAAGATAATTTTTTATCCTGATAGTCTTAAACAACTTTGCAACACTTGAAATATGCAAGCAAGAGGTTAAAAAAAAAATTAATGAAATAAAAAATTTCTTCAAATTAACTTCCGTAATGTGTCTACCATACTGTTCAAATTGTCTTTTTCAGATAAGAAATATAACTGCTTGACATACATCAGTGTTCCCAGATATATTTAGAGGCAACATGTTGTTTACCAAATCCCTTTCATGTTTTTCCCTCTGTGTTGACAGACTTAGCACAATCATGTAACTGAATAGCTATCCTGCTGAGTTAATAATAGCATACTTATTATTTCATTTTAGAAGTTTTCTGTTTCACTATTTGAATTCAATAGCAAGAATCTCAATTACAAAGTGAGCCAAATTGAAATGTTTTTGACAGAGATGAAATATGATATCTGAGATTTTAGAAAATGGAATATTTTCAAGTTTTAAACACAACAGCTTGAAATCACTGACTTTATATATATTAAAATAAACATTTATATAATATATAAAATGTTTATATTTATTAAAATATAAAATATAATATATGTCATCCAGGCAGACTGGATAAAGCACAAGCTGGAATCAAGGTTGCAGGGAGAAATATCAATAACCTCAGATATGCAGATGACACCACCCTTATGGCAGAAAGTGAAGAAGAACAAAAGAGCCTCTTGGTGAAAGTGAAAGAGCAGGGTGAAAACGTTGGCTTAAAGCTCAACATTCAGAAAATAAGATCAAGCCGTCTGGTCCCATTAGTTCAGTTCAATTCAGTTCAGTTCAGTCGCTCAGTCGTGTCCGACTCTTTGTGACCCCATGAATCACAGCACACCAGGCCTCCGTCCATCACCAACTCCTGGAGTTCACCCAAACTCATGTGCATCGAGTCGGTGATACCATCCAACCATCTCATCCTCTGTTGTCCCCTTCTCCTACTGTCCCCAATCCCTCCCAGGATCAGGGTCTTTTCCAATGAGTCAACTCTTCACATGAGGTGGCCAAAGTATTGGAGTTTCAGCCTCAGCATCAGTCCTTCCAATGAACACCCAGGACTGGTCTCCTTTAGGATGGACTGGTTGGATCTCCTTGCAGTCCAAGGGACTCTCAAGAGTTTTCTCCAACACCACAGTTCAAAAGCATCAATTTTTCGGTGCTTAGCTTCCTTCACAACTCTCACATCCATACAAGACCACTGGAAAAACCATAGCCTTGACTAGACGGACCTTTGTTGGCAAAGTAATATCTCTGCTTTTTAATATGCTATCTAGGTTGGTCATAACTTTCCTTCCAAAGAGTAAGCATCTTTTAATTTCATGGCTGCAATCACTATCTGCAGTGATTTTGGAGCCCAAGAAAAACAAAGTCTGACACTGTTTCCACTGTTTCCCCATCTATTTCTCATGAAGTTGAGAGAGTAACAGACAGAAAGGCCAGGGGTCTCCAAACAGAGGGAATAGCCTGCAAGTGTCAGACACTTTCATCTCTCTTAAGAGGCAGGAGGAAACAAACTAGCGATATTTTTTCCTTCTCTATACAAACTTAAAAGGAGGTTTCTCTTAAAATACTGTGTTGCCATAATGACACCTGGTTTCACATGAAGTTAACTATTCTCAAACCTAGAGATAACCAATGCATTTCTCTTATGGCAATATTTATCTTAAGCTATGCTAATGTACTATGCATTTACCCCAAACTCTGTCTTCAAGTCAAGAGGTTCCACCTCTTGGCTCAGAACCTACTTGACAAACCAGCATGTTATACTCAGATATTGTTTCCCTAATCTATATAAATGCAACTATTTGTATGCTGATCTGTCCTTCTACAAGATTCAAGTTAATCATTTTATGGCCCAGGATGAACCATTTGGTGCCAAGATTATCCCAAAATGCCTCTTATGGGTGAGGGGCCTGGTGCCATTCTGAGTTTTAAGACATTCCTTTATTAACAGACTGCTAGTAACTATATAACATCCAGCTGAAGACTAGCAGGGGGGGGTACTCTTTCTGCCTCCTTCTGATGCCTATGTCAGAAGCTTTCTCTATCTCCTTTGTACTTTAATAAAACTTTATTACACAAAAGCTCTGAGCGATCAAGCCTCGTCTCTGGCCCCAGATTGAATTCTTCTCCTCCAGGGGGGCCAAGAATCCCGGCATCTTTTTTTGTTCAACAACAACCTTTCAAAGTGATGGGACCAGATGCCATGATCTTAGTTTTCTGAATGTTGAGCTTTAAGCCAACTTTTTCACTCTCCTCTTTCACTTTCATCAAGAGGCTTTTTAGTTCCTCTTCTCTTTCTGCCATAAGGGTGGTGTTATTTGCATATCTGAGGTTACTGATATTTCTCCTGGCAATCTTGATTCCAACTTGTGCTTCTTCCAGCCCAGCATTTCTCATGATGTACACTGCATATAAGTTAAACATCACTTCATAGCAAATAGGTGGGGAAACAGTGACAGACTTTTTTTGGGGGGGGGCTCCAAAATCACTGCAGATGGTGACTGCAGCCATGAAGTTAAAAGATGCTTGCTCCTTGGAAGAAAAGCTATGACCAACCTAGACAGCATATTAAAAAGCAGAGACATTACTCTGCCAACAAAGGTCTGTCTAAGTCAAGGCTATGGTTTTTCCAGTAGTCATGTATGAATGTGGGATTTGGACCATAAAGAAAGCTGAGCATGGAAGAATTGATGCTTTTAAACTGTGGTGTTGGAGAAGACTCTTGAGAGTCCTTTGGACTGCAAGGAAATCCAACCAGTCCATCCTAAAGGAGATCAGTCCTGAATATTCATTTGAAGGACTGATGCTGAAGCTGAAGCTCCAATACTTCGGCCTCCTGATGCGAAGAACTGACTCATTTCAAAAGACCCTGATGCTGGGAAAGATTGAAGGCAGGAGGAGAAGGGGACGACAGAGGATGAGATGGTGGATGGCATCACTGACTCAATGGACATCAGTTTGAGCTGCTGCTGCTAAGTCACTTCAGTCGTGTCCAACTTTGAGCGACCCCAGGGACTGCAGCCTACCAGGCTCCTCCGTCCATGAGATTCTCCAGGCAAAAGTACTGGAGTGGGGTGCCATTGCCTTCTCCGTCAGTTTGAGCAGGCTTTTGGATTTGGTGATGGACAGGGAGGCCTGGCGTGCTGCAGTCCATGGGGTCACAAAGAGCCAGACACGACTGAGCGACTGAACAACAACAAAGGAGAACTAGTCAATGTCAAGCTGATCAATCAGATTATCAATTTTCTCCTACATGCAGAAGCCAGTAACAGGAGTGAGTATTTAAAAAAGAAGTCTACACTCTGCTGCTAATGCAGGGGGCCCAATTTCGAACTCTGGTCAAGGGACTGGATCCCACATGCTGCAACTAAGAACTGGCTCAGTCAAATAAATAAATAATAAATAAAATCAATATTTTTTTAAAAAAAGAGGTCTGCAAATGTTTATGTCGATATTCCCCACCTGTGGTGTGTCAGCATAGTTTCTTCAGAAAGTACCCTGAGGGACTTTAGTTAGTGGTGCAGGTAAATTGTTGGGGGAGGCACAGGGCAACACCTTGGAAAATTATAGAAGGAAGCAGGAATTGCAAGAGAAGATTCTGGACCACAACTCTGATCTGACACCTGTGACAAGGCAGAAAAAATCAGAATTGCTAGGGAGACTCTCAGACTGCAGAGATCTGATGGTCTCAGTCAATGTGAGGCTCGAAGGTAAAAATGACCAAGATGGTTCATTTTAAGTGTCAGCTAGACCATATGACCAGGATGCTTCACCAAACATTGTTCTAGATGTTCTCTGAAAGTATTTTTTAGACGAGATTAACATTAAAATCAGTGGACTTTGAGTATAACAATTTGAATATAACAGTACCCTCTGTAATGTGGGTGGGCCTCATCCAATAAGTGAAGACCTTAATGGAAAAAGACTGACCTCCCCAAAAGAAGAGGGGAGACTTTCTGAAGACTGCCTTTGGACTTGAAACTTATTTTGGTGTACATAATAGAAAACGTATATCTTGGTCTCTGCCCCCAGTTTCTGGCACAGAGCTCCTAAAATTCGTACAAATTCTTAAGTGAAAAGAACGCTGGGAACATCTCTCATTCTTATATTTGGTCTGCCAACACCTTGAATTCGGACTTCTAGCATATCATGGGAGAGTGAACTTTTATGGTTAAGATGTCCAGTTTGTGGTAATTTGTAACCATAGCCACAAGAAACTGGTAAATTATTCATCATTTCCCCAAAACTAAAAGAGCAGTGAGTATTTTGGTTGAAGAACCTAATTTGCCTGCATCAAAATGGTAGACTTAAGGCATTGTGGAAGGAAAGTGTCAGTCGCTTGTTTGTGTCTGACCATTTGAGCCAATAAGGAAGCCATTTGAGCCACCAGAGGAGCCACTGTGGAAGGAAACAGAGACATTATCTAAGAGTGAAGATAAGAAAGAGTTTTCTATCTGCCTGTTCTTAAAATCGTAAGATTAGCCATTTCTATTATTTCTATTATTCTATCATTATTCCATTTTATTATTACCTGCAATTAGTCTTAGATAGTAAATAAGTCCTTAATGTATAATATATGCACGGAGGTTATTATTCCACATGTGAGATCCTGTGGCTTTTGTCCTTTAAGATGTATATTCCTCTCATTTTAGCATCCTTTTGCTACATTTATCTTTTTTGATCCTTCTGTTCTCCTAATTAATGTTTTTGAAGATGGAAAAAAAAAAGCCTCATTATTGATTTTCTAGTTTTATTTGTAATATGAGATAGAAGACTTTTCTAAACTTTATTCCAATCATATATTTATGAGAGATGGACTTTTTTTTAAACCATGACTCTCAGTTTGCAATTTTCTTTATGCTGCATCCAAGATTGCATTTCTTATTACATTTTTATAAGCATAGTTTCTTATTAAAATGTATTTTCTGTAGTTATTTAAAGTTACAGTCTACTAAATCAGGAATTTAAAAGTGGCAATGTCTTTTATTTTCTATGTTTATGTATGCTACCAACATCATTCATTACAGAAGTTGTCTCTACTTTGATTTGGGGGTAATTCTGCTATTGTTGTTTTAAACCTTAATTTCTTTCAGAATTATTCCTATGAGAGTAATTTCTACAGAGAATGGAACTTTTACAGAAAGTAATTTTCATTAATATATATGTCTATATTATTTCTCAGCTATCCTACATTTTACGTCAATTATAAACTCAAATTTGATAGTTTCTATGATTTACGTTATTTATTTATTGCTGCCAAGTTGACTGTTGTCTGTAGCCTTTTTACTGTTTCCTTTTCCACCTCCCATTTGAAAAGAAAATTAAAATTATTTTGTACACATATTTAGACCTTCCCAGGGCTTCCCAGGTGGTGCTAGGGTAAAGACCCGCCTGCCAATGCAGGAGACATAAGAGACACGGGTTCAATCCCTGGATCTGGCAGATACCCTAGAGGAGGGCATGGGAACCCACCAAGTAATCTTGCATGGAGAATCCCATGGACAGAGAAGCCTGGTGGGCTACAGTCCATAGGGTTGGAAAAAGTCGGACATGGCTGAAGCAACTCAGCATGCATACACACAGACCTTCCCAATTTATTTCATTAGAAAAGCACCGCTCAATTGTTTTCCACCATTTTTTGATGTAGGAATTATTTCTTTATAGCTTTGTTGAGCTGTAGATGGTTGTTATACTATACACTTCACCTATTTAAAATACATATTATAATGGCTTTGGATTGTGTTTTTCATTCATGATGAATTATTTACATAGGATCCCCCAAGAAATATGGTCATTTCAATGGAAAGTGTGGAGGATTGAAGAAGCAGAGGAAGCTATAACCCAGGGTCTGCAGAGGGCCTACCAACCAGAAGTGTGAGAAACACTCTCCCCTAAGGCCTTACAGCACTCACTGGAAGAAGAGGTATGGGAGCCTGGCACAGGGTGATACAGAACTCAGGTATCCACCCCCATGAAGGAGCGGCATGAGTCTTAAAAACAGGGTAATTGAGTGACTATCTGCACACTAAATGGTGGGATATGCAGCCTCCTTCACCCAGTTCACTGCCCAGACCACCAGCAGCCAGGACAAGAGCACGCACACATGCACATGTGTCCCCATCTCCCACCCTCACCCTCCACATGAGAAATTCATAGATTCTTTTCTGGGAAAACTGAATGCCCTAAGGAAAAAAAGAGACTTCCACAAATGACATTTAGTGCTTTCCCAACACAAATATGGCAAACCCACACAACTCACAGAACTTCAATTCAGATTTTTAGCAACTTCACATTTCAATATGAACAGAGTCAAAGATTATCAAACATTTAAGAAGTATTTTAATACGAAAGACATGCACACACACACACACACACACACACATACAAACTCCTGGCACTTGGAGAAAAACGGAAGAGATACATAAAATGAGGGACAAAAGAGCTTCAAGGAGAATAAAACATTGTATAAGAAGTATAATCATCTTAGATGATCTGCCTCAGTAGGGAATAATGATAGTAATTATTTATTAATTATAACATAATTATATATAATATTATTATTACAATGTAAAGGCGGACTAAACAAGGTGATAAAACAATATTGGGAGGGAAGGAAGAGGGGAGGAATGTATTTTTTTAAATGTTAAATCATCTATATCAGAAAGTAGATCCATAGGGCTTCCCAGGTGGCACTAGCAGTAAGAACCCTCCTGCCAATGAAGGAGACATAAGAGATGCAGGTCCAATCCCTGGGTCAGGAAGATCCCCTGTAGGAGGGCATGGCAACCTGCTTCAGTATTCTTGCCTGGATAAACCCACAGACAGAGGAGCCTGGTGGACTACCGTCCATAGGGTTGAAAAGAGTTGGACATGACTGAAGTGACTTAGCATGCATGCATGCATGCATAGATAATGTCTGACATGGATAAATTAAAAAATAGCCAATTTTTATTATATATGGTTTAAATAATGGTTTTAAAATATGGGGAAAAATATTAAACAGTATCAAAATTAACAGTTAAGCTGATTGTAAGTGAGTCCTTCCAGGAAGTGGGATTATATGGTCTAGGAGTTCAGGGCAGATAAAAGGGAAACCGGAAAAAGGACTACTGTTTTCCTTCACAAGCCCTTTAGTACTACTTGAGGTTTGAACTGTCCATAGACTTTACTTTGATAGAGAATAAAATACAATTTAAAAGATAAAACCCAAAGACACTATTTTGGTTGGCATTGCTTTTTTTTTTTTTTTTCTGAATTACAGTTTTCAAAGAGAACAAGGACTTTTGATCTGATAGCTACACAAATTGGACAATTCTTCTAATATTTTAAAGTAAACTGGTTACAATCTTACATGATTCCTCAGGAAAGAAAAATCTTAGTAATTCCTTGAGAAAATAAACTTTTAAATTAAAAAATGTAGTCAGGCGATAATTCTACTGCAAGAAGGGAAATCAAAACTTCAAGTGGTTTTGAATCATTTTTTTCAGACATACATCTGTGCCCCTGACTGCCTGGGAGGCGTGAGAGCCAGATACCTGATGAACCTCTCACTCCTAGCTCCTCAGCCTCTTCCACCTTTTTTGCCTTTCATCCCCTGACAGCTACTTCTCCTGCCCCTCTTCCATGCTTCAACTTTTACCAGCACTAACGATACTTGAAAGATTTCTTTTTAGATATACCTCATTGAACACATGAGTGATGAGTGAAATGGTAAAAGTTCTTTTGTGAAAACAAAATAATGATCAGTTCAGTTGCTCAGTCATGTCTGACTCTATGCGACCCCATGAACCACAACACACCGGGCCTCCCTGTCTATCACTCCCGGAAACCACCCAAACCCACGTCCATCGAGTCAGTGATGCCATCCAACCATCTCATCCTCTGTCGTCCCCTTCTCCTCCTGCCCCCAATCTTTCCCAGCATCAGGGTCTTTTCCAATGAGTCAGCACTTCAAATCAGGTGTCCAAAGTATTGGAGTTTCAGCTTTAGCATCAGTCCTTCCAGTGAACACCCAGGACTGATCTCCTTTAGGATGGACTGGTTGGATCTCCTTGCAGTCCAAGGGACTTGTAAGAGTCTTCTCCAATGCCACAGTTCAAAAGCATCAATTCTTCAGTGCTCAGCTTTCTTTATAGTCCAACTCTCACATCCATACATGACCACTGGAAAAACCATAGCCTTGATTAGATGGCCCTTTGTTAACAAAGTAATGTCTCTGCTTTTTAATATGCTGTCTAGGTTGGTCATAACTTTCCTTCCAAGGAGTAAGCATCTTTTAATTTCATGGCTGCAATCACCATCTGCAGTGATTTTGGAGCCCAGAAAAATAAAGTCAGCCACTGTTTCCACTGTTCCCCCATCTATTTGCCATGAAGTGATGGGACCAGATGCCATGATCTTAGTTTTCTGAATGTTGAGCTTTAAGCCAACTTTTTCACTCTCCTCTTTCACTTTCATCAAGAGGCTCTTTAGTTCTTATTCACTTTCTGCCATAAGGGTGGTGTCATCTGCATATCTGAGGTGATTGATATTTCTCCTGGCAATCTTGATTCCAGCTTGTGCTTCTTCCAGTCCAGTGTTTCTCATGATGTACTCTGCATAGAAGTTAAATAGCAGGGTGACAATATACAGCCTTGCGGTACTCCTTTTCCTATTAGGAATCAGTCTGTTGTTCCATGTCCAGTTCT
The DNA here is from genome assembly GCF_003369695.1 of Bos indicus x Bos taurus. Lineage (NCBI taxonomy): Eukaryota > Metazoa > Chordata > Mammalia > Artiodactyla > Bovidae > Bos > Bos indicus x Bos taurus. The sequence goes on along the minus strand of NC_040095.1, from coordinate 14,657,120 downwards.
AACTGTTGCTTCCTGACCTGCATACAAGTTTCTCAAGAGGCAGGTCAGGTGGTCTGGTATTCCCATCTCTTTCAGAATTTTCCACAGTTTATTCTGATCCATACAGTCAAAGGCTTTGGCATAGAGAAAGCAGAAATAGATGTTTTTCTGGAACTCTCTTGCTTTTTCGATGATCCAGCGGATGCTGGCAATTTGATCTCTGGTTCCTCTGCCTTTTCTAAAACCAGCTTGAACATCTGGAAGTTCAAGGTTCCCATATTGCTAAAGCCTGGCTTGGAGAATTTTGAGCAGTATCTTACCAGCACGTGAGATGAGTGCAATTGTGTGGTAGTTTTAGCCTTCTTTGGCATTGCCTTTCTTTGGGATAGGAATGAAAACTGACCTTTTCCAGTCCTGTGGCCACTGCTGAGTTTTCCAAATTTATTGGCGTATTGGGTGCAGCACTTTCACAGCATCATCTTTCAGGATTTGAAAGAGCTCAACTGGAATTCCATCACCTCCACTAGCTTTGTTCATAGTGATGCTTCCTAAGGCCCATTTGAATTCACATTCCAGGATATCTGGCTCTAGGTGAGTGATCACAGCATCCTGATTATCTGGATCGTGAAGATTTTTTTTGTACAGTTCTCCTGTATATTCTTGCCACCTCTTCTTAATATCTTCTGCTTTTGTTAGGTCCATACCATTTCTGTCCTTTATCGAGCCCATCTTTGCATGAAATATTCCCTTGGTATCTTTTATTTTCTTGAAGAGATCTCTAGTCTTTCCCATTCTATTGTTTCCCTCTATTTATTTGCACTGATTGCTGAGGAAGGCTTTCTTATCTCTCCTTGCTATTCTTTGGAACTCTGCATTCAAATAGGTATATCTTTCCTTTTCTCCTTTGCTTTCCACTTCTCTTCTTTTCACAGCTATTTGTAAGACTCCTCAGACAGCCATTTTGCTTTTTTGCATTTCTTTTTCTTGGGGATGGTCTTGATCCCTGTCTCCTGTACAATGTCACGAACCTCCATCCATAGTTCATCAGGCATTCTGTCTATCAGATCTAGTCCCTTAAATCTATTTCTCACTTCCACTGTATAGTCATAAAGGATTTTATTTAGGTCATACCTGAATGGTCTATTGGTTTTCTCTTCTTCTTCAATTTCAGTCTGAATTTGGCAATAAGGAGTTCATGACCCAAGCCGCAGTCAGCTCCTGGTCTTGTTTTTGCTGACTGTATAGAGCTTCTCCATCTTTGGCTGCAAATAATGACAGTATTTGAAAAACCCACAAAGACCCAAAGAACTATGTATGTTTTTTACTATGTGTTTTTTACTTGCATGAGAATGTTGATTCAGGTGGGTGTATCAGCCACACCTAATAATAAAAGATTTGGCATCACTGACTTAAAATAAGAAAAACGTGCAAATGTATTTTCCAACAGTCTTTGGTGAATGAATACGTAGTTTAAGGGCTTTAATGCACAGACACATGGACTCTCAATTCTTTAGTCTTCTCAGCATAGTGCCTCCAGACCCAGACTTGATCACTGGAGGTAGAGTGTTATCCATCTGATAAGCTATCAGGTGGGAAAAGAACCTGCAGATCTCTACCCTTGACTTTCCAGAACTGCCTGAGGCATTATGTCACACGATGGTTGATTTGTTGCATCTTTGTTCTTACCTTCCAGAGAATAGAAATGCCGGACAGTTTTAAATGTTGGCATTTAATGACTGCAGTGATTGAGAAACATCTATGACCATTTTTATCCAAGGACTTTTTTTAGGCTTTTTTAATGCCAAGCCACATGCTTTTATTTGACAGAATTAAATTTCCATACTAGAAAGGTTAGACATTTAAAACATGTCCTCTAATATTTAAAAATAACTTTATGTGATATTTTATTTTATTTTTTACTCTCTTTGCCTGTCTTTCTGTCTCTGATAATTCTGGAATATACAGAATCCTTAGACTGTCCTTCTTCCCATCTCCCTCTCTCTCCTAATCCATTTTTGGGTTCAGCATGAAATCTGTCTCCATTGATTCCCCCTTCTCAGAGCTTGTACTGAAAGCATCAGATCAGATCAGTCGCTCAGTCGTGTCTGACTCTTTGCCACCCCATGAATCGCAGCACGCCAGGCCTCCCTGTCCATCACCAACTCCCGGAGTTCACTCAGACTCATGTCCATCGAGTCAGTGATGCCATCCAGCCATCTCATCCTCTGTCATCCCTTTCTCCTCCTGCCCCCAATCCCTCCCAGCATCAGAGTCTTTTCCAGTTTCTCATATTTGCAAGTTAACTTGTATTTGGGTGAGCAACTAGGGCTTTGCTTTCTTCCTTTCAGGCCGCAGGTACCTAGTCACAGAGTAGATAGATACAGAAAAACTATGGCAACTCTGGTATTCAAGGCTGTTTACCTAGGCTGTTGCTAGGCAATGGGAGGGAACGCAGGATGCCTTGTACTTGGGTCTTAGGACTGTACTGGGAATAAAGATCTGCCAGTCATTCTTTTTCCTCAGGGGACGTGCAGGTGCAGGGTAGACCCAACATATGGAGATTCGGCATAGCATCTGGACTTCTCTCTGGGGTTCATGCTTGCAGCTCATCACCATTCCTTGCTCTGATGCCACATTCTGACAAAGGGGCTCTTGTGCCTCAGTAAACATCTCTTCTCCCCAGCACATTCTCCTTTCCCCTCCTGGTTTATTTCAGTTCCGAGGATCGAGCTTCTCATTTTTCCCAGTTGAGGGTCCTGCTTCCCTCTTGAGATCCTGCTTAGAGTCCCCAGTCTTAACACCAACCTGGAGTCAAGTGCTTTGATAATTACACCTCTATCTTCCAGCTACCATCCTTGCCCTGGATTCGCCACCTCTATGTACCCTACATTTTCCCTGATCCATGATGGACAGTGACCACTTCCCAGCCCCTTCTTGGGTCCCATCCCAGTTTTTGCCACTCCTGACTAGACAGGTTGAATACCCAAGGCTTCTTTCCTCCTTCCAACTGCAATCCTTTCCAAATACTCATACATTCCACATACACTCCAAATTCCAGTGTCCATGTATGTGTGTGTGCTCAGTAATGCCTGACTCTTTGCGACCCCATGGACCGTAGCCTGCTAGGCTTCTCTGTCCATGGGATATTTCAAGCAAGAATATCAGAGTGGGTTGCCATTTCCTACTCTGAGGGTCCTCCCAACCCAGGAATTAAACTCACATCTCTTGTATTTCCTGCACTGGAAGACAGATTGTTTACTTCTAGAGCCTCCTGGGGCTCCCAGGTGGGAATCTGCCTGTCAATGCAGGAGACACAAGAAACTGGAGTTCGATCTCTGGGTGGGGAAGATCCTCTGGAGTAGGGAAGGGCAACCCACTCCAGTGTCCATGCCTCTTTGATAAATCCTGAGGTATGATGTTACCATCAATTTATGCCTTGCTTTGATGCCCTTTTTTGAACCTTTGTTCTGAACACGGAGCTGCATGCACACTGTGCTTTGGAATAGGTTAGAGTACATGGACCAGACTTTATATGAAGTATCAGAGAGTTTCTAATGTACAAACGGGTTATGTTCCCCCAGAAAAATCTACTTCTGAGACAATAATTGAGTCTACACGAACAATCATTTCAGAATTGATGTTATAAATTGTAGTTGGGCTCTCATGTCAGCCTATAAAAAACCTACTTGATACAAAATGCACCAGAGGTACGGTACTCAAGCATTACTTCAACCCTGGCAAAAGCTATTTCTGCAAAGAAACGGAATGTAGGTTTTCACTAGCAGTTTCAGGATCAAGCCCCTGAGCTCCAGTAGTAGAAAAGGAAACTTTCCTAGTGCCTAACAAGAGAAGGTAGAATCAGAGAGGCACTGCTGGAATGAATACAAAGAATTAAGGCCAGCTGCAGTAGAAGTGGAGGGGTTAGAAGCAAATTAGTTATTTTTGCAAATATAGCAAACTCAGTTATTACCATAGACCCTGGAAGATGGCAGGCAACCCACGCCAGTATTCTTGCCTGGAGAATTTCATGGACAGAGTTAGCCTGGCAGGCTACAGTCCATGGGGTTGCAAAGAGTCAGACATGACTGAAGCGACTTAGCATGCATACATGGCCACAGAAGCTGAGAAGGGGGAGCCCAGTCAGTGGAGAAGCAGAGGTAGAGAAGTCATTCTTCATTGGGAACCTTCCTGCCTGAGCAGCCAGTGCCATTAGTAGAGAGACTGCCAACTGACAGCACCCAGGATGGGCACCAGGGAGGGGTGGGCCCTATATCAAGTCTGAAACAGGCAAAACCTGGGACAGAAATAAGGCTATGAATAAGAGTGATGAAAGCTATTGGGATTTCTGTCCAGAACCTTCTTTAGAGAAATCCTTCACTAATTGCTACTTCCATCCACAGCCATGTTATTATTGCAAGCTGGGGCCACCAGGGTAATGTAGTGACTCTATCTGAACAGCATATTAAGAGATTAGACAAAGGATGGACCTTTACCTTCCCAGGAATGTAATTTTCAGATTAAGAGATCTGAAGTATTCTCAGTACACATGCTTAGTTGCTTCAGTGATGTCCAACTCTGAGACTCTATGGACTGTTGCCCACCAGGCTCCTCTGTCCATGGGATTCTCCAGGCAAGAATACTGGAGTGGGTTGCCATGCTCTCCTCAAGAGGACCTTCCTGAACCAGGGATCTGACTCGCATCTCTTATGTCTCCTGTGTTGGCAGGTGGGTTCTTTACCACTAGCTCCACCTGGGAAGTCCATTCTCAGTATATCTGAACACAAAATATAAAAATTCAGGGACTGTAGGCATGTTGTGCCACGTGACCATGGAACAAGGAAATCTAGCTGGCAATAGAGAAGAATTAATTCATTGTTCACTCATTCATTCATTCATTGATCAAGGGGGAATGGAAAGGCAGAGAAAGGGATAATAAACTCTCTAGCGTTTCATGAGAGTTTATTATGTGCCAAACAGGAGATCATACAGAGGCTGCAGAGAAAACTGACGATGGTTCAGGAATGGGTGGTGTAGTCAGTAGGGAGAGGAATTTGGTTGTGATGATTAATTTGGTACAACCTGGAGTGAGAGACAAAGGATGTGCCTTGCCTGTTTGGGGGTATCCAGCCAGCACTCCCAGTCCTACCATTAAAGAAAGCTTTCCTTTGCTTGAGGAGTGCAGCAGACGTAAAATAATCTCCATGGATAACTTCTGAGGATTAGTAACATGTTTTCTACATACATATGAGAAAAAGTAACCATCTGGTTTGAATAGCCACTGCGTTCTGAAGGAAAACGGAAGGTGGTGCTGAGGAGAAGCAGCATCCTGAAGCAGAATCCCCAACTTTCTGTAGGTGAGTTGAGCACCTTGCATAACATTATGCACAACTAGATGCTCAGTTAACACCCCATGGTTTAATCAATGAATTCTGGCTTACAAAAATGTGATTTTATTTTTTGTCATCTTCAAAGTAACACTATCACCCACATTATAGCACAAGAACATAGTATACTGAGAAGACTGCAGGACAATGATATAATCAATCAGCGATGGGCATTGCCAGAGCCCACAGAATGAAGCTAAATTGTAATTACTAAACTGGGCAACTCAAGTGGAATATAATATTTCTAAGCTTGTGTGATTTAAGAGTACTAAAAATACCATCTTTTTCGTTTTCTAAATTGATAGTACTCACAAGAATTGCTGCTTAAATACAATTGCCCAGTAATCTTGACTAATGTGGCAAGATAACCCAAGAGAAAAATTAGCCGTGTTTCACGTTCCTATAGTCTCAAGACAAAATAATGAGATATATGACTCCAAATCCCTGTTTCCATCCTGACGCATCTTCTAATGATACACACACACACACACACACACACACACACACACAAAGGAAAGTTGAGCTTTCTCTGTCCCAAGACTGTGCTATGATTTTTTTTTTTTTTTCAAAAACCTAAGCAAAGAGCAGAATTATTCAGGGAGGGGGAGGTATTAAGGATTAAGAGGAAGGGGACTGGCCTGACTGGAATTGGAGGAAGGGGATGGCAGTTTCCAAGGTCCCCACAGCATGGCAGAAAAGTGACTTTTGTTGATGAGCAGAGCACGAATGTAAAGAAGCCACAGAAACAGTCCTGGTGACTCTGTTGGGCAGACTCGTTTCCTTTAAACAGACCCTACTGACAAGAGCAGTGGCATCTGCAATGGACTGAACAGCAGAGCAGGAGCACAGATAGCACATTTCATACCAGGAGCAGATAATTTATTTGATATCTCTACCTCCGTAAGCCAAAACTTTTAAAGAATTCATCACATAAAAATAACTATTTTCTTGACTTATTCCTTAGTTTTAAAAGTTAACAGTTTAAAATATAAAATTTCAGTTTAAGTGTTATTGTGCAAAGGCAGTAGGATCATTCATGTAAGAACGAAAAGGCACTAACCCAAACAATAATATTATGCATCACAGACTGCGCTGTGTTGGGCTGCCCCCGACTCCTACTCCTGGAGGCCTAGAAGGCCTGTGCTTGCCTGGCTTCAAGACTGAAGAAAGGGCTTGGAGTCAGCCACAGAGACATCAGTGCTGTAATGGATGGGGGAGCTTACATTTCTGAAGCAAGGGCCTGGAGTTGCTTCAGGCAGGGTGTGCAGGCAGATGGTGGTGGATGGCAGGGGTGGGGGGGCTGCACATGGCATGGTGGTGCTCTCCCGGCCAGCGGAGGGTTGCAGGGGGTGGGGCGGGGAGATTGCCAGTAACAGGGGGGATTAATATCAGTTACTAGGGAAACCAGAGGAGGGGCACAGCCTCACTGCCCCTTTGATGAGAACAATCACCAGCTGGGGCCTGGGACGGGTACGTGGGAAGGTCAGTCTTGTGAGCAGGATGTAGGTGAAGCAGGTACTGGTAGAACAAGGGAGGGACAGAGAGCGAGAGAATAGCCATCTCGAGTGGCCTGACCATACACTCTCTGATTCACTGCTGTAAAATTTAAACACAGAAATTCCAAGTTGTTAAATTGAATGGGAGAACTGAAGTATCTGAAGTTTTATTTCTTCATCTGCATAATCAGTTTGTTATCTTTGCTTCTCTTGAATTGAATCTACTGTTTAAATGCAGGAATACGTAGCACCACAGGGATTCATTCAAGTGTTTCCTAACATTTAGGACTTAATTACTAAGCAAACATGTATGACTGCTGGGCCTATGGCAGAAATGGGGGTGGCGGGCAGGGAAGAACTGAATAAAGTTTCTTCTAATTGAAGTTCATGCACACAGAATAACATATTTATTAAAAAATAAGAGCTAATTTGGAGTTTGATATATATTCTAAAAACTCAACAACATTCACAGCAGTTGTTTAGAATTCATGCACACAAAGATGATTTTCTCATAACAGAGTATCTATCACTGAGTGTTTAAAATTGCTCTTGCATGATGACAATCGAAAAGTAATCTTGTAATCAGCATTATTGTTCTTAATTACCCACAAAAACGCACACCCTTTCTGCCTGCACCTCGAGCAGACTGTTCCCACCAGTCCCCTTTTGGTGTGCAGAAATTGTTCGAAATTGCATAATCTCTCCAGGACATTTGTACCACCAGGAGAAGAGGAAAAGGCCTCCCCAAATATAAATGAAACACTGAGATTAAATTTCCTATCAGCTAGACTATTAAATTTCCAAATCAGTTGCATCAGATTGCCTTGCCTTTTTTTTTTTTTTTGGTTGCGCTGAACCTGGGCCCAAACCAGTGAAAACACCGAGTGTTAATCACTGGACCACACGGAACTGCCTCATTTGATTTTAAAAAATGATTCTTTACCTGCGTGCTTTAAATTCATATCAGTTATAGTAATATAATATTGCTATAACATAACTAACATGACTGACATATTACATGCTTAAACATTTGTTTTTTTCTACATTAAAACTCAGCATTCTTAGATTATTTTTTTTTCTGGTAAAACATGGGACGAGGTGGTCAAATTTTCAAAATTTTATAAAGTAAATCAATGACAGAACTTATGATCTAGATAAATTTTCCAGATAATTCTTCTACCAGAAAGTCTTCTATAACAATGGTTAAAATGTTATCTTTTCCCTCTCCAACTTGGTAGTCACTAAAAGTGTTCCAGGCTTGAAAACTACTCAGCCTGTTTCCTCAGGTTGAACCATTCTGGGAATAAAATAATGTCATAAAATAGTAAAGAACAGTATTTCTTTGCTTCAGCTCCACCTACTATTTCAGCATTTTAGGTTATTTTCCATCTTCCAAATTACCTGCATTTATTTATAGGTGCATTCAGAGGGGCAGCTAATTTTTGCAGCCTATAAGCCCTTTTAGTGTTTATCACCTCAGAGATCTTTTCTGGCCCTGAAAGCCTTGGAGCCGTCTGAGGTCACCTGTACTGCCACAACGGCCCTCTGCTTCCAATGAGGACACCTGTGCCACCTCCACAAAGCAGCTGCTGTCACCGCTGTTGGCACAGCCAGTACTGGTGCAGTGACCCAACTTACACTTGACCCGGGGAGATTCCCGAGGACATCTGAATGCAGATAGCAGCACTCAAAATTGCAACCAAAGAACATGAATGCTTCATTCCAGGAGGAAAACGAGGAAAGAATGTTCCCCGGGGGTGTGAGGGATCTGAGGCTGTCTGAGATACCAGTGTATAGAAAACGTGATCGTTTCTCCTAGTAGGAGCATTCCTCCCTGAGATATCAAACTTTCAGATGAGCAGAGCCAATCCCCAGTCCTTGATTCTCAAAATTACAAAATCTAGCAGAGAGAAAGAGAGGCAGAATCTTCGAGTTGAATACTAGTTGAGACTAGTTTGTCCAGCCATACAAATTAAACAGAGCCTTGGTAGACTGACTATCAAGTTTATCTTTGGGAACCACATACTAGTTCCATGAACCAAAGCTAACGGTGCAGACACGTGGGGCCATTCCACTTCTGCCACTCTCTGGGACCTACCTGCCCTTGGACCACCCATTCTCACCAACCTTAACTGCCTGGACAGTGCCTCTCCCAGTGTCTGGTCTCTTATATCAGACAACCAAAACACAAATCACAAGTTCCACTTTAATGTTGGAGGAGGGGGAAGGATGAGTAACTCTTTATCACAGTCCCTCAGTCATAGTAAATGCTAAATGAATGAGAACCTTTTTCCTCTTCTTGGACAGGGGAGGGCAGTTTAAACAGTGACTATCAGGTAGGTTACTGCGCTTCCCTGGTGGCTCAGTGGTAAAGAACCCACCTGCCAGTGGGGGTGCAGGTTTGATCCCTGGGTCGGGAAGATCCCCTGGAGAAGACAATGGCAACCCACTCCAGTATTCTTGTCTGAGAAATCCCATGCACAGAGGGAGTATGGTGCACTACAGTTCATGAAGTTGCAAAAGAGTGGGACACGACTCAACAAACAAAAAAATTAATTAGGTTAATAATGGTTAGGTTACTGTAGTAAGAGAAACTCCTTAAAAATTAGAAAATAACATATGGGCAAATGAAAGTCTAATCAAACCAACTCCTCAAATGAGGAAGAGACTTTTCCTTCTCTCCATATCCTGAGACTCCCAGGGAAAGGGGAAGGTCAGAAACCAGTCCCTGGGCTGTGTTATGATACAATAAGCTTGTCTCATTTCAGCCCCACCCTAGGGACCAAAGGAGGATGAAGGCTCCTAAACACTGGGAACCAACCTTCTCTCAGCTCAGGTCCTACATGTCATGTGGTGTAACAGGCTCTTCTTTAAAAAATTTATTTATTTTAATTGGAGGCTAATTACTTTACAATATTGTAGTGGTTTTTGCCATACATTGACATGAATCAGCCATGGGTGTACATGTGTTCCCCATCCTGAACCCCCCTCCCACCTCCTTCCCATCCCATCCTTCTGGGTCATCCCAGTGCACCAGCCCTGAGCACCCTGTCTCATGCATCGAACCTGGACTGGTGATCTGTTTCACATATGATAATATACATGTTTCAATGCTATTCTCTCAAATCATCCCACGCTCGCCTTCTACCACAGACTCCAAAAGACTGTTCTATACATCTGTGTCTCTTTTGCTGTCTCACATATAGGGTCATTGTTACCATCTTTCTAAATTCCATATATATGCATTAGTATACTGTATTGGTGTTTTCCTTTCTGACTTACTTCACTCTGTATAACAGGCTCTTGATGGAACATCTGCACCAGTTGTTGGGGACAGCCACCGCTTCCTGATGAAGTGCTATTTGTCTTCCCAGGGGTTAGCTGGGACTCACAACTTTTCACTGGTCCAGTCATAGTCTGCATGTGAGGAGCACAAGCTCTTCAAATTATCTTGACGTGCTGATGCTCATCCCAAAGAAGAAGAATGTAGATCAGCCATGCCCACTGGACCATCAGCCATGAGCCTGTTCAGCCTATTCATGGGCCAGAGTAAACTAGAGCTTGCCAGGTGTGTTCAGGTTTTGGATAAAATATGACACTTCCTTCTACATCAGATTGTGAATTCTAAGTTTGAAATGGAGCAGGTCCCTAGGGTCCTTGTCCCCCTGCCCCCCGCATCCCAGGCCAAGTCCTCTGCCTGCCTTGTCTGAAAAAACTTTAGCCAAAGAGTATGTTTAATCAGAGAAGTGAGAAAATGTAGAAACAAAGGAAAACAGTCAAAGGAGACCAAATAATAATAACGTAGTCTTTAAGCATAGTCAAGGACCTTTCGTTCCTTCTCAAGAGCTCTTGAAGATATTCTGAGCCATATCTTGTGAGCTGTTTTAGATACTGTAACACCCAGCAGATGGGAGAAGATAACTACATGATGACCAGACTGTAGCCATGACAGATGCTGCCACAATTCTGAGAACTGGTCTCAAGGAAATGGTAACAAATTGACCCAGAACTGAAGATTAACTGTGCCTAAAACAACCAAGATGACACTGGTCAATATCAAGATGATTTAAGAGCTGACTCTGCTGTTTCTACATGTAGTCCCCTCCATCAGCCTATAAAGGCTCTGAGCCATTGATTGCCTGTGGAGAGAGTCAGCCTTTTGACCTGGGTCCACTCTCCCCTGGGGTCGCCAGCATTTAAAATACAGCAAACTTTCCTTTTCACCAACTTAGCCTCTTTAATGGCTTTTGAGCAGCGAGCAGCCAGACCTGGGTTCAGTAACAAGTTTGGCTACTGTTTCTACCCTGCATGTCTTCTTCAGGGGGGAAGCCAGATACATAGGGAGGGAAGACAATGTGAAGATACTGGAGCAGATTCGTCCTGCATAGCCCTCAGAGGAAAACAATCCTGCTAACACCTTGATCTCAGACATAGTCTTCACAACAGTGAGAAAACTACTTCTCTGTTGTTTAAACCTCCCAGTCTGTGCTTCTTAGCTATGGTGGCCCTAACAAACTAGTACATGAATCCGCCTGCAATGCAGGAGACCCTGGTTTGATTCCTGGGTGGGGAGGATCTGGTGGAGAAGGGATAGGATACCCACTCCAGTATTCTTGGGCTTCCCTTGTGATTCAGCTGGTAAAGAATCTACCTGCATTGTGGGAGACCTGGGTTTGATCCCTGGGTTGGGAAGATCCCCTGGAGAAGGGAAAGGCTACACACTCCAGTATTCTGGCCTGGAGAATTCTGTGGGGTCACAAAGAGTTGGACACGACTGAGCAACTTTCACACACGATTATACATAATGCCTTTATTGTTATGTAAAGAAGAAATAAATGGAAGGTGATTTACAATAAAGTATGTATTGGCACTTGTAAATGATCAAGTACATCTATACCAAAAGACGTAATGTTTCTACCATACTGGGCTTCAGTGGCTGTAAGTGTGACCGTACAAATGACAGCTGACATGGAAAGCTCATGGTATTAGTGATTCGAATACAAAATTTGGAGCAACATTACTGTTGATGTGAGATCTTCTGAAAGAGTGAAAAACGCTTGGTAAAGTTCCAAACAAAACAAACAACAATCTTCCTTCAATTTACATAGTAGTTACATTCCTGGAAAATTTAAGTAATATGTGGTATTCATTTGTGACACGGGAACAGGTGCTAGGCACAGATCATTATAAATAGGTTTTTCATCTCCAAGAATGTCCCGTGAAACGTTTGAAAGTCACAGCCAACTCTTCATTTTTCTGTACCTTTGCAGGTTGCCAGAGTGTCTAGCATCGCTGGCTCACAGCCCTCACTCTCAGTAGTGTACAGTCATCATGACAACCAAAAAAAAAAAAAAAAAGCCTCTTATTTCCAGAATATTTCCTAAAGACTCCCTAAAGGAGAGTACCACCTTGGTTGAGAAGCAGTGATATACAAGAAAATTGAAGCGGGAATCCCCTGGTGCTCCAGGGGTTAGGACTCTGCACTTCCACAGCACAGGGGCACAGCTCCAGTTCCTGGTCGGGAGACTAAGATCCTGCAAGCCATGTGGTGCAGCCAAAACGTTTTTTTTAATAGAATAAAACTTTTTAAAAGAAGATGTAATGTATGGCTATCTTTTGGTGCCTAGCCAGCCCGATCCACTCCTTGCCAGAGCCCCTCATGCCTGGAGGCAGAGAGCTGGGGACTGGTTCACACAGGATCACACAGCAGGCAAGTCAAGCAGGGGATATGCATCTTCTTAATTGGTATTACTGAGACCCACAGACTTAAAAAAAATTACTTTATTGAAGTCAACTTGATTTGCAATGTTGTATTAATTTCTCCTTTACAGCAAAGTCATTTAGTTATACATGTGTGCATGCATGCTAAGTCACTTCAGTCATGTCCAACTCTTTCCAACCCTATGGACTGTAGCCCACCAGGCTCCTCTGTCCATGGGATTCTCCAGGCAAGAAGACTGGAGTCAGTTGCCGTGCTCTCCTCCAGGTGATCTTCCTGACCCAGGATTCTAATCCATGTCTCTTATGTCTCCTGTATTGGCAGGTGGGTTCTTTACCACTAGCGCCACCTGGGAAGCTCCTTTAGTTATATATATCTATATTTGTGTCTATATTCTTTTTCATTATGGTTTATCATAGGATATTGAATATAATTCTCTATGCTACACAGTAGGACCTTTTAAAGAGCCATAGTCTTGACACAGTCTTTGAGCTTCCTGTATTAAAATGTTCCTTTGCCTACTGGAACTTTAGAGGCCTCAATGTACTCTAAGCTTGGTAGAGACTAGCAGTTTGGGCACACCCTCCTCGGTGTGAGCTTTTGTGTGTATTTGGAGGGTTGGAAAGGGCTAAGGCACTGGCTGTGATTGCAGAGGCGGTAATGTACCAGAGCACAGCTCCAGAGAACCATCCTGACAAATCCTGCTGTCCATTGCTTGGCTCCCGCTCCTGAACAATTGAACGTTCATTTTTGGAGGAAGTCTCATGAACCCATGAATTGGTTTCACCAGCAAGCTGTGATTTTTAATCATTAACTGGGCCCCAATGCACCCAACCCTTCTGTCCCACTCCACCTGTCACCCAGGATGGCTTCCAGTGTTTCCTCTCACACATTCCCCTTCTCTCAAGCACTCAAGTTCCACCTTGTTGTCTCATGCTCCAGGCAGATTTTTCTACATTGTATTGTGACAGTGTCAGTGTTCAGAAAACTTCCTTCCTTTTCACCTCAAAATTCTTCTCCTCTCACACAACAAGAAGCAGAGTCCACTTGTGTGGACTTGCTCCTCGGTGCTCTTGCTCCTCTTTTCAAGGGAATATGCTCCACTGATTCAAGAACTTTTTCCTTTTCAACTGCCCTCTCCCCTTCACCTTTGCCTGGAGATGTGCTGTTTGAGTTAGAACCCTTTCCTTGCAGGTAACAGAATCCAACTTGAGTGCATTTAAGCCAGAAAATAGGGCTTTAAGGAATAAAAACAAAAAACAAAAAAACCAAACCAATGGTTGGAATGCCACAGGTCTCAGGAAAGGACTTGAACGAGACTTACAAAGGCATCAGTACCACGTCCAGCATTCTTTGCTGCTCCTCTGTGCTTCTTTTCTCTCTTCCCTGTACACTAGCTTCTTGTGGCTTTCTGTTGCCGACTGCAAAAGATGCACAACCTGTGAGCTGAGAGTTATGTTTTATTCAGCAGGTTTTCTAAGGACTTCAAGCCAGGGAGACAGGACTCTTGGATTGTTCTTAGGGATTGCTTTAAAGAGGTAAGGGAGGAGCCAGATTACGTAGGAGTTTTGTAACAAAACCAGGTAGGTGGAAAGTCAAAAGATGACTGTTAATTAAAGAAAACCATACATCTCAAGTTCCACTCCAGTACTCTTGCCTGGAAAATCCCATGGACGGAGGAGCCTGGTAGGCTGCAATCCATGGGGTCGCTAGGAGTCGGACACGACAGACCGACTTCACTGTCACTTTCACACATTGGAGAAGGAAATGGCAACCCACTCCAGTGTTCTTGCCTGGAGAATCCCAGGGATGGGGGAACCTGGTGGGCTGCCGTTTCTGGGGTCGCACAGAGTCGGACACGACTGAAGCGACTTAGCAGCAGTAGCAGCAGCAGACATCTCAAGTTAATGAATTTAGTGCTTTTCTATGTTTGGGAGGGTGCGAAGGTCTAGAGCTCATTGAAGGCATCCCTTTGATATGCACCTCAGTTACCTAGGACCAGTATCCTGTGTTTTCCATCCTGAGTCTCCTCAGGGCGCACCCGTGGGGTGACTGCAGTGGCCAGCTGCTTGATGGTGGGGTGTTCTGTTTCTTTCCTGCGTTCCCTCAGGTCTCAGTGTTGGCTGTGAAGGCTGATGGCCTGATAGTAGCAACCTCCTTTTTTTACTGTTAGGCAGATGAAACTGTTAGTCCACCCTGTCCACACAACAGAACCTCAATTCCAGGAATGAGAATCCAACTGGCTAGCTTGGATCAGGTCCGATCCCTTGTCCAAGTCCATCTAAAATGACTTCTCTCAACTTCTGAGATGACCCCATACTGCAGCGCCACTCTCGCCTTTTGAGAGGAGTTCATGTGGAATGTGTATGTCTCTAAATAAACTTTCTTTCACTTTCCTGTGGCATGATCTTGAATTCCTTCCTGCGCAAAGCCAAGGACCTTCACTTGGCAGCCTGTCCCATGGGCTCGCCTGAGACCTGGGACATGACCATCCACTTTAACCCCATTTATCTGCAACAAGAGAGAATCATCAGTTTAGTCCTCAAGTCTGCTCTGGTACTGCCTAATAAAGTTTAAAATCAAACCTGAAAAAATCCAACTGTTTCTGTTAGGGAATTATGGACTGAAGCAGCCTGCCTTGGCCAGGCATGATAATAACCACTTACATGAGTTGTCTCACAACAGGCAGTCCCAGTAAGGAACACAGTGTTACCCTGAAAACTAACTGGGAGAATGTGGGAGGGGCCAAGAGGAGAAAGGAGAGGCCAGTCCATAATATGTCCTGCCAACCTCCCAGAAACCCTCAGGCTGGAATCATTCTTGGCTCAGAGATGCGCACACCATCAGGAAAGGCCTTGAGTTGGACCAACTACAGGTACAAGTAAGATGATTGACCAGAGACAACCCAGAAAGCTAACCCTATTACCATAAACCCAACCCTATTACCATAAACCCTGAGACTGTGAGCCATGTGGCAGAGCAGTTCTCTTGGGTTCCTTTACCCTGCCGCTCTCTGCCTGGTTGAATAAAGTCTCTTGCTTTGTTGGTATGTATGTCTGCATGGAAAATTCATTTCCAAGTGTTAGACAAGAACCGGCTCTCAGGCCCTGGAAGGGGTCCCAGGTCCAATAACATTTCCAAGTAATTTAACTCCATCAAAGAGCAAAGCTCAAGAATACTTACGAGAATACAAAAATATACAGCATTCAACAGGATAAAATTCACGATTCTGGTGCCCAATCAACCCTCAGTTGAAGGAAAAAAGTGGAAAATGAAGAGAAAAGAACAATGTCCTATCTCAGCAATTCTATGAATAGTCGCTTCCTCTCCCATTTTAAGGCTATTGATATTTTCCTTTTTACACATCAAAGTTTTGTTTGACTTATTACAAAAGACATCCATTACTACTGTTATTTTTAAAATCTTGGTCAACAAATGAATCACTAAAATGAGAATACCAAACAAAAAGAGAGCAAGAGAAAAGGATGAAGTTTCTCCCTCTCTCCCTATTTCCTTTGTCTCCTCTTTCTGCCATCTCTGTAAAAAGTCCTCAGTTTCTTTACTTCAATCTTTTGCTTTCCTTCCTTTTTCAGTTTAACTTAATACAGAATGCTCAGTGGTTGCGGTGCTTGGGCTTAGTTGCCCCGTGGCGAGTGGGATCTAGGGCTTCCCAGGTGGCGCTAGTGGGGAAGAACCTGCCCGCCGATGCAGGAGGCCTAAGAGACCGCAGGTTCGATCTGGAGGTCGGGAAGATCTCCTGGAGAAGGAAAGGGCAACCCACTCTAGTGTTCTTGCCCCGGAGATTCCCAGGGACAGAGGAGCCTGGCGGGCTACAGTCCATGGGATCTCAAAGACTCGGATACGACAGAGTGACTGAGGATGCAGGCCCATGGGGAGTTCCAACTGTTTGCAATGTTTTCAATGCAGGATGAACCCTGCATTGAAAGGGGGATTCTCAACCACTGGACCATAAGGAAGTCCCTTGCCCTTGATATTTAAATTGGTAGGTTTTAATGCCTTACACATACTTCTGAAAAAAGAAGGGTCCTATTCAACAGCCCCTCACAGTAGTTCAGCGCCTCTTGATCCGCCCTCTACCCCGCTCCCCCAGCCCTGCTCTGTTGGCCCGGAACCCATCTGCCCTGTCCCTGGGCAAACAGAATCACACCTTTGGCCGCATCTGTCCGGATGGCAAATCGGTCCCACACCTCCCGGCTTCCTTCAGGGGCGATCTCTTGCTGGCATGGAGCAGGGTGGGCTCCCTGAATTGAGGGAAAGTGGAGATAAGTGAGCAGGCAGACGAAGCACGAGGGAGAAAGTGTACAGGGCCGGAGATCGGCAGATAAGAGAGCCGCTCAGTAGCGGGTGGGAGAAGCCCGAGTAAAGCGACCAGACACCATGTGGACAGGGGGAGGCGAGCGAGCAGAAGAGGCGCGCGACGGCTGACCGCCCAGGCAGTCAGCTCCGGATCGCAGGAGGTGAGCCCGGCCGGAGGGGTCTTCGGACCGGGCCGGGTGGGACGTGTTCAGCCAGGGCAGATCGGGGGGCTTCGTGAGCCCCCGGCCCTCAGCCGCCCGCGATGAGCGAGGCCAGTCGGGTGTGCTCCGGCTACTACAGCCTCAACCACAGCTTCGTGGAGCCCTTCCAGTGCCCCCGGCGCGGCGAGGGGGCCACCCTCCTCTACTGCTGCGGCTTCGCCGACCTCAAGTACTGCTGCAGCGAGCCGGGCAGCTACTTCCCCTACAAGCACAGCTACATGTGGAGCCTCAGGTGGGCAGGGCCGGGGGCTTGCGGCCAGGGGTCTGGGGAGGCTACCAGCCGTGCCACGCGGGGAGGAGGGAGGGCGCCCGCGTTCTCGCGACACGCTCGGATCCCTCCGCGGGGTGGGGGGATAGGAGCCCCCAAGGGCGGGTGAGGCCCCTGCCGAGAACCCGTTTGTGGCCACCGTCGTCCGGGTGAAGGTCGCGCTGTGGTTCTAGAGTTGTGATGCCCGGGGACCAGAGCGAGGCGCGCGCGGAAGCAGCGCAGGCGACTCGCCCTGGGCGCAACCGAGCGGACTGCTCTGCTCTCCTCTCTCCCTCGCCCGGGGACCAGTCCCAAGTCCGCGGCTCTGCGGGGCACAGACAGACTCACAGATAACTTGAGGAGGTTTTCATTCTCCTTTTGATTTGAGTATTTGGTGCATTTGAATGGAAAGGGGCTCTTTTGAGACTCATTTTTAAGGCGTTAACCAAGGATTTGAGTATTTTAAGCCTCTCTGTAGCTGAGAAGGAATTTGCTGTATCCTTTAAAAAAAAAAAAAAAAAGTGAGTGTGAGTATGTATTTGGGCGCGCACAAATACATATAATTTGCCCTTTCAGTTGATCTCATACTAACTCCGAACAGAACCGGAGATCCACAGAGAGGAAGAGTTTCAGTTGCTATGATTACACACCGAAGAACCTTTGCAGGACACCCCCTTTCTCAACATCTTAGCTCTTTGGCCATTGCTAGAAAACGACGGGACTTTCAAAGGTGGTGTCTTTTTGGCCTCTTTTCCCCATGATGGGAATTTTATAATAATTAAATATTAATTTATTCAATTGGTATTCACACAGATACTTTCATTATGAAGGGCTTTCCCTCCCCTCCACTCCAAAGGATTGAAAACTTAGACCTTCATTCTTACATTGTGCCCGGAGAAGGAACATGGTGCTGGGGTTACAGGAAAGAACTGCCACACCACCAGAAATTGTTTCTGACAGATTAGCTAATGTCTAGGAGAGGGAAAGAGGCTGACTCTGCTAAGGACGAGGAAGGGTACTTTTTCTCCCAGTGTCCTAGCATGGTCCAGAACTTGGCACGCATGCCAAGACCACAGCAAATGACTTTAAATGTTACTTCTTAGAGCAGTAAAGTCATTAAAAAAAATTGCATTGCAAGCTTCTAAAAAATCTCAAAAGGAATACCTACTTACCAAGTCCAACTACAAAGTAGGCTTGTCCCCTAATAGGCAAAATCTCAGAAAATAATGACAGCTTATCCTTACTACTTGGGGAAGAACTCTGTATTGCACTGGGATATTATCTTGCCTTTTGGAAAATGACATAGTAACCCAGCTCTGAGTCCTTGGAGGTGTTAATAAGGGTGGCAGCACCTCTGAGAAGAGACTGTCAACTCTTAAGTCAGACTCAATTGGAAAAGTGCCTGGGATTTTCAGATCCCTGAATAGTTCAAGAGTGAGAAGCAGCAGAGGATGGAAAACCTTGCAAAGGCTTATGAAGGCACAAAAGAATGACTAGCTTGCTGGGGTCTTCATTCAGCACTGACAATGCAGCTCTGTTGCTGGGAAATATAAAAATCATTTCGACTGATGGCATCAGTTGGGAATGTAATCCTGGGGTTCTTCTTTAGTTATTAAACTAGGAGAACACAGTGGGGAGGTAAGCATTTAGAGCTTCAGTTCCCGCATATTCTTTGCTCTCTCCCCTAATTTAAAACAGTCCAACTGTGAAAAACTTCCCTAATGTCACTAGCATCTGAGAATCTGTAACTGCTGCAGAAAGGTTCGGGTGTGTACCTCCAGGTAAATGAAGTTGTCGAGTCGGAGAATTCATTCATGTGACAGCAGCTACAGAACTTTTCTCAGGGATTGAAAAGCAAGCTGCCCTGTGGTGCTAGGAAGGAAAGATAATTCTCCCTTTTCTCAGCCCCACTCTCATCCCTTCTCCTCTTATAAATAAATCCCTAAGCTCTAAGGGTTCCCTTTGGAAACCTTCAGGACCTAGGAAAATAACACGTGTTGCACAAGGCTACACTCGAGTTCAGTAAGCTATTTATTGAAATGAATATTTTAGGAGATTCCCAGAGCTGCATCTTTATCTGGAATTTTGCATGCATAAAGCAACATTTCTAGAAAGTGGAACTATGACACTGACACAGTTTGTTAGGATTATGAAGAATATCTTTTTATAACAGAAAGAAGTGCCATGTTGTTTTAATTTTTCCTTCAAATCATGTGACCTGGTTTTTAAAGTGTGTATTAATACATGTAAAGCCCATACTATGTCATTGAATTCAGTTAAGTTGATGATTTTACTTTTAATTGACTAAGTCACTTTTTCAGTTTGAAGATGTTTTTAATAACTGGGTTCTTGTTTCAGAAATCTTTCCAGATATCTGGCCTCCTAGCTGCCTTGTGAAGCAAATAATTAATTAAGTGGCTTATGTTCCCATATGTCTGTGTAGAGTCCTGACCCTTCCTGACACATAGAATTTACAAAAGTCAGCTTTGGTGCAAACAAGCATGAAAGAGTAGTTGCCAGAAGCAGGCACCAAGTGAGGGCAAATTCTAATTTAAATGTCTAACTATATACTGACTCTGCCTCTCATTGGTGACTCAGACGTTAAAGCGTCTGCCTGCAGTGTGGAAGACCCAGGTTCGATCACTGGGTCAGGAAGATCCCCTGGAGAAGGAAATGGCAACCCACTCCAGTACTCTTGCCTGGAAAATCCCATGGACAGAGGAGCCTGGTAGGTTACAGTACATGCGGTCGCAAAGAGCTAGACACAACTGAGTGACTTCACTTTCTATACTGACTCTAACCAGAAAATTACCTAGTCTACACTTGTGTACAGGGCTAAGGGAACTGGGCTGATTAGCAATAAACAAGCACAAAAATTTTTTGAAGTCTGACTTCATGTCTTTGACTCAGAAGGCAAAGAACCTCTAAATGGCAAAGAGACTTTATCTGCTAACATCAAGTGTAAGTGGGATGAATTTAGCCCTTCGTTTTCAATTCTGTTCTTCCTCTCAAAGCAGTGACATACCTAGTATCCCTGGTCAAATTCTCCCTTCCCTCCCTGTTGGAACAAGTCAAATTTTTTACCGCCCTAATCTCTGGGAAATAGCAGAAGCTGAAAGGCAGGCAGGCCAGGAAGATAATCAAGAAAAAGACCATTACTTTTCAATGACTATTCCAATGATTGTTACTTTTCAGTGATAACTTTTCAGTGACTACAAACAGATCAATCATCAGTCACTTATCATTTACTTCCATTTATGAAACATTAACTGCAAGCTAAATACTCTATTAAACATTTTTAAGTGTGCAGATTACTATGGGAAAGTCAACAGAAGTATCTGCTCTTGAGCAGTTAAAATCTAATTTTATATCTTTACACATCCCCACACACATAGGGCTCATGAAAGTACATATTAGTCTTTATATATTAGTCTTTAAAGACAACTTTCTTTTTTTGCCAAGCTTCTTTTCCCATTTGAAAATATTAAGTTCACCAGTTTGTGAAAACTGTGTTATTTCTCAAATGATTAGCCTTATTCATAACTGTATCAAGAGGAATGATTATAAACTGAATGCTGAGCAAATATCAGATGTGCAATGCATTTTTAGAGAAAAGTACAAAGATTTCTTCCTTAATGCTAGAAGCTATTGGTGTTATGTTCTTTTAGAAAGGAAAACTTCAGATTGAACATGAACTTTATATAAATTCCATAAATATTACTTTCCTTTAATTAAACCTTCTTCTCTCTTGTAATAGCTATGGTTTTGTATATTAATACATGATAACTCCCATACACATCTCCAAAATAAAAGTTCTACACTTTTGGCAAGCATTCGTTTCAGTATTTTTGCAGAAGTAGATCCCTGGTGGCTCAGATGGTAAAGAATCCACCTGCAGTGCAGGAAATCTCTGGGTCAGGAAGATCCCCTGGAGAAGGGAATGGCTCTCTGCTCCAGTATTCTTGCCTGGGAAATGCCATGGACAGAGGAGCCTGGAAGGCTACAGTCCATGGGGTCACAGTCAGACAAGACTGAGCTACTAAACATACTAAACACATACAGATTTTTTTCTATTCATCTTTTATTAGTGAACCTAATCTTTCCCCTAAAATACATTAATAATAGAGGTTTATTGGATTGAGATGTTCTTGAACCATCCCTAGAGAATTGTGTGACCTTTTACCTGTAATATGAATTCATGTGGTATTCTATAGTAATATTAACATACAAATGTATAGAGAAGTACAGTAAGAATTTGATGGTAGAAGAAGGTGAGCTGTAGATCTCAATAATATGCTGTTTATAGTAAAATATAATTTGGTTATGAATGACTGAAACAAGAACTAACAATATTTAAACCTTTAGTTTATGTGCAAACCAGTTTGCATGACAGTCACAATGTTTTTTTTTCTGTTTTCCTCAGCATCGGTGCCCTGATCGGATTGGGAATTGCTGCCCTTGTTTTACTTGCGTTTGTCATCAGCGTCTGTGTTCTTTGCTACTTATTTCTGTATACAAAGCCTCAAAGATTAGACACTGGCCTTAAACTTCAACACCTAGAGGCTGTTTCCACTCAAGAAGGTAATCAGTAGCCATTATTTGCAACCAATTACCTGTACTCTATTCAAAGTAATAACCTGTGCCTGGGTGGCAGATTATACACTTAAAAATGAACGCTTTTTGAAAATTCAGTTTATTATGTGTCTTTATAAAAATTTATGTTGAATTAGGTCTTAATTGGAGAAGGCAATGGCACCCCACTCCAGTACTCTTGCCTGGAAAATCCCATGGATGGAGGAGCCTGGAAGGCTGCAGTCCATGGGGTCGCTGAGGGTCGGACACGACTGAGTGACTTCCCTTTCACTTTTCACTTTCATGCATTGGAGAAGGAAATGGCAACCCACTCCAGTGTTCTTGCCTGGAGAATCCCAGGACGGCGGAGCCTGGTGGGCTGCCCTCTATGGGGTCGCACAGAGTCGGACACGACTGAAGCGACTGAGCTGCAGCAGCAGCAGCAGGTCTTAATGATTAAACACCTTTGAAAGATTGTGCTCAAGGAAAAAATAGTGGCAGGATGTAAATGTTCTCATGAAAAATAATACATTGATCTAATAAATCCACTTTAATTTATTTGGGTGTCCCTCAATTATTTAATTTTGTTTTTTGATGGAGCCAAAGAAGTCAAATAAGCAGGAACAAAATATCTGATAATTAATTATCAGTATTGCATTGCTCTAAACTGATTAGTCAGTGGTCAGTTAGGCATTAGCTGTGTGCCCACCGTATGCAGAATTCAGAGGCAGATAAAAGAAATTAAAAAATAAATAAAAGGCAGTCTTTGTTCTTGAATAGATCACAAACTAGTTAAGCCCTATGTGTATGTGTGTGTATATTTGTGTATGTAGTGCAACCATAAATTAGAAATGTTAAAACGTAAGGTTTTTGGAACTGAGTCTCATTGTTATCTTAATTATAAAGTGCAGTACACGCTAATCATTATTATTATGAAACAATCAGAAAGAACTCATAAAATTTTTGTGAATACAAATTTCTATTAGTGTATTTTAAAAGTCAGTTCAGTCAGTTCAGTTGCTCAGTTGTGTCCGACTCTTTGTGACTCCATGCATTGCAGCATGCAAGGCCTCCCTGTCCATCACCAACTCCCGGAGCTTGCTTAAACTCATGTCCGTCGACTCAGTGATGCCATCCAACCATCTCATCCTCTGTCGACCCCTTCTTCTCCTGCCTTCAATCTTTCCCAGCATAAGGGTCTTTTCAAATGAGTCAAGTTCATCAGGTGGCCAAAGTGTTGGAGCTTCAGCTTCAGCATCAGTCCTTCCAGTGAACATTCAGGACTGATTTCCTTTAGGATGGATTGGTTGGATCTCCTTGCAGCCCAAGGGACTCTCAAGAGTCTTCTCCAACAATACGGAACTTTGTTGGCAAAGTAATGTCTCTGCTTTTTAATATGCTGTCCAGGTTGGGCATAGCTTTTCTTCCAAGGAGCAAGCGTCTTCTAATCTAATGGCTGCAGTCACTATCTGCAGTAATTCTGGAGCCCAAAAAAATAGTCTGTCACTGTTTCCAGTTTTTCCCATCTATTTGCCATGAAGTGATGGGACTGGATGTCATGATCTTAGTTTTTTGAATGTTGAGTTTTAAGCTAGCTTTTTCACTGTCCTCTTTCACTTTCATCAAGAGGCTCTTTAGTTCTTCTCTTTCTGCCATAAAGGTGGTATCATCTGCGTATCTGAGGTTATTGATATTTCTCCTGGCAATCTTGATTCCAGCTTGCACTTCATCCAGGCCAGCATTTTGCATGATGTACTTTGCATATAAGTTAAATAGGGTGACACTATACAGCCTTGGCGTACTCCTTTCCCAATTTGGAACCAGTCTGTTGTTCCATGTCTGGTTCTAACTGTTGCTTCTTAACCCACATACAGATCTCTCAGGAGGCAGGTAAGGTGGTCTGGTATTCCCATCTCTGGTATTCCATGTTAAAAATGGTGATCATGAATTTCATTTTGATATACATATTGAATATATTTAGCAAAAATTTAGACTGTATATATTATATAGTCTAAATTTATATATATATTTCTAATATATATATATTATATCTAATATATATATATCTAATATATATATATATTTAGAACAAGACACAGGTGCTTACTAACTTCTGTTTTAAAGAAAGTGAAAAGCTCTCTTCAAAATAATTTAGAAATTTCCTTCCCGTATGTCCCACTTTAGCTGAATCCAGAAACTTATGTTTATGGAGTACATACTCTTTGACCTTCTCAAATACACCAGCACTGCATGACTGCATTAGCTCTAGTTTTCTTCTCTGTAGGGATGTCAAAGGGTGCCCTGTGTCACAAAGCAAGAAGCCAAGATCCATTTGGAGTTCTTTTTCTGAAGCACTGTTTAGAGATTACATGGCCAAATTGACAGGTTGTTAGCTGAATTTAGTCCAATGGCTTAGACTCCGTTTCTCCACAGGCAGCATGAAGCAGTGGACTAGTGATTATCAAATAATCAAATAGTAAAATCAATTTTTGTCTCAATTGCTTAGACAATTTATAGTCCTTACATTTTACTGTGTGTAAGAATCACCTAGGGAGGTTGTTAAAACCAGAGATTTCAGACTCTGCATTTCAAAACAAATTGCTCCTCTTCCTGCCCTGATCTTTCTCTCCTGCTGTCTATTCTCCAAAGAGAAACCAGAGGGAGCCTGAGTCAGGCTACATCACTACTCTGGTCAAAATCCTAATTGCTTCCCATCTTTTAATAGATGGGAATGGAGCCCTATATGTATGGACCCTAACTGTGAAGTACGGGGGTTTGCCCTTTCCACCTTTATTTCTTGCATCTTATGTCCAGCCACCTTGGCATCTTTGCTGTTCCTTGAAAATCCTGCCTCAGGGCCTTGGCGCATGCCATCTCTGTACTCTGGAATGCTTTCCCCTCACTTTCACTTTCTTTAAATCTTTACTAAGTCACCTTTCCCCATCACTAAATCTGCATCTTTAACTTCAGCATATCATGCCCCCTTCCTGCTTTATTTTTCTCCTAAGCACTTACCACTAATTTACTATGCATTTTACCTATCCATTGTCCAGTTTTTCTCTATCCCACTACAAAGTTCCAAGAAAGTAAGACTTTTTGTCTTGCTTGCTCATTATGTGTCCCTAATGCCTAGAATGGGCTTTCCAAGTGGCACAGTGGTAAAGAATCCACCGGCCAATGCAGAAGACACAGGAGATACCAGTTTGATCCCTGGGTCGGGAAGATCCCCTAGAGAAGGAAATGGCAATCCCCTCCAGTATTCATGCCCCCCAAAATTCCATGGACAGAGGAGCCTAGCAAGCTACAGCCCATGGGGTCACAAAGAATTGCACACGACTGAGTGACTGAGCACACAGCGCCTAGAACACTTAGCAAATGAACTAATGAAGTGGCACTGCACTTTGTGTTGTAGGCGATTAAAGCAGCGTGTTCACTGTCACCATTACAGTCATCAAACATTCACTGAGTGCCTCTTCTGTATGACGCATTGTGCTAAATAAAAACTATTGTTTTTTCCTGATCTATCTCAGGGACTACTCCAAAATTTTATTCAAGCTGGCTCTGAGAGCCCAGCGACAGAATTAGTTGGCTTGTTGATCCTCCTTGTAGTCTTACAGCTCTTCAGCTAAGGAGATCCATCAATGTACTTCTTACACAGTAAGTTGAGGCTACTTGCTTGCAATGAACTATCCCCACTCCACTCCTCTGAAAAACAGTTTATCATCTGAAAAACAGTTTATCAAGTCAGCAAATTAATTCAATACACTTTTCCTGAGTGATTACTCTTGGTAAGGCAAAATTTTATACTGCCTTCTGCTGCTTTTAAATTAGATGATTTTGGGCCCATTGGTTGATATTAACCAAATAAGACATAGTGGAGAGTCGAAAACAAAATAGGTAATTCAAATGTTACTGGAATAGGAAGGGAAAGCAGTTTATATTTGAAAGTAACTCTTCAAAGTTATAATTAAAAACCATTGCTGTACCTATTGTTAAATATGCATGCTTCATTCCAATGATTCTCCCACCCAGGGATAGATGCCGGTGTTCCAGCATAAGAAAACAAGACTTTATTCCGTTTAAGGAATGCCTTTAAAGGTTAGGAACATAATATTATGTTTGTGTAATAATCAAGCAAGTAAAACTACCTTGGAGAAAAATTGATTTCACCAGTTACCACTCCTTCCTTTTTTTAAAAAAAATTTTAGTTTTTTAAAAATAAATTTTGGCCAGGCAGCATGTGGGATCTTGGTTTCCCAACTGGAAGTATGGAGTCTTAACCACTAGACCACCAGGGAAGTTCCTACCACTCCTTTCAAAACCATCTGTTCTTAAGACTCAACCTCCTATTATGTTAATTTTTTTTTTAACATTTTAATTTTGTGTTGGGGTATAGCTGATCGGGCTTCCCTGGTAGCTCAGCTGGTAAAGATCTGCCTGCAATGCAGGAGACCCCAGTTTGATTCCTGGGTTGGGCAGATCCCCTGGAGAAGGGATAGGCTACCCACTCCCGTATTCTTGGGCTTCCCTGGTGGCGCAGCTGGTAAAGAACTCGCCCGCAGTGCGGGAGACCTGGGTTTGATCCCTGGGTTCGGAAGATCCCCTGGAGGAGGGCATGGCAACCCACTCCAGTATTCTTGCCTGGAGAATCTTCATGGACAGAGGAGCTTGGCGGTCTATGGAGTTGCAAAGAGTCAGACGGGACTAAGCACAGCACAACCAAGCTGACTGACTAACAGTGTTGTGACAGTTTCAGGTGAACAGCAAAGGGACTCAGCCACACATATACATGTATCCATTCTCCCCCAAACTTCCCTCACATCCAGGCTGTTACGTAACACTGAGCAGAGTTGATCCCAAACTCCCTGTCCTTTCCTCACATCCTTCCCCGCTCCCCACTGTTGGCAACCATAAGTTTCTTCTCTAAGTCTGGGATTCTTTCTCTTTTGTAAATTCATTTGTATCATTTCTTTTTAGATTCCACATATAATCTCCCATTATTTTAATTTTTAGAATTGAGATTGTGCATATACTAAAGCTGACTTAAGGCACTGCACTTTTTTTTTGTTTGTTTCTATAAATGGCTGTAGTGTTACAGAATAAACAGGCCCAAAATGGAGTACCTTGTGCTAACTGCTACTGCTAAGTCGCTTCAGTCTGTGCGACTCCATGGACTGCAGCCTACCAGGCTCCTCCGTCCATGGGACTTCCCACCAGCAAACCAAAACTCTATACCTAACTGCAGTTTCAGTCTCTCCCAGGAGAGAAATTTTAAACCTATTGGTCTGGAATTTCCTGATCAATACTAGTGAGGTAAACTGCAGGACAGGGTGACTTTACCAGAAAAAAATCTTTTGTTTATGATTTCCTTATCCTATCCCCCTTTTCCTATAAAATCCTTCATTGCCTGCATCGTCTCAGAGCCCCCTTCTACTTGCTAGGTGGGATGCTCCCAATCCATGAATTGCTGGATAAAGCCAACTAGGTTTTCATATTCACTCAGCTGAATTTTGTTTTATAACAATAGTCCAAGTCTAAAATAGTCTAATCTTGGACTATTTTGCCAAGATTTTTCTTTAAGGTATCTTTATTCTCTTGGGGTTCATTATTTTTAATGTATACAATTTAAGGCTTTCTTTGAATTGATTCTGAAAATAGCAGGTCTCTGGTACTGACTACATGTAGAGTTTAATTTGGCTACCTCCAGGCTCACTTGGTACAGAAGTACTATTGTTAAGCAATTGATTGGGCTTTAAACTGTGTCCCATAATCATTTTCCTTCTTTCTAACTTTTGTGTTTTGAGTTACACCTGTATCAAATGCTAATGTTTAAAAGAATACCATGGTTTGTAAATTGTACTGTATAGGACAGAGTTCCGGGCAAAGGTTGACTGTGTGAAGGACATCTTTCTGAGTAGACACTCCTGGGATGAGGACTCATGGCATAAATTGTGGAAGAATTAATGGTTAACAGGAGAGTAATTAAAGGGATGATTGTGTTAGATTCTTGCTTCTCAAACTTTTCCATTGGAGAATTCTTAAAGGTAGATAACAAAGGAATGGTACCACCAAAATTCCAAGGTTTTCTTGGAAAGGCTTGCTTTATGAGCTTTAAATTATTTGAAGATGCCCATTACACTTTTTAAATATGGTTATTTTTGATTGCAAATATAATGACTTGTTTTATCTAACAATAATATCATATCCTTTCCACTTATGAGTAAAATTGATGCTCTTGGAAGATAAACTATATTCATCCTGTGGTTTTGAGTATCCATTGACACTCTAGGGTTGTGAAGTGTGATGGAGAATCGAGGAGAGGGTCCTTAGAAACAGAGTTTTCAATGAAAATGAGAAGAGCAGAGAGTAGAGCTGCTTGACACAAAATAATATTGTTGTATAGGAATAATAGACAACTCCAATTACCTATTATTTGATGGTCTCTTTTTCAAAAGCAGGCAATATAAATGGAAAAGGGTAAACAAATCAGCAGTAAGGTACAGGTTGTCTAGAAGAGAAACAGAAATTATATCTAGAAAACTGAGACAGCAAAACAATTTGACAATCACATATGCAATTATTTGTTCTGCCTGTGAGCAAAGTAGGATTTGAACCAGCTCAAAATGGTTTGCTATATTTCTTCTTAAAAGGTATCCTTACGTGCCCCCCCCGAAAACAAACAAAAACAAACAAAAAAACAAACAAACAAAAACCTTTCTCTTAATGCACTTTCTTATTAGGAAAATTAAAAAATACAGAAAAACTAGTAACTTCATCCATGAGCACACCACACAGAGGTAACAGATATTAACAGTGGCGAATATCCTTCACGGATTTTTTTTCTATGTATTTATAGATACATGTATGTATAACAAAATGGGGAAAAATGAATCCTATAACATGGGTTTTTTTCCAGTGAACAATATTGACATAAGTGTTTGCCAATAAACACCACTTTTAATGATTCCATTTTATTACTTTGATGGCTGCTGCTGCTAAGTTGCTTC
Source organism: Bos indicus x Bos taurus (assembly GCF_003369695.1). NCBI lineage: Eukaryota > Metazoa > Chordata > Mammalia > Artiodactyla > Bovidae > Bos > Bos indicus x Bos taurus. Next base: position 14,628,178 of record NC_040095.1, on the reverse strand, counting down.
AGTCGTGTCCAACTCTGCGACCCCATAGACAGCAGCCCACCAGGCTCAGCCGTCCCTGGGATTCTCCAGGCAAGAACACTGGAGTGTGTTGCCATTTCCTTCTCCAATGCATGAAAGTGAAAAGTGAAAGTGAAGTCACTCAGTCATGACCGACTGGTAGCGACCCCATGGAATGCAGCCCACCAGGCTCCTCCATCCATGGGATTTTCTAGGCAAGAGCACTGGAGTGGGGTGCCATTGCCTTCTCCGGTACTTTGATGGAGTGCTATGCATTTTTATTCTTTTACTTTGACATAGTTCACACTTCCAGAAAAGTTGCAAGAAAAGTATAGAAAAGGTAGTATACCTTTTCTCAGCTTTACTAATTCTTAATACTGTGCCTCATTTCCTTCAAAATTGACTTTCTTTTGATGTATATTTTCTGAACCATTTGAAAATAATTTGCAGATATCATGCTATTTAACAATAAATACTTCAGTATATGTTTCTTAGGAACAAGAAATTTTTTTAATGTAATCACAGTATATTTATCAAAGTCAGGAAATGTAACAGTTATACAGTAATATTATCTAATCTGTAGTTCATATTCAAATTTTGCCAATATCCTTAAGTAGCTATTTTTTTCTTATCTAGGATCTAGTTCAGAGTTACATCTTATAATTAGTTATCATATTTCCTTAATCATTTTTTCCTTTGTCTTTGAAACTTTTTGCCATTACCAAGTAATTTGTTGGGAGGTATGAGAACATCCTGTTCCTCCTTCAACTATTACCCATGGTTCTTGACTAAATGTTTTCATTCAAAATACAAGATAATTTCTGATTATTATGATAGCTATAATATAGTGATTTTCTAGCCTCATCATTTCTTCTGTGTTTATTAGTTGTTATTCTACTACAAGGAAGAGCTTTCCCTTTTCCACCTATTTATCTATTAATTTATTAATATCAGTATGGACTCAGATCTTTATTCTAAAATACTCTATTACTATCATTATTTATTCCGATTCATAAATTATCCCAGATTCAGCTTGTGGGAGCCCCTTTAAATTGGGTCGTATATCCTTTTGAAATATGTACATCATTTTTTGAGCATTTTTTTTTTCTTTGTCACAAAATGTTCTCAAGCCTCCTGTACTTTTCCTTTTTCCTGTGCCAGCCCTGAAGTCTGCTATTTCTCCAAGAAGTCTGGTTCATTTTATTTGGGAATGGTGTTTAGAAACTAAAGTCTGAGTATATCATACTTTATTATTGACTTGGAACTAGCTTCCATTTTTTTTTCTACTAATATTATACATATGCATTGAACACTGAAGTATTTTCCTAGCATAAATCCCTAGGAATGGAATTGCTGAACAAAGATTTGGTACAAATAAAAGGCTTTGGATACAAGTTGCTAGCTGTCCTCTAGAGAAGCACTGTTTCACAAGTATTTTTATTTCAAAAGATATATATCTTACTAATTTCACTGAGGGAAACCATGTAGTGTTTTTAAACTTATCTAATTAGGAGTGAAGGCAGAAATTTTAATGTTTATTTATCATTTTTTTATGGTATATTGTTGCTCATATTCTTATACACATTTTTCTAGGGGGTTGTTCATTTTTCTTTGCTTTATAGGAACTTCCCATACAGTAACTAATTTTTTTTTTACATATGTATTTTTTATAGTTGTTGCCTTTTTAATTTTATATGTGACAATTTTTCAACTGTATGTTTCTCCTTTTGTGATTTCTCCCTTTAGTTTCTTTTTTAAAAAGTTAATTAATGTATTTTTGGTTGCACTGGGTCTTCGTTGCTGCCGGTAGGCTTTCTCTAGTTGCAGCGAGCAGGGGCTACTCTTTGCCGCAGTGCTCAGACTTCTCACTGCGGCGCTTCTCCTGTTGTGGAGCACAGGCTCCAGGTTCGCAGGCTTCAATAGTTGCAGCACGCGGGCTCAGGAGTTGTGGCCCAGGGGCTTAGTTGCTCTGTGGCATGTCAGATCTTCTCGGACCAGGGACAGAACCCCTGTCTCCTGAATTGGCAGGCAGACTCTTATCCAATGCACCACCAGGGAAGTCGTTTCCCTTTAGTTTCATAGTCAGGAAGTTCTTGTGTGCTTAGTGGCTCAGTCGTGTCCGACTCTTGCGACCCTATGGACTGCAACCTGCCAGGCTCCTCTGTCCATGGGGATTCTCCATGTAAGACTACTGGAGTGGGTTGCCATTTCCTACTCCAGGAGGAAGTTCTTCCCTCACTCTAAGATATAAAGATATTCACCTATATTTTCTTCTAATACATTTCTTTAATAATCCTGGAATTAAATTTTTGTGTGAAGTGTGAAGTAAGGATTTGCCTTTATTTTTATTTTACAAATAATGTGCCAATTGCCCAAATATTCATTGCGAGATCTATCTTTTTCTCTTGTCAATTTAAAATGTCACCTTTGCCATAAACTAAATTATTATATATACTGGGATCTGTTCTTAGATATTCTGTTCTGTTAAACTTATCAGTCTGTTTATTCTTAAGCCAGTAATATACTTTAAAAATTATTGTAGCTATATGGGGAGATCCAACCAGTCCATTCTAAAGATCAGTCCTGGGTGTTCTTTGGAAGGAATGATGCTGAAGCTGAAACTCCAGTACTTTGGCCACCTCATGCGAAGCTTTGACTCATTGGAAAAGACTCTGATGCTGGGAGGGATTGGGGGCAGGAGAAGAAGGCAACGACAGAGGATGAGATGGCTGGATGGCATCACTGACTCGATGGACGTGAGTTTGAGTGAACTCCGGGAGTTGGTGATGGACAGGGAGGCCTGGAGTGCTGCGATTCATGGGGTCGCAAAGAGTGGGACACGACTGAGCGACTGAACTGAACTGACTGATGGTTTAATATCTGATTAGGCACGACTTTCTCTTCTTTCCCATTATGATTTTTCAAAATTTCCTGGCTTCTTCTGTAATGTTCAGTATTCTAAGTAAACCTCTGAATCACACCGTCAGGTCCGTAAAAATCAAGTGGTATTTTGATGGGTTGTACTAAATTTATAGGTAACTTTGCAAGCTATTTTTCTTAGTAGCCTTAATACTTCAACCAAATTCTGCTCAGAACACTTACTAATTATGATGCCAAATTATTTTTAAATACTATTCTTTGTTTCAAAGAGATTTTAAGAACTCACTGTGACCTCAGTAAAAGATGAGGTAATTTGAACTCAATGGCAGAAAAGGACAGTTGTGTCTCCTGAAGGGACCTTTCTACTGAAAATAATGAATCCGGAATTTCCTGCAACTCTTTTTGCTCCTAGAATGTAGAAAATCAAATTGCTCAGTAGAGTTACTGCTACTTTTAGCAATTGTGAGTCCTCCTCAGGGACCAGGGTTAGGCAGTGCTGGCTGATATTGGAACCAATTAGCAAAATAGAAGCCAATCTCTCATTTTGAAAATTCATTTAAAAGATTTAATATAAATCTTTTTATTATATCTAATAATAATTATATTTAATAATAATAAATCTAAATTCTTTTGTGAACTATGCCAGTCATCTATGGTTGAAAAAAATCCAACAATGCAGAAAAGAAAAAAAAGTCCAATTGTGGAAAAAATAGGGTAGAAAAAACATTTCTGGAGAGAACTGAATTCATTAACTGTTGTTGGAGCAAGTCTAAGATTTTTTTCACAATGAATTGTTAACTGTATTTTCATGAGATACATATGTGTCCTCCAGGGGAAGGCAGAGCATTGAAGAAGGGAGAGGTCAATAGACCACTAGGCAAATTCTGCTCACTTCCACCATTTTTCTCAGATCCAGTTCTCCGGTCTGTGCATTGTATTAAATTTGAAGGGAAAAATGTCCCCTCGTAAATAAAAAACACCTTTAGGGTGCAAATTTAAAATTGCTTGTTTCCACTAGAAGAAAATGCAAGATGAGTCGGGTGGGAGAGATTTCCAGTAAACAGTAAGGTGAGTCAGCTGATTTGTCACTGAGGCTGCTACAGGGCAGCAGATTGGTAATGCAGAAGCTGGGAGGTCAAAGACAGTGGCAGAAAAGCTTAATTACAGTCCTGCCGGATAGCCTGAAGATAAAGACCTGCAGTGGGGCCCAGCATTCTTTTGATATTTTCAAATGGCACGAAAAAGCAGAGTTCACAGAAAAGTTTCAGGATAAATGGACCTCTGAGGAATGGTTCTGAAAATGAATGTAAAATTGAACTATTGTAGAAAAAAAAAAAAAATTGGCCTAGTTTGTGATGAGGATAAGTGGAAAGATTTTGATGAATTTTATTTAAATGGTGAATTTGATTTGCTTGATGAACTGAATTTAAATTTTGGCAAAGGCCAAAGCTTTAATTTAAATGATGGGCTGAGAGGCGTAGGATTAAAGGAAGGTTGAGATTTAGAGCTGTTGACCAGACTGAAGAAAAGAATAAAAATGGGACATGAGCAGCAGAAAGGACAACTAGTATCAACTCAGGAGAGCACAGGGATGTTGGATCTTTGTAGTCTGCACTCAGGTAAAGAAAAGAAGAAATTAAATAAGAAAAATCCTTTATGTGTTAACAAGTCCCTTGAGAGCCCAGTGGTATTACAGATTTCTTATTTAAAATTTAATCCATGTTGTGACCTTGTGACAGAAGAGGCAGCTGGTTTTATCTCTTTGTTGGTTAAGAAAGTAGTTTCTGTTTATTAAAGGAAAACTAGGAAAAATAAGATTTTTTCTCGTCTCTCTTTTAAAATCATTCCAAAGGGATGCAGTTAGCTGGACTCTGATATCACTACAAGCACAGCCCCACTTAACTGCAGTTGTTTTTTTCCATAATATGCCCAATTACTCTAACTTGCAAAGTAGCTTCAGTCATGTCCGACTCTGTGCGACCCCCAGACCCCCTGGAGTGGGTTGCCATTTCCTTCTCCAACTTACCAGAGGGATATACATTGAAAGCACCTTTGACTTTTAGAAGGTGCAGGTTTGACCCCTGGGTCAGGAAGATCCCCTGGAGGAAGAAATGGCAACCCACTCCAGTATTCTTGCCTGGGAAATCCCATGGACAGAGGAGGCTGGCAGGCTTCAGTCCATAGCATTGCAGAGTCAGACATGATTGAAGCGACATAGCACACACACACACAAGCTGCAGGAAGAGAGGGAACACCAGGGTGTTGACTTCCTAATCAAAGTTCTTGCTTCAAATGATGTCAGTATGGTGTTTATATCAAATCTTTTATTTTCTCATGTAGCAAATCAGTTTGGCTAGTGGAACTGCCTGCCCTTAAGGAGCCAGTCTAAGAAGTGATCTTTGTACCTGCATTGGTTAAAAGGATCCAGTAGCCAAGGACATAATGAACCAGGGCTGGGGAACAGGGGGTTTTTACAAGTCCTAGACAAAGGAAAATCTATAATGCTGGAATGTGTTTTGCAAGCCTTTAAATCTCAAGAGGGCAGTAGACAGGTTAGATAAATTCTTTCGGTTGTTTCCAGAAAAAAACATAATGGAAACAAGCTGACAGCTCCTGAGATGGCTTAAGAGAGAACCCCAGACTAAGGGATTCCTAGAGAGAAGCTCAAATTAAGGAATTAACTTTCTGAGTTTAATCCTCATAAAAAGCAAAAAACCCTTTTATGTGAAAGATGGTTGAAAAACCATCTTGAATGTCTCACTAGAATATTAGGAATTTGGAGAAGGCAGTGGCACCCCACTCCAGTACTCTTGCCTGGAAAATCCCATGGACAGAGGAGCCTGGTAGGCTGCAGTCCTTGGGGTTGATAAGAGTCAGACATGACTGAGCGACTTCTCTTTCACTTTTCACTTTCATGCATTGGAGAAGGAAATGGCAACCCACTCCAGTGTTCTTGCCTGGAGAATCCCAGGGACGGAGGAGCCTGGTGGGCTGCCATCTATGGGGTCGCACAGAATTGGACACGACTGAAGCGACTTAGCAGTAGCAGTAGCATCAACTGTGTAAAAAGCTTAGGAAACATGAAGGATTTGAATTAACCAACATTACAGTCTTCAGACTTTCAGGGCTTTCACTAAAAGGTTAAAATTTAGATGTTTAAAGAAATGCTGGAGAGGGAAGAGGAGTAAGAGGTACAATCTATTATGTATAAATAAGTGACAAGGACATATTGCATAGCATAGGGAATATAGCTAATATTTATAATAACTTTAAATGGAGTATAATCTGTAAAAATATTAAATCCCTATGTTGTATGCCTAAAACTAACATGATATAAATCAACCATACTTCAACAAAAAGAAAAGAGGGGCTTCTCTGGTGGTTCAATGGTAAAGAATCTGCCTGCCAATGCAGGAGACATGGGTTTGATCCCTGGTCCGGGAGGACGCAACATACCATGGAGCAACTAAGCCCATGTGTCACAGCTACTGAGCCTGTGCTCTAGAGCCTGGGAGCTGCAACCACTGAGTCCATGTGCTAAACTGCTGAAGCCCGCACTTAAGCCCATGCTCTGCAATAAGAGAGGCCACTGCAATGAGAAGCCCACGTACCTCAGCTAGAGAGTAGCCCCCACTCTCCGCAACTAAAGAAAAGCCTGCTTAGCAACGAAGACCTAGCACAGCCAAAAATAATAAACAAATAAAGACAAGAAATGCTTATATCAGATACAAATTCTGCCCAGATAATATGGAACTAATTTATATTTTAAATCCTTGGTCTTTTTAAACTTTACCTGCTGTGATACTGTAGAATACAAATGATGCTAAACCAATAAAAATAAACCTACAAACATTTTATTTTTCAAATGTATATAAAGCAAATAGTTTCAAGGGTGTATATACATATGTGTGTGTGTGTGTATATATACACATATATATATAAACTTAGGTAATGGGATATACATACATACATTATATATATATATATATCCCATTACTTAAGTTTTTAGCAGTTACATTTGAATCTCAAATATCCTTTATGGTCTACCTTGCAACTAATAGTCAAGAATCTATCAGGTCATCAAATTTTCATGCCAGCTTCCCCAGCTACATTTATCTAAAACAATTTTGCTTGTTGATTGGGCCAAGAGCTACTTGCCAGGCTAGAAAATGTTGTGATTACAACAATTATCTTTTTGTTTAAAAATCAAATTATATAGTCAAAACATTATGATTGTATGTTTAGATAGAACATTAATTTATTTAACACGAATGAGTTCAGAAGTAATGAAATAAAGTCCATCTATTGTAGGCCCCACGTTTTAAACTTACGATACTTTTGAATGCTGCATGTTTCAGGCATATGGGTAAGATCTGGGAGCTGGAGTGAGACATTATCCTTCAAAACTTACCAATAACATTGCCCCTTAACAACCCACAGTGGAGGATGTCCTCACTGACTCCAGAGAGCAGTCTACGTATAAATTACTTATAAATAGGCAAAGCCAGGCATTATGAACTCACTTAAAGGTGAGGCTCAGACTTATCTAAAGAGGGAAAGTGAAAAAGTCATATAAGACAGACTAGATGGCAGACAGTAGAGAAAAGCTACTTCTAATAGTGAAATCTCTTGACTAGTGAGTCTCCCTTCTCCTTTAGGTAGTTTTGGAGCAGACTTTATAAAATTTAAAGGATAAGTAAGAGTTATTCAAGCAAAGAAGAGAGTTAGGGACACCGGGCAGCTGGAAGCATGCAAAGGCTTGGTGCAGAGAGCAAGAGAGCAGGCAAGCAAGCAAGCAAGCAGGGCAAGTCTAGGAGCCTGTCAGTCAGTATTTCTGTATGTCTGAAATGCCAAATACGAGGAAGGGGATGGGGCCAGCTGAGCCAGGAGAGGGAAGCAAGGCTGATCCTCCGTCTAAACAAGAAATTCAGATTTGATCCTAAAGGATTTTAAGTAGGGAGAAGCTGTTATGAGGAAATGCTACATGAGCAGGAACTATTATCGTATTGCTTGACAGTATCTCACCTTTTCTCACTTAACGTTGTATTCAATATAACATTAACAGGACATTCAATATAATTAAAAATTTCTTAGAAATCACTTTTTTCAAATCAAATGACTGCATCATACTTCACTACTATTGTTAAGGTACTTACATTTTTTTGGTATTGAAAATAAACAGTATCTTTATATATAAATTTTAGAGCTCATCTCTCATGGATTCCTTAGGAACTTCACGTTAAAATCACAAGGTATGAACACTCAAGACTTAAAAAATAAACGTACCAGTTTACATTCCCATTGGGCTGTCCCATTAGCCCAGCTTCCTAGGGCCCAACAGGACATCCCCCACTACAGGTTGATTTCATAGACCAACACTCAAAGGGGCAATATTATTTATGTCTTGAAAAATGATGTCTCACTACAGCTAGCAGATGTTGCCCACTGACCTGAAACATGCATGACATTATTCTCTGGGCTAATATTAAAAGTATCTTAAGTTTAAAATGAGGGATCTTGAGTGGTACCATATATGGTTTTATTACTTTTCTTCTGAATTTTTGTGATGGAAATATAATTACTAATATAGTAAATATAGATTATTCTTAGCCAAGAAAGATTACTTTTAATCTGCTCCTAATTGAGACATGAAAAATGGTATTATAATGTTTTGAATTTACACGTCTTTCTGACTAGTGGAGATGCAGTATATCTTTTGTCCATCTCTTTACCAACTAAGAGGTGTTAATGTCTTACGTATGGATTTGTAAGTCCCTGTTACATTACACATGAATCATTTGTTCTAAACATTTCTTCCCAGTTGACTTTCAGCCTTGTCTTGTGCAATCTACAACTTTATAACTTTTTACTGTGTCACACTTTCAATCTTATTATTTCACTCAACAAACTGATTGAACACTAGCTACATGCAAGGCAATTTTCCTCCATCATCAATGAATAAAACAGAGATCTCTGGCATGTGGTGCTTATATTTCAGACAGAGGAGACAGATAATAAATGATAAAATAAAAAGGTAAATTATATAGTATATTAGAAGATCAATACTATGGGAAAAATAGTAGAGAGCAGAAGGAATTGGGGATAGGATGGAGGGAATGTAGGTTGTAATTTTAAATACAGTGTTTAGGTCCCATTGAAAAGGTGACTTTTGAGCAAGGATTTAAAATTAAGAGTTACCATACAGATAATCTGAGGGAAGAGCACGCCAGAGTGAATAGCCAGTGCAAAGGTCTCGTGGCTAGAACATTCATGAAAGTCTGATCAAAGAGGTGAGAGTGAGAGTGAATGAGAGGGCAAAGTAGAAAAAGATGAAGTCAGGGATATTAATGTGTGTGTGTATGAGAACATGAAGGCCATTATAAAGACTTGGGTGAGATGAAGGGTTCTGAGTGCTTTACGTTCCAAATTACTCTGAGTGCTGTGCTCAAAATCAAACAGTGGTAGCTGTGAAGGTGGTCTGATTCTGGGTGTATTTTAAAAGTGTAGGCAACAGGATGTCAGATGAATTGGTGGTGGGGCTGAGAGAACAGGAGCAAGGCTGACTGAGGTTTTAGGCCTGAGCAACTAAACTCATGGAGTTGCCAGCAATTGAGAAGATGAAGACTGTAAGAAGCTTTTTTTTTTTTTTTCTTTCTGGGAATGCCCCAAATATCAGTTTTGGACTAAGTTGGAGATGTCTATTCGATACCCAAGTGGAGATGGCAACTAGGCAGTTGAATCTAGAGTTCAGGGGAGGTATGGAGTAGAGATATGTATCTGGGGATGATCAGCAGAGATAGTGTTTAAAACTGTGGGGCAATTGAGACTAATAAGGGAGTGAGACAGCGACAGGAACCAATCGCAGGCCCTCCTCCAGCCCAAGATGCCTGGAAGAGGAAAAGGAACCAACGAGAGATACCAGGAAGGAGCGATGGTGACACCGGAGTGAGTCGAGGAAAGGTGGCATCTAGGAAGCCAAGGAAAGGACATGCCACTCACGGGTCACATAAATGTGGCTTGTGAAGTGGACTGTGGGTTTTGCAACAGGGGGTTGGTGAACAGCACCATCTGTGACTTCTTGCACTGCTTTCACATATTTGTAAATTTAAAAAATATATTTAAATCTGTATATATTGGTGAAATACATTACATATTATTTTCACACTTAATTTTTCTAACATTGTCCACTGATTAAAATAACCCATTTCTTCACTTTGAGCTTGTTAGTCTAACTTCTGATGAGCAAAGATCCATAGTCCTCCACCCGTGAGCATTCTGGGCTCATTTACACAAACTGAGTGAATGGGATTGTGGAACAAACACGCGCTTTTTAAATGTTACATCTAAATTGATTATAATGGCAAAGCCTTGAGATTGTTGTAAATTATGACTGACTTTAGCTTTGTTCACTTCATGCATAGGGACAGTCACACTTTTTCTAAGCAACTCAGAAATTGTTACCTTCTGATCAAAAGTGTAGTTTCCTTCATGGAAGTGTAGAGAAAGAAAGGTAAGCATGGAAACGAAATCCTTACTTTTGTTACTGAAAATTTCCCTTATTTGACCTTCAGGAGAAAATGCTCAAGAACAACTCTGCAATGATTCATCCACAGTGCTTAGAGGACATCTTATTTCCAATATTCTAAGAAGTTTATTTTTTAAGGACAAATTTTAAAGTAAAATTTGATGTCATAAGTTCAAATAATTATTTCATTTTGTTTTGTGTATTTATTTCCAGGCAACTCAAATAGAAAAAGCAAAGCCCCCCGTTCAAATGCAGCATCAAATTCAACAAATGAAACGTTCTATGAGGCTGATGACATAATTCAAGAAAAAACAATGGATACGACACAGATCAACACTGCTTATTGTTAAAAATCCTGTGTTATAAAAGCTCACTGGGGATATGAAGCAAAAAAATAAAGAGTGCACTTCAAATACAGTTTGTAATAATACTTTTTAAAAATTTGCCACACACAAAGCCAGACACAGTTGCAGTTTTGATCATTCAGTTCATTTATTAAATATCCACTAGGTTTCCAATAGATTTCCATGTGAGTAAGTTTACTTTTATTTGCTAATTAATGTGTTTCTACATTACATGAAATTATGCTAACATTTCAGGAGAAATTATAGAATTTATCAGTAACACAGATTAGCACACCTATGTCAGTGAGGAACAATGAGAAGTTTATGTCACATTACCAGCATTTCACAAGTTTCTCATTCTTGGAAGCAGTTATTTTTATAAGAGATGGTACTGGATAAGCTAAATCTCAGAGAGGTGGCCTTATGAACGAGAAGTGGCATGTTCTTAAGTCTCTTAGAAATCAACCCATGCCTTTTTTAGAGGATTTGCTGAGCACACAATGTATTATTGCCTTTATAAAAACTAACATTCGATAACAAAATATATCATGTATAATCTGCATGATAAATATTTTCTGTATACCAAGGGATAATCATAACAAAAATCCTTCACTGATAAAGTTCCTAAGGAATTTCTAGAATTAAAGTTATAAAGCAAACAAATTACTTCTCTGGTCCCGCCTAAGTCTACTGCAGTAATACCATTTAGACATCTAGAAACAAAACTACAGTTTCTGCAAATTAAACCTGCTTTAAAAGATTTTTTATTCATAAATATGATTTCTATTATAAGAATGGAGACCTGGTCCTATAATGGAATTCAATAGGAAAAAAAAGAATTAATTTTAAGCTGGCCCTGCTAAACATATCCACTGTGTTGTACAAAGTTTCTGTAGTTGGAAGACTAGCCTTTCAAGATGTGCCAAATACACTCTGATCTGTTAGGGTAGGGGGCGGGTAAGGAATGCTTTATTCCTCTCTGGCATGCAAAGCTCAGGGTTACAAACTTTTGATCATCAGCCTGTCCAAATTTCTACCAAGAGCTGGGAATTCTAGCACTGTCCACTAGAGGTTTTTATGTGATGATGGAAATGTTCCTTCTGTATCTGTCTTGTCTGGCAAGGTAGCCACCAGCCATATGTGGCCACCGGGCACTTGAAATGTGGCCAGTGCAACTGAAGAAATACTTTTTCATTTAATTTATCTACATTTCAGCAGCCACATGTGGCTAAGTTGACAGCGTAATTCCAGGTCATTATTGCAACATCCTACTGCCTGTGTTGCATTTCCAACTCAAAAGGAACACAGTTTTGCCAATGTTTAAATATTAAAATTGCTTAGAGTGTTTGTGAAGTCTGAAAGTTGAAACATTTCCACTACAAAAATGACATTTTATGTGGTTATAAAAGCAAAGAATTTTCATTTATTTTTTGAGAAAGCACATAAAGCGTTTGTGGGTAGTTCTTGATCTCAGATCCAGCTTTGATAAAAAAAAAAAAAAAATCCCAGACAATTGGCTATCTTGATACACAGTTAATAATAGTTATATTACTAATTAGATGTTGCCTCAGGTGAAAATCTCAGTAGAGAAAGTTAGTAAAGGCACTGGTTAGTCTACTTTTGTCGCTTAAGACCAAGAGCAGAGGCCATAAAGAATAAGCAGGAAACTTAAAGAGACGGGCAGGGCCATCAAAATTCTCCTGATTCTCCAGACTCTTCCCAACCTTTCGGAAAGGCACGCTGGGGTTGGGCATGCATCATTGGTGGTGCTCTCAGGGAGGCAACCCAATTCTCTGGCACTCTGCAAAATTTTGGAGGAATTAGGAGGAGACAAATGAGGTCTGAAGACCCTGGGCTTTGCAAGTGAAAGTATCATTTAGGGGGCATAAAAAATCCCTACTATTCTTGGATGCCAACTGCCTAGGAAAAATCAAGTCTCAGCACTCGTATCAGCTGGAGTCCGTGGAGCACTCCCTGCTGAGCCAGAGACCCTGAGGGAGAGCAACACGGCTCACCGAGTGGACCAACTATGCGTTGACACTGTGACTCTGAAGCAGCTGTGCTTCATAATATTCACAATACTGAGACAAAATATTGAAAGAAGGCTTACTGAATTATGATAGTCTGTACATTGAAAAATATATTTTAAATGATTTATTTTGACCAAAAATACTAACATTATGACAGAATATATTCTGTCAGTCAAAAATAACCTAAAATAAAACTAAAAGCAAAGCATTCCAAATTATGTACATACGCATGAATTCTGGGGATGGGTCTGATAAAGAAGACAATAGCTTTTCAGAAAACTTAAGTTACTGTAGCTTTTAGAAACAATCAGAACTTAGAAAGAAAAGTGGGCCTAGACTAAGACACCAAATAACAGAAAATCAAAATTTCAAATTATTCTTTATGTGGGCTTCTGATGAAAGCAAGTTCATCCTTTAAAAACTGTGAATTGGATTATGAAATGGATGGAATCAAACCTCAATAAAAGTCACTTCTTTCCTTGTTCGCTCTTCAGTCACTAAGTTGTGTCTGACTCTTTGCACCCTAGGGACCGTAGGATTTCTTTTCTTAAAACTCTCTGGTGGGGTCTCTTGCTTACAGATAAAGTCCAAGCTCCCAAACATGGAGCATAAAACCTCTTTCTCTTGTACCTAAGAACCTAGAATGGCGGTCTTGATTCTTACCACTCCTATCCTATAAAAGGCTTGTAATTCTTGACACACACACCCCAGCCTTGTCCACTGTGGGCTTTGTTCACAGTACTCATTCTGTCAGGAATTGCTCTAACTCCCACTCTCATCCTCAATCAAAATGTACTTCAGGCATTACTTTTTCTAGGCTTCTCCAGACTCTTAGGTACTCCTTGAAGTCTTCCAATTACTGCAGTTAATACCTAATGATGAGTTTGCTGATTCCCCTACCAACTAAACTTGGAATTCCTTTCAGGGAAGCAAATGTGTCTTATTAATCTCTATATCCCTGGTTATTTAACATAGTGTTTGCCATGCTAAGTTCTCAATAAATGTTTACTGAAGAAAGGACTCAATGGCATTTATCTAGACTATTAATGATAACTCATCAATCTAGTTGAAGGTAACCTAAGGCATGTAATTTGAGAGGCTCATAAATACAGATACACACAGTTGTTTTACTTACTGATGTTTTAGCCTCAAAGAACCAAAGATGTAAACAGATATGTATTCTGTGACAAACTGGGGATCTCTCTGAGAGGTTTTAGCCAACAGATAATATGGAGAAAAGAAACAGGGAACTGGGTAGGGTGTAGGCCCATCAGCTCAAAAGCAATAGTCTCAAAGTGTTCAGACAATTGGGTTACAGATACAAATCTAAAACTAAATCTAAAACTAAATTGTCTGCATCTAGTGAAAATGACATGCACTGAGTGGTAAGGATGTGAACCAAATGTCAATTATCTGCTTTGAGAAGTGACATGTGTTTAACAGCTATATTGATAAATTCAACCTTTACCATTACAGAATGCTACCTGCTTATCTGCAGCCATTTCTAAATGAATATAATAACTCATATTCCTAAATGAATATAATTTCTAAAATAATATTATTTAAATTTTACTAAAACATTGATAATCATATATATTAAGGATTACAAGGGATCTCAGAGATAATTTGGTACAGTATTTTATAGATGAAAGACATCAAAGCCCAGGGAAGGTAAATGACTTTGTTGAAGGTCACATAGGTAGTCAGAATAACTAGGATTTTGGGATTTTTTACTACCAAGTTCAGTTTTCCTTATGCTACATATTGCCTGAGAGGAAATGTCACTAATTTACTCCTACAATATATTAGTGAGATTTTCATCCAATCTTAATAACAATAACAAGATCACTTTAGTAGAAATTATTTTAGTAAAAACAAATGTATTTTATTCAGGTGAGATCTTTCATAAACTATTCTCATACTATGGGAAATTTAATCAAGAACTATTCCAAGATTTTTTTCTGGGAGTAAAAAAATTACACAACATTAAAATCTTTTAATTTGCAAACTCTAGTAGTTAATGAAGGCTGAATTTTATACAACTCTCCTGAGCCACTGAGTATACCACCATTCAAAAAACAAACCTGACAAGCCAATTTATTGTCTCTACAATTAACTAAAATAAAACTTACAAATAACTGGATTAACTCTGTGTCACTACAATAATCACTTTTAACCACATTACATACTCAATACAATGAGACCATCTATTTGCATGTAGCACTTTCTAATCATCTTTTTAAAATTGGAATTTTTTTTTTTACTTTTTTTATCCTGATAACCAAAGGACTGTATTTTCATAAAGTACTGTTTTTAAAAATAAACTACAGCAAAGGCAAAAGAAACTCTTAAAAATCTAACAGCTCTGTGTTTCTCTCCAAATAACTGACTAACACATTTAAACAAGTGGAGGTCTTTTAAAGGAGGCCACCGGACTAAGCTGGGTTATAGAAAAGCTACAAGTGTGACAGCATCCATGGCTGCAATGCTAGAACAGGGATATGGACTTGGCTTCCCTAGAGTCTGCGCCTGGTGAGCACTGCTCAGAGGAGCTATGAAGCTCTCCCAGTCTTACTGAGGTCATGCAGGCTAGGGCTGCTGGGTGAAGGGAGGATCAGCACACCTTTCCAGGCTGGGAGGTTACCTGATTTCATCATTATGAATACACCTATAGCTACGTATGTAGGCTAAGAATTTGTAACTGCACCCACAGTGAGGTACTCGGCAATCTTTGGTGCTATGCCATGATAACTAGCTGATTTTCAATGCTGCTACAATGAAAAGTATTTAACTTATAGGACGTAAGGGATATTGGAGTATTTAGCCAAGTAAGTAGCACTGATCATTGTGAAATTAAAAAAAATATAGAAACATTTATACCTACTACTATGTGTCTGACAATGCTGACTCATACAAAATTTTCATTATTATATAAAGGCTTTCATGATGTAACTCCCTGGCTCTTAAATTTTAAAAAGTACAGAATAAAATTCTTAATCCTAAATTTTTGTCACTGCTCCTGAGATTTATGACTGAAGTAAGAGAAACACCCCAAACTGGTCATATTATGAAATCATAAAGTCAATGGAAACCTGCTTCAAAACTACAAATTATTTCAGACAAATAAATATATATGTTCACATTTATAAAAAATTTCCACATTACTCATAGAAACAAGCTTCATAAAATTTATATACTGAATACAATAAAAATCAGTTCTAATGAAGATTTAGCTGTTGTCCTTCTAAATAAAAAAACTCTGTGTTTGAGGTATCTCTTTAAGACATGCCAATATGGCACATTTGTAAAACAACCCAGGAGTCTGTCCTAAAAATCCTGCCCAACACAGCATCATCTCTACCAGACTTACAAATAGGTTGAACTAGACTTGTCTTTTTAAACAAGGAAGAAATATTTTGTTACAAAAACGAAGGAGGCAGGTACTAAAAACTCTGCATCTCAGAAAACAGTGAAATTTTGTTATAAATATTTTCATTATCATATTCCT
Organism: Bos indicus x Bos taurus; assembly: GCF_003369695.1. NCBI lineage: Eukaryota > Metazoa > Chordata > Mammalia > Artiodactyla > Bovidae > Bos > Bos indicus x Bos taurus. Next base: position 14,611,894 of record NC_040095.1, on the reverse strand, counting down.
GCTGATACCATTCATTTAAAAAGTTCTAGTCAAGACCAATAGAGCAGCTTCATCTCCTATGACATCCAAAAAAAAAAAAAAAAATCTAAGTGAAGAATTTCATTATCTTAATAGTAATATATTATCACAGGATATAAAGCTTTTAAAATTTTCAGCATCAAGCCTACCTCACTTTATCACTGGAAGATGGACACTTAATCCAGCAATATTCATTTACTGCTAGGTAGATTGCCTGTGTTGACTGTAGTAAAGCAATTTACAATCAGCTTATGAAGTAATAACATTAACACAGAAAGGAATACCAAAAATGATGAGTTTTGTTGCACAGATATCCATACTTGGGGCATGGCTATCAAGTAATAAGACTGATTCAATACTCTATAATTATAGCACATTAAAATATTGTCAGACAATAATGGTCCTATATATGAAAAAATGTCTATATGGAAATGGCTGTGATTTATTGCAAAGCATAATTATATGGAAAATTTCAAAGAATGTCAAATAATTTTCAAAAGTAAATTTTTAAATTTAATAGCTCAGGCCAGTCTCAGTTACTTTTTGGATATTTCAGAACTGTTAGGGGCAGAGGAATGCTTTTCCTTTTTTCTCTTCTTTTTGTCCTTTTTGTGATGCTTCCCCTTTTTCGACTTACTCTTTTTCTCCTTTTTCTTTTCTTTCTTCTGGTATTTTTGCTTCTTTTGTTTTGAAGTGTCCTCTTCAGTGGAACTAGATGAATAAGACCTACGGGTAATAATACATACTGACTGATAACTGTATTTATGGCTGATGGGTGCATTTAAATGGAATCCAGACTGCTTTGAATCCTTCTTGGAACAAGGTGAGAGTATAAAGAAACTCAAATGAAATGTGCCTTTTACATCTGTATGCTCTTAAAATACTGTAATCAGAATTTTTGCCACTTAGCCAGAGAAACTAGCAAAATAAATATCTCTATTCTGCTCAATTCCAGTTATGAGTTTTAAATTCAGCAAGGATGAAATAATTTTTCTGTGATTTTCAGTTTCTCATCCTGTGTACCTCAGTTTACCCTTCAAAGTCTTTCTTATAAGGCAAAGAAAGTGGCATTTTATACACTCTCAGTATATACACAATTCACTGTATATACAATAACTTGTTGGTTTATTCTCTTAAAAGAGCCACAAAGAATGCAAAAATATAAAAAGAGCTATAATTGTACCTCCATATAAATGTATGAAAGCTGAAAATCGGCAAAATAAAAGCACTTCTGTTATTTCTTTTTTATTTTTCAAGTTAAAGTACTTGATTCTTTTATATACAGAGTGATACAGATGAACAGTTGCATTCCATAATAATTTTCAGTAGTTACAAAAGGATACTTTTAAATGTATAATCTAAATAAATGAGAATGATTTACCCAAACCCCAAATAAGTAGAACAAAACAGAAACTGAGTTAATTTATAATAAAAAAGGTATCCCAGAGTTAGATGAGTGATCTAAACATGGGAAGTTAAAACTCAAACTAAGAAAATCTGACAGACACACAGGAGAAGGAAAAGGAAACCCAGGAGACCACAGGTTGTGTCTGTACAGAGACTCGCTGTGCGGATTCCTTGACTGCCTCCCTTGACCAGGGGCCCTGAGTCTCCTGGGTTTCTGGAACAGTGTGTTCCTTCCTTTTCCTTGTTTACCCTCTCAGACTCTGGCTCTCTCCTGAGCCTAGTTTCTCATGTATTCTCTTGCACTCTCTTCAGTTCTGTTTTTCTCAACTCTTGTCTGCTTTCCTGTTTTCAAGAACTTCTTGACCTCTATGTTCTGACCAGAGCTGCTTCTCTGCCTATACTGTTTTCTTTGCCTTTTTGGTCTTGGATTCTCTTTTTTAAGGCAGAAGGTTAAACTTTAGCATAGCAACTACATTAAGTGGCATTATCTTTGCTAAAACTGTACTTAAAAAAGTTCTTGTAATTCTGGGCTGTGTCTGAATGAGGTCTGTGAAGCCCAAGGTAAATAATATGTTACTCTAAAATCAGTATATGAAAATTTGGAAGAAAATAGAAAATCTCACTTTTCCTACAAGGAATCCATTATGTTGTAGTAGTGCAAATAACAAAACAATACACTAATCAGACTACGTGATACATTGAGCTCTACCTTCCTTTATTAGTTCTTACAAACATTGTTATTTAACTCTCAACACCTGAAAGTGAGTTAACTTCCAATATGTATACTAGCCGAGGTGTCAGAGTTTATATATTTCATGCTCCACAAAAACTACAGAGACAACACCTGACATGCAGAACCTACTCTGTCAGAGAACTAAGGTCCAAGCTAGATATTACTACCTGCTAAATACCTTAAATAGTGCCTATATGTACATGCTTATTCTGGTATAAATGAAAGTGCACTCATAAACCAAGGAAGAAGTTGCCTCTTAAGTCTTTGGATCAATTTCTTTAACCAGTTGCTGTCAAAAGAGTTGACAGTAAAAAAAAAATCATAGGTAGTTGAGAATTCTGAAGACCTGAAGGAATTTTTTGCATGACAAATAGGTACACAAATCCAATTAATCAATTAATTAATTTCATTAATTAATGATATTCTGAGAATACTGATATTTAAGCCCCAACTTCATATATATGAGGACAAAATGTGTATGTGAAGAATTTCAACATATGTCCAAATTAAAACTTGACTAATGTTCCATAATTTAAAAATTCTAGAACACAAATAGAATACATAAAAGAAGCAGTGTGGCTGTTATTTATTTATATCTTAATTTGCTCCAAAAAAGAAAATTTAAGGTATTTGAGTGCTGACTCTATTTTTGAATCCTGACATGAAGGATTTTGTTATTTTACTGAAACAACCGAATTCTCTTTAATATTAAATTAACAAGACTGTGATATGAAAAATAAAATTTTTTAATCCATCCTATATTCAGTCCTGTTTAAAAAAAAAAAGTTTAAAAAATACCTCTTCCTTTTTTTTTTCAACTTGATTTTCTCTTTGCTTTTTGCTTTTTTCTTTTCCTCTTCTTCATTAATTCCTGTGTGTTGAGGGGAAAGAATCAGGTCACCATCAGTTCATATATTATTGTGGTATGTAAGCATTTTTTTTTAAAAATTGGAGTACAGCTGCTTTACAGTGTGGTACAACAAAGTGAATTAGCTGTATGTACACACACATCGCCTTCCTCTCACCACCCTCATCCCACCCTCCCCACTGAGGCCACACAGAACACCGAGGCTGAGCACCCTGCACTGTGCCACAGCTTCCCATCGGCTATCTGTTTTACACGTGGCAGTGCACATTCGGCAATTTCAATCTTCCAGTTCGCCCCATGCTCTCCTCTTCCCTGTGTGCCCATGTCTGTTCTCCACATCTGTGTCTACTGTTGCCCTGTAAATAGGTTCATCCGCACCATTTTTCTAGATTCCATATATATCCATTAATATATGATATTAATATTTTATACATTTAAAAATTTGGTTGTTGGTTGGTGAATTTCACTGGTCAGGATCTGCACTTTTCTTGTAACAATGCCCCCTTTCTTGATTATTTTTACTCATTAAAAATCTAATAAAAACACTATACCTTTAATACAAATTTCAAATCAACTACGTATATTTACTAAAAACTAAAAACTAAAAAGTACTTCATTTCTAATACCTAATCTAGGTTGAAAGTTTGGTGGGTACTATTTCAGGCCTTATGAAATGAAACAACACAATCATGTATAACTTAAAAAAATTTTCCTTTTCAAGCAAAATTAGGATCACAAAATCCTAGGGTAATGGGACAATAACAATTAATATTTATGTTGTCAGTATCTAGGAAGGAGAGAATACACAGTATTCTCTAGCTTGATTTTCAAATACACAATTTGGTGTGTATTCTTCTAGGCTTTCTCTATATATAACTAAATATAAACATACATTCACATATACAAATAAAGTTACGTGTAAGTCTCAAGTTTTTTCTCATCTGAAAAATGTAACATATATAATATTTTTCAACTTACTTATTTCACTTAACACTTTTAAAAATATTCATTTATTCTAGCACTATTTGCTGAAAAGACTTTTTCTACATAGAATTGCCTTTTCACCTTTGAAAAAAATCAGTTGAATTGCTTCTAGGAAGATGAAGTAGACATATTTTTCCTATTCCTCTCATTAAGTATAACTACACATCCCAGACATAACAAAAACAAGCATAAGAAGACTCTGAAAGGTGAAAAGGCAGACACTAGCTAGGGTTCTCGTATAATCTAGAAAACAACCCAGTACTGAGTTCCCTGAAATATCTTTTTACTTTATACAGTACAGCCTTAAGATCTGGCAACCTGGCAATGTCAACAGGTGGAGACAAAAATGCCCCAACAAGAATCTGCTCTTTCTAGTCAAAGGACCAGAAAAGAGACAGCATAGTGACAAGAAGTTTTCAGATAATAATTGCCATTCTCCAGCCAAACACCACAGAAAAAAATGTGGCACCACCCACATCATCAAAGACTGAGTGGAGAACACAGACTTCCTCCCTTGTGAGGCTGTGATACCAAACATTTAAAGGGTTAATACAAATTTTATATAATCTTATCTAACAAACAGAAGAGAATGAAACCCTTCTCAATATTCTATGAAGCTAATGTTACTCTGATACCAAAATCATATTAAAATAGTACAAAATTAGAGAAAAAGACTAACATCTCTCATGAACATGGATGCAAATAACTGTTAACAAAACATTAGCAAAGAGAATTCAGTATTTAATATTTTTAAAAAATTATACACCATGACAAAATGTCACTTATTCAAGGTATGCTAGGCTGACTAAATATTCAAAAATCAATTAATGTAATCGACTATCTTAATTCTGAAAGAGATGGGAATACCAGACCATCTGACCTGCCTCTTGAGAAACCTGTATGTAGGTCAGGAAGCAACAGTTAGAACTGGACATGAAACAACAAACTGGTTCCAAATAGGAAAAGGAGTATGTCAAGGCTGTATACTGTCACCCTGCTTATTTAACTTCTATGCAGAGTACATCATGAGAAACGCTGGACTGGAAGAAGCACAAGCTGGAATCAAGATTGCCAGGAGAAATATCAATAACTTCAGATATGCAGATGACACAACCCTTATGGCAGAAAGTGAAGAGGAACTAAAAAGTCTCTTGATGAAAGTGAAAGTGGAGAGTGAAAAAGTTGGCTTAAAGCTCAACATTCAGAAAACGAAGATCATGGCATCTGGTCCCATAACTTCATGGGAAATAGATGGGGAAACAGTGGAAACAGTGTCAGACTTTATTTTTCTGGGCTCCAAAAGCACTGCAGATGGTGATTTCAGCCATGAAATTAAAAGACGCTTACTCCTTGGAAGGAAAGTTATGACCAACCTAGATAGCATATTAAAAAGCAGAGATATTACTTTGCCAACAAAGGTCCGTCTAGCCAAGGCTATGGTTTTTCCAGTGGTCATGTATGGATGTTGAGAGTTGGACTGTGAAGAAAGCTGAGCGCCAAAGAATTGATGCTTTTAAACTGTAGTGTTGGAGAAGAATCTTACAAGTCCCTTGGACTGCAAGGAGATCCAACCAGTCCATCCTAAAGGAGACCAGTTCTGGGTGTTCATTGGAAGGACTGATGCTGAAGCCGAAACTCCAATACTTTGGCCCCCTCATGCGAAGAGCTGACTCAATGGAAAAGACCCTGATGCTGAGAGGGACTGGGGGCAGGAGGAGAAGGGGATGACAGAGGATGAGATGGCTGGATGGCATCACCAACTCAATGCACATGAGTTTGGGTGAACTCCAGGAGCTGGTGATGGATAGGGAGGCCTGGCGTGCTGCAATTCATGGGGTCGCAAAGAGTCAGAAATGGCTGAGCGACTGAACTGAACTGTATTAACAGGTTAAAGAAAAACTGTAGGATCCTATCAACTGATACAGAAAATGCATATGGCAAAATCTGACACTCATTCATGATAAAAACTCTTTCAAAATAGGAATGGAGGGACACTTCCTCAACTTGATAAAGAGTGGCTACAAAAAAACTGACAGCTAACTGCTAAGGTCTGAATATTTCTGTCCCCTAGGGTTGGAATCCAGGTAAGAATTCATCTTCACTGCTCTTTCTCAATATAGTACTCTAAGTTCTAGCCACAACAATAAGTCAAGAAAGGGAAATAAAAGGCTTACAAATAAAAATGTAAGAAGTAAAACTGTTTTGATATGCAGATGACATGATGGTTTACATAGAAAATTACAAGGAATCTACCAAAAACTCCTAGAAATAATCAGTGAGTTCAACAAGGATAAAAGATAAACATACACAAATAAACTGCATTTCTATATACTTGTAATGGACATGCAGACAATGAAAAAAAACATCATTTACAATTTTTCAAAAAAGAAATATTTATAGATATAAATCTAATAAAATATGTAGGATTTATATGCTGAAAATTAAACAGTGATAAGAAAAGAAATCAAAGATCTAAATAATTATAGAGACATATTATATGGGTTGGAATGCTCAACATAGTAAAGGTGTCAATTTTCCCCAAATTGATAAACATGCTTAATGCAATGAGTATCAAAATCCCAGCAAGATTCTTTGCAGATAAAAACATTATTCCAAAATTTTTATGGAAAGGAAAAGAAACTAGAATAGTTGCAATAATTTTGGAAAAGAAGAATAAAGTAGAAAAACTCAGTCCCTCCATCTTTAGCTACATTAATCAAGAATGGGTGGAGGGCTAGACATACAGATCAATGGAGCATTATAGACAATCCAGAAACAAATCCACACAAATATGATCAACTATTTTTGGCAAAAGCAATTCAATGAAGGAAAGGCAGCCTTTCAATGAACAGTGCTGGAACAATTGTTCATTATTAAACAAAACACTAAGTGCTCTAAGTTTCATATCTTATATAATAATCAACTCAAATGGATGAAGGACTTAATGTAAAATATAAAACTATAAAAACTTTAGAAAAAAGTAAAGGAGAACAAGAGATAGGTAAAAAGTTACACTTGAAAGCAAAGCATAATCTACGAGGAAAATTAATAACTTGGACTTAATAAAAATTAAAATCAATTGCTCTGTGAAACACCTATTAAGAAGATGAAAACACAAGCTACATATTAGGATAAAATATTTGTAAACCAGGCATCTAACAAAGGACTTATGTAAGTACACTAAAAACTACTTGCTTTCTCCTGGCTATTTTAATTATATCATACCATTAAAAAAAAAAAAAAAACTTAAAATATTCAAGAGAGTTGGTATAAGATCTCTCTAGCTCTAAGGACTAAGGAAGAATTCAAGGAGCTCCTAGGATTACCTAAAGGATGCAGGTCAAGGATGCATTCAGTCACTCACACTGAGAACTGACCCTTTCAGAGATTTTGAACAACATCATCAAATTATCAATGGAACTAACAACCACAGACTCTACACTCCCTTCCTCTGTGTGCTTCAGACCCCACTCTATGGTTCATTTGGGTAGGGGTTACTGGGATTCCTTTGCACTGTTCACTTAAGAAGGCTTTCTTATCTCTCCTTGCTATTCTCTGGAACTCTGCATTCAGTTGTGTATATCTTTCCCTTTCACCTTTGCCTTTCATTTCTCTTATTTTCTCAGCTATCTGTAAAGCCTCCTCAGACAACCACTTTGATTTCTTGCATTTCTCCTTCTTGGGAATGGTTTGGGTCACCACCTCCTGTACAGCCTTATGAACCTCTGTCCATATTTCTTCAGGCACTCCGTCTACCAGACCTAATCCCTTCAATCTATTTGTCACCTCCAGTGTATAATTGTAAGGGATTTGATATATGTCATATCTGAATGGTCTAGTGGGTTCCCCTACTTTCTTCAATTTAAGTCTGAATTTTGCAATCAGGAGCTCGTGATCTGAGCCATAGTCAGCTCCAGGTCTTATTTTTGCTGACTGTATAGAGCTTCTCTGTCTTAGGCTGCAAAGAAAATAATCAATATAATCAATCTGATTTTGGTAATGACCATCTGGTGATGTCCATGTGTAGAGTTGTCTCTTGTGTTGTTGGAAGAGGGTGTCTGCTATGACAAGTATGTTCTCTTGGCAAAACTCTGTTAGTCTTTGCCCTGTTCCATTTTGTACTCCAAGGCCAGATTTGCCTGTTACTCCAGATACCTCTCAACTTCCTACTTTTGCATTCCAATCCACTATGCTAAAAAGGAGATCTTATTTTCGGTGTATATTGTCACTCTGCTTATTTACCTTACATGCAGAGTACATCATGTGAAATGCAGGGCTGGATGACTCACAAGTTGGAATCAAGATTGCTGGGAGAAACATCAAACTTCAGATATGCAGATGATACCACTAATGGAGGAACTACAGCGCTTCTTGATGAGTGAAAGAAGACAGTGAAAACTCAACATTCAAAAAACTAAGATCATGACTTCAAGGCAAACAGACTGGAAAAAGTGGAAACAATGATGGATTTTGTTTTCTTGGGCTCCAAAATCACTGAAGATGGTGACTGCAGCCATGAAATTAAAAGAGGCTTGCTCCTCAGAAGAAAAGCCATGACAAACCTAGACAGCATATTAAAAATCAGAGATATCACTTTGCTGACAAAGGTCCGTATAGTCAAAATTATGGTTTTTCCAGCAGTCATGTACGGATGTGAGACCTGGACCATAAAGAAGGTTGACCACCAAAGAACTGATGCTTTCAACACGTGGTGTTGGAGAAAACTCTTGAGAGTCTCCTGGACAGCAGGAAATCAAACCAGTCAGTCTTAAAGGAAATCAACCTTGAATATTCATTAGAAGGCTGAAGCTGAAGCTCCAATACTTTGGCCCCATCATAAGAAGAGCTGACTCATTGGAAAAGACCCTGATGCTGGGAAAGACCGAGGAGGGCAAAAGGAGATGGGAGTGGCAGAGACTTAGATGGTTAGATAACATCAATGATTCAATGGACATGAGTTTGGGCAAACTCTAGGAGGTACTGAAAGACAGGGAAGCCTGGCGTGCTGTAGTCCATGGGAGAGCAAAGAGTCGGATGTGACTTAACGATTGAAGAACAACACTGGGACTCCATCTGGTGATCATGAAATAAATATGGGTCCCTTCTTTGTGTGTGTGTTAGTTGCTTGGTTGTGACCAACTAACTCTTTGTGATCCCATGGACTGTAGTGCACCAAATTCTTCTGTTCATGGCATTCTCTAGCAAAGAATACAGGCGTGGGTAGCCACTCCCTTCTCCAGGGGATCTTCTTGACCTGGGGATCGAACCTGGGCCTGCCGCACTGCAGGCAGATTCTTTACCGTCTGAGCCAGAAAGCTAATTTGCTAATAATGAAGCTTCACCAACTACTCTCTGTCCTGGAGGCTATTATATGCTCCTTCCTCCCCTTTCTCCCAGAGTGGATCTGTCCCTGGTCTTCTGATTGAAAAATCACCTCTAGGACAAACCACTATTCACGATGAGGGTGTAGTTTATCCTTCAAGATTGATGTGATAAAGGACAAAAAGGTCAAGAACCAATAGACTGGATGACATCTAAGGTAGGAGAGCAGTACATTGTAATGAAAATACTACAGGACAAGTAGGCAAGAAACCTGAACCATGGCAAGAAATGTTGGCTCTACTGTGACTGGTGAGTGACTTTGGAAAGTCACCTGTTTTCATTTTCTTTTTCTACAAAACTAGGTTTTTAAATTATTTGTTCTAAAGATTCTTCCTAATTCTAAACTCTTATGCATTTGTCTTTCTTAAAATGGGGCAGTACAGGTGAAAGGGGTAGAAAGTATCCTTGTGGGATTAAGGATCTTAGGCTTTCTCTCCTAGAATCTTCTGTTGTGCTCCTATGTGGGCTTGGCTACTCTCCATTTTGGTGCAGCTGTCCTTCTGGAATATCTCCTTACCAGCATGCTACAAATTTCCCTTGTTATCTTTTCTAGTCCCTACATTCCTGTCTTCCTTTATTCAGTGTATTCCCTTACATTGGTAGAACACTTATTCCAGAGGTTTTCTGAGAAAAAGTGACAAGTAAATTGTTTTTTGAGACTCGAATGTCTGACAATATCTTTACTGTACTTCCACATTTGATTAATAATATGGTTGGGTATATCATCCTAACTTGGATATAACTTTTCTTCAACAATTGAAAGCATGATCCACATTCTACTAGCTTCCAATATTGGTTAGAGACATACATAACTATTCTGACTCCTGATTCTTCATGACCTGCCTTATTCTCAACTCTGGAAGTCTGGATTATATCTTTGGGTTTCTAGCATACTTTAAGTTTCATTATAATGTACTTTGTGTGGGATATTTTTAACACTGTGCCTGGCACTTGTAAACCTTTTCATCTGGAAATTATTTCTTCTCTTTCTGGGATTCATTTGAATGAAGTATTTTCAAGAATGACCCTTCAATTGTTCTATCTTCTTTCTCTCACTTTGGTCTTTTTTGTTTTTTCCAACTTTACTTCCAACTCTATCAAGTTTTCCATATCTGTTTAATTTTTAATTTTCAAAAGCCCCTTTGTAGGTTTTATTCATATTCATGCATGCTATATCTTTTCTATGAAACTAAATATTTATTATTTCTGCTAAGTTTTCTCCCTCTACAGGCTGTGTATTTCTCAAGTTGATTTTTTTGTGTTTTGGAATCTATATTTCATGTGAGAATCCTTCTGCAGAAATTTAGCACTCTTCACTATCTAAAAAGCTGACCAGAAGCTTTTAGCAAGCGAAACTTGGAAGACCAGACTTCACTGGCCATCTGGTGAGATCTTGTTTTTGAAGAATCCCTAATGTCAATATCCTTATTTCTTTCTTCTTTGGGTGGTCAGATTTCCCAGGGATGTATCTTCAGATCTTCTGCCTGAGTGATATATGACTGGGAACCAATAGGTGAAGATGGCTAGAAGGCTCTCACCATTCTGTATCTAACCTTTAACTTAAATATCTTCATTTGTGTTTGGTGTGTCCCAGTTTAAAGACTGTTGATCTGACCCTGTCTAGAAAATAGACCTGTGGCAGTCTACTGAGACGACAGGGCTTCACAGAGTAGGGAAAGGGAACGGAGCATTAACTACTGCAGGCTTTTAAGCAATCCCTGTTTTTAGCCTTACATTCTCACTTCCAGAGGTACCCAAGGATACTCATTATCAAGACTGTACACTTGAGTTAGAGTGTATACTCAGGTTATTTCTCAGCTTTCCACACTGTTAAAGGGTTGAGCTCTCTTAAAGTGTGAGTCCATTATCACTAACCCCAATTTTTTGACTCTTGTTTTCTTTGTCCTTGTGAATTTGGGTCTTTAAAAAATTCTATTGTTAGTGTTGTTTCAGTAGGGAGCAAAAGAAAAAATACGTATACATTCAAGCAGCTATCGCTGCAGTTATACAGACTCACATTTCCTGTCACTCTTGCCTGCCTTCTTTGGGATGCCACCCTTCTTCTGCCTTCTCGGCTTGTCCCAGTACCCTGGCATTTGACTTCTTCCACTTACCTTCACTGGACATTATATGGAAAGGTTAAAAAATTTTAAGGTGTTTATCGTTCTCTTATGACCAAAAACAAGTTTAACCTTTTTGTATCTGTCTCACTCCATGCTTAAACCCATAATCAAATAAGCTGCATTTTGCTTCTGTGTGACAACTACCAATAAGGCATTTTGTAGTTTACAAAATATTTTCACATATGGCATCATATTTTATCCTTAAAAACCCCACTGCAAAGATAGGTCATTTTATACACAAGATGGAAAACAAATGGTTAAACAGTTGGTCTGAAATTTGTTCTCTTTTGCAGGGGAAAGGAGGATGCCTCAGGAAAGAAAAAAGGTAACTTGGTCAAATTTCTTTATAAACATGCTAATGATAGATTTCCTGGAAATAAATTACTAGTATTTGCTGGCCAGAGAATCCTTTTCTGGGGGGAGTGGGGAGGAGGTGGTGTATAGTTAAATTATAGAAATTTACTTTCTCACAGTTCTGAAAGTTCGAAGTCCATGATCAAGCTGTTGGCAGAAGAATCCTTATTTATAGACTGCTTATAGCTGAATGTACTTGGTTGGTCTAGGACTGTTTATGGTAAATAATCCTGGAATCTAGGGATTTGGGGGGCATAAATCCATAATCCCTGGGAAATGTAACTATCTGGGCATAAAATTAAGGTGTTTCATGACCAAAATGACTTTCTTTTGTGTAAGTAATGTCAAAACCTTTGACATTAACCGTGGCCAGAGTGGGAACCTAGGAGGTTGTACTGTAGTCCCAGAACTCTTGCTGCTTTGCTATGCCACATGGTCATCTGCATACATGAAGTTACAGTTGACCCCTGAGTGGCACAGGGGTGAGGAAATAAATTTTGTGAGGAAATAAATTTTCTGTAATTTTGCAGTCCAAAATCCAACTATAATTTATAGTTGGCTTTCCACATACACAGTTTCTCCATATGCATGGTTCTGAATCTGTGAATTCCATCAACTGCAGCTTGTTTATTATTCTAGTATGTAATGCTGAAAAAATTTGTATGAAAGTCAACCCATGCAATTCAAATCCATGTTGTTCAAGGGTCAACTAAAACTTGTTACTGCTAAGATCTCTGATTTTAATGAGTGTGATTTGACGATCCAATCCTTTAGACTCTTTGTACCATGTGATACATTCCAGTGAGATGGAAAAACAGAACAAAACACAATAAAACCTGGGTTGCAGAATCAGAAACATACTTGCCTGCTGGTTCTATCACTGACCAATTGTTTGACTTTGGGCAAGTTACTTACAACGTTCAAGCCTATTTCCTTACCTATGCAATACTTCTTACGTAAGATGCAAACTATTTTAATGACGAATATAAGAGAACAACAGATAAAGATGACATAATACAACAGGACATTTAGAAACAACCTTAAATGCTGGAGGGAAAAAAAAGTTTTGCTTACTTTTTTCTTGTAATGCCTGCAGTTTATTCAGTTCCTCATTCTCTTCATCACTCTCTTCACTGCTTGTGCTGCTGACATCCAAAACTATATCCCTTTTGGGATCTACTCGGAGAAAATTGCGGCATTCAAAAGTCAGGTGACCAGCTAAGTAAAACAAAGAAATATGAATGACAAAACTACAGATACATTACATATTTTTTGCTTTGTTTATCCACTAAGCAACAATTACAATTTAATAATATAATATTTAGTTGTAACTTTTATTCAGTGAATGATCATCTGCTTTACCTGAATGAAAAAGAACTATTTTTAACAGGGCTTCTTATTCAATAAATATTTTTTTGGTTACATCTTATAGATTTTAGAATACGCAATTAATGTAAATACTTTCAACTTTAGAGTTTATATTTAATTCCTTTCCACTACCTATGTGCTTCTCATCTTACTATTACATTTTCATTACACAGCTTTCACCTAACTAAAGGTGTCATAATAAAATAATTGAACATGTTCAAAAGAATACTTATGATTTTAATTCTAACAATAATATTCTGTTCTTAAAGATTCTCCCTATAAGAAAACTACAACAGTTATCTACTTATTGCATGATGCAATTAAAAAATCAAACATTATAAACACCTGGAGACCAAACAATATCACTAATATCTAAGTACCTATCACCTGCATGTTAACATTTTGCTTTATTCACTTATAATTTTTTTTAAGTGAAAGGCTTGCAAACGTGCACACACAAAGTTGGAGAGCTTGCACCATGGCTTGGAACCCTGCCCCAAACCCATTCCATTTTTTTTTTCTTCAGAAGTTGGTTATACTGAAGTTGGTGTCGATATTTTCAGAACACCATATTATTATTTTTTAACATAAACTCAATTATACTTAGCTATCATTCTGTAACTTTCTGCCATTCAATATTATGTTTTGTGATTCATCTACGCTAACATCAGATCAGATCTGATGTTAGTCGCTCAGTCGTGTCCGACTCTTTGTGACCCCGTGAGTCGCGGCACGCCAGGCCTCCCTGTCCATCACCAACTCCCGGAGTGCACTCAAACTATGTCCATTGAGTCAGTGATGCCATCCAGCCATCTCATCCTCTGTTGTCCCTTTTCCTCTTGCCTTCAATCCCTCCCAGCATCAGGGTCTTTTCCAATGAGTCAACTCTTTGCATGAAGTGGCCAAAGTACTGGAGTTTCAGCTTTAGCATCATTCCTTCCAAAGAAATCCCAAGGCTGATCTCCTTTTGGATGGACTGGTTGGATCTCCTTGCAGTCCAAGGGACTCTCAAGAGTCTTCTCCAACACCACAGTTCAAAAGCATCAATTCTTTAGCACTCAGCTTTCTTCACAGTCCAACTCTCGCATCCATACATGACCACATGAAAAACCATAGCCTTGACTAGCTGGACCTTTGTTGGCAAAGTAATCTCTCTGCTTTTGAATATGCTATCTAGGTTGGTCATAACTTTTCTTCCAAGGAGTAAGAGTCTTTTAACTTCATGGCTGCAGTCACCATCTGCAGTGATTTTGGAGCCCAGAAAAATAAAGTCTGATACTGTTTCCACTCTTTCCCCATCTATTTGCCATGAAGTGATGGGACCAGATGCCATGATCTTCATTTTCCGAATGTTGAGCTTTAAACCAACTTTTTCACTCTCCTCTTTCACTCTCATCAAGAGGCTTTTTAGTTCTTCTTCACTTTCTGCCATAAGGATGGTGTCATCTGCATATCTGAGGTTATTGAGATTTCTCCTGGCAATCTTGATTCCAACTTGTGCTTCTTCCAGCCCAGCATTTCTCATGATGTACTCTGCATATTAAGTTAAATAAGCAGGGTGACAATATACAGCCTTGACATACTCCTTTTCCTATTTGGAACCAGTCTGTTGGTCCATGTCCAGTTCTAACTGTTGCTTCCTGACCTGCATATAGGTTTCTCAAGAGGCAGGTTAGGTGGTCTGGTATTCCCATCTCTTTCAGAATTTTCCACAGTTTATTGTGATCCACACAGTCAAGGGCTTTGGCAGTCATTAAAGCAGAAATAGATGTTTTTCTGGAACTCTCTTGATTTTTCGATGATCCAGCGGATGTTGGCAATTTGATCTCTGGTTCCTCTGCCTTTTCTAAAACCAGCTTGAACATATGGGAGTTCACGGTTCACGTATTGCTGAAGCCTGGCTTGGAGAATTTTGAGCATTACTTTACTAGAGTATGAGATGAGTGCAATTGTGTGGTAGTTTGAGCATTCTTTGGCATTGCCTTTCTTTGGGATTGGAATGAAAACTGACCTTTTCCAGTCCTGTGGCCACTGCTGAGTTTTCCAAATTTGCTGGCATATTGAGTGCAGCACTTTCACAGCATCATCTTTCAGGATTTGGAATAGCTCAACTGGAATTCCATCACCTCCACTAGCTTTGTTCGTAGTGATGCTTTTTAAGGCCCACTTGACTTCACATTCCAGTATGTCTGGCTCTAGGTCAGTGATCACACCATCGTGATTATCTTGGTCGTGAAGATCTTTTTTGTACAGTTCTTCTGTGTATTCTTGCCACCTCTTCTTAATATCTTCTGCTTCTGTTAGGTCCATACCATTTCTGTCCTTTATCGATCCCATCTTTACGTGAAATGTTCCCTTGGTATCTCTAATTTTCTTGAAGAGATCTCTAGTCTTTCCCATTCTGTTGTTTTCCTCTATTTTTTTGCACTGATCGCTGAGGAAGGCTTTCTTATCTCTTTTTGCTATTCTTTGGATCTCTGCATTCAGATGCTTATATCTTTCCTTTGTTCCTTTGCTTTTCGCTTCTCTTCTTTTCACAGCTATTTGTAAGGCCTCTCCAGACAGCCATTTTGCTTTTTTGCATTTCTTTTCCATGGGATGGTCTTGATCCTGTCTCCTGTACAATGTCAGGAACCTCAGTAGATGCAATTATCTCATTTTATCTGATGAATAATGTTCCATTGTATAAAAATATGTTTACCCTTTCTACTACTGATAGGATCTTAGGTTGCTTCTAGCATTTTGCTATTATAATAATGATGAAATGTGTAAACATGTGCACATATGCCTAAGGCAGTAACTTTGAAATTTTTTTGACTAGGACTGACTAATGATAAAAAATAACAAGCAATCAAGTGTATTAATATATATGTTCATATGCAAATACACACTAACTCACAAAAATTAAAACAAAGATTACCTGTAGCACTATGACATTTGATATTCAAAAAATATGAATGCTGATAGAAACCACATAATTTATTTCACAACCATCAATTCACTACAATTCTGTTCTAGGATTTAGTCCTACTTCTCTCTTATTCAAGGACAAAATCTTTTGGAAGTCTTAGACTCATATGAGAGCATCTCCTAGCAAAGTACCAATCTTGGGCTGGGTCCTGAGCCTTGCCTTATTCCCTGAACTCAGTCAATACACAAAAATAGAAGTTCAAGAACCCTGGGTTCAGCAAATACCCTCAACACCTCCTAGACTTTCTGCTTCCTTTGGTTGCTAGTCTCTAAGTATTCATGAATTCTGTATTTTCTCCTAGCATACTAATATATCTAATATGTACTGCATATTTTATACTAGTTTCTTAGTTGTTTACAGTAGGGTCCAGCCTGCCATACTGCTGGAAACAAATTTTCTTGGTTTTGATTTCCTTCCAAATGAATCATTCAGAAATGTTCTTTTTGGTTTCCAAACATACAGAGCTTTCAGATTATGCTTTTGCTGATTTCTCAATGTGTTACACTGTTATCAGAGAGTATCTGTAAGGTAAATCAGTGTTTTAGTGTTTGCCTGTATGGTATCAGTGTTTCAGTATTTGCTAAGATTTCTTTTATGGCCTATCTTGTAGTAAATCTGGGGGAAAACTTGGAATGTGTTTTAAAAGAATATATCACTATTTGTTGAAGAGAGGCTTTTATGTTTATTTTGTTTTCAAACCTCCATCTTACTTTCTTGTGTAATAATTTCTGATAGTATAATTTTTAAGTACCTTTATCACTATATATTTGTCCATTTTCCCTTGTAATAGATTTTGCTATACATGTTTTGAGATTATATTAATAGGTATAGTCAAAATCATTATTTTATCTTCTTGGTTGATTAGAACTGCTCTTGCCTCAAAAGTCTAGTATTATAATTGCTGTACCAGTTGCTCTTTTGGTTATTATTAGTTAAATCATATGAAATTACCATTTGCATGAGTAAAACTGTTGAATATCAACAATATTCAACCTAATATCTATTTGCTCTTTTTCCTCCATCCCTTTATTTTGAAATTTTCTATGTAGTTTTCAGTTTTCTAAGTAGTTTCACTAATAATGACATGCAGCTGGACTTACTTTTTTAACGTGATAACAGACTACCTTTTCACATTAATTTCTTAGCTTGGAAAGCTAGTTTCTGCCTCATTGGAGGCAGTGTAAATTTACTCCTCATACCTACAGATGACGTAAGCTTGGGCTGTCATTTCTGAATTATTCCTTTTCCTCTAATTATTGTTTTATAGGAAGTTAAACACAGTAAACTTTCTCATCACTTCCCCTAGACAGTAAATGGAACTTCTGTAATTCCCACTTCACTGCTTTTTTGAGCAGTCTGGCTTTAACCAACAGGCTTCACTCCAGCCATGCTGTGATCCTGCAGGAGTCTAAAGCTTCATTCCGTATTCCATAAAAGTCTACCCAGGAGGCCTGTGAACCTCATTGTTTTCAGCTATCATTCCCTACTCTGGCTTTGAGCACCTTTTCCTTTCTAACATGTGGCAATTTTCCTTTTATTCTTTTGAGCTAGCTTATTTTTATTTTTGTTGTTACTATATTTTTCTCCAGCATCTCTCTGTGTTTGGAGCCAAACAGAGGACTTTCTATGTTGGTTTAGTTGGCCATTTTGATCAGAATTTCTGATGATACAATTTTTCTTTTACTTAAACTAGCTTGGCATCCAAACACCTTACACTGTCATTATTATTTAATATAAATAAACTACTTAAATAATAACCACACTGGCAGCAGTCTGTCTCACATCCTTTTTTGGCCTTGCTTTAATGAAACTGACCCTAAACTGATAAGACAACACACTGCTTCAGATCAGATCATTCGCTCAGTCATGTCCGACTCTTTCCGACCCCATGAATCACAGCATGCCAGGCCTCCCTGTCCATCACCAACTCCTGGAGTTCACTGAGACTCACATCCATTAAGTCAGTGATGCCAACCAGCCATCTCATCCTCTGTCGTCCCCTTCTCCTTCTGCCCCCAATCCCTCCCAGCATCAGAGTCTTTTCCAATGAGTCAACTCTTCACATGAGGTGGCCAAAGTACTGGAGTTTCAGCTTTAGCATCAGTCCTTCCAAAAAAATCCCAGGGCTGATCTCCTTCAGAATGGACAGGTTGGATCTCCTTGCAGTCCAAGGGACTCTCGTATTCTCCAACACCACAGTTCAAAAGCATCAATTCTTCGGCGCTCAGCCTTCTTCACAGTCCAACTCTCACACCCATACATGACCACAGGAAAAACCATAGCCTTGACTAGACAGACCTTTGTTGGCAAAGTAATGTCTCTGCTTTTCAATATGCTATCTACGTTGGTCATAACTTTCCTTCCAAGGAGTAAGCATCTTCTAATTTCATGGCTGCAGTCACCATCTGCAGTGATTTTGGAGCCCAGAAAAATAAAGTCTGACACCGTTTCCCCATCTATTTCCCATGAAGTAATGGGACCGGATGCCATGATCTTCGTTTTCTGAATGTTGAGCTTTAAGCCAACCTTTTTCACTCTCCACTTTCACTTTCATCAAGAGGCTTTTTAGTTCCTCTTCACTTTCTGCCATAAGGGTG
Source organism: Bos indicus x Bos taurus (assembly GCF_003369695.1). Taxonomy (NCBI): domain Eukaryota; kingdom Metazoa; phylum Chordata; class Mammalia; order Artiodactyla; family Bovidae; genus Bos; species Bos indicus x Bos taurus. Next base: position 14,593,089 of record NC_040095.1, on the reverse strand, counting down.
GTGTCATCTGCATATCTGATGTTATTGATATTTCTCCCGGCAATCTTGATTCCAGCTTGTGTTTCTTCCAGTCCGGCGTTTCTCATGATGTACTCTGCATATAAGTTAAATAAACAGGGTGACAATATACAGCCTTGACATACTCCTTTTCCTATTTGGAACCAGTCTGTTGGTCATGTCCAGTTCTAACTGTTGCTTCCTGACCTGCATACAGATTTCTCAGGAGGCCGATCAGGTGGTCTGGTATTCCCATCTCTTTCAGAATTTTCCACAGTTTATTGTGATCCACACAGTCAAAGGCTTTGGCATAGTCAATAAAGCAGAAATAGATGTTTTTCTGGAATTCTCTTGCTTTTTCCATGATCCAGCGGATGTTGGCAATTTGATCTGTGGTTCCTCTGCCTTTTCTAAAACCAGCTTGAACATCAGGAAGTTCACAGTTCACATATTGCTGAAGCCTGGCTTGGAGAATTTTGAGCATTACTTTACTAGCGTGTGAGATGAGTACAATTGTGCAGTAGTTTGAGTATTCTTTGGCATTGCCTTTCTTTGGAATTGGAATGAAAACTGACCTTTTCAGTCCTGTGGCCACTGCTGAGTTTTCCAAATTTGCTGGCATATTGAGTGCAGCACTTTCACAGCATCATCTTTCAGGATTTGGAATAGCTCAACTGGAATTCCATCACCTCCACTAGCTTTGTTCGTAGTGATGCTTTTTAAGGCCCACTTGACTTCACATTCCAGTATGTCTGGCTCTAGGTCAGTGATCACACCATCGTGATTATCTGGGTCGTGAAGATCTTTTTTGTACAGTTCTTCTGTGTACTCTTGCCATCTCTTCTTAATATCTTCTGCTTCTGTTAGGTCCATACCATTTCTGTCCTTTATCGAGCCCATCTTTGCATGAAATGTTCCTTTGGTATTTCTGATTTTCTTGAAGAGATCTCTAGTCTTTCCCATTCTGTTGTTTTCCTCTATTTCTTTGCATTGATCGCTGAGGAAGGTTTTCTTATCTCTTTTTGCTATTCTTTGGAACTCTGCATTCAGATGTTTATATCTTTCCTTTGTTCCTTTGCTTTTCGCTTCTCTTCTTTTCACAGCTATTTGTAAGGCCTCCCCAGACAGCCATTTTGCTTTTTTTGCATTTCTTTTCCATGGGGATGGTCTTGATCCCTGTCTCCTATCAATGTCATGAACTTCATTCCATAGTTCATCAGGCACTTTATCTATCAGATCTAGGCCCTTAAATCTATTTCTCACTTCCACTGTATAATCATAAGGGATTTGATTTAGGTCAGTGGTTTTCCACACTTTCTTCAATTTAAGTCTGAATTTGGCAATAAGGACTTCATGATCTGAGCCACAGTCAGCTCCTGGTCTTGTTTTTCCTGACTGTATAGAGCTTCTCCATCTTTGGCTGCAAAGAATATAATCAATCTGATTTTGGTGTTGACCATCTGGTGATGTCCATGTATAGAGCCTTCTCTTGTGCTGTTGGAAGAGGGTGTTCGCTATGACCAGTGCATTTTCTTGGCAAAACTCTATTCGTCTTTACCCTGCTTCATTCCGTATTCCAAGACCAAATTTCCCTGTTACTCCAGGTGTTTGACTTCCTACTTTTGCATTCCAGTCCCCTATAATGAAAAGGACATCTTTTTTGGATGTTAGTTCTAAAAGGTCTTGTAGGTCTTCATGGAACCGTTCAACTTCAGCTTCTTCAGAGTTACTGGTTGGGGCATAGATTTGGATTACTGTGATACTGAATGGTTTGCCTTGGAAACGAACAGAGATCATTCTGTCGTTTTTGAGATTGCATCCAAGTACTGCATTTCCGACTCTTTTGTCGACCATCATGGCTACTCCTTTTCTTCTGAGGGTTTCCTGCCCGCAGTAGTAGATATATCTGAGTTAAATTCACCCATTCCAGTCCATTTCAGATCGCTGATTCCTAGAATGTCGACATTCACTCTTGCCATCTCTTGTTTGACCACTTCCAATTTGCCTTGATTCATGGACCTGACATTCCAGGTACCTATGCAATATTGCTCTTTACAGCATCGGACCTTGCTTCTATCACCAGTCATATCCACAGCTGGGTATTCTTTTTGCTTTGGCTCCATCCCTTCATTCTTTCTGGAGTTATTTCTCCACTGATCTCCAGTAGCATATTGGGCACCTACTGACCTAGGGAGTTTCTCTTTCAGTATCCTATCATTTTGTCTTTTCATACTGTTCACACACTGCTTATGAAGCTACAAAAAAAATTTCCTTTTTTTTTTTCCAGTTGGGGAACATAAGTGAACAAACTTAAGAAATTAACTCCAAAATATAGTTCTTATGAGTTCTTTTCTAAATAGACTCTCAGGAGACAATGATGACGATCAGAGATGATCAGAAACATAAATTTTGACCACAGATATGTAGAGACATTTCAAAGTTATAACATCTCAGTTCAGTTCAGTCGCTCAGTTGTGTCTGACTCTTTGTGACCCCATGAATTGCAGCATGCCAGGCTTCCCTGTCCATCACCAACTCCCGGAGTTTACCCAAACTCAAGTCCATTGAGTCGGTGATACCATCCAGCCATCTCATCCTCTGTCGTCCCCTTCTCTTCTTGCCCCCAATCCCTCCCAGCATCAGGGTCTTTTCCAATGAGTCAACTCTTCACATGAGGTCGCCAAAGTACTAGAGTTTCAGCTTTTGCATCAGTCCGTCCAATGAACACCCAGGACTGATCTCCTTTAGGATGGACTGGTTGGATCTCCTTGCAGTCCAAGGGACTCTCAAGAGTCTTCTCCAACACACTTCAAAAGCATCAATTCTTTGGCACTCAGCTTTCTTCACAGTCCAACTCTCGCATCCATACATGACCACTGGAAAAACCATAGCCTTGACTAGACGGACCTCTGTTGGCAAAGTAATGTCTCTTCTTTTTAATATGCTGCCTAGGTTGGTCATAACTTTCCTTCCAAGGAGCAAGAGTCTTTTAACTTCATGGCTGCAATCACCATCTGCAGTGATTTTGGAGCCCCAAAAAACAAAGTCTGATACTGTTTCCACTCTTTCCCCATCTATTTGCCATGAAGCGATGGGACTGGATGCCATGATCTTCGTTTTCTGAATGTTGAGCTTTAAGCCAACTTTTTCACTCTCCTCTTTCACTTTCATCAAGAGGCTTTTTAGTTCTTCTTCACTTTCTGCCATAAGGGTGGTGTCATCTGCATATCTGAGGTTATTGATATTTCTCCCGGCAATCTTGATTCCAGCTTGTGCGTGTTCCAGCTGATTGCGAAAAGTAATGGGGCTTATTCAGTAATGGAAAAACAGACCCTTAAATTTATAAAAAAATACCAGAGGCCTTGAATAGCCAAAAAATCTGAAAAAGAATAGAGGTGGAAGACTCATATTTCCTGATTTCAAAACTTACCACAAAGCTATAGAAATCAAAACAAGGTGATCTATAGTCATAAGGATAGTCACATAAACCAATGCAGTAGTCCAGAAATAAACCCACACGTATATAGCCAATTGCTTTTTGACAAAATTGTTAGGTCTATTCAGTGGGGAAAGAATAGTCTCTTCAACAGACAGTGCTACGAGAACAGGATTTCCACATGCAAAATAATGAAGTTGAATTCCTCACCTCACGTCATATGCAAAAACTGACTCAAAATGGATCAAAGACCATTACAATATAAGAACTAAAAGCATAAAAGTCTTAGAAGAAAGCATGGGGTAAGTCTTCTTTAACATGGATTTGGCAATGGATTCTTACATGTAAAACACTAACAGCAAAATAACAAAAGATAAAACTGGTGAGTTGGATTTTATCAAATTTTAAAACATTTGTGCAAAGAAATTATGAAAGTGAAAAGACAACCTACAGAATGGAAAAGAAGATTTGCAAATTATATATTTGATAGGGTTTAGCATTTAGTATATATACAATTCCCACAACTCAAGAACAAAAAGACAACTCCAATAAAAAATGGGCTAAGAAACTGAATAGACATTTCTCCAAAGAAGACATACAAATGGCCAATAAGACCATGAAAAAATACAGAACATAATTAGTCATTCGAGAAATGCAAATGAAAATCATGAGCTACCACATCACATCTACTGAGATGGCTACAATTCAAAAATAATAGGAAAAAGGAAAATAAATATTGGCAACAATGTGGAGAGACTGAAACTCTTATATTGATATATTTCTGGTGGGAATATAAAATGATGGAGCTGCTGTGGAAAACAGTTTGGCAACTCAAGAAGCTCAACATACACGACCCAGCGTCCCACTCCTAGTTATATACCCAGAGAATCGAAAGCAGGGACTCAAACAGATGTGTACACCTTAATATTCACTGCTCATTATTCACAATAGCCAAAAGGTAAAAATAACCCAAGTGTCTATCAATAGATAAATGAATTAAGAAAATGCGGTATATCTAGACAATGAAATATCATTCAGTCATAAGGAGGAATTAAGTTATGGTATCTGCTACAACATGAACAAACTTTGAAAACATTAGGCTGAGTCAAATAAGCCAGACACAAAAGGACAAATATATGATTCCACTTACATGAAATATATAGAATGACCAAATTTATAGAAATAGAAAGCAGATTAGAGGTTACCAGAATCTGGCAGAAGGGAGGAGTGGGGAGATAGTGCTTGATATTTATAGAGTTTTTGTTTGGTGTGATGAACAAGCATTGTACTTGAGAGTGATGGTTGTACAATACTGGGAATGTAATTAGCACCACTGAATTGTACACTTAAAAGGAATTAAAATGGCAAATTATGTTTTATGTGTTTTACCACAATTGTTTTGAATGGGCAAAAAAATACCATGGCATAGTATAAAGTCTTACAAATAGCCAGATTTCAATTCCCAGTCTTCCTACTTAACAACAGAGTAATCCTCTTGATTTTTAAAGAACAACTATGGCAAAGCATAGATCTAGAACTTGCATCTTTACAAGTCTATGGAAATAAGTACTGTAATCTCATTTTACAGACAGGCAACTGAATCACAGGGTGGTTAAGTAACTTGCCCAAAGTCACACAGCTAGTTATTGCCAGCTGTGTAAAAGCTATACCTAGGTGCCAGACCAATGGTTTTGAGTATTCCTAAAAGTGTGTGTGTGCTCAATCACTAAGTCATCTCTGACTTCATGATCCCATGGACTGTGACCTGCCCGGCTCCTCTGTCCATGGGATTTTCCAGGCAAGAATACTGGAGAGGGTTGCCATTTCCTTCTCCAGGGGATCTTCCTGACCTGGGCATATAACTTACATCTCCTGCTTTGCAGGCAGATTCTTTACCACCTAGCCACCTCTTGGGACTATGAAATCTACCTACCTCACAGGGTTGTTTTAGCAATGAAATGCAGTGAATTTAACCAAGCTCTGTCTCTATCTTAGGTCCTGAGTTTTGAAAACATAAGAGCTACATTATAAACTTCTGAATTCTTAAACCCAGCTAATTCCCCCCAAACTTCGCATCCCTATTATTTTTATTCCTACCCAAAGTATAGGCCTCTGTATTCCTGTAACTTTCCTGAAGTCTCATCCATACATTGCTCTTTCTGTTCCTCTGACTTAACTAATCATCACCCCTGTATCCCCCAATCGTTTTATGACAGCTGCTGAAACACGCAATCCCTTGTGGACCAACTGTGCTCAGAATGCTCCCTCTACCACTTTTTAAAGGGATAGCTGGCTCTTCCCTGAAGATGCCTCTCTACAGCTTACCTCGGTATTATTAGCATGCTCCCCACTTCTTATCACTGCTTCTAAGTAGCAGTCCCCTAGGCTCCCCTTTGGGCTTCCCTGGTGGCTCAGATGATAAAGAATTTGCCTGCAATGTGGGAGACTCAGGTTCGATTCCTAGGTCGAAGGAATCTGGATAAGATAATGGCTACCCAACTCCTGTATTCTTGCCTGGACAATTCCATGGACAGAGGAGCCTGACAGGCTACATTCCATGGGATCGCAAAGAGTTGGATACAACTGAGCAACTAACACACACTCCCATTCAGCCCTCTGCGGCTGTACAGCACCCCCATCCACTAAAACTGTTGGAACCTGGCTCAGACTAGCTCTTTACTTTAAGCTTTCCTACAAGTCTTAAGTTAAAAGAGGTCCAAGTAGACGAACTGATATTAGTAGACAGACTGGGAAATCCATTCTAGATTTTGAAGTAAATATAGCATTTATATATAGAGAACTTCCTTAATTTTAATGTAAAAATTCAAATTTAATTGAATAATAAAATAAAATAAAATTGAATTGAATTAATTAAATAAAAATTTAATTTTAATGTAAACATTCAAACAAGATTTATTATTAAGTGCATCACACATAGAGAAGACTAGAGAAGAGTATATAAAATGAATACTTACAGTTGAAAGAGAATTAATAAAGTAAATAGCTGCACCTCTCACTTTAGGGAACAGACTGTTACCAGAACCTTGACTAATCCTCTGTGTGCCCTTCCCCCACAGACCACTCGGTGACCTCTCTACCCTCTCCCTAGAACCACTAGCCTCACTCAGGTATGTCTTCTCTGCTTTTCACTGTGGGCTTACTCCTTATGTATGCACTCCTAAACTTAAATCTTAAATAAAGAAATGAAATTAACAATGATTGAAAGACATAAAGTGTAAATAAATATAAGCAAATTTAGAAAAACAGAAAAGACGTCATTGTACTCATTTCTTGCATGCAAACACATTCTTCAGGAGTTTTTATTCATATGCAGGATATGTATACTTACATGCCCACTTTTGCTAGTTAGCAAGCTTCAACGGAGCCAGGTTTCAGTTGTTGCTTAGAGGCATGTGACTTGGTTCTCCCAGCATGCTTTTATTCTAAGCCCTTCTCTTGGAGATTCATACCCCAAGTATTCTCTTATTACATGATTTAAAAAATAAAATTTTTTCCCATACAAGAACATCTTTATTCCGTTATAAAATAACTCTGCTATGAACTAGAGTATCAACAACAATCCAGGTTCATTTGCATTTTCTCCAAACAACTTAGAAAACAGTGTAATGCCACTGTGAGAGCTGTTATCAAGGCTTTAGGAATTGTCACATTTATGTAGAGAAATGATATTTGTTTACAGTACATAAGTACAAATTTAGATTGCATAATTGCACATGCTGAAGTTTACTTTTCCACTCCATTTCATTAATCAGAATGGAGCTGTTTAAATCAAGGTTTCACCAGACCAAATTTACCTTTGTAAAGAGTTAATTCAATCAACAGGAAAACCTTTCATAAACAGTTTCCACTGATCACCTCTTCACCTAGTATCTGCAGGGATAAGGAATAAAAGGTTAAGTATCTATACAGTTTTTTCTGGAATAGATTTTCTCCAAGCCCCTAAATCTACTCCACTTGTACTTCATAACATCTTTGCTAGTCACCAGATACATAGCCACCTGTCACTGGGTCCATGGCAGGGAATAGAAGTGTGTATTTAGTACAGAGGGATTTCTGAATTTTCTGCAAAACTGATCCAAATAACAGAGCTAAAGGACTACGCCCAAGGCCCTGAAATCAGGATGCTAAATCACATGGTCCAAAGAAGCAATGATTCACTGCACAAAATGCTATTCTTTAATGCACTTACGGTAGCCACATTTTTTACAGCCTGCTCGGACACTGTCCTTGTTGCAACCTGAAATACAATTAGATAACATTTTAGAAGACATATAGATAAGTAAAAACAAACATTTCATCACATGGAAAAGCTGAGAAAACCACCTGCAATAGAATTTATTTCTTAAAAAAACCCCAAATCCCCCCTGACCTAGCTTAGAGTACTGCTCAATTATTATAATTATTAGAAATAACTGGAAAAGCTAATTCACTCAATTTCCTTGACAAATACTTAACAGAAGATATTTTTCTCTAACACAACAGAAATGCAGTATGATAGTCAAGAGTTTCAACATTTCAAGGATTCTCTAACACTGCAGAAGAAATTCCAGGGTACTTTGGCCTATCCCTCAAATACAAAGTAATTGACTAGATAGATATGTAAACATTCAGGTTAACAAATGTTTTTCTGCTTACCCTTAAAAGAAAAAGAAATTCTAACTTTCTTAAAGGAAATGGTGAAATTTTAGAAAGATACTTTAATTGCTAGGTATTAGAAGGAACATCTCAAATTGGCACTCAAATTTTGACAAGAGACAGGAAACTAGTCACATACTCAGTCTGACCAATGTTTATAAGTATTTACAATATCTCTGTATAATTAGTGGTACCCACAAGTAATGTTGAAGATACAAATATCAGATGAAGTAACATTTTTATTGTGATAATATACATGTAAAAATTTATCATCTTCACCATTTCAAAGTGTACAATTCAGTGGTGTTAAATACATTTACAATGTTATGCAACCATCACCACTATATGACTTTCAAAACTTCATTCTTATCATCTCAAACAGTAACTGTAGCCAGTAAACAATACAGTCCATCCCCCTCCCTCTTTAGCCCCTGGTAATCTCTGTTCTACTTTCTGTCTCTATGCATTTGCCTATTTTAGGTATCTTATATAAGTGGAATCATACAATATTTATCCTTTCATGCTTGGCTTATTGTATCTAGCATTAAGTTTTCATGGTTCATCCATACTGTAGCACAAACCAGAGTAGCATCCCTTTTTATGACTGAATAATATTTCACTGGGTGTATATGTACTTCAAACTGATGTTAACCTCCAGTAAGGGCTCCCATCAATCAATCAAAGGGCCAGTACAGTATTACTCTATTTCCTTAATGAAGGGTGTTTCACTTCCAAATCCTTCAAATGGAGATATCCCAATTTAATAAGGTACATAGTGCAATATAATATACCTAATTTTAAAAGAAAGATCATTTTCAAACCATTTATTTAATATTATAAAGTCAAATATTAATTTCCAGCTAAAATACACATTACTGAGTTGTTCTAATAAAAATAGTCAGTTCTATTACAATGCTTGATTTTAGAGACATAAATTTGTTCCAGTGCACCTAAGAAGGAACAATTGGAGTGCAATGTGTCCATGAAATAGACTAGATGAATACAAAAAACTGCATCCAGTTGATTGGAGCCTCAAAACACACATGGGCACATCTCAAAACATTTCTAGTGACCTCAGTTCACCCCACGTGTGCTGAGAGCAGCATCCATACCTATCTGGTTTTGTATTATCACCTTCCTACCATTACTTTAGAACTCAAAAGCTGCAATTCTTCTGAATTCCACTTCCACAGCAAACTTCAGGTCTTTTAAAAGGTATAATGCCCTACTTATTTCAATATTTATGTATCTTTTAGCCAATTAACATGTGCAGATAGGTTCCTATGATTTTTTTATGTACCAGTGATGAAGTTTTTGAGTGTGGTGCCCCAACCTCATTCTTCTCCCCTTAAACCTGTGGGTTTTATTGCAGAGTGTAAAAACACATATGCTGCACTGTAGCAGAATTGTGAAATGAAATTGGGTTAATAATAAAATCAGGTTCTCTGTTATGAAATAACTGCATGTTGAAAAAAAGGCTCAGAGAATCCAGGTCAATGTCAAGTTTGTTACCATAGAAACCATAGACACTGAATAACACTGAATAAAACTGTACTAAATGCCCCGTTATCTGTCTTACAGCAAACTCAAGACGTTGTAATGGACAGATTTGAAGTCATCTCATCTCAGCACGTATTAGAAATTAACTCATCTTTGATGAAAGATGTTGATAAAACTCATTATTCAAGTATCTCATATTTTTAGAATGAATAAAATATGAAACTTTTTCAGAGCAGTTCATCTTCTTTAATAAGGTTGTAATTTTTACACAAAAGGGAAGTATAATAAGAACTCTAAGTAATTTCACATCAGCTATTTCCTCATCAGCCTTTGGTTAAATTAAGATTTCAAGCTTCATTTGTCTATAATTTTCGTGACTATCTGGCCAACTAAATGCTTCTACCTGGAACCTTGAACCTATCTTCTGGGAACCTATCTTTCTTGAACCTTCTACCTGGAACCTATCTTCCCTTTTCTACCTAAATTAACAAGTCAATTTCTGCTGTCTGGATAAAGAACTCTGTTGATATACCAGTACTCGAGATCTGTGTCAAACTGAACAGCAGGATTGTAAGGGAGGCCCTGACTCTGACAAGTTTTCCATTTCCCCACTTAGGTTCCCATGCTGTTCTCTGTTCCACTCCTCTTCAAATTTTGAGAATAATAAACCCTGCTTCCCTCAAAATGTTTCAACAATCCAAAAGCCATTAAATAATCATGACCTACAATCCAAAAGCCATCAAATAAAAACTCAGAAATCTGGCTACATAACAAAATCTGAATGGTGAAGACTACCAAAAGCAAACTCAAAATACACATTAAAAAAAATGGGAAAAGATATTTGCAATTCCTAGTACCAACAAAGGGCAGTTATCCCTACTCTAACCCACCAGATCATTAAGACCAATAGCCACCAGGGAAAAAATGGGCAAAGGAACTGAACAGAATGTTCACTGAAAAGGAAATAAAGACAACTCTGAAACATATGGACAGATGCTCAGCCTTATTCATGATAAATGAAATGTACATTAAAATCTATCCTGGGATTCCATTTTCACTTATCTGAACAGCAGAAATTGATAAGGTTGAAGACAGTGTGGCGGGGAATATACGTATGTGTATCGCTGGTACAAGTATACATCAGTATCCTCTCTATGGAAAGTAAGCAGACAAAATCTATCAGAACCACTGAAGTACATACTCCTTTGATACAGCACATCCATATCTGGGAATTAATCCTCAATTTACCTGCACAAATGCATACAGGTTTATGTACAAAGTTATTCACTGCAGCATATTTGTAATAGTAAGACAGTGGAAGTAACCTAGTCATCAATTTTGGTATAAAAGAATAAGGATGTTGTTTACTTAACGATATGCAATAATCTCTGAAAGAAAAAAGTAAACTATAGAATAGTGCTTACGGTACATTGCCATTTGTATAAAAGGAAGGAAAACCCCTGCACAGTTATACATAATATACATTTTATATACATTACATCAATAGATACAGACATGTAAAAAATGTCTCTGCAAGGATATACATTGGTTACCTGAAGAAAGCAGTCCTGGCTCCAGGGGGGAAAGGGTGAGAGACATGTCACTACAGACCTTTTATATCTCTAAAATTTAAAACATGTGAATGAGTTGCTTTCTCAAAAACCAAACCAAGAAACCTCCCTCAAACAAACCAAACCCAACAGTAAGAAGGGTTGCTGTCATGCAAGTATTCGTAGACAAAAGGCAATGATTGCACTTGCAAATTCTTCAGAGAAGCTATATTGCAGATTTTCAATAAAATTTCATTAACTGAAGATTTTAGGAGCAAATTGTAGAGGTCTTTATATCTTGCATTATTATATGTTAACAGGTTTCCTCTGAATCTAGAATTCTGCTGAGGTTGAGTGGTAAGGAGTCCTTCCCCTCCCAGGGAACTTACAGGAGCAAAAAAGGCCAGATTCTCCAGATTTGGGCCATGCTACATTTTGTATACAACTTAGTGCCTAGCATGGTGTAGAGTGGCTAGGAGCTTCTCAACAAATTTTTGCTGCTTTGAGGTTATAAACTTAAGAAAATACTTCATCAGTTGGGAATTGGTAATTTCTACAGCTCCCAATTGCCAGCTATGAAACTATTGTTATTAGCCTATCTGAAACATGATATGCTCTAGAAGAAAAGAAATTAAAGGACAAAAGAAAACAAAACAATGATTGCTGGGTAGGGGGAAATGACAGAGACACAAGGAAACTTCCCGAGGCGATGGAAATATTCAAAATTTTTACGTACATATGAACTTCAAGGTGTAGAAAAGTTTTCCCGCTACCTACATCAATAACATACATTGCCACTTTTGCCAGGTAACTCTTCACTGGGAATGGTTAATTATTAACATGAATGTAAGAATGTGAATGATAAAAGCAGTTTCAAAAGAAAACAAACTTCACTAGTGGCTTCCCTAGTGGCTCAGTGGTAAAGAAGCTGCCTGCAGCGCAGGAGACGTGGGTTCAATCCCTGGGATGGGAAGATCCCCTGGAGGAAGAAATGGCAGGCCACTCCAGTATTCTAGCCTGAGAAATCCCACAGACAGAGGAACCTGGGGTCACAAGAGTCCGACAAGATTTAGGAACTAAACCACAACTTCACTGAGTTTCATTGTGTTACAATGTCCTTTCCTTAATAACAATTCTGAGTCCATAATTTCACTAAGTAACAAAGTATACATTTCATTGTGTCACCTACAGAATGGTTACACACACTGCTATGGAAAAGCAGCTGAAGCAGGTGACCATAAAATAGGTGAGGCTCATTATCATTTGTGGAAACTAACCTTGATACTTTATAGTCATACTTTGTAATAATCACTAGTAGGACCACCCAAAAAATGCCATGCTGTAGAAGAGGGCAGCAGAGGATGAGATGGTTTGATGGCATCACTGACTCAATGGACATGAATCTGAGCAAACTCCAGGAGACAGTGAAGGACAGGGAAGTCTGGTGTGCTGCAGTCCATGGGGTCGCAAAGAGTCAGACACGATTAAGCGACTGAACAACAACATCTGTATGAGCATTATACCTAAAAATAAAAGAGCATTCTTGTCCTTTTTGATGATCAGAATCGTTGGAGCCCTACTTTTGTGTAATACACTATCTGGATCAATCATCCAAGAAATTACCTTCACATTTTCTGTATTTTCTAATGGCACTTGCATTGTGCTTTCACAGTGCTGTTGTGCTTATTATTTCAATTTTTTCCTGGGTTTAAACAGTTTATCTATGTCTTACCATCTAACTTAATGGTACAATTTAAGATGATTACACTTTGAAGTATTATTTTGAATTGAAAGAAGGTTAACATATCTATAACTCTGGTCTAAGTTTAAGGGAACTTCAATAAGGATTTTTTTTTTTTTTAAATCACTTTTGTCCTCTTTCTTAAGCAGTGCATTACATTGCATTACTTGACCTAAGTTTTATGAAGACCAGGCTGTGACACTGTGTCCCCCACTGTGCCTATACCACAGTGGTGCTCAAAACACTTGCTCAAATAATGAAACCAGCCGTGGCAGCAGGTCAACTCAGGATGCAGCTGTGTGTGGCAAAGGCCACCAGGGCTGACTCAGCTTATCAGGATGCCGAGGCAATCTACTGTGAAGATTGGATTTTCTCCGCTGGCCCCTTACACATTGATATTCTCCAAGCTCCACCCACAGACCTTCCCTTCATACTCTACACATTCCACCTGGGCAAAGACTTCCATTCCCCTGGCCTATTATAAGTGTGTGGATGACACCAAATTGTTCTTTGATTCTGTTTTCCTTCCTAAGATACAGATTTTCTCTCTTAGTGTATATTAGATATTTCCATTCCATGACTACATCTCAACACAAGACCCAACTGAACGCATCATCTCGCTAAAAACTGTTCCTTCTCAGGTGTTGCCTGAAATAGCCCCACCCAACTGCCTATCGGTGAAACTCAGGTGTATCTCATTTATAATCTTACTCACCTACCATGAATCAATCAGTGATTTTACCACCAGAAATATATCTCTAATCTATCTACTTCTCGTCTTTTTTACTGAGACCATCTGGTGAGGCATCATCATAACTTACCAGAGTTACTCTGAACTGGTGACTCTGCCTCCAAACTAGCTCTCCTCTAATCTACTGTGCAGCCATGATGCACTTTCCAAAACGTGAGTACGTTTAAAAATCCTTAAATCTTTTCCTGTGGTCCTGAGGGAAACATCCAAACTCCTTCTCATGGCTTAAAACATCCTCTATGAATGGGAAATTGCCTTGTAATTATACTAAAACATGGCAAAATGGATAAGCACACAGGGTCCAGAGGAACCACACTGACCCATCACTTCCTAGCTGTCTCAACTACTCACTTGACTTCTCTGTCCCTCAGCATTCTGAACTGCAGAATGGAAATTGTAATACCTATCTCACAGTGTGGGTGCCAATGTTAAATAAGAGGAAAATACAATGCTTGAGACAGCGTCTGACACATCTGACATGCAGCAAATGCTTAGTAAATGTTAGCTACTGTTCTGTCTCCAGTTAATTTCTCACTTCTCTCTGTTAGTACTCTGAGTTCCATCCAAAGGGCACATCTTCTCACACATTTCCTCTTCCTTTGCATATCTGGTCTCTCCGGCTATAACTCCCCCTCTCACAATTCTTCAGGTCTCATCCTAAATGCCATATCCTCTGGAAAGTCCTTCTGAACTCTCCAGTTTCCTATTAGATGCCCTTTCTATGTGCTTCTCAAGGCTGTGTGTGCTCCCTGTCATACCACTGTCTGACTTTCTAGTACTTTCTTTTAACTGCTAAATTGTAAGTCCTGTGCGAAGGGCAACTGTATTCCCGGGGCCTAGTACAGAGCCTAGCATGCAATATGCCTTTAATAAAAATTGTCAGGTCTATGAATAAGTGTATCTTTCATCTTGTACATGACCTCAATGACCCAGATAACCATGATGGTGTGATCACTCACTTAGAGCCAGACATCCTGGAATGCAAAGTCAAGTGGGCCTTATGAAGCATCACTACAAACAAACCTAGTGGAGGTGATGGAATTCCAGTTGAACTATTTCAAATCCTAAAAAATTATGCTGTTAAAGTGTTGCACTCAATATGCCAGCAAATTTGGAAAATTCAGCAGTGGCCACAGGACTGTAAAAGGTCAGTTTTCATTCCAATCTGCAAAAAAGGCAATGCCAAAGTATGTTCGAACTACCACACAATTACACTGGTCTCACATGCTAGCAAAGTAATGCTCAAAATTCTCCAAGCCAGGGTTCAATGTGCATGAACTGAGAAATTCCAGATGGTCAAGTTGGATTTAGAAAAGGCAGAGGAACCAGAGATCAAACTGCCAACATCCACTGGATCAGAGAAAAAGCAAGAGAGTTCCAGAAAAATATCTACTTCTGCTTTATTGACTACGCTAAAGCCTTTGACTGTGTGGATCACAACAAACTGTGGAAAATTCTTTAAGAGATGGGACTATGAGACCACCTTACTTGTCTCCTGAGAAACCGGTATGTTTCAAGAAGCAACACTTAGAGCCAGACATGGAACAGACTGGTTCAAAATTGGGAAAGAAGTGCGTTAAGGTTGTATATTGTCACCCTGCTTATTTAACTTACGTGCAGAGTACATTATGCAAAATGGTGCTGGATGAAGTGCAAGCTGGAATCAAGACTGCCAGGAGAAATATCAATAATCTCAGATATGCAGATGACACCACCCTTATGGCAGAAAGCAAAGAACTAAATAGCCTCTTGATGACAGTGAAAGAGGAGAGTGAAAAAGCTGGCTTAAAACTCAACATTCAAAAAAAGAAGATCATGGCATCCGGTCCCATCACTTCCTGGCAAATTGATGGGGAAACAATGGAAACAGTGACAGACTTTCTTTTCTTGGGCTCCAAAATCACTGCAGATGGTGACTGCAGCCATGAAGTTAAAAGATGCTTGCTCCTTGGAAGAAAAGCTATGACCAACCTAGACAGCATATTAAAAAGCAGAGACATTACTTTGTCAACAAAGGTCTGTCTAGTCAAAGCTATGGTTTTTCCAGTAATCATGTATGGATGTGAGAGTTGGGCTATAAGGAAAGCTGAGCGCCGAAGAATTGAGGCTTTTGAACTGTGGTGTTGCAGAAGACTATAGAGTGTCCCTTGGACTGCAAGGAGATCAAACCAATCAATCCTAAAAGAAATCAATCTTGAGTATTCATTGGAAGGAATGACACTGATGCTGAAGCTCCAATACTCTGGGCACCTGATGTGAAGAACTGACTCATTGGAAAAGACCCTGATGCTGGGAAAGATTGAAGGCAGGAGAAGGGGATGACAGAGGATGAGATGGTTGGATGGCATCACCAACTCGATGGACATGAATTTGAGCAAGTTCCCAGAGTTGGTGATGGACAGGAAGCCTGCATGCTGCAGTCTATGGGGTCGCAAAGAGTCGGACATGACTGAACTGACAACAGTGCCCAGTGTGATCCTCCCAAAACTGCAGTTGGTAGAACAGCACAAGCTTCCCATGCATAACAGCTATGTGCAAAACACAGTTCAGCAAAGGCTGCCACAGAACAAACGTGGTCAAATAATACTGAGGAGGGGAGCTTAAAACAAAGTTAGGGCTTCTGAACCACTGCAATTCTGAGTCTTTTCTAAATACAGTGAATCTCCAAGTTGCATGTTTGAGTCGGAGGAGGGGTAGTGGTGGTGTATATTTCTCAAAATAGCTCCTGCAAGGAGAACTGGAAGGAACCACAGGTATAAATCAACACATCTCCCTGTTTTGTTTTTGTTTTTTTTAACAGTTGCAGAAACAGGCCCAGAAGGGCAAAAAGACGGGTTCAGGACCACACAGCTACTATAGGTAAGAGGAAGAGAAAGAAGTGGAACCCCAGAGGCTCATTTCAGCCCTGACACTTCCAGCGCAAACAATGCCTTCGGCTACTTGGGTCTGCCAAGTGTTGCCACCTCAAATTTTATTTTCAAACCATACTAAAGTTGAGGTTAGTTTTTCTGGGCCAAATGCCTCCTAGGCCTACAGACAGGAGTCTGTCTCAAACACCCCTCCCCCACTCCGCCCTATATATACTTTCGCTGTAAGTCCATTTTGGGCAGTGGGAGCTGGGCTGCTGCGGGGGAGATCGTTTCTTTCTTCTTTTCTTTCCTTTAGAGTTTATTTTTGGACTGTAAAATTTTTCTTGTAAACCTAACGAACCTGATCATTTTAACGCCTCCACCCTTGGGCGCTACTCCTTACCCAGAGCACACTAACCTACCCTACTTACTCCCTCCCTCGCCCAAATCCCTGCGGTTGGTCTTTACCTGGAATTGCCATGGCGTTGGTAAGAGGGGTCGCAGAACCCCTAGGCTTCTAAGTGTTCGCTCGCTTCCCGCTGGCCGCGAGGACAACACCAACGAGGGGGCCGTCTTTCTCCCACCCGCGCCGCGGCACCCGGGTTTGACAGTAACGGAAGGCCCTAAAAGCCCCTGGAGATTGCGGAACCAAGTGGCTGCTGATGCCGTTTCCGGGGGAATCGTTTTGTACAGCACACACGGCGCGAACCATTACTGCCAGCTTCGAGGGGGTGAATGAGACGGGCACACGCGTGTAGTGAAGTAAACAACACCAAGACTTACGAACTGTTGTTTTTAAAATTGGAATACAAGTTAACTTAATCTATAGGAGTTTAATAGTCTCTTCTCAATTCCCTGGACGCCATTGGAATCCCCCTTTTCAGGATTAGCGGTGCTCGGGTCCGGGAGGAACATGGCGGCGTCCGTGAGGACCTAGGCTTGGGAAGAGCTAGTGTTTGGTGTGGTGCTACTGTCTTGCGGGATATTGACAGGCTGTAGCTTTCCGCGACTTCCCAATTTAAGGAACAGGGTACCGATAGGTGGCCAGCTCTAGTTACCTGCGGTTTACTCTCATCCCCATTAGGAGCGGAGTCCTGAGTACTGACCGGAATGAGCAACATTTACATCCAGGAGCCTCCCACGAACGGGAAGGTGAGTCTCACCTAGGGTACCTGGGCTCCCCAAAGCGATATCTCATTGATTAAAGGAATTCTGGGGTTGTAGGGTTGGAAGAGATTACAAAAACTTTGCCTCTGTCTCTGAGCAGGATTGCATTGAAAGCCATATGCTGACACTTCTCAGCACATAATTGAAAAAGTCCTCAAGTGGAGATTTCTTCATCAACCAACAGTATTTCTCCATCTACCAACCTCCTGGCCTTACTGTTTTTTGTTTTGCTTCAGCCTAACTCTGCATGCGTTTTCTAGGGTCGTAGGTAAAAAGCCAAGTATGTTTTAAAAATTGACATTCTTTTGCTAAACTTGGAGATCGCTATTTCTCCATTTGTTCTACAGTTCTTTATTGATTGAATGCCAACTAGGCACCAGGTGCGGGGAATACAAAGATGGGTGGATAAAACCTGTTGCTGCCCTAGAAGAGCTAATGGTTTTAGTTCTAGAGACAGGCAGGTAAAGAAAAACCCTATGGTATGTTTGGGAGGCGTTCTAATGGACAGAGGAGCATTTGCTATGATATTACTGAGAAGTTAGCAACTGGGAAAGTAGAGAAAGTCTTCGTGGACGAAGTATCTTTTGCCCTGGGCTTTGTCAGCGAAACTGGGGAGTGGAAAGAAAAGCCAGCATTGTCCCTATTATCACAGCTTAAGTTGAGTGAAATACACATTGATGAAATAGTCATGCAAATTAGTGTATGCAAACTGTGTTAAACATTGTCCTTCTGAACAGAATTGGACTGAGAAAGAATATCAGGCATAGCCCAAGTTTTCCTTCAAAACCAGTTTGGGACTTTTTATAGCATAAAACGAATTGAAGCTTCAAAATTCTGTACCATAGACAACTTGGCAAGAATTTTGCGTGGAGAACTCAGACCAGTGCTATGTGACAACCTAGAGGGGTGGGAAGTAGTGGAAGGTGGGAGGTTCAAGAGGGAGGGCACACCTGTATACTCATGATTGATTCATGTTGATGTATGGCAGAAGCCAACACAATATTGTAAGGCAGTTATCCTCCAATTAAAAATTAAAAGAAAATAATTTTGGCCTGGAAAGAATTTAAAGCAGATGTAGTAAGTTTGTTCAATGAATGTTTGTTTAGTGGTCTGTACTAAAAGGATTCAGAGATATTCCAAATAAATGGGACAAAATTTCTCTCTACAAAGAGTAGTATCAACTTAGAAAGTACCCCTTGACAGAAATTTCCTTATCTACTGAAAATGAAATGTCCATGTATTATGATGATTTAATCTACATTTTATATTAACCCATATGTTTTATTCTTAAGAAACATTATCACAGTATTGTCTTACTTGTAAGCATTAAGAAAAAGAGCCACTGATACATGATAGAGTTCAATTCAGTTCAGTTCAGTCGCTCAGTCGTGTCTGACTCTTTGCCACCCCATGAATCGAAGCATGCCAGCCCTCCCTGACCATCACCAACTCCCGGAGTTCATTCAGACTCACGTCCATTGAGTCAGTGATGCCATCCAGCCATCTCATCCTCTGTCATCCCCTTCTCCTCCTGCCCCCAATCCCTCCCAGCATCAGAGTCTTTTCCAATGAGTCAACTCTTCGCATGAGGTGGCCAAAGTACTGAAGTTTCAGCTTTAGCATCATTCCTTCCAAAGAACACCCAGGACTGATCTCCTTCAGAATGGACTGGTTGGATCTCCTTGCAGTCCAAGGGACTCTCAAAAGTCTTCTCCAACACCACAATTCAAAAGCATCAGTTCTTCGATGCTCAGCTTTCTTCACAGTCCAACTCTCACATCCATACATGACCACAGGAAAAACCATAGCCTTGACTAGAGGGACCTTTGTTGGCAAAGTAATGTCTCTGCTTTTGAATATGCTATCTAGGTTGGTCATAACTTTCCTTCCAAGGAGTAAGCGTCTTTTAATTTCATGGCTGCAGTCACCATCTGCAGTGATTTTGGAGCCCCAAAAAATAAAGTTTGACACTGTTTCCACCATTTCCCCATCTATTTCTCTTGAAGTGATAACACATGACAGAGTAGTTATGGCCAAATGGAATGCATGGCCGAAGGAGGAGCAGTGTACCTTCTTTTTTAATTCAGTAGCTTACCAATGAAAAGATTAAGAAAACCTGGTTAGAAAAGTGACCCAACCATAATGTGATTTTACCGTATAAACTTACTTTTATAAGTTTCCTGTTGTCAAAAATTTTTATAAAAATAATAATTACAGCAATTATAGCGACCATATTTTGAGCATTTACTCTATCAGATACTGTTCTAAGCAGTCTGTGTATAATAACTCATTTTGTCCTCACAACAAACCTATGAAGATATTACTATCCCTATTTTTATTTTTTATTGAAGTATGGTATATGTGATATACATTATTAGTTTCATGTGTGCAACATGATTTAACATTTGAAACATTACAAAATGGTCACCACAGTAAGTCTAGTTATCACTTGTCAGCATACAAAGTTAATGCTATTTTATTGACTGTTCTCTGTGCTGTACTTTTCATCCCCGTGACTTACTTATTATGCAACTGGGTGTTTGTACCTCTTGATTCCCTTCCCCTATTCTACCCCTCACCTCCCACCCCTTTTCACTGTTTCTTACCTCTTGCAACCACCAGACTATTTTCTGTATCTAAGAGTCTGGGTTTTATTTGTTTCTGTTTCAGAGTCCACATGCAAATGGAATCATGTGGTATTTATCTTTCTATGTCAGACTGAGTTCATTTAGCATAATACTCTTAAAGCTCCATCCATGTTGTAGCACATGAATATTACTTTCTTTTTTATGGCTGAGTAGTATTCTGGTGTGTGTCTTCTTTATACTTATCCATCAGTGGACACTTAAGTTGTTTCCATATGTTCAGTTCAGTCACTCAGTCATGTCAGACTCTTTGCGACCCCATGGACTGCAGTATGCCAGGCTTCCGTGTCCATCACCAACTCCAGGAACTTGCTCAAACTCATGTCCATCAAGTCGGTGATGCCATCCAACCATCTCATCCTCTGTCATCCCCTTCTCCCACCTTCAGTCTTTTCCCAGCATCACGGTCTTTTCTAAGGAGTCAGTTCTTCACATCAGGTGGCCAAAGTATTGGAGCTTCAGCTTCAGCATCAGTCCTTCCAATGAATATTCAGGACTGATTTCCTTTAGGACTGACTGCTTTGATCTCCTTGCAGTCCAAGGGACTCTCAAGAGTCTTCTCCAACACCACAGTTCAAAAGCATCAATTCTTCGGCACTCAGCCTTCTTCATAGTCCAACTCTCACATCCATACATGACCACTGGAAAAACCATAGCCTTGACTAGAGGGACCTTTGTTGGCAAAGTAATGTCTCTGCTTTTGAATATGCTATCTAGGTTGGTCATAACTTTTCTTCCAAGGAGTAAGCGTCTTACTGCATCTCTTTTATTCTGGAATGTTTATGGTTTCAGATTTTGCATTCAAGTCTTGAGTCCATTTTGAGTTTATTTTTATATATAGTGTATGATAGTGGTCCAGTTTCACTCTTTTACTTGCAGCTGTTCAGTTTTCCCAGGATAGATTTTTGAAGAGAGTATCCTATCCGCATTATGCATTTTTGCCTCCATGGTAAACTAATTAACCATGAAAGTGTGGTCTTATTTCTGAGCTTTCTGTTCTGTTCCATTGATCTATGCCTCTGTTTTGTATACCAATACCATTCTGTTTTGATTGCTATAGTTTTGTAGTATAATTTGAAATCAGGGAGCATGATACCTCTGGGTTTGTTATTCTTTCTCAAGGCTTCTTCGTCCATTTGGGGTCTTTGGTGGTTCCATACAAATTTTAGGATTATTTGTTCTAGTTCTGTGAAAAATGCCATTGGAGTTTTGATAGGGATTACACTAAATGTTGGAGAAGGAAATGGCACCCCACTCCAGTACTCTTGCCTGGAAAATCCCATGGACGGAGGAGCCTGGTAGGGTGCAGTCTATGGGGTCGCTAAGAGTCGGAGACGACTGAGCGACTTCACTTTGACTTTTCACTTTCATGCATTGGAGGAAATGGCAACCCACTCCAGTACTCTTGCCTGGAAAATCCCATGGACGCAGGAGCCTGGTAGGCTGCAGTCCATGGGGTCGCTAAGCGTCGGACACGACTGAAGCAACTGCACTTTCACTTCACTTTCACACTAAATGTATAGATTATTTGGGTAGTATGAACTTTTTTTTTTTCCTTTTACTTTCTGGCCTTTATTTTTGTTGTTGTTTTTGTTATTTTTTTCTAATTAATTAATTAATTTTAATTGGAGGCTAATTACTTTACCATAATGTAGTGGCTTTTGCCATACATCGACATGAATCAGCCTCAGGTACACATGTGTTCCCCATCCAGAACCCCCGTCCCACCTCCCTCCCCATCCCATCCCCCAGGGTCATCCCAGGGCACCAGCCCTGAGCACCCTGTCTCATGCATCGAACCTGGACTGGCGATCCACTTCACATAATATACATCTTTCAATGCTACCCTCTCAAATCATCCCACCCTCGCCTTCTCCCACAGAGTCCAAAAGACTGTTCTTTACATCTGTGTTGCTTTTGCTATCTTGCATATAGGGTCATCGATACCATCTTTCTAAATTCCATATATATGCATCAACATACTATATTTGTGTTTTTCTTTCTGACTTACTTCACTCTATAATAGGTTCCAGTTTCATCCACCTCATTAGAACTGATTCAAATGCATTCTTTTTAATGGCTGAGTAATATTCCATTGTGTATATGTAGCTTTCTTATCCATTTGTCTGCTGACCATCTAGGTTGCTTCCATGTCCTGGCTATTGTAAACAGGGCTGCAATGAACACTGGGGTACGTGTGTCTCTTTCAATTCTGGTTTCCTCAGTGTGTATGCCCAGCAGTGGGATTGCTGGGTCGTATGGCAGTTCTACTTCCAGTTTTTTAAGGAATCTCCTTAAAAACTGTTCTTCATAGTGGCTGTACTAGTTTGCATTCCCAGCAACAGTTTAAGAGGGTTCCCTTTTCTCCACACCCTCTCCAGCATTTATTGCTTATAGATTTTTTGATAGCAGCCATTCTAACCATTGTGAGATGGTACCTCATTGTGGTTTTGATTTGCATTTCTCTGATAATGAGTGATGTTGAGCATCTTTTCATGTGTTTGTTAGCCATCTATATGTCTTCTTTGGAGAACTGTCTGCTTAGTTCTTTGGCCCATTTTTTGATTGGGTTGTTTATTTTTCTGGAATTGAGCTGCAGGAGCTGCTTGTATATTTTTGAGATTAATTCTTTGTCAGTTGCTTCTTTTGCCAGTATTTTCTCCCATTCTGAAGGCTGTCTTTTCACCTCGCTTATAGTTTCCTTTGTTGTGCAAAAGCTTTTAAGTTTAATTAGGTCCCATTTGTTTATTTTTTGCTTTTATTTCCATTACTCTGGGAGGTGGGTCATGGAGGATCCTGCTGTGATTTATGTCAGAGAGTGTTTTGCCTATATTTTTGTCTAGGAGTTTTATAGTTTCTGGTCTTACACTTAGGTCTTTAATCCATTTTGAGTTTATTTTTGTGTATGGTGTTAGAGAGTGTTCTAGTTTCATTCTTTTACAAGTGGTTGACCAGTTTTCCCAGCACCACTTGTTAAAGAGATTGTCTTTCCTCCATTGTATATTCTTGCCTCCTTTGTCAAAGATAAGGTGTCCATAGGTGCGTGGATTTATCTCTGGGCTTTCTATTTTATTCTGTTGATCTGTATTTCTGTCTTTGTGCAAGTACCATACTGTTTGATGACTGTAGCTTTGTAGTATAGTCTGAAGTCAGGCAGGTTTATTCCTCCAGTTCCATTCTTCTTTCTCAAGATAGCTTTGGCTGTTCGAGGTTTTTTGTATTTCCATACAAATTGTGAAATTATTTGTTTTAGTTCCGTGAAAAGTACCATTGGTAGCTTGATAGGGATTGCATTGAATCTATAGATTGCTTTGGGTAATATACTCATTTTCTCTATATTGATTTTTCTGATCCATGAATATGGTATATTTCTCTATCTTTGTGATCTTTGATTTCTTTCATCAGTGTTTTATAGTTTTATATATATAGGTCTTTTGTTTCTTTAGGTAGATTTATTCCTAAGTATTTTATTCTTTTCGTTGCAATGGTGAATGGAATTGTTTCCTTAATTTCTTTCTGTTTTCTCCTTGTAAGTGTATAGGAATGCAAGGGATCTCTATGTGCTAATTTATATCCTGCAACTTTACTATATTCATTGATTAGCTCTAGTAATTTCTTATTTTGTGGTGTCTTTGGTTTTGGTATCAGGGTAATGCTAGCTTTGTAAAATGAGTTTAAAAAGGATAGATATTTAATCTTTGAATGTTTAGAAGAATTCATCAGTGAAGCCATCTGATCTTGTGCTTTTGTTTGTTGGCAGTTTTTGATTACTGATTCGATCTCCTTACTAGTAATCTGTCTATTTAGATTTTCTATTTTTTCATGATTCAGTCATGGAAGATTGTATGTTTTTAGGAATTTATCCATTTTTTTTCTAGGTTGTCCAATTTGTTGGCATGTAATTGTTCAGAGTATCTCTTTGCTTCTTTGTGTTTGTATGGTATCAGTTGTAATTTCTGTTTCATTTCTGATTTTATTTATTTGAGCTCTCTTTCTTTGTGAGTGTGGCTAAAGTTTTGTCAGTTTTTTTTCTCTTTTCAAAGAGCTAGCCATTAGCTTCACTGATCTTTTCTATTGTTTTTTAGTCTCTTTCATTTATTTATACTGTGTTCTTTATTATTTCCTTTCTTCTAACTTTGACTTCATTTGTTCATCTTTTTCTAGTTCATCTAGGTATAAAGTTAGATTGTTTTGGATTGTTTTGTTTCTTGAGTTTGGCCCATATTGCTATGACCTTCTCTCTTAAAAACACTTTCCTTGTACCCCATAAGGTTTGATATGTGGTATTTTTGTCCCTAGGTATTTTTTTTTCCTTTGATTTCTTCAGTGATCCATTTTGGTTGTTCAGTTATTCTTTTTTTTTTTTTAAATTGAAGTATAGTTGATGTACAGTGTTGTGTTAGCTTCAGGTATACAGCAAAGTGATGCACTTATACATATAAGAGCAAGCCTCTTAGCATTTTTCCAACAGTTTGTTCACTTTGTGTCTTTGGGTCACATTTGGGTAATACTTGCAACATTTTAAGCCCCCCACCAGTGAAAAGATTATGATTCGCTAACGGCTTACATGTAGATTGGCAGTTTTTAATAATAAAGTATTTTAAAATTAAGGTTTATGCTTTGTCTTTTCAGACATAATGCTGTTGCATACAGTATAGAGTAAACATAACTTCTGTGTGCACTGAGAAACCAAAAACTTTATGTGACTCACTTTTTTGCAATATTCACTTTGTTGTAGTGGTGGGAAACCAAACCTGTGATGTCTCAGAGGTAGTCTGAATTTGGCAATAAGGAGTTCATGATCTGAGCCACAGTCAGCTCCCGGTCTTGTTTTTGCTGACTGTATAGAGTTTCTCCATCTTTGACTGCAAAGATGCGATCAATCTGATTTTGGTGTTGACCATCTGGTGGTGTCCATGTGCTTTAAGGGTTAAGGAAACCATTTTAAAATCTACTACAGTATAGATATTGTCTCCTCCTCCACCCCCAGGTGCATAATTATAAAAGAACTATATAGCCAGTAAAAGCCCAAAAAGATACAATACATTCATCAATGTTATATAAATCATGGCAGTGTAATTTGGGCTTCTGAAGCAGAAACTGAAAGGCAGTTGTAGCAAAAGTGATGGTGATGGTCATATGTCATGGACCATTAATCAGTGATTGACAGTGGACTGTGTTCTGCTGAGGGCTGGGTGTGTGGGGGAAGTGATACTAGAGCAGTTGGATTCAGCTGTGCCAGGGTGTTCAGATTTAGAGCTTTCTATTCTTTTTGGTTGTTTGTAATTATTAATAAGACTGTTATAAGCTGTTTCTACCTGTGGACTCAGTAGGGATTTTGGTTCCTGCAAGATGGCTGCTTGCACCAAGGAGTAACTGCCTTCATGAGCTGTGGAAAGGAGACTATCAACGGATTTCATTTACTGTCGATAGTAATTTTAAGGGTCTTCCCTGGTGGCTCAGTGGTAAAGAATCCACCTGCCAGTGTAGTAGACACAGGAGATACAGGTTTGGTCCCTAATATACAACCCAGAATTGGATTAAGAATGTTCCTTTGTAAATTAGAAATGGCATGATTGTGAGTGAAGAGGTCAACTGTTCATATGTTAAAAAATAATTGTAAAGTCGTCTTATAGTACTGTAGTTTCATGGGATCATTGTTCTTTAATGTCTTAATTTGCTTTACCAATTTTATTGGAAGAAATGATATGGAAAACTTTTAAAATTAAAGCAAGTTTACAGCATTGATTTTTAAATGAATGCAGTTGTTTCTGTGATTAAAAAATATTTGTGCCAAATTTTCCGTAAAGCATAAATTATTTCTGAAAATAGTATTTAAAAGATAGAAATAGAGTAACTTGTACTGATTATTTGAAGTTTTTGAGTATAACAACAGAAACCAAGCAAAGTTTCTCATGTTGGTTTTAAA
The DNA here is from genome assembly GCF_003369695.1 of Bos indicus x Bos taurus. Lineage (NCBI taxonomy): Eukaryota > Metazoa > Chordata > Mammalia > Artiodactyla > Bovidae > Bos > Bos indicus x Bos taurus. Next base: position 14,566,868 of record NC_040095.1, on the reverse strand, counting down.
ATGGAAAATTCAGTAGTGAATACTTTATGTTGAGCAGCCAGTAAACTCATTATGAAGCAAAACGATAACTTAATGATTTTATGTGCTTTATACAGGTTTTATTGAAAACTACAGCTGGAGATATTGATATAGAGTTGTGGTCAAAAGAAGCTCCTAAAGCATGCAGAAATTTCATCCAGCTTTGTTTGGAAGGTAATCATAATTCTTGAATTTTATTCTGTAAAAGAAATTTTGTTAATTTAAAAATTGCGGTGTATTTTCCCACAACATTGAAGACTCATGTTAAATAGTGGTAATGAATGATCAGAGTTGATAGAAGCAATGTGGGTTTGAGCTGTGTGTCAGGAAATTGAGAGAGGAGATAAAAATCCCTCTAACCCCCTGCCACCAGTCAGTAAATCTCTGCATCTTTAACAGAAATTTATCTCACTTCTTTCTTTCATCCTCTAAAAGTGGGTACTCCCTAAGATGCTTTTTTCTTTAATTGTTACTTCCAACCAGTGAAAGTGAAAGTTGTGAAAGTCACTCCGTTATGTCCGACTCTTTGAGACCCCATGGACTGTATAGTCCATGGAATTCTCCAGGCAGGAATACTGGAGTGGGTAGCCTTTCCCTTCTGCAGGGTATCTTCCAAACCCAGGGATTGAACCCAGGTCTCCCACATTGCTGGTGGATTCTTCACCAGCTGAGCCACAAGGGAAGCCCAAGAATACTGGAATGGGTAGCCGATCCCTTCTCCAACGGATCTTCCCCACTCAGGAATCAAACCGGGGTCTCCTGCGTTGCAGGTGGATTCTTTACCAACTGAGCTAACTTCCAACCATGTAACCATCAAATGTAGAATTCCAACCATTTCTCCTCTTTTGAACTCTAATTTACATATCTGATTGCCTGGTAGACTTTTCTACTCAAATCTTCTACTGTCAGCTACAATTCAAATAGTATAAAACCAAATTTACCAGTTTCTTCCCCAAACTGCCTAACTGTTACCTGTGTGATTGTAATTGCCTCTTACCTGGTCTTCCATTTTCTTATCTTTGATCTCTTTACCCTCACGTTTAATTCATCTGGTAGTTAAATCCTCAGGCAGCTTGGCTTCCTAGTTTTCCAACTTCATTTTTCATTGCACTGAATAACCATGTGATCTCAGTTGACTATTACCTTTATTTCCTGAGCAGGTCCTTCCCATTTCCACTCATAACCTCCTTCATTTCCTGAAATCTTCTCATATCCTCACATGCCTTTTTGGAATACTTTCTCTTCCCTTCTTTTTCTGTTCAAGTTAACCTACTCGTTCTTCTGTTTTTTGGCCATGTGGTGTGGCTTGTGGGATGTTAGTTCCCTGACCAGGGCCGGGGTAAAACCTGGGGCCCCAGTAGTGAGAGTGCCAAATCCTAACCACTGGACCACCAGGGAATTCCCAATCTGCTTTTTCATGTGTATTAAAAATTTTGTTTGCTTCATAAAGCCTTCCATGCAACATTCAGTGATGATATTACCGATGTCACTAGTAACTCTTAGATTTGAGTAATAAAGTGACTATCTTTCTTTTTAACAAACTTTACAGAATTACATTCACTTGAGTGTTTTCCCCTTTAGAATATTCCCTTTTAGAGCTAAATTTCCCTAACATTTATAACATGTTGACTTTCAGTATACATTGCATATAGTTTCAGGTATCTCCAGTGGTGGCAAATCATTGTCTTAAATTATATCTGATTTTTAGGAAAAGAGAAGGTTAGTCAAGGTATCAGAAAGCAATGCTCTGAGTCTAAAGCAAGATGTGAAAGAAAACACAGAATAACCAGTAGTAGGATGCAGTGAGAACTCTCCAAATAGATAATTATTACCAGTGGAAAATCTAAAGAATAAAAATACCCAGACCAAAACAATAAAACAAAACAACCTCCTTCAGCACCTCAAAAAAGAAAAGAAAAATTGAGCTGACAAAAAAGGAGAAAATAAGACATCTGTAAAGACCATCATTAATAATTACTATGGCAGGCAGGAAGGAAATTGAGTCAGACAGGTAGTTCAGTCAGAGAAGCCTCAAATAACTGTCTGCAGAGCCGAGAAACACAGGAGACACAGAAAAGTCAGATTTTTTTCTGGAAAGAAGTTTGAAGAATATTAAGCTCAAATTTTACAGAGGATTGAAAGTATAAAAACATTAGAAAGAATAGATGGTAAATTATAATCCATGACCATGTGAATAGAAGAAACAGAAAACATCTGGATATAATATAACAATGAAAGAAGAAATAAGGTTCTTAAGTTAGGTGATGAAGAAACTTAATCACAACATCAATAAAATTATTTCCCTATTTATGAGAATACAAGTAGAAAGAAAAAAGACAAGGAAAATAATAAAAAATAACTAGAGCAATTCTTTTAACTGAAAAGGTGAGAAATGGAATTTTTGCAAAGGTTAACAAGAAACTTGAGAAAACTAATTTAAATAAAGATGCTCCCAAATGAATAAAGTCAGGGTTTTAAAAATTTAACTCAGAGGGCCTCATTTTAATTCTCTGCTTATATGATTTAAACAAGTCACAATATTCTAGATCTTATAATGGTCGTATCAATATTTAAAAAAAAAAAGGCCATGGTTTCCAAAATTAAAAAGCAAATGAATAAACGCGAGCTAGTGGGAGCACAGCCTCAGATACGGCCTTCAGCTAAAATGGTGTTCACAGTTAAAGAGAAGTTCTTATTTTTTTTTTTCCAGTTTTATTGAGGTATGATTGGCAAAAATTGTATACATTTAGGTTGTACAACATGATTTTTTAAATAGTGTACAGTGTGATAATTTAATATATGTATACATTGTGAAATGATTACCATAATCAAGTAACATATCTGTTACCTCACATAGTTACCTTTGTGTGTGTGTGTGTGTGTGGTGAGAATATGGTATGTATACATTTCTGATATACACAATACTATTAATAAAAATTTCTAGTATACAATAATCACCATGCTGTGCACTGGATCCCCAGAACTTACTCATCTTATAATTGAAAATTTGTATCTTTTTGACCATTATCTCCCAGTTTTCCCCATCCCCCCCTAGCCTCTGTCAACCATCATTCTGCTCTCTGTGTCTGTGTGTTGAACTTTATTTTAGGTTCCCCACAAAAGTGAAAAAATTAACTATTTGTCTTTCTGTGTCTGGGGGTAGTTTTTAGTCTTTATGAAAACAAAAGATTTACAGTTACACAGACTTAATCTTGGATTTCAGATCTTTGCAAGATAGTTAAGTGAGCACTCAAAAATGAGTGAAACCGTTACAAGAATTCCCTGGTGATCCAGTGGTTAAGATCGGGCCTTTCCAATGTAGGGGGTGCAGTTTTGACTGCTGGTTGAGGAACTGAGATCCCACATGCCATGTGGTATAACCAAAAAAGTTTTTTTTTAATGAGTGAAAATTTTTAAAAATTACAAGTTTAAAAAGTAGGTTGAAGAGAAGGGAAGCTTGTTATCTTTGATAATTTGATTAATTCTTCTGAAAAATGAGGAAGAAATAAAACTTTAGGTTTGAAAAGCAAAGTGGGGAGCAAAAAGAGAAGTAAATAGGAAAATCAAAATTTTTATACTTTATGTGACTGTTAACTCTTTTGAAATTTTACTTCAGCCATGTCTCCTCAGTGTCCATGCTTCATCAGTTATCTTTTATCTTCTTCCTCCTTTAGCAAGAGTTTTAAATTCTTTAGAAGTTACAAACATTTAAGTATATAGTAAGAGGTTAAAAGAAATATCTTTACAAAACTAAAATATTTGTTTAAAAAAACCCAAGAGGCTAAAATAGAGAGCTCATAAAGGAGTTTTAAGTAAAAAGTTATTAAAGATAATATTTGCAGAAGTAAACACACACAAAAATTCTAAAAGAGACACATATACATGATTTTAAAATGCAGTGTAAATTCCTATATGTGCTTGAGCAGAAATATAACTAGTCAGAATATGTTGTTATACCCATACATTGTTATAGCCAGAAATACAAGAATAAATGACAATAGCAGACTCAGCATCCAAATAGAAACTTCATTTTGTATTTGATGTACATGTAAATTGCTTTTTTCAGTAGTGGAGAAAATTCAGGAGTTTATTATGAACACACATAATGAAATAGTAAGACCTCTTGAAAATACTAATTGAATGATACATAAACATTTAAGAAGGATGTCAAACATTGCAAACAGCAAGGTCTTTTATAGCACACGATAAGCTGTAAGTGCATAGTTCAATGTCGTGTCTGACTCTCTGCAGCCCTATGGACCATAGCCACCAGGCTCTTCTGTCTACGAGATTCTCTAAGCAAAAATATTGGAGTGGGTTGCCATGTCCTACTCCAGGGAATCTTCCTGACTCAGGGATTGAACCCCGTGTCTCTTAAGTCTCCTGCTTTGGCAGGTGGGTAGGCAGGCACAGTTCAACAGTGATTATTAATAAATTACAAGGAAGTGGAAATAATGGATATAGAAATTATGTGGAAATTTGGAATTTTAGGCATGATAGCATACAAAATTAAAGTGTAGAGAAACTATAGAAAATTTATACTCAATATACATAATGTTATAATAATTTCATTTATTCAACAAGAATATAATTAGGAAAATAAAGAAAAGTTTAAAGTTAAAATCCAACATCACTGAAAGACTTAATAGGAAATACAAAAAGGAAAGATGGGTAATTTTAAAATTAGAAAACACAATAAAGACCTCTTTCATTTCCCTCTTCCATCATCTCAAATAGATTGCGGAGTCTTAATAGATCCTGTTCTAGAGAATTCTTGAATCTGTGTGTCTCCAGATAAGCCATAGTTGTGTTTTGATTGGACAACAGTTGCTTTCTATCCAGCCTTGTAACTTACGGGAGTTTAAGTGATCCTTTGAAAAAGTAAATCTGATCATGTGCTAAAAACTGTTGCTTATATATTACGGGCATAATGGATTATTTTATTTTTTGAGTAGGCTGGGGTATGTTTTATATTCAAATTTAAATATGGATTTGTAGAATTTAAGTGGAAATATTAAAGTTTGATCTCACATTTGTGTTGAACTTGAAAATTTATAGGTTGCCTCCATATTATTTAATCTTCAGAATAGCACTATGAGTAATTTATATTGTTGATTTTATAATTAGAAAATTATATGTGCAGCATGTTGACTATAGTTATTGCATATTTGGAAGTTGTTAAAAGAGTATATCTTACAAGTTCTCAGCACAAGAAAAAAATTTTGTAACTGTGTGGTGGTAGATGTTAACTAGATTTATTGTCTGTGAACATTTCACAATATATGCAAATATTGAATCCCTGTGTTGTACATCTGAAACTAATGTAATCTTGTACATCAATTACATCAATTTTTTTTAAGAAAATTGAGTTTTCAGGTTACAGCCAACGAGAGGCAAGACTTACAATTCCTAACTGCAATACACATTGTTAATCAGAGTAAATGGTTACTTAGGAATACAGGAGAAATACTTTTAGACTTCTTGGTTTTTACAATTTCTGTTTGTAGCCAAAGAGAACTTATCTATACTTGGGAGTTCTTATGAATGTAGTGCAACAGATCTTCACTCAGAATGGATTGGGGAAAAAAATCAGTTAATCTTCCTTTCTATTTCTTCCAATCCATCCTCCAAACTGGATACAGTTGTTAGATTACTTGTTACTTCGTTGTTACTTTTTTAAAATGTGAGTTTTATTTCCAGTTATAGCTTGCTTATGTGAAAAATTATAAGGGTGTCTGTGAACAAGCTGAAGTATTATGGTATTTTATGAATTATGGTAAACCATAGTCATGTTTTGGCTAATAAAGTGTCACAAAGTACTCATGTAATTGATGTTTTATGGATTATGTCAATAATTGTATCAGTACAGTGCCTGGTCCACAGTAGGCACTTGATAAGTATTTGTCGTTGAATGAGTTGCATTGGTTCAGTTTCACATAACAGAAGATTCAACTCAAATGATTTAATTAATGGAGACATTTATCATTCTCTTTGATAAGAAATCTGGTGTCAAGAAGTTCTGCAGCTCAGTAAAGTCTTTAGGGAACTGTGCTCTTTCCATCTCTGGTCATCAGCATGTGATTAAATTATAACTACACTCAATAATTGACTCCAACTCAATCAATTAAGGGATCATATAAATCTCGTATGTTTTTTAGTGTATTTATATATAAATATAAATAGTATCTTCAGTCATTTAGCAAACTTAATGGGAGTCTGATTTGTTATTCAGTCACTAAGTCATGTCCGTCTCATTGAGACCCCGTGGACTGCAGCACACCGGGCTTCCCTGTCCATCACCAACTCCCGGAGCTTGCTCAAACTCATGTCCATTGAATCAGTGATGCCATCCAACCATATTATCCTCTGTTGTCCCCTTCTCCTCCTGCCCTCAATCTTTCCCAGCATCGGAGTCTTTTCCAATGACTCAATTATATATTGTGTTGATTACTCATTTTATTTATTGACTGTTTCTTGAGAAGGGTGCACTGATGGTGCCAGACCTATAGTCAGTGAGTAATTTTGATATATTGTGGATTTGTATAGTGTTTGTATAAGTTAATTTTCTGTGGGGAGACGAGGAAGAATTAAGAAATAGGCTATTTCACACACACACATACAGAAATGCAGGTTCTGTATTCTGTAAAACAAGGTTACTGCATTTCTCCTGAAACATAAAGTCTTGGGACCACATAAGTAGAGTTTATGACTACAGTATAATGTAAGAGGTATTGAAAAGAAAATGTGTGGAAGAGAATATTTTCCTTTTAAATATTAAATTTATATTAGATAACAGTGCTTGATGAATATTTGTTTGTTAATATTTTTCCTATACCAACAGTTGTGGGTGGCTGTGGGCAAAAAAAAAAAAGAAAAAGAAATAGGCTATTTATCTCTATGAAGGTTTCTCAATCTCCAGCACTGTTGATATTTTGGGCTAGTAATTCTTTGTTGTGGGGATTTTTTGTGCCTTGTAGGATGTTTACAAGTATCCCTGGCCTTTCCCTACTAGATGCCAGTAACATCTCCCATGTGTGACAGCCAGATATTTCCAGACATTGACAAATATGTGCCACAGAGAAAAATTGCTGCTCCTCCAAACCTAGTTGAGAACCACAGATCTATAACAAAACCTTTTCAATTTTTATTTTGAAAACTGTATCCAGAGTTTGAGAGAATCCTTGAAGTAGATCCAAAACAACCAATACTGTGGTTTCTGTAGAAACTGTGTTAGATATTTTAGAGTAAGTAGAGAAGGCTATGGCACCCCACTCCAGTACTCTTGCCTGGAAAATCCCATGGACAGAGGAGCCTGGTAGGCTGGAGTCCATGAGGTCGCTAAGAGTTGGACACAACTGAGTGACTTCCCTTTCACTTTTCATTTTCATGCATTGGAGAAGGAAATGGCAGCCCACTCCAGTGTTCTTGCCTGGAGAATCCCAGGGACAGGGGAGCCTGGTGGGCTGCCGTCTATAGGGTCGCATAGAGTTGGACACGACTGAAGTGACTTAGCAGCAGCAGCAGCAGCAGGGAAGAGAAGATTTTGGTTTAGGAGCCTATTTAACATTCTGGGGAAAAAAAAATCTTATGACCAGTTTTGTTAACTCTAACTATAGATACACTTAGTTTTAGGCATTGATAAATTTTCATTTTATTAAAGTATATTAATTTCAGATATACAGCAAAGTGATATAGATATAGATAAATAGATTCAGATTCTTTTCTATTATAGGTTATTGCAGAATACTGATACTGAATACTGTCCTGTGTTATCCATTGATCCCTGTTGTTTATTTTTTCTATAGTAGTTTGTATCTGCTAATCGCAAGCTCTTTCTTCAAATTAATTCAGTTTTGGCCATGCTGGGTCTTCGTTGCTGTGTGTGGGCTTTCTCCAGTTGAGGCAAACAGGGGCTGCTCTCTAGTTGCAGTGTGTAGGCTTGTCATTGCAGTGGCTTCTCTTTTGTGAGGCATGAAATCTAGGGCATATGGGCTTCGCTAGTTGTAGCTTGTGGGCTCCAGAGCGCAGGCTCAGTAGTTGTGGTGCATGTCCCATGGTATGTAGGATCTTCCCGGATCAGGTATCGAAACCATGCCCCCTGCATTGGCAGATTCTCAACCACTAGGCCACCAGGGAAGTCCCCAAACTCCCTTCCTCCACCCCCTTTTCCCTTTGGTAACCATAAGTTTGTTTTCTACATCTGCTAGTCTATTTCTGTTTTGTAAATTAGTTCATTTGTATCATTTTTTGATTCTCCATGTAAGTGATAATATATCATATTTGCCTTTCTCTGACTTCACTTAATAATCTTTAGTCCATTCGTGTTGCTGCAAATAGCATTATTTCATTCTTTGATTGAAATATTTCATTTATTGATAAACATGTGATTTCTGCTTTATTGACTATGCCAAAGCCTTTGACTGTGTGGATCATAATAAACTGTGGAAAATTCTGAAAGAGATAGGCATACCAGACCACCTGACCTGCCTCTTGGGAAACCTATATGCAGGTCAGGAAGCAACAGTTAGAACTTGACATGGAACAACAGACTGGTTCCAAATAGGAAAAGGAGTACATCAAGGCTGTATATTGTCACCCTGCTTATTTAACTTCTTATGCAGAGTACATCATGAGAAATGCTGGGCTGGAAGAAGCACAAGCTGGAATCGAGATTGCTGGGAGAAATATCAATAACCTTAGATATGCAGATGACACCATCCTTATGGCAGAAAGTGAAGAGGAACTAAAAAGCCTCTTGATGAAAATGAAAAAGGAGAGTGAAAAAGTTGGCTTAAAGCTCAACATTCAGAAAATGAAGATCATGGCATCTGGTCCCATCACTTCATGGGAAACAGTGCCAGACTTTATTTTTTTGGGTTCCACAATCACTGCAGATGGTGATTGCAGCCATGAAATTAAAAGACACTTACTCCTTGGAAGGAAAGTTATGACCAACCTAGATAGCATATTGAAAAGCAGAGATATTACTTTGCCAACAAAGGTTTGTCTAGTCAAGGCTATGGTTTTTCCAATGGTCATGTATGGATGTGAGAGTTGGACTGTGAAGAATGCTGAGCGCCAAAGAATTGATGCTTTTGAAGTGTGGTGTTGGAGAAGACTCTTGAGAGTCCATTGGACTGCAAGGAGATCCAACCAGTCCATCCTAAAGGAGATCAGTCCTGGGTGTTCATTGGAAGGACTGATGCTAAAGCTGAAACTCCAGTACTTTGGTCACCTCATGTGAAGAGTTGACTCATTGGAAAAGACTCTGATGCTGGAAGGGATTGGGGGCAGGAGGAGAAGGGGACGACAGAGGATGAGATGGCTGGGTGGCATCACCGACTCAATGGACGTGAGTTTGAGTGAACTCCAGGAGTTGGTGATGGACAAGTACGCCTGGCGCACTGCACTTCATGTGGTCACAAAGCGTTGGACATGACTGAGCAACTGTACTGAACTGATATATATATATTGCTATATCTGTCTCCCACATCTTTACCCATTTATCTGTCGATGGACACTTAGGTTGCTTCCATGTCTTGGCTATTGTAAATAATGCTGTATGAATATTGGGGTTGTGTGTATCTTTTCAAATTAGAGTTTTTATCTTTTCTGGATATATGCACAGGAGTGGGATTGCTGGATCACATGGTAGCTCTATTTTTAGTTTTTTAAGGAACCTCCATACTGTTCTCCATAGTGGCTGCACCAGTTTACATTTCCACCAACAGTGTAAGAGGGTTTCCTTTTCTCTACACTATCTCATTTATTACATTTACATTTACACCCATTTATTGTTTGTAGACTTTTTGATGATGGCCATTCTGACTGGTGCGATGTGATACCACATTGGTTTTGGTTTGCATTTCTCTAATAATTAGTGATGTTGAGCTTCCTTTTATGTGTTTGTTGCCCATTTGTATGTCTTCTTTGAAGAAATGTTTATTTACATCTTATGCCCAATTTTTGATTGGGTTGTTTGGTTCTATTAAGCTGTATGAGCTGTTTGTATATTTTTGAAATTAATCCCTTGTTAGTCTCATCTTTTGCAAATATTCTGTCTCATTCCGTAGGTTGTCTTTTCATCTTGTTTATAGTTTCCTTAGCTGTTTAAAAGCTTATAAGTGTGACCAGGTCTTATTTGTTTACTTTTGCTTGTATTTTTGTTTGTTTTGGGAGACTGACTTAGGAAAACATTGTTAGGATATGTCAGAGTTTTGCTTATGTTCTATTCTACTAGTTTCATTGTGTGATGTCTTATATTTAAGTCTTTAAGCCATTTTGAGTTGTTTTCTAAGTTCATTGATTTATATGCAGCTGTCCAGCTTTCCTAATACCACTTTCTGAAGAGACTGTCTTTTCTCCATTGTTTATTCCTTTTTTTTAAATTAAAAAAAATTTTTTTTAGCTTTACAGTATTGTATTGGTTTTGCCATATATCAACACGAATCCGCCACAGGTATACACGTGCTCCCCATCCTGAACCCTCCTCCCTCCTCCCTCCCTGTACCATCCCTTTGGGTTGTCCCAGTGCACCAGCCCCAAGCATCCAGTATCGTGCATCGAACCTGGACTGGCAACTCGTTTCATATATGATATTATACATGTTTCAATGCCATTCTCCCAAATCATCCCACCCTCTCCGTCTCCCACAGAGTCCATTGTTTATTCTTGCCTCCTTTGTTGAAGATAATTGACCACAGTGTGTGGATTTACTTCTAGGCCTTCTATTCCATTCCATTGATCTATATGTCTGTTTTTGTGCTAACACCACATGTTTTGATTACTGTGGCTTTAAAGTATTGTCTGAAGTCTGAGATAGTTATGCTTCTACCTTTGTTCTTTTTCCTCAGGATTGCTTTGGCATTTTGGGGTCTTTTGTGTTTCCATATAAATTTAGGGTTACTAGATCTAGTTTCGTGAAAAATGTCATAGATAATTTGATAGGGATCACATTAAATGTTTAGATTGATTTGGGTAGTATGGCCACTTTAACAATGTTAATTCTTCTAACCTACAAGTGTGGGATGTCTCCATTTTTTGAATCATTTCTGATTTCCTTTATCAGTGATTTATAGTTCTCAGTGTGTAGGTCTTTCACCTCCTTGGTCAGGTTTATTCCTAGGTATTTTCATTTTATTTTTTGATGTGATTTTAAAAGGCACTGTTTTGTCAACAAGAAAGACAAAAACCACATGGTCATCTCAGTAAAGCATTTGATAAAATTCAGTATTAATTCATGATAAAAACTCTCACCAGAATGAGTATGATGGAAAATATCTCACCATAATAAAAGCTATTTGTAACAAACCCACAGTCAGCATAATACTCAATGGTGAAAAACTGAAAGCCTTCTTGCTAAAATTTGGAACAAGACAGGGATACCCACTCTTATTACTTTTATTCAACATAGTATTAGAAGTCCTAGCCATAACAGTTAGACAAGCAAAATAAATAAAAGTTATCCAGATTGGAAAGGAAGAGGTAAAATTGTCATTATATACAGATGGCACGGTACTCTATGCGGAAAACCCCAAAGACTCCACACAAAAACTATTAAAACTGATAAATGATTTCAGCAAGGTAGCAGGATACAAGATTAACATTCAGAAATCTGTTGCATTTCTTAATACTAACGCTGAAATAACAGAGAATGGTAAACTCTTTTTTATTTTCTTCCAGCATATTATGACAACACCATATTTCATAGAGTTGTGCCTGGCTTTATAGTCCAAGGGGGAGATCCTACTGGCACAGGGACTGGTGGAGAATCTATCTATGGAGTCCCATTCAAGGTGAGATTGGATTTTACAATTTATTTTCAAGTCAGTTTGGATTGCTTAATTGAAATGATTGAGCCCCAGAAGAAAATGCATTTTACATTAGTACGCAAAATTGGGTCTATAACATATTTAGGATTATACAGAATAAGGGCAGCACTTATCCCATTAAGCTTTCTTTCTGCGATGTCTTATCACAGAGTTTTATGCTAGATTGAATTCAGGTGGAGCTAAAGATGGTAATGAGAATAATGTGAATCAGAGAAAAGACTGTATAACATTTTTCCTGATATCTGACTATCTGATCTCTGTAACTTTGCACATGTAAAACATTTCTAGAACATTGCATACACCATCTGATTTTAAAACATTCTATTTTAACAATACATAGAATTTATATTAATTTACTTGAGCCTCTATAACAAAGTACTTCTGTGTGGGTGGTTTAAACAGTAGGAATTTGGTGTATAGGAATGCAAGGGATTTCTGTGAGTTGATTTTATATCCTGCAACTTTACTATAGTCATCATTGATTAGCTCTAGTAATTTTCTGGCGGAGTCTTTAGGGTTTTCTATGTAGAGGATCATGTCATCTGCAAATAGTGAGAGTTTTACTTCTTCTTTTCCAATTTGGATTCCTTTTATTTCTTTTTCTGCTCTGATTGCTGTGGCCAAAACTTCCAAAACTATGTTGAATAGTAGTGGTGAAAGTGGGCACCCTTGTCTTGTTCCTGACTTTAGAGGAAATGCTTTCAATTTTTCACCATTGAGGATAATGTTTGCTGTGGGTTTGTCATATATAGCTTTTATTATGTTGAGGTATGTTCCTTCTATTCCTGCTTTCTGGAGAGTTTTTATCATAAATGCGTGTTGAATTTTGTCAAAGGCTTTCTCTGCATCTATTGAGATAATCATATGGTTTTTATTTTTCAATTTGTTAATGTGGTGTATTACATTGATTGATTTGGGGATATTGAAGAATCCTTGCATCCCTGGGATAAAGCCCACTTGGTCATGGTGTACGATCTTTTTAATGTGTTGTTGGATTCTGATTGCTAGAATTTTGTTAAGGATTTTTGCATCTATGTTCATCAGTGATATTGGCCTGTAGTTTTCTTTTTTTGTGGGATCTTTGTCAGGTTTTGGTATTAGGGTGATGGTGGCCTCATAGAATGAGTTTGGAAGTTTACCTTCCTCTGCAATTTTCTGGAAGAGTTTGAGCAGGATAGGTGTTAGCTCTTCTCTAAATTTTTGGTAGAATTCAGCTGTGAAGCCATCTGGACCTGGGCTTTTGTTTGCTGGAAGATTTTTGATTACAGTTTCAATTTCCGTGCTTGTGATGGGTCTGTTAAGATTTTCTATTTCTTCCTGGTCGAGTTTTGGAAAGTTGTACTTTTCTAAGAATTTGTCCATACACTAATAATGAGAAAATTGAAAAAGAAATTAAGGAAACAATTCCATTCACCATTGCAACGGAAAGAATAAAATACTTAGGAATATATCTACCTAGAGAAACTAAAGACCTATATATAGAAAACTATAAAACACTGGTGGAAGAAATCAAAGAGGACACTAATAGATGGAGAAATATACCATGTTCATGGATTGGAAGAATCAATACAGTGAAAATGAGTATACTACCCAAAGCAATTTATAGATTCAATGCAATCCCTATCAAGCTACCAACAGTATTCTTCACAGAGCTAGAACAAATAATTTCACAATTTGTATGGAAATACAAAAAACCTCGAATAGCCAAAGCAATCTTGAGAAAGAAGAATGGAACTGGAGGAATCAACCTACCTGACTTCAGGCTCTACTACAAAGCCACAGTTATCAAGACAGTATGGTACTGGCACAAAGACAGAAATATAGATCAATGGAACAAAATAGAAAGCCCAGAGATAAATCCACGCACATATGGACACCTTATCTTTGACAAAGGAAGCAAGAATATACAATAGATTAAAGACAATCTCTTTAACAAGTGGTGCTGGGAAATCTGGTCAACCACTTGTAAAAGAATGAAACTAGAACACTTTCTAACACCATACACAAAAATAAACTCAAAATGGATTAAAGATCTAAACGTAAGACCAGAAACTATAAAACTCCTAGAGGAGAACATAGGCAAAACACTCTCTGACATACATCACAGCAGGATCCTCTATGACCCACGTCCCAGAATATTGGAAATAAAAGCAAAAATAAACAAATGGGGCCTAATTAACTTTAAAAGCTTCTGCACATCAAAGGAAACTATTAGCAAGGTGAAAAGACAGCCTTCAGAATGGGAGAAAATAATAGCAAATGAAGCAACTGACAAACAACTAATCTCAAAAATATACAAGCAACTCCTCCAGCTCAACTCCAGAAAAATAAATGACCCAATCAAAAAATGGGCCAAAGAACTAAATAGACATTTCTCCAAAGAAGACATACAGATGGCTAACAAACACATGAAAAGATGCTCAACATCACTCATTATCAGAGAAATGCAAATCAAAACCACTATGAGGTACCATTTCACACCAGTCAGAATGGCTGTGATCCAAAAGTCTACAAATAATAAATGCTGGAGAGGGTGTGGAGAAAAGGGAACCCTCTTACTCTGTTGGTGGGAATGCAAACTAGTACAGCCACTATGGAGAACAGTGTGGAGATTCCTTAAAAAACTGGAAATAGAACTGCCTTATGATCCAGCAATCCCACTGCTGGGCATACACACTGAGGAAACCAGAAGGGAAAGAGACACGTGTACCCCGATGTTCATCGCAGCACTGTTTATAATAGCCAGGACATGGAAGCAACCTAGATGTCCATCAGCAGATGAATGGGTAAGACAGCTGTGGTACATATACACAATGGAGTATTACTCAGCCATTAAAAAGAATACATTTGAATCAGTTCTAATGATGTGGATGAAACTGGAGCCTATTATACAGAGTGAAGTAAGCCAGAAGGAAAAACACCAATACAGTATACTAACGCATATATATGGAATTTAGAAAGATGGTAACAATAACCTGGTGTACAAGACAGCGAAAGAGACACTGATGTATAGAACAGTCTTATGGACTCTGTGGGAGAGGGAGAGGGTGGGAAGATTTAGGAGAATGGCATTGAAACATGTAAAATATCATGTATGGAATGAGATGCCAGTCCAGGTTCGATGCACGATACTGGATGCTTGGGGCTAGTGCACTGGGACGACTCAGAGGGATGGTATGGGGAGGGAGGAGGGAGGAGGGTTCAGGATGGGGAACACATATATACCTGTGGCGGATTCATTTTGATATTTGGCAAAACTAATACAATTATGTAAAGTTTAAAAATAAAATAAAATTAATTTAAAAAAAATAAACAGGAATTTATTTCTCACAGTTCTGGAGGCTAAGAAGTCTGAGATCAAGGTACTAGCATTCACCACCTGTGAAGGTTCTCTTGCTGGCTTGCAAATGGCTGGCTTCTACTGTGTCTTTACATGGTGGAGAGAGCGTTTTGGTGTCTTTTCCTCTTCAGTACAGTCCCATTGGAGGTTAGAGTGTCAAATGAACTCCAGGAGGACATAATTCAGTCCAGAGCAGAATTCATTTTAAACTGTACACAGTAGACCTTTGTAGCACAAACTGGATGCCTTAATAAGAAATCACAAAATGCATGCCATAACACGGGGAAATAGAAGAAAGAAGCAACATAAAAAATGTTAGAAAAGGATGTAAGTTTTCATCAAGAATAGGTCAATGCTTTGTTAACTGCCAACATAAATCTAAAAAGAAAGATAATGTCATATTTAAGATATTAAGGGTAATGGTGGGTTCAAGTAAAGGCTAAAAGCTGGATTATTTATCAATCTTATGGTATCAATATTATGTTCTATTAGTAAACATTAGTAGCTCTTAAAATATGTGAATTTTTTAAAAATTTACATTTATACTAAAAGGATAGAGTGTCTGGAATTTCCTTCAATTTTGAGAAAAATACTTGAACTGTTTGCTTTACTTTTCATATGATAATGGCCTTTAGAGCATGTGAAATAGTTTTAAAAATCTCAAATGTCACTGTTAGACTATTTTATATTTTACAAAATTGAGATATCTCATTAGTTTAGAGACTCCATCTGGTAGGAAGCATTCCTTTATTATTTGGTTAACAGAATAGCTCTTTGTGACAATTCCTTTCTAAATTGAGACTTTTGCTTATTTCATTCAGGTAATACAGTTATGTTGGTAAAATTTTAAATTACTTGTATTTAATTTGGGCTGTGCTGGGTCTTGCTGCTGTGCGGGCTTTTCTCTAGTTGTGGTGGGCGGGGGCTCTCTTCCTTTCAGTGCATGGGTTCAGCAGTGCAGTAGCCAGGCTCCAGAGTACAGGCGCAGTAGTTGTGGCCCACCGGCTCCGCTGCTCCATGGTGTGTGGAATTTCCCGGGACCAGGGATCAAGCCTATGTCTCCTTCATTGGCAGGAGGATTCTTTACCACTGAGCCAAGGGAAGCCTGGTAAATTTTTCAGTTAGGTCATTTTTAATACAGTGTACAGAGTTAGGATCTTTTGAGTTTAGATCTCTTGAGAAGAACTTATTAAAGGAAAAGAACTTTCTTTCTGAAAAGCATTGATTATAAAACATGTCTATATTATAAGTGAGTCTAGTATCAGGTCTTCTATTAACTAAGAGATGGGTATAAATGTTAGGTAGCCCTACCCTAGCAAGAAAACCACCTTAGAATGGCTTGCTCCAGCTTTTTTTGAAAACTGGCAAATGGAACCAGTCCCAGTTCAAAGAAATTTCAACTTAAAACTTTAAAAAGCATAGTAAAGCACCTAACATAATCACACTAGCTTCCTTGAATTAAAATAAGAAAACAGTTGTTTCATGACATTCAGAAAAGGATCAAGAAGAGAATAGTTGAAGCTCCTGAAGTGAAGTGGAAGTTGTACAGTCATGTCCGACTCTTTGCAACCCCATAGACCGTACAGTCTATGGAATTCTCCAGGCCAGAATACTGGAGTGGGTGGCCGTTCCCTTCTCCAGAGGATCTTCACAACCCAAAGATCGAACCCAGGTCTGCTGCACTGCTGGCAGATATTTTACCAGCTAAGCTACAAGGGAACCCCTAACAATTAATTCAGATTTAATAATGTGGCTTATTTTTTAAAGTGATAGTGAAAGTCACTCAGTCGTGTCTGACTCTTTGTGACCCCATAGACTATACAGTCCATGGAATTCTCCAGGCCAGAATATGGAATGGGTAGCCTTTCCCTTCTTCAGCAGATCTTCCCAACCCAGGAATCGAACTGGGTCTTCTGCATTGGAGGCAGATTCTTTACCAACTGAGCCACAAGGGAAGCCCTTTGAAGCCTCTTTAATGACTCAAAAGTAGTTATCCTGGAGAAAAAAGAAATAGATGGTTCTGAAAGCTTGGAAGGAAAGTTATGACCAATCTAGACAGCATATTAAAAAGCAGAGACATTACTTTGTCAACAAAGGTCCATCTAGTCAAGGCTATGGTTTTTCCAGTGGTCATGTATGGATGTGAGAGTTGGACTGGTGAGTGCAGAAGAATTGATGCTTTTGAACTGTGGTGTTGGAGAAGACTCTTGAGAGTCCCTTGGACTGCAAGGAGATCCAACCAGTCCATCCTAAAGGAGATCAGTCCTGGGTGTTCATTGGAAGGACTGATGTTGAAGCTGAAACTCCAGTACTTTGGCTACCTGATGAGAAGAGCTGACTTATTTGAAAAGACCCTGATGCTGGGAAAGATTGAGGGCAGGAGGAGAAGGGGATGACAGAGGATGAGATGGTTGGATGGCATCGCTGACTCAATGGACATGGGTTTGGGTGAACTCCAGGAGTTGGTGATGGACAGGGAGGCCTGTTGTGCTGAGGTTCATGGGGTTGCAAAGAGTTGGACACGACTGAGTGACTGAACTGAACTGAACTGAACTAAAAGCTTAGATGGCTCTGAGGGATGAGAAGAATAGGGAAATGTCTCAGAAATCCATTCCCCTTGAGTACCCTTGCTCAGTGTAAGAGGCAACTTTCCACAAAAAATTTGTGTTTGAGTATATTTAGAAGACACAGGTGAGTAAAGTCAAGATTAGTAGATTGAAGGAACTGTAGATATTGGATTTGATTATATGTGAAAATCAGTAGAAGTTGTGTGGGACCTTGTTTGTTAGCTGAAATATGAAGGGCCTTATAACCGAGGGCATTCACTAAATCTTTTTTTTTTTTATGCTTCAGGATGAATTCCACTCACGGTTGCGTTTTAATCGTAGAGGACTGGTTGCCATGGCAAATGCTGGCCCTCACGATAATGGCAGCCAGTTTTTTTTTACCCTGGGTCGAGCTGATGAACTTAACAATAAGCACACCATCTTTGGAAAGGTTTGTATCCAGTTATCTTAGGCTTCTATGATGTATGTGATCAACTTACCTAAGAGCTGCGTTCATAAAAATATTCCCTAGGATATTTATTTATTATTTCTAAAAATGGTGAAATGCTCCATATTCCTGTTACGATGAGCCGTGAGGGACCACCTGAGTTTTTCTGTGTGTGTTTCAGGCCAGTCATTGATTTTTAACTTAAAATTTTTATTTTTTCTAAAATTGTTTTAATCATTATTATTAACTGCTGTGTCAGCTGATATGTTTTAATGTTTTTAGAAAGACATTTAGATAATAACATTTAGTAGTTTAAAATTTATTTTGTTAATAATGAATTCCCTTCAGTTTAAAGTGGAAGTTGTGTTAACATTTAAACTGCTTACCTGAAATATTACTTTGAATAGTACCTATTTAATCCTGCTGACATTTAACACCATATCAGAGATGGTCACTTCCATAGAATTTTCAATAGTTTTCTTTTAAAGGGATTCTGAAGGGTTTGTTTTTTTTTTTCTCATGCTTCTCCCTTTTCATGAATATGCTCTCAGATGCCCTAAGTGTTAGGCATATTAGGCATCACTAGTGTATCAGCTCCCTCTGCTGGTTCAGTTAGAATGGTTTCCCCATATCCCAGACAAAACTGGATTTCGTGCCGATGAAAAGGAAAAAAACAAACAGCACAACTGGAAAACTGGTATTATTTTAGTTTTTTAAATATTGAATGAAAGGAGTCATGCCAAAAACATGGAGTGCAGTATTGTTGCTTAATACTTTTGAGCCACTCCAACACAGGTTGTCTGACACTCATGGATTTTCCTCCCTGTTATTTAAAAAAATAAGTATTTAATAAAATGATATTTAGGTTGTCCTTCTGCACCACTGTTTACAACCGATGTATATAACTCACACAGTAGAGGCAAAGTATAGCGTAGTAGTTAGAAGTCAGAAAGGCCATCACTGTCGGATCTACAACTTCTTTCAGCCTCAATTTTCTTATCTAGAGAAGAAAGATAATGATAGTACCTACTTTTAGGATGTTTTGAGGATTAAGCATGATAATGTCTTCAAAGCACTTACCACATTGTTTTTATTATTTGCTTGTTCTTCCCTCTTCTAAAGTCTAAATTTGTTTATAATGTTTGAACAAAACGTAGTCATTCAGAAGGAAGTTACTTGGCATTGTGTTTTTAGTAAAAACTGACATTAGGTATATATTGGAAATTTCCCAAAAATCTTATTGAGGAATTAAAGTTTGTCAAACCTTTTCCCCTTAGGATTATGTTGCTTTATTTGCACTGTTTAATACATATAATCTTATTTAACAATATGAAATGCCTTTTTAATTACTTTAAAAATATTTTCAAAAGTCCTCCCTGATTTCAAAGAATGAATTTAATAATTTTCAATTAAATTTCCTTTTTTATTTAATAGGTTACAGGGGATACAGTATATAACATGCTACGCCTGACAGAAGTAGACATTGATGATGAAGAAAGACCACGAAATCCACATAAAATAAGAAGTTGTGAGGTATGAGCATGATTATTAGAGATATATTACTTTGTCACTTAAAAGAAATTGAATATTTGTGTTCAGTTATCAGGTGAAGGCTTTATACTAAATTAACATCACAACTTGGATTTTAGCTCTGTAATTTAGTTACAATTTCTGATTAAGAATTTTTTTAATGGAAGATTTTGAATTTGAGGATGAAACTTAAGCTGATAATCCAATGAATGAAAAACTCCATAGTGAAAAGCTGGATGAATTAGGTTTATTTAGCCCAGTGAAGTGTTGTCTTTGGTAATTTAAGAGCGGTCCTTCATTGAGAAAACAAGGACCTGAGAACATTTGATTTGAAGTAAGGATACCTGAGTTAAAAAAAAAATACCTGAGCTTGTCTCTCTAACTATATATTGTTTTCTTGACTGTCTTTCCGTTTTGTTAAATAAGTATAAAACATTTTTTCCTTAATAGCACATTGGATTACTGGGAGAATCCAATGAGGCCATGTAAGTGGAAGTATATATATCATTATACTGGTTCTATGAGGAGAAATTATAGATACTAGTGGCACCTATTAAATTAAATATTGGTTTTATTTTTTTGTGAAATTAAAAAAATTGAGTAATATTTTCAAAATATGTCTTTTCGTAGGTTTTATTTAATCCTTTTGATGACATCATTCCAAGAGAAATAAAAAAGCCGAAAAAAGAGAAACCAGAGGAGGAAGTAAAGAAATTGAAACCCAAAGGCACAAAGTAATCAGAATAGAAAGATTTTTTTCCTCAACTTGAAAAGCAACACTGATTTATTTAGTTCACTTTGTTTCCTTCTGTAATAATTATTTAGTAATTAGGGGGAAGCCAGTGTGGACCAGGATATATGTCTAAATTATCTGTGTGTTTCTTTTTCTAGATGTACATTTCTTATATTCAAATAGAGTGTATAACTTAAAACCTTAAGCTAAAAATGTATTGTCTGAGATGTCTGATGAAATCTATTAATAAATAGATAAATATTTATGACCACCACAAGAATTATTTATATAAATGAGTTGTTGAAACTTTTGTTTGTTTACTTGTTTTTCCAATAATACATGCTCAGGATAAAGAAGCTAGAAAGTAAAGTATGAAGGATTTAATGACTGCATGGTTAATATTATTTAACTTTCTTGCTCCTTTTTTTGATGCTATTAAAATAACCTTATTATAAATATATTTACACATGAAGTTCTTTCTGTATTCTGGATTAATTCCTGAGGATAGTTTTCTAATAACAGAAATTTCTTCAGTATTTCTGTGAGTAATATTCTTTACATTATTAATTTTGTCTGTTTTATTAAAATAGGTATCAGAGAGTTAGATTTCAACTTTCTCTTTTACTAAACTGTAGAATCCTTTTTAGGGATTTTGTTGTACTTATATAAGTGTTAGATTCAGAAAGCTTTAAGTATAATCCTGCCTACTGCAGTTATAGGAAGCAAAGTATACTGATCTTTGAGCTTCAGTTTCCCCATCTTATAAAATGGAGATTTATAGTATAGCATCTGCTTATTACAAAGTTTAAATGAGAAGGGGAATTTGAAAATATCCTATAGTGTAGGTATTCAATACATATTCATTTCCTTTCTTTGATATCCTATAATGTAAGTTAAGTTGCTGTTATAAACTGTCAAATATGAGCCAGACTCTAATAGGCAGTTGATATCTTGTGGCAAAATAACTTCTTACACAACTGTATATTTATTTGATTTCTTTTTATTTTGTATTAATTTATTTTTACTAATTTGTATCTGGGTGAAAAGTCACTGTTACTATATTGAGATATAATATTTCATCACTGATTTATCTTGACAGCAAAGCCAAAAGTTGGATATTTTGTTTTTTAATTCATAGCAAATATGTTAGGGGTGATGTGATAGTTACTGATTATATCTAAGTAAGTTTTGAAATGAAAATTCCTCTTTTATTGCCTGATCTTTTGTTTTTCCAGTATTTCAGAGGAGTTTTAATAGCTTACTATTTATCTTCCTTGTGATGTATTCATCTGAAGGGTCAAAAAAGACTAAAGTTAGTTTTTTATTCCCATGGACTGTTTGCTTAGCTAAGTTTGTTGCCCTCCCCCCATAATTTTGTGTAACTTACTAATTTTAAAATATTAAAATTATTTTGGCAGACACTAGATAAATTGCTTCCCATTTATAGTACCCTCAGAGCTGTATGTTTATTAGTTTTTTAGCAATCCTTATTTGATAATATGCTGTACTTTGCTGAGTTGCTGAGTCGTGTCCGACTCTGCGACCCTGTGGACCGTAGCCCGCCAGGCTCCTCTGTCCACGGGATTCTCCAGGCAGGAACACTGGAGTGGGGTTCTGGGCCCTCCTCCAGGGGATCTTCAGACCTGGGGATAGAACCTGAGATTCTGATGTTTCCTGCATTGACATGCAGGTTCTTTACTGTGCATGCTGCCTGGGAAACCCACAAAAAGCTTTAATTATTTCTGTCATGCTTGACAGTGTATTTAATGGTAGTTTTCGGGATAGATTTTTGGTCATTAGTTTAGTCTAGTATGTGAAATGGGAAAGATTGAAGCAAAAGGAGAAAGGGGCAGCAGAGGATGAGATGGTTACACAGCATCACCAACTCAATAGACATGAATTTGGGCAAACTCCAGAAGATAGTGAAGGACAGGGAAGCCTGGTATGCTGCAGTCCATGGTTTAGCAGAGTCAGACATGACTTTGCAACTGAATAACAACAACAATATATAAAACATCTGGAACTAAACATTTAATGTTATGCTAAAAATATATATCCTTAGTATATTTCCCCTGAATACTAAGTAATTATTGTCTGTTGAGAGAATGTTTCTTCTTGTAAATTGTGTTCTATTGCTTTGAAAATAGGATATTTATAAGTTTCATTTAACTTTTTCTTTCTAATTTTATTTCATTCCTTTTTCCTTCTTTTTCAATAGAAATTTTAGTTTACTTTCATTTGGAGAGGAAGCTGAGGAAGAAGAGGAGGAAGTGAATCGAGTTAGTCAGGTAAAACTCTTAATTTGCCCTTTGTTCAGAATTGTAAAAGAGATTAGGGTCTATATTCTCACTCATTTTTGTATCTACTGCTATATATAGGACAGCATGTTTTACATGTTTTACAGCAAATTTTAAATGTTCATTGAACCGATTCATAAAATGATTTGTGTGGTCAGTAATATTTGCAACTTCTGAAATGATTTGAAATATATTTTTTAATCTGGCATTTTAAAAATCAGTTACAAACTGGGGTTAAAGAAGGATTTAATGTCGTGATTCAAATTTTAATTGCTGTTGGTTTAATTGGATTACTAGATGGTTTGTTATTAATATTACTGTAATAAACAGTGACAGACCAAAGCTCTTATATTCATTTTAATATAATTTATATATATTTATTCTTTTCATTAATTCCCATCACAGCCCTGTAAGGTAGGTATTATTATTTCCATTTTACCTATGAGTAAATTAAGTATTAATAGGTTGTAATTTGCTCAAAGTCACATACCTAGTAAGTTGCTAGAGCTGGGAGCTGAACCTACAGCTGTCTCTATAAAATCCACGTCTCAGGTTATACATTGCTTCCTGGCCTTTACCCTACCAATGCTTCCCATGGGCCTCTAAGTATGGTTTTCCTCAATATCCCTTTCATCACGGTACTCATTGCTGAAACACCTACAGTGCCGTACCATTGTTTAAAGCAGTGATTCTGACAAATATGCCCCAAGAAAATCATCTTCAAGGATTTTTACTCTCCTAGATTTTCATCTCATCCTTTCATGACAGTTAGTGAACACTGAGACCTAAAGGATAAGATTCAAAGTCTTTTTTGTAGTATGTAATTAAAACTCTATAACCTAGTACTGCCTTTCTCACTTAACACAGTCACCTCTTTCTTACTGACACTGACAATAGCATCAACTTAAAAGCACCTTGTTTTTACCCTTGTCTTTACTTCTTTATCTGCATGCTTCCCTCATCATTGAGCCTGGTTTGGTAAGCTGCTATTGGGCACACAGTAAGCACTCTACTTATACCTTTTGCATTAAAACTGAATTAAAATGGGCATGTGTAAGTAAGAATTTAGTCATAATTTTTTTTCTTTAACTGTCTTCAGTATCCTTGATTGATCTATTTAATACTGTAGATTCAATTACCACCTGTATACTGTTAATAACATTCTGAACTGTAGGAGACAAAGCCAAATATTTCCCCTGGGCTCTTATCCCTCGTTCTGTGTTGCCTTTAGGAAACATCACTATTTTTAGATATCAAAACTAAATTCATTTTCACATGATAACTTCCTTTTTCAATTTCTTATCAATATCACCAACTATTCTGTCACCTCTCCCATCAGGAAGCCTCTGTACCCTCTTATCCTTCTCTATCAGAGGGCAGACAGACTAAAAACCACAATCACAGAAGACTAACCAATCTGATCCCACAGACCACAGCCTTGTCTAACTCAGTGAAACTATGAGCCATGCTGTGTAGGGCCACCCAAGGTGAACTGATCATGGTGGAGAGTTCTCACAAAACGTGCTGCACTGAAAAAGGGAATGGCAAATCACTTCAGTATTCTTGCCTTGAGAACCCCATGAACAGTATGAAAAGGCAAAAAGATAGGATACTGAAAGATGAACTCCCCAGGTGGGTAGGTGCCCAATATGCTACTGGAGAAGAGTGGAGAAGTAACTTCAGAAAGAATGAAGAGACGGAGCCAAAACAACAACACTCAATTGTGGATGTGACTGGTGATGGAAGTAAAGTCCGATGCTGTAAAGAGCAATATTGCATAGGAACCTGGAATGTTAACTCCATGAATCAAGGCAAATTGGAAGTGGTCAAACAGGAGATGGCAGGAGTGAACATGGACATTTTAGCAATCAGCAAACTAAAGTGGAATGGAATGGGTGAAATTAACTCAGATGATCATTATATCTACTACTGTGGACAAGAATCCATTAGAAGAAAGAGAGTAGCCATCATAGTCAACTAAAGAGTCCGAAATGCAGTACTTGGATGCAGTCTCAAAAATGACACAATCATCTCTGTTCATTTCCAAGGCAAACTGTTCAATATCACAGTAATCCAAATCTATGCTCCGACCAGTAATGCTGAAGAAGCTGAAGTTGAATGGTTCTATGAAGACCTACAAGACCTTCTAGAACTAACACTTAAAAAAGATATCCTTTTTGTTATAGGGGACTGGAATGCAAAAGTAGGAAGTCAGGAAATACCTGGAGTAACAGGCAAATCCGGCCTTGGAGTACAAAATCAAGCAGGGCAAAGGCTAATAAGAGTTTTGCCAAGAGAACACCCTGGTCATAGCAAATACCCTCTTCCAGCAATACAAGAGAAGACTCTACACATGGACATCACCAGATGGTCAAAACTGAAATCAGACTGATTATATTCTTTGCAGGCAAAGATGGAGAAACTCTGTACAGTCATCAATAACAAGACCAAGAGCTGGCTGTGGCTCAGATCATGAAGTCCTTATTGCCAAATTCAGACTTAAATTGAAGAAAGTAGGGAAAACCACTCGACCATTCAGGTATGACCTAAATCAAATCCCTTACGTTTATACAATGGAAGTGAGAAATAGATTCAAGGGACTAGATCTGATAGACAGAGTGCCTGATGAACTATGGACGGAGGTTTGTAACATTGTACAGGAGGCAGGGATCAAGACCATCCCCAAGAAAAATAAATGCAATAAGGCAAAATGGTTGTCTGAGAAGGCCTTACAAATAGCTGTGAAAAGAAGAGAAATGAAAGGCAAAGGAGAAAAGGAAAGATATACCCTGAATGCAGAGTTTCAAAGAATAGCAAGGAGAGATAAGAAAGCCTTCCTCAGTGATCAATGCAAAGAAATAGAAGAAAACAACAGAATGGGAAAGACTAAAGATCTCAGGAAAATTAGAGCTACCAATGAAACATTTCATGTAAAGATGGGCGCAATAAAGGACAGAAATGGTATGGACCTAACAGAAGCAGAAGATGCTAAGAAGAGGTAGAAAGAATACACAGAACAATAAGGAAAAGATCTTAATGATCCAGATAACCAGGATGGTATGATCACTCACCTAGAGCCAGACATCCTGGAATGTGAAGTCAAGTGGGCCTTAGGAAGCATCATTCTGAACAAAGCTAGTAGAGGTGATGGAAGTTCAGTTGAGCTATTTCAAATCCTAAAAGATGATGCGGTGAAAGTGCTGCACTCAGTATGCCAGCAAATTTAGAAAACTCAGCAGTGGCCACAGGACTGGAAAAGCTCAGTTTTCATTCCAATCCCAAAGAAAGGTAATGCCAAAGAATGCTCAAACTACTGCACAATTGCACTCATATCACACGCTAGCAAAGTAATGCTCAAAATTCTCCAAGCCAGGCTTCAACAGTACGTGAACCATGAACTTCCAGATATTCAAGCTGGATTTAGAAAAGGCAGAGGAACCAGAGATCAAATTGCCAACATCTGCTGGATCATCCAAAAAGCAAGAGAGTTCCAGAAAAACATCTATTTCTGCTTTATTGACTATGCCAAAGCCTTTGACTGTGTGGATTAAAATAAACTGTGGAAAATTCTGAAAGAGATGGGCATACCAGACCACCTGACCTGCTTCCTGAGAAATCTGTATGCAGGTCAGGAAGCAACAGTTAGAGCTGGACATGGAACAACAGACTGGTTCCAAATTGGGAAAGGAGTACCTCAAGCCTGTATATTGTCACCCTGCTTATTTAACTTATATGCAGAGTAAAGAGAAGTGCTGGACTGGATGAAGCACAAGCTGGAATCAAGATTGCAGGGAGAAATATCAATAACCTCAGATATGCAGATGACACCACCCTTACGGTAGAAAGTGAAGAAGAACTAAAGAGCTCTTGATGAATGTGAAAGAGGAGAGTCAAAAGTCGGCTTAAAACTCAACATTCAGAAAATTAAGAACATGGCTTCTGATCCCATCACTTCCTGGCCAATAGAAGGGGAAGCAATGGAAGCAGTGAGAGACTTTATTTTGGGGGCGGGGCCCTCCAAAATCACGCTGATGGTGACTGCAGCCATGAAATTAAAAGATGCTTACTCCTTGGAAGAAAAGTTATGACCAACCTAGAGAGCATATTAAAAAGCAGAGACATTACTTTGCCAACAAAGGTCCATCTACTCAAGGCTATGGTTTTTCCAGTATGTATGGGTGTGAGAGTTGGACCATAAAGAAAGCTGAGCACTGAAGAATTGATGCTTTTGAACTGTGGTGTTGGAGAAGATTCTTGAGAGTCCCTTGGACTGCAAGGAGATCCAACCAGTCCATCCTAAAGGAAATCAGTCCTGAATATTCATTGGAAGGACTGATGTGAAGCTGAAGCTCCAATACTTTGGCCACCTGATGCGAAGAACTGACTCACTGTAAAAGACCCTGATGCTGGGAAAGATTGAAGGTGGGAGGAGAAGGGGATGACAGAGGATGAGATGGTTGGATGGCATCACCAACTCGATGGACATGAGTTTGAGTAAACTCCAGGAGTTGGTGATGGACAGGGAGGCCTGGCGTGCTGCAGTTCTCGGGGTCACAAAGAGTTGGACATGACTGAGCGTCTGAACAGAACTGAACTGACGGACTCTGTCAGCCCGGAATCTGAGAAGTCATCTTTAAATGTCAGTGTACTAGTCTTATATTATTCATGATTCACATTTGTCCCTAATGAAAATGAAAGATTCGCTGTATATCGTGATCCTGTAGGTATTTTTGTAAATGGAAAAAATCACGAATGTTAGATCTGAGAATTGCCAGGATTCCGTTTCATTGATGTTATCTGAAGATGTCCAGTTTCCTTGTATATCCATGCCTTCTGCAGCATCCTCCCAGGCCTGTTTTTTCTTTTGCTTGGAGTGTGTGCTCTCCTTTATTTGACTAATTTTTATTTTTCCTTTGTAATATTTAGTTTCATTATTAACTTCTTAATGCCTGTACTTCCCTCCTAAAGCTTGAGCCATCAAAGCACTTATTATCTTTCATTGCAATGATTTCTTTTCTTATCTGTGCTATGTATTTTATGTAATCTTTATAATAATAATGTCATATGGATTTTATTCCTGATTTATAAATGGCAAAATCAATACTCAGATATTAAGTTTCTTGTCCAATTAAGAGTCATGGGATCTGAATTTGACTTGAGTTTCTGTAGCTATTGAAGTATCCAGTGTGGTTTTGAATACTGCAAAGCTGCCTCCTTTTAAATGGCTGGCAGAAACTTTCACTGATAGCACAGCATTCTGGGGTTAGGGACAGCTGGCTCAGTGCAGTCA
Organism: Bos indicus x Bos taurus; assembly: GCF_003369695.1. Taxonomy (NCBI): domain Eukaryota; kingdom Metazoa; phylum Chordata; class Mammalia; order Artiodactyla; family Bovidae; genus Bos; species Bos indicus x Bos taurus. Next base: position 14,538,835 of record NC_040095.1, on the reverse strand, counting down.
GCCCACCGCCCTTTCCTAACTTCCGCAGGGCCCTGGGTGGTACTAGTTTAGCAGCCATGTAGCAAGAGTAGGTTGTCAAAAGGAATTTTTCTGTCAGTCTTTTTGTTGAATTAAATTTCTGGTCTAAAGTAAGATTTGTGCACAATTACTGAGATTGACTTTACTAGGAAATTAGTTTGAATTTTTTCTGTTGGTAACAACATGTCTTAAATGTTGAAAGCATATCTTCCTCCTGCTGCTTGCTTTTTGCACAAAGTTTAAAAACAAAAAAAAAAATACATGTTTTGACTTCTACTGATTATAGTGAACTGGCCACTGCCAAAGCAATTTGTGTTTGCTAAAGGTTGAAATGTGAAAGAATCCACTGTGGACAGTTGTAGCTTGCTTTTTAAGTTTTCTTTTAAATGTGTAAAACACTTTAAACTGTAGAAAGACCAGTTAAAATCTTCCCTTCTTGCCAAGAACATTGCAGCCCACAGTCCTTTATCAAATAAGAAGTATAACTAGTATTGTGTCATCACATTTCTCTCGTCTGACTTTTTAATTGAGGGTGCTATGTGATAAAATTATCAACTGTTTGTTTCTGACTCTCAAATCTGTATCTCTAGGCTGACTTATTTTTCTCCAGCTGCCTAGTAGACATCTCTGTATTAGAATTTCTCACTAGTTACCCAAGCCCTAGCCAAGGCTTAATTCATTATCTTTTCTTCCCAAACTTCTCCATGTTCTGTGAATTCTTTTTCTAATTCCTTGGTATCAGTGTCCCCTAAAGAAGAATTTTAGATTTAATTCTGATGTTTTTCTTACTTTTTCCCTTGCACAACCAGCTAGTTGCATTAGGTCTACCAATTTTCATCTGTGGCATATCTCAAATCTTATTTTTAATTTATTTTACTACTCCTCTTATTCCAGCCTTCATTATCTCTAGGCTGTGCCGCTGCCCTAGTCTGCAGACTGATCCCCCATCTCCCTTCTCTTTTTACCCCTTCCACTCATTGCTATCAGAATAGTCTTCCTGAAGCCTGATAAAGATGCTATAGCTGCTCTTTGTTGACTATAAAAATAAAGCCAAGTTCCTTGGCCTATTATTTCTGGCTTCTACTTTCATGACTCCTCTTTACCAACTCTGTCCTTTAGGGTAATGCTTCTTAAACTTCCTCACTAATAAAAAGTCACTTATAGTACTTAAAAAAAATTAAATTCCATATCCATCTCAGACCTACTAATTCAAAATCTCTAGGGGAGAAACCTAGGAATCTGTATTTTTAATGAATTCAGTAGAAATCTTACCTGGAAAATGTAGGACACACTGTGTTAGCAGATCCGAACTATTTGCTGTTCTACATATATGCCTTGTATTTTCCTTTATGTGTGTTTGTTCATGTTTTTTTTCCTCTGCATGTAATAGCTTATTCCACTTGTCAATGTCAGAACCATATTTATCTTCAGCATGTAGAATACTATATTTTCTAAATGTCTTTCCCAGTTTTTCTTAATCTTTTCTTTTTCTGATCTAATTTCTACCTTGTGATTCTTGTATTTTCCTTTTAAACACATTCTTTTTGCTTTATTATGCAAGAAATGTATGACTTTACTCTTGTTGAATATTGTATTCAACTGTATTCAAACATTACACCCTTTTATTTCTGCCTTAATAATTTTGTAGGGTCCTAGGCTCACAGTAAACTTTGTGTCATCTTTGAGTGGCTGTGTGTTGCAGTAGAAATGGCATAGATTTGGGATCATACAAACTCATATTGGCACTTCATTTTTACAGATAGTCTGTGACTATGGAGAAGGTGATGGCACCCCACTCCAGTACTCTTGCCTGGAAAATCCCATGGGAGGAGCCTGGTAGGCTGCAGTCCATGGGGTTGCGAAGAGTCGGACACGACTAGAGTCGGACACGACTGAGTGACTTCACTTTCACTTTTCACTTTCATGCACTGGAGAAGGAAATGGCAACCCCCTCCAGTGTTCTTGCCTGGAGAATCCCAGGGATGGGGGAGCCTGGTGGGCTGCTGTGTGGGGTCACACAGAGTTGGACACAACTGAAGCGACTTAGCAGCAGCAGCTTGGATAACTTAAGTCTCTCTGAGCCTCCATTTTTCTCTTTGTAGCATGTAGCATGGAAATAATAGATACCATTTAGAGCTGTGAAATAAGGATACAGATAATCCTTAATTTGATAGGTCATGCAATTGAAAAGTGGTTTTGAAAATCAAATGTCTTAAACAATGTACTCTAGAAGTTGTCTTTTATTCTCAAAGAGCTAAAAAATATCAGTCACTAATATGATCATGATTATCATGCAGAAGCTGCTGCCCTACACTCAGGTAGAGGGCTGCTGAGAAACTTCACCAGCTTCCTGAGGTAGGAAGTCATGAGCACAACACAGTTGGCCCAGGGCCCTTCCTGCTCACTCCCACAGGGTCCTTGATAGTAGCTTGAGCAGCCTGGGAGAGCATGGGTGTACACCTGTACATCGTGACCCACTAACGACTCATTCTCCATGTGTGAGTGGGTCTTGAAACAAGGAGCAGAATCTTTTGGCATACAGAATTTAGCTGTTTTGTATATTCATATTATGGAATCATGGGTAAGTTTAGCTTGAGAAAAGAGAGCAACAACACCAAAAATTGTTGACATTTACTGGCTTAAAGAAGAGGAAATTTCTGTAGAGAGCATGAGATAAATTCTAGGGAGAACAGAAATAGAAATATATTTTGTTTATTTTGCTTTTGTACTGTTCTTCAGCCTTCAAATACATTTTGCCTTTTAGGGACAATGAAAATTGGATCAGAAAAGGGAAGGCTAGCTTGAATTTTGGAAAAGTGTGACCAAATGGTATATTTTTAAAAATTTAGCCTGTTTTTAAATACTGATAACTAGAGCCAAAGTCAGTGTCTTTTATAGTGACTAAGAGCAATTTGCAGTTTCAGAGGTTGCATGAAATTAAGTATTTCTAGAGGGCTTAAAAATAATTTTCATTATTCATTTGCTTATCAAGTTTCTTTCTTTCAGTGGCTCCACAGTGTTAATCTTTATCCCAGAACCTAACATCACAAGTTAATAATTGGTAAAGTCTGAATTGAGGCTTTACTTTATGTGAAAGAAGAAATAAGATCGAGTCCCCTCTGGTTTATGGATTATCAGTGTGGGATTACAGACACTGCTTCACCCCACTCAATATTCATGAGAAGGTGCCTCTCTCCCAAGGGTTAGCTTTCTTTCATTATTTATTTCAGTATCTTTCTACTACCTGATAAAATCTCTTTTAGAATAATAGAATTTTATAGCTCAAAGGGATCTAGTCCAACTTCCTTTCTTTATAGATGAAGAAACTGAGACTCTGGTTAAGTGACTTGCCAGACTGACTTCATTTCCTTTTTGATAGGATTGCATGATAGGAGGATGCCATAACAAGTATCTTGAGTTCAGGAAAGCACATTGTCGGAGTCTCTAATGATATGCTTGTGGACAACATGAGGAAATGTGATCTGGGAGATAGTACAGTCAGATGGATTTAGAGCTGATTGAATACTTCTGCCCAAAGAGTGCTTTGTTGTCAACCTGTGCCTAATTATTTGAACTAGTAAGTTGAAATGTAATAGGAGTACATGTATATTCTGTGCTTTAGTTTAATGAAATCAGCTAAATAGGTATGACTTAATAGCCTGTAAGCCTTATTGAATTATTAAGAGTAAGGTCTCTGGAATGAGGAATTTAACATTCTTTGCATTTTGGGGGATAGCATTTGCAGCATTTTGTTCAGTTCTGAACACCTTTAAGGATACTGACAAACTAGATGTATCCAGAGGAAGGGAGGGTCATGAGGAGGATGGGCATAATGCCAAAAACATGCTCCTCAGGGAATGCTTGAGTAACTGGATATACATTGGCGAAATAAAATCTAACTGAAAATGTAAGTCTAGGCTTCAAATATTTGAAAGGTTTTTATCTGGAAGATACTCTCCTTTATATTGCTTTATTAAATAATAGTTTCATTCAAATGTCCATGTTGGTAAAGTTTGCTTCTGAATGTTTGTGTATAACTTAAACAAGAATGTCAGAAAATGTTTTTCTAATAAAACTTATGATCAGATGAGTAGTTTTCCCGAGGCAAGTTAAATGGTAGGTCTAGTAAAAAAATATCTTAATAGCTAAATTTGAAAATAGTTACTAAGTTGTGCCACATTCATATTGATACACAGTATTTTTTCTTCAAGATATGTTAACATTTTAATTTTGAACCTAAATTTATAAAAAAGCTTTTTTCTTACCCAGAAAAATGTATGTTGATAAATATATCACTTTTGAGAATAAAGTGATAATATTTTTGTCTTATTCTCATTTATCCTTTGAGATTATAGTTTCCAGGTGGGTTAGGCATAGCCTGGAGAGTTTTGTACAGAGGCTGTCGGAAATGTTAAATAGTTTTTTTATCACATGGCTTGTGGGATCTTAGTTCCCTGACCAGGGATTGAGCCCCACTCTCAGCAGTTGAAATGTGGAGTCCTAACCATTGGATCAGCAGGGAGTTCCCCAGTCTATTTTATAAAATGTTTTTTCTCATTAAATTGTATTAAACTTTAATTTACTTATCTTTCTAGTTGTTTATATTTCACTTTTTAAAAATGTTGATGTATTTGTAATCACTTTGTATTTCTGCTGTAGCAAATTACCATACACTTAATGATTCAAAGCAAAATAAATTTAGTATCTTATAGCTCTGGAGGCCAGAAATCCAAAACAGGCTTCACTGGCCTAGATAATGAGGTACTGGCAGAGCTGCCTTCCTTCTGGCAGCTGAAGAGAATCCATTCCCTTATTTTTCCAGTTGCTAGAGACTGCCTGTATTCTTTGGTTAATGTCTTCTTCATCTTCAAAGCCAGCAATAGCAGGTCAAGACTTTCTTATCTTTCATCATTCTGCCCCTGACTTTCCTGCTTCCATCTTTCTTATAAAGATTTCTGATTACCTTGGACCCACCCTGATAATCTGGGATAATCTCCTCATCTCAAAATTCTTAATTTACCTACAGAATTCCTATTGCCAAGTCAAATAACTTACCCACAAGTTTTGAAGATCAGGAAGTGGACATCTTTAGGGGCTATTACCTGCCTACAACCTATTTGTATCTAAGCAAAACTGTGTGGAGTATTCCTATTGACAGCACTTGTTTATGGTTCATTTTTAGTTTTAGAAGGTAGAAATAGGGTTAGTTGGATGGTTGAAAATTAAACATAGATTTTCTTTTTCTCCAATTAGAGAGTTGTCCAATTATAGAACTCCTTTAAAAAGGGGTGATTTTTCATGTATGTATGTGTGTAGTTATTAAGCTCCTTTCCAGTGTGGAGATACTGGTTGACTAGTCAGTGATGTCAAGGAGATTCCTGCATTGTGTGGGAGACTAGATTAAATGGCTTAAAGATTTTTCCTCCTGTCAAGTTTTCTGGTTCTGTACTAAAGGTCACAAGAATGTAATAGGGTTCATCATAGAAACTATATATATATATATTTATATATATATATAAGCAGAGATGGAGACTGATAGATTGATTGAATTTTAGGAATTGGCTTGTATGTTTATGGGGGCTGGCAAGTCTAAAATCAGTAGAGTGGGCCAGCAAGCTGGAAACTCAAGGAGGAGTTACTGTGACAGTCTTGAGTCCAAAATCTGTAGGCTGGAAAGTCAGGCATAATTTTTGTGTTACAGTGTTGAGGCCAAATTGCTTCTTCTTGGGAAAGTCTTTACTCTTAAGGCCTTCAGCTGATTAGATGAGGCCCACCTACATTTTGGTGGATAATCTGCTTTACTCAGTCTACTGATTTAAGTGTTTAATCACATGTTTAAAAAATACTTAATTTTGTAACACCATCTAGACTGGTGTTTGAATAGACAGCTTGGGTACATAGCATAAAATTAACCATCACACTGAAGTAGTTAGAAATTGGCACTCAGACCTTCCAACTTCTTGACCACTATGCCTCTTGCTTTCTTTCTACTTGTATTTAGTTCCCACTGTTTCACTGCCTCTGTGCTCTTGATAAGAAGTAGCAGATAATAATATAACTTTCCCAAATCCCCTTTGATGTTCATTTTCAGGTTTGCCTATGGTTTTGAATTTACCTTGGAGCTTTTTATGTTGTGCTCACTAAATATATTTAGTATTTTTTTCAGCCCCTCAACCAATTAATGAGCCAGCTGCCTTTATGTAACTTCTTCAAAAATTATTTTAAAGTATATTTGGTGTTTCTTCTTTCTCTAAAATTATTATTGATAGTATAAATAAGAACCTTAAAATAGGTCTCAGAAAGAATAGGCATGAAAGAAATATTTGAATTCATTTTTACCCTCTTAGAGCCTATCTCCTATTTATTTTCTTGGCCTGCAGGATTCAAAGTCTACTATAGTGGGAATGGACATCTAAAAAATTGCTTTTGATCATATATTTCTCTACTAGTTTAATTGAAAATATTAATTTAAATTTGAAATGGTAATAATTATTCATATTAATCAGTTTCCTTCTATTGTGAAGTCTTATTTAAAGTTAATGTTAAGACAAGTTTCTTCTTTTCTTTTAAGCTGGTTTAAGTTTTAGGAGATAAACAAGAAACCATTTTTAAAGAAATTGTATTTATCTGTTTTTGGCTGCACTGGGTCTCTGTTGCAGCGTGTGAACTTTCTCCAGCTGCAGGCGGGGATGCTCTCTAGCTGTGGTGTGCAGGCTTCTCACTGCGCTGGCTTCTCTTGCTGTGGACCACAGGCTATAGGGTGCACAGGCTTCAGTACTTGCAGCGCATGTGAAATCTTCTTGAATCAGGGATTGAACCTGTGTCCCCTGTTTTGGCAGGCAGATTCTTTACCACTGGACCATTGGGGAAGTTCAAAAACCTATTTTTAAAAAACGTTAATTAAGCTAACATTTATAAACTAATATTTACAAGTAAATGGAATAGTATAGCTTATTAATGGACCAAGAACCTGGAGACCTGAATTCTAATCTTACTCCTCTTATGTATTAGTGCAACTCTCATTTCCTGATCTATTATCTGTTTCTGGACTAGAGAGTCTGAGGCCTCCTCTGGCTGTTATGTCTGTAATTGTGACTCCATGAAGGAAGCATATGGGGAGAATTGATAAGGAACTATTTCTTAGCATAAATGAAAATAAACATTGGTGGCTAGAGGTGCAGAAGGAAGAAATTTTAGAAAGGAAAACATGAAAATAAGATGCTTGTGTTTTATTCTAGTTGAGGTCATTTTATATTCATTTGTTCACTTTTGTACACATATCTTATGTAACAAAACTGCTATTATTATTATTTCCAGTTTTTAGGCATAGGTTCTGAAGTCTGATGAGGTCATTCTCTTTCCCCAAATGGTACAAGTTTTGGCCTGAAGCCCACAGAATTACTGATTATTAGATTTTGAAATTCTTTTGGTCCAACTGTTATCCTCTTTTCCTGTGTTCTTTCTATTATACCACCTTCAGTTTTTGGACAGTTTACATTGTTAGACAAACATCAAGTAATTCTTTGATGTTTGTCTTTTTATTACTTCTTGGTTTTCGTAAGGTTATGGAATTAGATATATATATTAATTGCATATCTGTGACTTTTTAAAAGTACAGATAATAGTATTTTTAATTGAGAAAAGTTTTTATTTTGCCCAGTGAAACTGGATTATAAGTATATTTAAATGGACATCTAAAAAATGATTAGGTCTTTAAAATGTGGAGTACTCCATGTTAATACAGAAAAATTCTAAAATAGATTATTTTTATCATGGAAATAAATTTCAGAAAGTATACATCTGCTTCAAAGTAAGGCCTGTCAAATTTAGAAGCCTATTCTCAAAATTGTTAAGCAGTGAAGAATGAGGATAAAGGGAAAAAGGTCTTTTCACCTCTCTGTATTTGACATTTTAAAATTTCAGTTAACACATTTTGTAATGAATTTTTCAAAATAAAAACTTCCTTCAAGATAGAAATTGTCCTTTTTTCTTATCAACTCTAACCTGATACTGGTCACTCAGACATGATTAATTGAGGGATGGGAATGGTAAGCAGCTTTCCACCTTAAGATAGAAAGTACGAATTTAAAGTTTTCTCACCTTATGGTGAGGAAGCTTGTACAATAGTCTGCAGCTCTGAAACAGGCCAGTTGTTCTGGGTCCATAGGGGCCTATAGGAAAAGAAAAGTGGATTATATCATTGTGAGATAGACCAGGATTTAAATCCTAGATCATCTACCACTAGCTTTGTGAATTACTTAATCTAAGTCTATTTTCTGTCTGTAAAATGGGGCTGATAATGGCTACCGTACTACTTTCATTTGGTGACAAGAGGAATTGAGATGTGGGAATATTGTATTGTAGCTCAGTGCCTGACACAAGTATATATTTAATAAATTAGAATAATGGTTGTAGCTTGTTTTAATTTTTATTGGGATATACTTGATTTATAGTGTAGTGTTTCAGGTGTACAGCAAAGTGAATCAGATATACATACACATATATCCACACATATATATACACACACATATATCCACTCTTTTTTTAGGTTCTTTTCCCATATAGGTCATTACAGAGTGCTGAGTAGAGTTCTCTGTGCTATACAGTAGGTTCTTATTAGTCTATTTTACAAATTTATAGGCCCATCCCTACTGCCAAAAATGACATTATTTTGTCCGTTTTTTAATAGTTCTACTTATCTTATAATGTCTTATATAAATTTAAAGTATAAATTTACTGAGAATATGACTTTTGAAGTTATTTAATATTAGGTCACCAATGAGCAGTCATACATGAAAAGATCTTTTACATATGCTAAATAGTATTTTATAGATGTTCTCATCTGGTTGCTTGGGTACATTTTAAAAGTGTTCTGTGCAAGAATACTATACTACTGTATTCTTGCCTGGAGAATACCAGGGACGGGGAAGCCTGGTGGGCTGCCGTCTATGGGGTCGCACAGAGTCAGACACGACTGAAGTGACTTAGCAGCAGCAGCAGTATACACAGTATATTTGAAGAATAATAGTGTGTGTTTATTTCAAACTACTCTTGGGATTTGTCTTCTGAGTTTTAATATATCAATCAAAAATTAAGAAATCATAGAGTGTTTAGTGTTTGGAAATAGTAATCAATAAACTTGTTTTTAAGGCTATGTCACACTTTTTGAAGGAGAGATGCTTTTCAAATAATATTTTTAGTCTATGGGAGAATAAGATTGCTATTTTAAAAAGCTTTTGTTTCTACTTAGATTTTTCAGTAACATGTATCTTTTACTAATAACCACAGAATAGCAGTACTAGATAATATGTAAATGTGTTAACTTGTCCTTTTGGAAAACTGTTTTTTCCTCCACTCATGATTACATTGTACATTTCTTTCTAGAGCATGAAGGGGAAAAGCAAAAGTAGTCATGACTTGCTTAAGGATGATCCACATCTCAGCTCTGTTCCAGCTGTTGAAAGGTTAGTATGGTGCTAAGCTCTTATTTTTTGGCTCAGATAATTTTCTGGCTCCCTTTGTGAGTAAGCAGTCAGTTCTCATTAAGTCAAATTTTGTCAGCCCAACCAAAAAACTAAAGTGTTTTGGTAATGGGGGTAATAGAGCTACTAGCATAATGGAGAGAGAATCACTCTGGTCACATTCACTCTCTTGCTATCGATCTATCTTTGTTGAGCTAATTAAAGTTACCTGTTAAACTTCTAAATCTTGGGATAGTTTGAACACTAGAGAGCTGTCCACTTTAATGATTTAATGTTTAATTTAAAGTTTTTTTTTTTACTAATCTTCTTCTTTAATCATTTTTGTCTCAGAATCATGAGTAAGCAAATCAGATTTGAAGGGTTTTGTGAGGAAATCACCACATTTTGGACCAGTTCACTGAGTATTATTCCATACCTATTTCAGGAGTTACCAGAAAACTGTCTTACTGTTTTTGTTGCTTCTCTTTGGTACGGGAAAATGTCTGACTGTTAAATGTAATTATATGTGATTTACTGGACCAGTGATTGAAAGGTGCACTACAATACTGTGGTACTGAGTTTAGCTCATTTTTAGAAATTGTACATTGTAACAGTCTGTTCTTAACATACTTGTATTTGAAGGACTTGTCTTCTTCAGCCTGAAGACATAAAGCCAATATAAGAAATTAATTTCTGCAGCCTTTTGTTCATAAAAATAGCACTATTGGTTATTTGCTTTTTAAAAAAAAAATTCTAGAAGATTTGTATTTGTGCTAATGGAGCATACCTTCTATTCTGTTTATAAAAACAACTTCCTTTTAGAATGTTTCTCTTTGCTGTATGATGCCATTCTGAAATTCCTGTGTTGAAGTATTTTTGAGCTATTAATCATAGCAAAATATTATAAATTTTTGGGTAATTGAATAATTTTACTAGTTTCATTTTGAAGCTAAAATTTGTTTTTCTTATTTTTTGTAGTGAGAGAGGGGATGCAGCAGAAGATTCAGATGATGTGAGTTTTAATTTTAGTATAAATATAGTTGAACAGTATATAGAAAATTCAAAATCTTTACAAATGATTATTTTTCCTAAAAGGTACTATATATTATCTTTTATAAATATATAAAAATTTGAAAAAATTTTGAAAGATTTGAAAAATAAATATGTATTTCAGTATTGGAATTTTCTTCATAGTAAATTTATGTATTTGTTTTCCTACAAAATCAGAATCTTATATATGAATTTTTAGCCTGTTTTTTCCTCCATCTCACATAATGTTACATGAATACTCAAAATTTAGATGGCATTGATTTTGTTTTATTATGATAAGTTTAAATGCTGATGTGTAACATGATATATGGGAAATGCTTGAATCAGTCATTTATGGTAGTTTCCTTCTTCATACAAACATTTCAGAACATTCTCTCTTAAAAGTGTCTTGACGTCTTTGCATTACTTGTACTGGCTATTAGAGCTGATAAGGCAGGATTTCCTTTATGTGTAAGAGATCAAGTTTTTCAAGTCATTCATTTGCCACCTGATATAAAAACTCATTGATCTGTGCATTGTACAGAAGGAAACACATAACTGTCCATGCAAGAACACAGCTTCATCTATTATCATATTCAAAAGACAGCATTTTCTCTGTGTAAATGGAGAAAGAATGACTGTCTAACCTGGTCAAGAGAACCTTCTGGGAAGAGATGATGCTGTGTTGTGTCTTATAGGAGAATTAGGAGTTAACTAGATCAAAAAAGAAAGTGGTAAAGGGTGGGGTCACTCTAGCTTAGAGAACAGCATATGTTAACACATAGTGACTGGAGAAGGCAATGGCATCCCACTCCAGTACTCCTGCCTGGAAAATCCCATGGACGGAAGAGCCTGGTGGGCTGCAGTCCATGGGGTCACTAAGAGTTGGGCCTGACTGAGCGACTTCATTTTCACTTTTCACTTTCATGCACTGGAAAAGGCAATGGCACCCCACTGCAGTACTCTTGCCTGGAGAATCCCAGGGATGGGGGAGCCTGATGTGCTACCATCTGTGGGGTTGCACAGAGTTGGACGTGACTGAAGCGACTTAGCAGCAGCAGCAACACATAGTAACTAGGAGAGAGTATATCTTATTTAGGAAGTACACATTAAGGTTAAAGTTTGAGAAGGAACCTCACTGTGAGGAGAGCAGGAGGGAAGAGGGTTAGAGGGAGCCACATCTATAAAAGGCTCTGAAGTAGGAGAGAGTTTGTTGTGTTTCAGGAGCTGAAAACGGACCAAAGGGACCAGAACTTAGTGACAGGAAGGAGAGTGGTGAGGTTGGAGAGGTGGGGAGAAGTCAAAGAGTAGAGAGCTTCATAGACTATGGTGAGGAGTTTAAATTTCATTCTAAAAATGATGAGAAACAGTTGAAGGGCATTAGTTAAAAAGATGAGTGCTGTGGTCAACTTTGCATTTTAGGAAGATCCGTGTTGGCAAAGTTAGAGGAGAAAAATTAGAAGAAATAGGCAGGACTCAAGGAGAACTGTCAGGGAGCTATGTTGAGAGGAGAAATAAAGAAAGAAAGTGAAGTCGCTCAGTCGTGTCCGACTCTTTGCGATCCTATGGACTGCAGCCTGCCATGGTCCTCCATCCATGGGATTTTCCAAGCAAGAGTACTGGAGTGGGTTACCATTTCCTTCTCCGGAGCATCTTCCTGACCCAGGGATCAGGAACCTGGGTCTCCCACATTGTAGGCAGACACTTTACCATCTGAACCACCAGAGAAGTCCTGTTGAGAGGAAAGCTGGTAGAAAATCACAGCTGTGAGATGGGAGACAGACAGACTTGAAAGAGGTCTAAGAGGTGACTTACTCTCAGGGAGACAACCATAAGCTTTCTGATTTGGTCAGCTTGTTAGATGGGTACAAAAGACAAATGGGGAGAATGATGAAAAATAATGTGCTTAATAATGTACATTTTGTGATTCAGATAACTTGGAGACATCTGTGTAACGTTAATATGGATCTGGAAGGTAGGACCAAGGCCTGATGTAAAATTATCCATACATTCTTATGGTCTTGGCAGGGGTAAGGTCACCTAAGGATAGTGTGTGATCTTTAACCTGTTTAGTGTCCCAAGATCCTTTGCAGTCACTAAAATGGTGGACCTCTGACCCAGGAAACACTGCATCCACAAACAAAATTTTACTAATTTGCATGGCATTTTTTTTGTCTCCTGAGGACCATGCATGGAAGACCTGGGTCAATGGTTATGAAATTTTAAAGCTAAAGAAAGTCTTAAACATCTCACTGAAAACACTCACAATTTCTATCTACAGAGATTAGAAACAATCCACATTTTATAGTCTGAGAACCACTGCCCTAGGGTCCACAGGCTTCAAGTTAAGAATCCTGCCTCACCAAGACTCACCTGGTCAGAGAATCACAAGAGAAAAAGATCAACTTGGGTAGTTTCTTCCTTCTTCTCTACCCTCTTCCCTCCTTCTCTCTTCCTTTTTCTCTCCACTTCTCTGTCTGTTAATCCAGGGAGCTATTCTGGAAGTTGTCAATTTAGCAATAAGCACAACAGTCCAGAATTTTAGCTCTTATGGAGTCTTTCCTTTGATCATTGGAGACAATAATCATATAAATAATTAAAATATATAGTATGTCAAATGAGTTATAAATGTTTTGAGGAAAAACAGGGAAGGGGAATAGAGACCACAGTGGGTGAGCGTATGTTTCTGCCATTTTATTAGGGTGATCAAGAGAAGGAGCACTGAGAGGGTAAATTTGACCAGAGACCTGAAGAAGATGAAAGAGTGAGCAATGCAGATTCATAAAATAAGAGTTTCAGGTTGGAAGGAAGAGCAACTCCAGAGTTGGCTGTGTTGCTGGCCTAGAATTGTAGGAGATTATGTCAAGGAGCTACAGATTGTATAGTGTCTTGGTAGAGTTGGGGACTCATTGCAGGGTTTTGAGAGAGGAGTGATTGCTATGTCTTAATTTGTAGGAGGAAATATCAGCTTCTTTACCTCCACCTCTTTTATTTGCATTAATACGTGGTTGAGGTCAGTATGCTAGCCAACTGCCTCCAGAAGCCACCTTGCCTCCTGGGGAAGAACAAGAATGTACAACAGATCAACACAAAAGTCTGGGTAATCCAGCAGGAGCACAGTCTGCTGCACAGATGGACTGGTTGTGGATTGAGCAGCAACCCTTGCTGGGCTATGGTATACTTAGAGCAGACCCCAGCAGGTATTCTCACGAAGAGCAGATTCTTCGAGCCCTTACTAGTTCAAAATGAAACAAACAAACAAAAAAAACTGGCCTAAAATGCAGTGAGGAGAGTCTGAGACAGACCTCTGGAAGCGAAAGGAGAAACTGGAATGCCCAGTAAATACTACATTTCACTTTTTACAGGATGGAGAATATGAAGGTGCAGAGCATGATGAATATGTTGATGGTGATGAGAAGAACCAGATGAGAGAAAGAATTGCAAAAAAGTTAAAAAAGGACACAAGTGAGAATGTTAAGAGAGCTGGAGAGGGTGAAGTGGAGAAGAAACCAGTTAGCCGCAGGTGAGTCAAGCAGTTGAAATATCAGAGTTTCTGTCTTTTATACTTCATTTAAAATTAAGATTGAGTCCTCTATTCAACTTACTTTCTAAAATGTTGTTTTCATAGTGTTTGATATATATACCAGTTGTCCTAAATTATCCCACTCAGGCCAAAAAGAAAATAGACCAATTTTATTTACATCAGTGGTCTTGAGTCAAATTCTGCTTTATTTCTCTTTGATCTCTTCTTTAAAAGCCTCCAAGTTTTTTCTTTTTATATTTGAGGTAAGCAAAATATTAGCTATATGTGAAAGACTGCATTTGTTTAAAACAAACAAGATAAGTTAAGTCATTATACAAAACAAAAAAATGTCCTCAGATTTAGGGGAGTGAAATTTGTCAAAAATGACTAAGAAGGATGTGGCCCTGAAAATACTCTTAATATTTTTTCAAGTCTGATTTATACTGTCTACCCCTCCTAACCTTGGTGGTATCATAAAATAAATCTCAGCACATGTCTCATTTTAAAGACTTGTTAAATTTTGTGACTCAACATTTTATTCTCCTGAAATTCAGCTTAATTGAAAAGCTCTCCTTTATAATTCTGTTATTACAACTTTGTTACACATATAAAATAATATAGCTTTAAAAAAGGTAGTGTTTGTTTTCTTTGAATGACCTACAGTTGGGGGTAAGATAGGTGTAACTCCCTATAAACAACATTGTTTTATTCTATTATGTTTCTCAACGTCACACAGGAAAACTACAAATAAAAAACATTTTCATATTATCATCACTTAGATCTCTAAATTTTTTCTTTATGTAACCAGAAAAGTACTTCCCCAGAAATTTCCACTGATAGTATAACCTTTTGCATTCAGAAATGGTACTTAGAAGTCTTTAAATATCTTTTTCTGGCAAAATTCACCTGATGCTCAAGTAATCATTGTTGAATAATTTAATATAGTTGATTAACTTTGGGCCACTACTGGATGAAGATTTTAGTGATCATATATATGCTTATATAAGGCCCATGGAGTTGACGGGCCTCTTATCAGCTCAAACGTTTAGTTGGATCATGAATATAATCAAGAATACTTTATTTCTCTCTCTTACTCAGAAGATGCATTTCCTGATTTTTCAGTTCCTTTCAGTCCAGTCACTCAGTCATGTCCAACTCTTTGCAACCCCATAGCCTGCAGCACAATAGACTTCCCTGTCCATCACCAACTCCTGGAGCTTGCTCAAATTCATGTCCGTTGAGTCAGTGATGCCATCCAATTATCTCATCCTCTGTCATCCCCTTCTCCTCTTGCCTTCAGTCTTTTCCTAGCAGCAGGGTCTTTTCCAGTGAGTCAGTTCTTCGCATCAGGTAGCCTAAGTACTGGAGCTTCAACTTCAGTATCCGTCCTTCCAATGAATATCCAGGACCTATTTCCTTTAGGACTGACTGGTTTGATCTCCTTGAAGTCCAAGAGACTCTCAAGAGTCTTTTGCAACACCACAGTTCAAAACCATCAGTTCTTTGATGCTCAGCTTTCTTTATGATCCAACTCTCATATCCAGCATGACTACTGGAAAAACCATACCTTTGACTATACGGACCTTTGTTGGCAAAGTAATGTCTCTGCTTTTTAATATGCTGTCTAGATTGGTCATAGCTTTTCTTCCAAGGAGTAAGCGTCTTTTAATTTCATGGCTGCAGTCACCATCTGCAGTGATTTTGGAGCCCAAGAAAAGAAAGTCTGTCACTGTTTCCATTCTTTCCCCATCTATTTGCCTTGAAGTGATGGGACTGGATGCCATGATCTTTGTTTTTTGAATGTTGAGATTTAAGCAGCTTTTTCACTCTCCTCTTTCACTTTCATCAAGAGATTGTTTAGTTCCTCTTTGCTTTCTACCATAAGGTTGGTGTCATCTCCATATCTGAGGTTATTGATATTTCTCCCAACAGTCTTGATTCCAGCTTGTGCTTCATCCAGCCCAGCATTTCTCATGATGTACTCTGTATATAAGTTAAATAAGCAGGGTGACAACGTACAGCCTTGAGGTACTCGTTTTCCAATTTGGAACCAGTCCTTTCTTCCATATCTGGTTCTAACTGTTGCTTCTTGATCTGCATACAGATTTCTTAGGAGGCAGGTAAGGTGCTCTGGTACTCATATCTGTTTAAGAATTTTCCACAGTTTATTTTGATCCACAGTCAAAGGCTTTAGCATAGCTAATGATGCAAAAGTAGATGTTTTTTCTGGAACTCTCTTGCTTTTTCTGTGATCCAGCAGATGTTGGCAATTTGATCTCTGGTTCCTCTGCCTTTTCTAAATCCAGCTTGAACATCTGGAAGTTCTCAGTTCACATATTATTGAATCCTAGCTTGGAGAACTTTGAGCATTACTTTGCTAGTGTGTAAGATGAGTGCAATTGTGCAAAAGTTTAAACATTATTTGCATTGCCTTTCTTTGGGATTGGAATGAAAACTGACCTTTTCCAGTCTTGTGGCCACTATTGAGTTTTCCAAATTTGCTGGCATATTTAGTACAGCACTCTCACAGCATCATCTTTTAGGATTTGAAATAGATCAACTGGAATTCCATCACCTCCACTAGCTTTGTTCATAATGATGCTTCCTAAGGCTCTCTTGACTTCGCACTCCAGGATGTCTGACTCTAGATGAGTGATCACACCATTGTGATTATCTGGGTCATGGAGATCTTTTTTGTATAGTTCATCTGTGTATTCTTGTCACCTCTTCTTAATATCTTCTGCTTCTGTTAGGTCCATCCCATTTCTGTCCTTTATTGCACCCATCTTTGCATGAAATGTTCCCTTGGTATCTCTAATTTTCTTGAAGAGATCTCTAGTCTTTCCCATTCTATTGTTTTTCTTTATTTCTTTGCATTGATCACTTAGGAAGGCTGTCTTATCTCTCCTTGCTGTTCATTAGAACTCTGCATTCACATGGGTGTATCTTTCTTTTTCTCTTTTGCCTTTCGCTTCTCTTCTCAGCTATTTGTAAGGCCTTCTCAGACAACTTTGCCTTTTTGCATTTCTTTTTCTTAAGGAGGCTTTGATCACAGCCTCCTATACAGTGTTATGAACCTCCATCCATAGTTCTTCAGGCACTCTGTTGATCAGATCTAATCCCTTGAATCTATTTCTTACTTTCACTGTATAATCATAAGGGATTTGATTAATGTCATACTTGAATGGTCTAGTGGTTTTCCCTACTTTCTTCAATTTAAGTTTGAATTTTGCAGTTTAAGTCTGATTTCTAAAA
Source organism: Bos indicus x Bos taurus (assembly GCF_003369695.1). NCBI lineage: Eukaryota > Metazoa > Chordata > Mammalia > Artiodactyla > Bovidae > Bos > Bos indicus x Bos taurus. The sequence continues at coordinate 14,521,549 of NC_040095.1, read as the reverse complement.
GATTAGCTTTCTAATGTGACAAAAAATACATTGAGTTTTTAATAGGTGAACCAAACATTTGTCATCTTTAAGTGCTTTTTAAGTCCTCAACTCTGTTTTGTTGGCCTTAATACAACTTTAAATACTTATATACCCTATAATTAATATAACTTAAAGTTTAACTAAGTTGAATTTTCTGTAAGAATAAATAAAGCTTACTTGGTAAAACTTGCCATAGTAAGTACAAAACATCTATTTATAACTATTCTTCTCTTCCCCCAAGTTTTCAGTATTCACATCCTCCTTTGTCCCTCCTTTATCCTGTGTCTCCTACCCTACAAAGAGAAATGAAAGAAAAATAAGGAGGTCAGGACAAAGTACAGAATTTCAGAGAGAAAATACAGTTTTTCTCTCTTGTCTAGAAACGTCCATGATTGTCTCATGACCACTTATTTTGAGGGGAAGAAAATTTCAAAATCATTAGCGGTTTTGGTCAGCTAAACCAGCTTCACTATAGTTTGTCTCAAGTTAATTTTATGTTAAAAGAAAAAGAAACTTCTAAGAGTCTTTAAAAATTGTAATGTGGTTAAAAAAAAGGATAATTGTATTTATTAATAAAAGAAAATCCCTGCTCAGCCTAAGTTAAATTATAATGGGTATAAGATAGTTGCCAGCCCTGTAGGATGTCAATGTGAAATCATTATCTATTCAAAAAGCAATTCTTTTAGTATATACAAACTTTTCACCTGGATGTGTTTGAAGTACTCGATTATCCTTCAGTCGTTTTCTGATTTGAGCAGTATGATCAAGGACTAAACTAGCCTTGATCAACTTTTTATGCTAGAGCCATTCAAAATGTGATTTTACTGAAAATTTGTGGTAAAGAAACATCTGGAATCTGTTAAAGCTGTTTATCACTTTGGATGGTAAACCTACAAGCAGATTTCTTGAGTACTTAATATTTAAGTTGAGGAATAATATTTCACAATATAATTTTTAGCAGATTTACAGAGTGGAATATTTTCCTAATTGTTCTGTTGAAAAATACTTAGGGGTTCAAGAGGGGAAAACAATCCAAAGCTCTTATTACCTTCTCTCCTTTCTTTTCTTTCATGTACTCATTCTGACTTGAGGATCTCTGTCTCTTGCTTCCTTCCTTTTCTCAGTGTATAGTCTCTTTCTTAACCAGTCCACTTCCTCTAAGCCTCCGCCTTGACTACTGAATGCTGCTGAGCAGAACCATGCGGCCAGGGGCAAGTCCGGCCTCAGCTGTGCCTCCGGTGCGTCTTCATTACCCAGCCGCTGGCGCTGCCCTTCAACCTCAGGTTCACTCTCCCTCATCAGATCACCTGGCTTTCTGCTCTATGAAACAGGAGTACCTTCTGCAACTCATATTCTTTTCCCTGTTTATTCAGATCAGTTCTTATCTCCTCCTCTTCTACTGTTAAGGTAGGAATCCCTTTACCCATTGAAAATGATTCCATCCTCTTTCCTTTGTAGTTTTCTCTCTCACTCTTGCCTTTCCTTCAACTTGTGGATAGACTTAAGGAGTGAAAAAAAGAAAACCACTTAATTTCATTCCCTGTCCCCATTACCTTAGTTCCCATTTATTTCTAAATACACGTCATTCAGCTTTTCCTTCGTCACTCTCCTGAAACTGCTCTCCCTAAGGCCATGTATTTGATACATCTAGTGACTGCTTTCCAGTTTTTGTTTTTCCTAGTGTCTCTGTTGTGGAATTTGGCATTTTTTTTGCTTTTTCCCTCTTAAAAACCATCCTCCTCATGAACTTGCCACTTAAATTGTGTTTCACTTGGGATCTTTATAGAAATGCCAAGTTTCAAGCCCCACCTCACACTTTTTAAATCAGAATCTGCATTTTAGTAGAGTGATTTGTATATTCAAGTTTGAGAAGCACTCCTCTGGAAGAGTAATTTTTACCACCAGTGCCACTGGACTAGTTCAAGTTTATATCATCTTAGCTCCAAGGTCAGCAATTCCCGACTCCCCAGGGTGTTTCCCAGGGTATTCCTATAGCATCTATTTCTTCTTTGTGTGGCCTTATACTGTAATTTTCTTGAAGGCAGAGATTATGTCCATTTGTCTGTGGTCAAATAGCATGAGGACACAAATATTTATGTAAATGAATGAACAACAAAAAGGAATGAATCCTTCATTGACAAATCATTTCTGTAGATCTTGTAAGTGACTTGTATTTATCATAAGAGATTTATCACATGAGATTTATTGGTTTGCCTTCTATCCATTGCCTAGAGTGAATTCCTTCAGAGATCATCTTCTTTATCTTTAGGTCCTCTGAGTCTTATGTAATGAGTGTATGGTAATTAGTCATTAAAGTTTGTGTAATGAGTGGGTGAATAAATGAATGAATGCATTTGTGATTCATTAGGGGAGTGGTTTTCACCTCCTGACTCCACATTAGATTCACTGGAAAAATGTTAAAAAGAAAAACTATTGATACGCAGATCCCACTCCAAACGATTCTGAATGATTTAGTCTGAAGTGAAGTCTAAGCATATCCTTTTTTAACATTTTAACTTTCAATTTAAATATACATACAGAATTTATCTGTATGAACTATATTTCATAGTGCACGTATTGCTGAATGTTTACAAACCAAATACACCCCTATACCCATCACCCAGTTCAAGAAACAAAATTGCCATTACCCACAGTTCTCCCTCTTGCCCTTTTCTGGTTATTTCTTCTTTTATTCCCTAACAGTAACTACTTTTCTAACTTCTGAGAACATAACATTAATTTAGGGCAATAATACTTTGTAAAATCTGTCCATATATTCTAGTGTGCAGTTAGGGTTAAGAACTGTAATCCCCACCAAGCACTAGACTTTAAAAAAAAAAAAAGTTGCATCACCTCCAAGTCTTCTTTGCAGTCTGACAGAGACAAAATATTAATATCAATGGAACTCAATTTAATCTCTGAAAAAGTAAAAGGGTCAGTATAGTGGGAAGTCATTTTAGAAGAAACAGAATGATACTGAGTTTTCCTAATGTTTTTTAAGATGTGTGCTGTTAAAAACCCAAATCAGTATCTCAATCTTTTCCATATATTTGAATCACCTGAGGACAACCGCCCACCACCCCCCCACTCCCTACCCCCTACCCCACCGCGATCAAGACATCAAAATGTTTGGACCATGAGAAGTTTTAGAAAGCACAGGTTATTCTAATGTGCACTCAAGATTAACTGAAAGGCATTGCAGCATGTCTTTTGCAAAGTCCTGTTTTAAAATTTTTTCTAAAGTATCCTTTTGTTGCCTGTAGGTGGAGCTCAGCTGCTGCAAGTTAATCATATAAACCAAGCTGAGTTGTCTGCTCTACTTCTTTTTTCGCATTTGTGTATAGATTTATAATAAATGGCTAAACAGTAAAATCAGATGTAACAAGCAGACTGGATAGTCAGAAATCAGTGGTTTGTTGTGCTGATTACAGTCATCATGGAAATCCTTTCTTTTATTGTGTAATTTCTATCATCTCTAATTTTATTGTGATTACTCTTACTTCTATATTATTTTCATCAAATTAAAATATAAATGAAAGAAATCTTGACACATACCCTGAAATCGCCATCATTAGTTTCTGTAGTAGTTGTTCAAGGTTAACTGGAGTAATGTTAGTTTTGGTGTTTGCAGAGGTTCTCGTTTGGTCAGCTGTGTTATGTCACATTAAGTCAACTGTGGCACTATTCCTTTTGTATAAAAACAGTTCTCTTATTTGGTAAAGTCAAGTTAATTTGTGTTCTATTCATAAACTGTGTTAGGTTGACTGAATATAAACTATCTTATCTGATAGTATCAAAAATTTAGATATAAATATCGAAATTGAGTTTGAAACCTAATGAGTTGAACTTTAAATTATGAAACAAGGGATAATACAGTCAGAAATACCTCCTTTGGCCTGGGTGAACACCCAAATGAGCTGTTGCTAATTTTAGCCTTACACAGTAAGTCTCCTTTTGTTGAATTTGAAATATGTGACCGCATTTTCTTATGGTACTTTGAATACTTTTATTTCCTCAATATTTCTGGCCTTCTGAAAAATATTAATACGTTTTCCCTGAGCCTTAGGGAATTTTTTGAGTCTTAATATACTTTGTATTCTGTTTTCTCTTACTTTATGATCAAACTTGAGGAAGTACATAGCTGTCTTCAGTACATAAGTTTAGTTTACTTTAGTGGATTCAAAAAGATAGTGTCATATTTAAGTTTCAAAAATTTAAAAGATAATGCACATTTAAAAATGATAGTACAAAATTTAAAAGATAATACAGTAACAAAGATTGAAATCCAGAGACATTCTAACCATCCTATGTAAATCATTAAAACCATGATCTCTAAGAAGTCCCCCTGCTGATCTCAGAACTTTTACAAGCAAGGAATGAAATTAACCAGTTAGAGCATTTCTTCTCCTTTTCACCTTCTGTTGCCCCAAGATATTGTACTGAAGCAGAGAGTAAAAAAAGAAAAGAAAGAAATGTAAGATATACTGGATAAGTGGTCTCTGAAAATTTGCAAGTGTTATTTCTTTGGTATGGAGTAGTAGTGGTTTAAATACTGTATTTTCAGAAAATATTGGGTTTAACATCAGATGTTAAGTTTTGGAGCACTCTGGTAGCAGCTAGTTTGCATACTAACTTTTACTAGAACTTGACTTTTCTTTTTTATATGTTCTTTCTTAATCTATCCTTCTATTCTCTTATTGTCAGTTACTGTGCAAGAACTGCTATATGCCAGACAGTGCCAGGCCCCAGGAACATGAAAACAAAGGAGAAATGGTTTCTGCCCACCAATGTTCACAACTGTAGCATAAGAGTGAGAATTATAAACAGTTAATTACAATTCAGTATGGCATGTGCTCTAATGGAAGTGCATGTGAAATATTATAGATGTTAAGTAGGCAATGTATATTTCAGGAAAAGTTTAAAATACCAGGATTAAAAAGGATTGAATGTATAATTGCCTTTTTTGTAGATCAAGAATGGTCAAATACAGCAATCTCATAAGTTCCACCCAAATGCTAGTAAGATAGGCCATTTTTTGGAACCACTGTCTAAAAGAAATAGCATTTTAGCATTGTCAAATCATCTAAATTAGTGTTGTATAATCTCCTTATGTGGACTAGATGGTTTATCATATTGTCTTTACCTGTTATTTTTTAAATTATGAAATATTTATAAACTATACCATCATTTGACTTTTCTGGTGAGCTTCCAGTTTTCTTCTTTTTGGGTATTTATAGCAAGAATTTGGATAAAACTGTTTCTTGGGCAGTTTGAAATAAAATACCACTTTAAAAATGCCCAGATAGTTTATTGATAACCTTAATCCATATCCAAGGAGTCACTTTCAAAATAAAACCAAAAAAGTCCTTGAACTTCAGTTATACACTTCAGAAATACAACCACCCTACCATTTTTACAGTTAGGTTTTGTATGACAGAAAGAAAACAGGGAAATGTACATATGGGGGGAGATTCTCCTGTCAAAATAGAGAAGAAGTAGTTGCATCTCTTTAGAATGTATTGATTTGTATTACCCTTGAGAGTTACATTCTATTGATCTTGTGGTATCAATTGTGTATAGGCAGTGGAATTATACATTTGAAATGTAGCATTGAGATTATGTGCGGGAAAACATTCTTTTAAGTTATCCAGCATTTGAGGAAATGTTCAGTATAGTCACACTGAAGAATTTTTAAACATTCATTGCTTTCCTATCTTCCTTATCAGGACTTTGTGAATTCACCTGTAAATGAAGTTGGCAAGAGTAGTTTGGTTAAATACAGAAGAGAATAGCCACCCAAGATGCCAAGTTCTTGTTTAGCACAAAGTTAAAAGCACATGCAGTTACACAAGGACTTGAGGAAGATATACGATTATTAATGATTTTATTCACTCTGACTTCAGCCATTCTCTCTGTTCCCTTCTCTAACCATTCAGGGTGTGTTTTCCACTTTCAGATATCACTTAGCTTTAATACTTTGAGTTCCTCTTTAGTCCAGGCACTGTGCTTGGTCCCAGGATGCTCAGATGAGAAAGGCTCAGCCCCTTCTCAAGCTGCTTAGTTTCTAGAAAAGGGAGACAATTAGATAAGCCAATAAGAGCTGTGAAGTTTTCACAGCCAGAGATTTTTTCTCTTATTCCACATGTGTTTATTGTTCTATGGTGTGGCCAGGCAATAAATTTTGCCAACGCAGTTTATTTCTCTAATTTAATCCTGAGAACAAAGCTGTGAGTAACATTATGATTCTTATTTTACAAAGGAAAAAAAAAATTGTACTTGAAGAGGTTAAGTGACTTGTGGCCAAAAAGTGGCAAAACCTGTACCTGAGCCTGCAGTGGTTTGATACCTTTATGGAGCCTGGAGAGGGGTTGGCTAGGGTTGACTCATGTGTGTCCAGCTGAAGTGTGCCTCATGTGGTATGTTTCTAGCAAAGTGGCAATATCGTTTTAGGAATATGTATTACTCTGTATAAATGTAGGGAGTGGATTAGAGGAAGGAGACTGAAGCAGAAAGGCAAATTAGTGGATTATTACATTAGTGCAAGGGAAAGGTAGTAAGAGGCTAATTAAGATAGTATCTGTGAGGATAGATACAAGAGACATTAAGGAGGTAATAGATTGGATGTAGGAGACTTGGAGGAAAAAGATATATTTCAGATGATTGTTTTCTGGCTTGGATACTTGGCTAAGTAGTGTGATAAGAATTGAGACAGGAACCCTGGATATTCCTTTTGTTTCTCTCCTGTTCTTTCTGTTATACATTGATGTCTCAACACATAAACATATATACTGAATTGTTTCTTATTTAATTGCTCCCCCTGGTGGCTCAGACGGTAAAGAATCTGCCTGCATTCAGGAGACGTGGATTAAATCTCTGGGTCTAGAAGATCCCCTGGAGAAGGGCACAGCAACCGACTCCAGTATTCTTGCCTGGAGAATTCCATGGACAGGGGAGCCTTGTGGGCTACAGTCCATAGGGTCGCAAAGAATTGGACATGAATGAAGCAACTTTCACTTTCCCCTTTTAAGTCAGTTGCAGAGCCAGAGATGACTGAGCAACTGAACAAAAATAAGTCAGTTTAGGTTAGGTTATGCTGTAGTAACAAACAATTCCCAAATCTCACTGGTTTAAAATTAATGTTTATTTCTTGCTCTAGCTACATCTTGGTGAGATCTGTACATCTGTTCCATTATCATTTTCATTCAGGGATAGAGGATGAAGGAACAGTTTCTTTCTGAGAAGCATGGTAGAGGGAAAAGAGTGACAAGGAATCATATTCTTAAAGCTTCTACCCAGAAGTGGCATATATCACTTCACCATTTTATTAGCCAGAGCAAGTGATGTAGCCAAGCCTGATGTCCACATGGTAAAGTAGCAACCTTTCACCGAGTGCTTAGAAACAGTAACACAATCTACTACAGCCTCTGTGCTTTATCCAGGAATTGCTATAAACACCTGTGCCTGTGTAATAAATTTATCCATCCTCCTCCTGGCAGAAAACACAAAAATAGACATCAGTTCAGTTGCTCAGTTGTATCCAACTCTTTGCAACACCATGGACTGCAGCATGCCAGGCTTCCATGTCCATCACCAACTCCCTGAGCTTGCTGAAACCTGTGTCCATCGAGTCTTGGCGATGCCATGCAACCATCTCATCCTCTGTCGTCCACTTCTTGCCTTCAATCTTTCCCAGCATCACGGTCTTTTCCAATGAGTTGGCTCTTTGCATCAGGTGGCTGAAGTATTGGAGCTTCAGTATCAGTCCTTCCAATGAGTACTCAGGGTTGATTTCCCATAGGATTGACTGGTTTGATCTTCTTGCTGTCCAAGGGACTCTCAAGAGTTTTCTCCCTCACCACAATATGAAAGCATTAATTCTTCAGTACTCCGCCTTCTTTATGGTCCAACTCTCACATCCGTACATGACCACTGGTAAAACCATAGCTTTGACTATATGGACCTTTGTTGGCAAAGTGATGTTTTTGCTTTTTAGTAGGGTGTCTAGGTGTGTTATAGCTTTCTATTAAGTGTGGCAGATCCTAAGTCTAGCTGATAGTGTAAGACTGTTTCTTCCAGGGCTGTGAGTAGGCCAGATTCTCTAAGGTGGGAATGTGGGAAGGGAGGAAATGAATAGCTGCTTTATTATTTCAGATAATTTTCTTAGTTGGTTTTCTTGTTGTTTCTGGAAGAGAATCATCTCAATCAATAACACTCAACGTGTTCATCCCTCCTCTTACTTTTTGGCGAATCATCTTGCTCCTTATTTCATTACAGAAACGGAAGTAATGGGAGAACTTTCTCATTTTCCCACCACGAAATCTGCTTATCTACATCTGAATTCATCTTCTAGCGAAGGCAACCCCCCCACTCTCTTCTCTGGTCCTCACTTTCTTACACTTATTACCAAGCAGTTAGCCACCTTACTCTTGTTGCTCACTTCACACCTGGCATATTATCCTTCTTGCTGTTCCAGACACGTAAAGCTCATTCGTCTTTCAAGCCTCTGCACTTGGGGTTGCCTCAGCTTGAAACTTTCTTCTCTGAGATATTCTTAGTAACCCTTCCTCCTCTTAGTAGTTATTCAGCTCCTTATTCAAGTGTCATCTTGTCAGAGAGGCTACCACACTGCTTAAATAATTGCCTCCGTCCCTACTGATGGCACATACCCAAATGACCTGGGGACAGATTTTTAAACTTTGGTTGGTTTTTACAAAATGCATATGCTAGGACCTTGGAGAAGGAAATAGCAACCCACTAGAGTATTCTTGCCTGGGAAGTCCCATGGACAGAGGAGCTATGGTCCTCCTCCTGAGTATAATCCACGAAGTCACAAAAGAGTCGGACACAACTTAGCAACTAAACAACAACAAATGCTAGGACTTGCTCCCCTCAAAAAAGCAAACAAAAAAACAAAACTCGTGCAGTAGGTCTAATACGATTTGCTCACAGTTTTTGAAGCTAGTTAATTAGTGATGAAAATACACATTACTCAATGTTTTTGCAGTGTTGGGAGCATCAGAGAATAAAACTAAACAAGTTTAAAAAGCAAGTTTGGAACTAACTTATCTGTCCTTTTCAGGCTCAGATTTTGTAGAAGACAGTGGGCATTCTAGGGAGTTAGAGGGTTTCTTCTCCCCACCAAAGTCACTTTTTCTACACGTTCTACAATTTTAAGAATGATTACTTTAGTGTTTCATCAGCATTAATCTTCTAAGCAAGTGGATTTTGTTCTATTTTGTTAGCCTTATTGAATCTTAGCCTTTATTTAAGCTTGTCTTTTTAAGAGTAGACATGGTATAAAAGTCTTCAGTAAAGATTTACTTTGAAGAAGAATCTCACAGAATTCACTACAGTTCTTTCCTTTTTGCCAATTTTGATATGTTAGAAAAATTTGATCTCTTCTCCTTCCTTAGTTTTTGTTATTTAGATATTGCAATACCATGTGTATCAGTTTGTTCAATGTAAGTGTGCATTTATATTGATTTCAATGTGTGTACTATACAAATGCACCTATGTGAGTGTTAAGGGCTTTCTTGGTGGCTCAGATAGTAAAGAATCTGCCTACAATGCAGGAGACCCGGGTTTGATCTTTGGTTTGGAAAGATCTCCTGGGAAGGGAATGGCAACCCACTCCAGTATTCTTAACTGGAGAATTCCCTGGACAGAGGAGCCCAGCGGGTTTATAGTCCATGGGATTGCAAAGAGTTGGACACGACTGAGCAACTAACACTTTAACTTTCATATGAGTATTAAACCTGAAATAGGTTTCCCAGTATTACTTTGAAGTATAGCTTCAGTGGCTTAATGTGAGATTTTTAATGTAATTTTCTATTTGATTTATTTTTCAGTAAGTCAATAAACAGAGTAAGCCTGTTTCTTCCAGGGCTGTTAACAGGGTAGGTCCTTTAAGGTGGGAATATAGACAGGAAGGAAGTGAATATAAGCCTATCTTCTACTTCATTTTTTTGTTAAAGGTTCTTAATACTTTTTTATGGTATCACTAATTGAAAATTTTGTAATGTCAGCACAGTTTGCTTTCCATTTTAAAATTTATATTGTTGATTTAGCTGCTTCTTTAAAGATTTATCTTGTTTAAACAGTCTCGAGTTTATTATATGATAGTGGATAGAATTCTGTTCCTACTGAAAAGTACTTTTCTTATGGTCAAAGGCAGTTATTAATCGGCATGCAAGCTTAAGTATTAAATCCTTTCTTTTTAATTTGTGTTTTCAATTTGTTCTAGAAATTCATTAGATCAAAGGTATATATGTACTCAACAGATAGGAAGTTAGATTTGTTCTTTGCTGTATATTTGATTTTCTTGATCCTAAGAAAATGTTTTCTTAAACTTCAAAAGTTATATAATGACTTCCTGCCAATTTCTTTTTCCTTTTAGATAAGCATTTACCTTTTTATCAATGATTTTATTAATCATTACAGATTAATAGAAAATTTCTGGATGTGCTTATTTGTTCGCAGTATTGACAGTAACTTGAAATGTCTTAAAGTCGGGCTTTATATAAGGGAGTTAAAAAGAAAAACCCTTGGCTGGACTTCAAAGAGTTCAGAAAGATAATCATGTAGGCCTCATACAAAGACTTGAGTGTTATAGTCTCTATTTTATATCCTTGCTGCTCTTTGGTAAGATTCAATTTTAGATGAAATTTGTATGTACTTGCCTAGTCATGTAGGAAAAAAGATCTATGACTGACCTGTGAAAGCATATTTCATGTGATAGAAGGTGAGAATGTCTAATCTTGATGCTTCTGGAGAATAGCCCAGAATTTGAAGGCCAGGATAACATTGCAGAGTTATCACCAGTATTAATTACTTGACTTTATGGCTCATCATGATACTCTTAGGTAGGATTTATCAGTGTCCTAGTGAAGTTTTAAAAATTAGGATTTTTTTTTTGTTTGTTTTAAGTGATACTGTATGGTATGCAATGAATTTTGTAACAAAATGTGTTTACATTTTAGTAAATATTTAAGTCTTTGCTCACAGTTTTTTAGTAAATTAGTGATAAAAATGTTACTTAATGTTTTCCTATGTATTGAAAGTATAGATGAATAAAGGTAAAAAGATTAAAAACAGGTTTAAATATAGATTATTTGTCTTTTTCAATGTTAGGCTCAGATGTTTGCAGAAGACAGTGGTTCCTGTAGAGAGACAAAGTGAGAAGAACCTTTCTCCCAGCCGAGCTAACCCTGTTTCTAAGCTGTGCCACTGAATAGCAACAGTTTGCACTAGGAAGAAAGAGACATAACACCTGCTATAGTACTTACACACAGCCTTCAACAAAAATTAAACACCTAGGACCTTGGCCTCCAGAGTGGGGCTGCAGTCTAAGGATGGTTCAATGCAGCATCACTGCTTTGGGTCTTTGGTGCTAGAGCCATAAAATGGAGCAATGTTAGAATTATCTTAATTCATGGAGTTTAAGTAATAGCCTTTTACCACGTGTAAAAGCTCCTACTAACTCAAGGTACTTTTCATAAAATACTGATAAATGACTGTTCCACCACAAAAAGCACATAAGGCATATTTGCGTATGAGAAGATTAATTTGTTCTTTTTAAAAGTTTTTAAAGTAACATTTTAAGAATGTTTGTAATGTATGTATTTTTGAGTTACTCTTTTTTATTTATAGCACTATAACTGTTGAAGTTTAATATAGATGAACATCTGGCATCTAAACCGGGTTAAAACAAAGTGCAAGCAATTAAAACAACTATAGAGCTATAAATCTAATATGAAACGAGATTATGCCAAAGGGATTTACCTCATCTGGGCCCTTTAATGTTGAAAAACTCCCAGTTTCTAGGTAGCACAATTGCCTAGCCTTAGTATATTATTGCATGCTACAACATTACTTTTCTGCTACACATTAGTCAATTTCTGCTTAGGTCAACTTTTTGTTATTGTTGTTAGATTTCCATTTTTTTATTCTTAGGACGGAAAGAAACTCATAAATCAAACTAAAATACATTGGACACGAACCTTGAACTAGAAGGGATACTTAATTAAGCATATTCTGTTTACCAAATCTAGAGCATTGCATACCTATTAAATCTTAAAGAGGAAGAAATAATAGATGGCTAAAGGGTAGAGAGAGATTGATGGGACAGAATACAGCGCCCAGAAATAGATTCATACAAATATAGTTTTCTGATTTCTGACAAAAGTACAAAGACAATTTGACTGAGAAATGGTAGTCTTTTCAACAAATGGTAATAGAATAGAGTTCGATATGCTCCAAAAGTGAATCTTGACACATACACACATTTAAATAGGAATTAACTCAAAATCATAAAACTAAATGTAAAACTTCTAAGCTTCTGAAAGAAAACAAAGGAGAAAAACCCATATGAACTTGGATTTGATAATGAGTTTTTAAGATACAAAAAACATGAAATACACTAATAAATTTAAATACTTTGGCTCTGCAGAAAATGCTATTAGGGTCATAAAAAGACAAGCCATAGACTGGGAAGCAATATTTCCAAATTACATTTCTGATAAAAAAACGTGTATCCAGAGTATATAAAGAACTCTTAAAACTCAACAATAAGAAAACAAAGCAATTTAAGAAATGGACAAAAGATCTGAACAGACTTCACCAAAGGTATATGAGGCAAACATGTATGAAAATGTACAGTATGTATATCCTTGCAGAGATGAACAGCTATTGTAACTGGAAAAGAATTTGAAATTTTCTGTTTTGTTACTTGATATTTTAGTATACAGTGAATAAGGAGCTAGAAGAAAACAAAGAGTACAGCTTATTTGTTTTTAAATCTTTTTTGTTTTAAAGTAAAGCAAATACTTCTTCTGACAAGGAACCTAGAGCTTAGATTTTAATGCTGGCTCTTTTTTTTGTATTTTACAGTAAATGTTGATGTTGCCCATCTAACCACTAGAGCAGAGTTGTATTGCAAAGAGAGCAGGAAAAGAATGGTGAAGCTAGAGAGTTTTCCAGTCTTCCCTCAATTGTATTTGCAAAGTTTAACTTACTCAGAATTACTCTCCCAAGTAAGGACAATCTAAGATTTAAACACAGATATGTTTAACTCAACTGCCATATTATACCTCCCCTGTGATGAGGCATAAAGAATGAGCTGTTAGAATGATGGATCTTGTAGATGTTCTTACAAGGGTATAGGTGAGAATTTGCTGTTCTGATGAATATGGAAACGTGTGTAAACATGGATGCACATCTGCATGAATTAACAGTGCAGAATGGAAGAGAAGTAGACTAGGGTCATGTCAAGATCTCCTTTAGACAGTGGAGAATAGTGTGAATTTAGAAAGGGACATAATCAGGTTTTTGTCTTAGACCACTGTGGTAGTAATATGGAAAATACAGTGGAGAAAGCCAGAAGTAGAGGTTGAGGAAACTGACCAGGAGGCTGCTTTACTAGACCAAGTCCAAGTGACATATGATGAAAGCCTGATCTAACACAATGTTCTGTTTGCTAAGTAATTTGCATTAGGTAAAAACAGTTTTTCATACATCTACAGTATGCGTGTGGTAGGTAAAAATTAAAGGAAGATACTCCCTTGCCACAAGCTCTGAGCTGAGCCAGATGTATAGCCATGAACTATAAAACACAATGAACTCAGTATAAAACAGAGGTCCAGAGAAAGTACAGTAGCCTCATGGAGGAGGGAGAGATTAATTCTGACTTAGGGGTCAGGAAGTCTGCATGTATGTAAAGTAGATAGCATTAATACCAGTCCTTGAAGAAGGGGTAGAGTTTGAATAAGAGGAAATGGGTGGGAAAGGACATTTCCAGTAGAGGAAACTGAGAAAAGTACAGAGTGTATTTGAGGAACAATCTGTTGTGTCTAGAGGAGAGGATATAGTTGGAAATAAAGCTGGAAAGATAGTTTGGGATAGATGAGGTACCTTCCAGGACAGCAAAGTGGAAATATAACTCATTTTTGCTTGACTTTTGTATTAATTCAAATGTACAGAGAAGCATAGATCAATTTCTTTTTTTTCAACCAAAGTATATCAGTTTGAAAGATTCAAGGTTAGGTAAATTTTGGATTTATACATTTTTGGAAAGGAGAGTTTGGTGATACTACTGTAGCTGGTAGTCATGTTTATTTTACTTTTTATAATTGGAAAATGAGTGCCTATAGTAAATGAGGTAGCAGTTTAAGGCTTGATATGAATCTGCCTAATGGCAAGATAAAAACAAGTTTTATTTCTGGCACCGTGCTAAAAATTTTATTTGAATAATGAAAGTTCTGGTTGTTTAGTCACTAAGTAATGTCCATCTCTTTTGCTAGCCCAATGACTGTAGCCCACCAAGGTCCTCAGTCCATGGAATTCCCCAATCAAGAATACTGGAATAGGTTACCATTTCCTCCAGGGGATCTTCCCAACCCAGGGATCGAACCTGCATCTCCTCCTGGTATATTCTTTACCAGTAAGCCAGCAGAGGGCTTCCCTCTGTGTATTCCCTCTGTGTATTTCTTGGCAGAATAACAATAGCATTCTAGACTGAAAACGTCTTTAATTTCCTCAGAATTCCAAATGATCAAAACGTCCTCAGAATCATTTGAAATATGATATCAAATATAGATAGGAATTCCCTGGTGGCCAGTGGTAAAGGATCTGCCTGCCAATTCAGAAGATGAAGGTTCAGTCTCTGAGTCAGGAAGATCCCCTGGAGAAGGGAAAGGCTACCCACTCCAGTATTCTGGCCTAGAGAATCCCATGGACCATATAGTCCATGGGGTTGCAAAGAGTCTGATACGATGAGTGACTTTCATTTCACACTTCACTCTACACCACCAGAGAACCCATATTGAAAGTTACTCAAATTTAATGACAGTTTAAACAATACTGAATTGCTTTGTTTACTCTAAGTGAGATCTGAACAAGTCAACTCTTCTGAATCTGTTCTTTACCTGTAAAATGTGATTAGTACCTGCCCTCCCTGTCTCAGTAGGATTGTGGTCAGATCAGATGAAATACTGCATGTGAGACCACTTTTAAAACATGATGCTATTGATGGCTCATGACTATAGAGTTTAAAGTACCTTTGCTACCTTGCAATCCAACCCTCTCTTTAATGAGCATAGGACAGCCCACCTTTTGGTACTCCTTCCAACCATGGCATATTTTAAAATAAAATGAAAAATTAATTTGTCAGGTAATCGACAATAATTATTAAGCATGGATGGCAGCCAGAGTAGTGTTTAAGGGGATGTATGTGTTTAAAGGGTATGACACCAACAGGGTAGAAGAGATCCATGGGGACAAGGTAGAGAGACAAGCCAAGACTGCCTAGAAAGAAAATTAGTCACTGCTGTTCTTCATAAACATCCTGGTTGTCCAACCTCCTACATCCCTCTGTTGACTACTGAGCATGTACTCTGTCTGCATCAGATACGATTATTGCCTAATTCATATTTAGGCAATATGAAATTACTTAAGAAAGTAATACATTGAAAAGTTCCAAATGGTATAGACAGAGTACTCTGAACACATAGAAAATCCCAAGTAAAATATTGTTAAGTCTGCTGCTGCTAAGTCACTTCAGTCGTGTCCGACTCTGTGAGACCCCGTAGACGGCAGCCCACCAGGCTCCCCCCTCCCTGGGATTCTCCAGGCAAGAACACTGGAGTGTGTTGCCATTTCCTTCTTCAATGCATGAAAGTGCAAAGTGAAAGTGAGGTCGCTTAGTCATGTCCGACTCTGTGAGACCCCATGGACTGCAGCCTACCAGGCTCCTCCGTCCATGGGATTTTCCAGGCAAGAGTACTGGAGTGGGGTGCCATTGCCTTCTCTGATTGTTAAGTCAGATGAAGTTAATTAGTTTTCCTGAAGGTGTGTTTTAAGGCCATTTATATTGCCAATTGTCAGAACCTAAACTGCAGTAAGTGGATTGTAGGAGTAATTTTGCTAGTAAAAGAAATCTTCTAAGATAATGTGTTTTACTGAAATTGTTAATTACTATTTTTATTTCATTTGTTTCATTTTGAATGTTTATAAAAATGGAAGTATTATTTTTGAGAACATCCTGTTTATAATAAAAACTTAATGACAACTTCATAAAACAAAAATAGCATGTGTCTACAAATGTGATTATGGACTTGTTCACTTAAGGGAGCAAATTTAGAAGATAAAATTCTAACTTTAGCTAGTATATGCAACTGTTTTATTTTAGAAAGATAAATGTCCTTGCAATGATGACATTTATTGCTTAGGAAAACATGTTGCTTTATTTTTTCCTTCCATGTGATTTTTAATATAGCACTTACAGAAACACTTCAAATCTAACTAAATAAAACAAACATAAAATGTCACTTTTTAAAATGAAATATTGTTAATAAACTTTTCTGTCTAACTCTTACCATTGAGATTCTCCTTGAATATTTATAATATTAGAACTTCTGTATGCCAGGAGTTTTAAGATACAGCTTAAGAGTTTTAAAATGTGTTTTTTTCCTTTTTTAAATTTTGTTTTATATACATTCAACTCATTTATGAAGGGCGTATTTTTATGGAATGACATTGCTTGATTTTGTGCATTTGATAGTATAGCAAATGATTAAGTAGGACTACTGAATACAGTTTTACCCATTGTAACCTGAAAAGAGGACTTAGCCAGAGAGTGTAAACATGGGCTGGAATCTGGCTGGAGCTCCACTTCAAGCCTTGTGCACTGGTGAGGGGCCACATGGACTCCAGAAAATAGGTGCCTTTTTCTAATCTCTCAGCTGAAAAAGTATGTTTATTTTGTAGGGGATTTTCCAGAGAGAATATGCATAAGGGTGTTTTATGTGCTGGCCTGTGGATAAATTTAAGAAGTAAAAGAAAATGAGCAGATAGATATGGTGGTAATTTTCCTGATGGTTACTGTAGCATAGTAGCCTAGATGTGGCAGACTTTTAGTGACATGTAAAGCAACTGGGAGATTGTAAATTACAATGGGAAGAACTCTGGGAAGCCGTTTTGGAAATCAGGTGCTAGTCCTTGCTCAACTTTTCCCTAGCTGTTTGATCTTTGGTGTCTTTTCTTGAAAATGAAGGGCTTGAACTTCATTCTACCTTCAAGGATGCATCCACATTTCAACTTCTGTGAAAGTTGTATCTGGAGCATGGTAAGCAAGGAGAAGTTGAAACTGAGAATTTTTCAAATTGTCACATTGCATATGTGATTAAAAGGTATCTTTGAGATACCTATTTACATGATTTATAATATAAAATAGTTTTGAAATCAAGTAGCTTTCTGCTTTCCTTCTTTTACTTACTTTCTATTTAATCTGCTCATTCTTCTTTTTCTTCTTGTCTGTTCTTTGTTGTTATTGTCTTGTTTTTTTTTGTTTTTTTTTTTAGCTTCTTTATTCTGGAAGCTGAGATAGTTGATTTTGGAATTTCTTTTCTATTATAAATACTTAAAGCTCTAATGTTCCCTCTAAGCATGACCTTCTCTGGATCTCACTGATTTTAACATATTGTTATGATTGTCAGTTTCATCAGCTATCAACTTGGGTAGGCTATAGACCGTTCAGTTCAGTTGCTCGTTGTATCCAACTCTTTGTGAACTCATGAACCGCAGCACACCAGGCCTCCCTGTCCATCACCAACTCCCGGAGTTTATCCAAACCCATGTCCATTGAGTCGATGATGCCATGCAGCCAATCTCATTCTCTGTCATCCCCTTCTCCTCCTACCCTCAATCTTTCCAAGCATCAGGGTCTTTTCCAATGAGTCAGCTCTTCAAATCAGGTGGCCAAAGTATTGGAGTTTCAGCTTCAGCATCAGTCCTTCCAATGAACACCCAGGACTGATCTCCTCTAGGATAGACTGGTTGGCTCTCCTTGCAGTCCAAGGGACTCTCAAGAGTCTTCTCCAACACCACAATTCAAAAGCATCAATTCTTCGGCGCTCAGCTTTCTTTACAGTCCAACTCTCATATCCATACATGACCACTGAAAAACCATAGCCTTGACTGATGGACCTTTGTTGGCAAAGTAATGTCTCTACTTTTTAATATGCAGTCTAGGTTGGTCATAACTTTCCTTCCAAGGAGTAAGCGTCTTTTAATTTCGTGGCTGCAGTCACCATCTGCAGTGATTTTGGAACCCCCCAAAATAAAGTCAGCCACTGTTTCCAATTGGTGTTGTTGTGAAGGTATTCTGTAGATACTATTAAAATCGGTAATCAGTGATTGAAGGCAGATTATCCAAAATAATCTGGGAATCTTAATTCAATCAATTGAAAAGCTGAGGAGCAGAGCTGAGGCTTCCCTGAAGAAGAAATTCTACTGGTTCTGTTTCTCTGGTTAAACCTAGTAATTTAGTTGCTCAGTTGTGTCTGACTCTTTGCGACCCCATGAGCTATAGCCCACCAGGCTCCTCTGTCCATGGGATTCTCCAGGCAAGAATACTGGAATGGGTTGCCATTCCTTTCTCCAGGGGATATTCATGACCCAGGGATCAAATCCAGGTCTCCTGCATCACAGGCAGATTCTTTACTGTCTGAGCCACCAGGGAAGACTGGTTAAACCTGGGCTGATAACAATTGTGCTTTCAATTTCATTCAGTTCATAATACTTCCTAATTTCCCTTGTGGTTTCTTTTTTGACCTATGGGTCATTTAGAAGTGTGCTATTTATTGTTCAAATATCTGGGAATTTTCCAGATATTTTTCCGTTACTGATGTCTAAATTGATTTCATTGTGGTTAGAGGACATATTCTGTAAGATTTCAGTTCCTTAACATTTATTGAGGCTTGGTTTTTGGTCCAGTGTTTGGCTTATGTTCCATGTGAACTTGAATTTGTATCCTGCTGTGGTTATTTGGAATGTTCTATAAATGATCCCAAGATTTTTGATGGGATCTTAGATGCATTTTAATGTTTGAATTATACCTGGTAGCTTATAAATTTCATTGACCTATCAGATTTTTGGAAATTATCCTATTTCTGAAAATCTAAAAGACGGAGTAATAAGTTCTGACTTTCTACTTCATTAGTTACTTCAATTAATAACTTAATAGTTATTTTAACTGCAGTTCTTACTACTTGATTATTTGCAGTAGTTCATAATACAAGACAACTGTTGGTTTCATGTCTTTGCTTTCAATTTAATCTTATATAATACTTTTATAATACTTAGAAATCTTTCTCAGCTTCTTCTTGATTATAAAAGAATAAATTTTTAGTTGGTAAATTTTCTTGGATTTGTCCTACTTAATTTTTTCAGAATACTGTGTGTGTTGTGTGTGTGTGGTAATTTTGTTGCTGTACCCTAGGAACAGGAAAAATTCATGGAAATGAAAAATCATGTCAGTATATTTTTCTTTGGAGCAAGTTTCTCCTATCTTTAAGAAAGCATTATTAGCCCGGGTTAAAATAGTCTTTTGAGTTTTCAATGTTTTTCTTTTAAACAAACCCAATGAAAGAAAATAGAAAGGTTTAAAACAGCAAGTTTTTGGATCCTTTTCTTAGAAGATCCCCACTATTACTTCTTGAAATCATGTGCTTATTATTTGTGATTAATCTACGATTGATGTATATAAATTATACATTTATGTCTGAGTGGGAAAATGCATTAGATAACCTATTTAAGCCTCAGTGAACGAAGAAGACTGCTTAGATTTGAGACTTGGAAAATGGCCTAAGAAGCCATCCGATCTAGAATCTCACCCCAGCCCCGGAACTCGTTTTGCTGGAATTCATTCCATGTCATAAAGTGTGATACCATGTGTGTGTGGGATTTATTTTTCCATGTTGTTCCTTTTCCCATTACTATTAGCAATTAAGGCTTGACTATAAAAAAGATACTCATTTGTGGGAATTGAAATGCATGGTGTTGTTACAGTGGGAAGAGTATTGCTTTACAGTCAGACCCAGATTAGAATATCAGTGGTGCCATTATTCAATTTAGTGTCTTTGGATGAATTATTTAATCTGAGCCTCAGTTTCTTCATTTTCAAATAGGAATTAAAATACCTTTTTACCAGATTGTTATATGATGAGGTGAATTAGTAAGCAGTCAGTAAATCATAGTCATTAAAATTACATCAGTTATAATAGTTTCTTTTTCTGTTTTCAAGAAACTTTGTACTTAGAATGATATTCTCTAATATATTTTCAGAACCTTTCAAGTGATTCTTTCTGAATACTATTCATTTTACTGTTTAGTTTCTTAATTTAAGAAAACATGAATAATGTATAGTACATTTTTAAATAGCTAGGATGAGTCATTTATACTACTTTCATTTTCCTACTAAGAAGCATATAATCTCCTGTCTCAATAGTTCTAAGCCAAATGTTCATAGCACCTAAATAGAATTCTGTAAGTTTAAAACTGGAGGATCCATGGAAGTGAAAGTCGTGCAACTCTTTGCGACCCCATGAAATTTTCCAGGCCAGAATACTGGAGTGGGCAGCTGTTCCCTTCTCCAGGGGATCTTCCCAACCCAGGGATCGAACCCAGGTCGCCCATATTGCAGGAAGATTCTTTACCAGCTGAGCCACCAGGGAAGCCCAAGAATACTGGAGTGGGTAACCTATCCCTTCTCCAGCAGATCTTCCTGACCCAGGAATTGAACCAGGGTCTCCTGTGTTGCAGGCGGATTCTTTACCAGCTGAGCTACAAGTCTGCTTCCTCATTTAGCAGATAAAACTTTGAGAGGTTAAGTGACTAGATCAAGATCATTTGTTACGGACAACCTACGCAGTTTCAGTGAGCCTGAATGTCAATTTGGCATACTTTGTCATGTGCTTCCCTCTGAAAGCTTCCAAACCACTCACCAGACTACTGCAACATGTTAAATTCTGGAAGCAGCTGGTAAGTTTCACATTATTTTTCCTCTACTCCCTAAATAGTACACGCGAGCAAAAGGCCAGGAAACCACCTAAGGAACTAGTCACAACTTCTACCAGTGGCATCTGGTATATAATAAATTATTCAGCCATTGTGAAAGAATGAGTGAATATTGGATCTATGAATTAGGCAAGTGATAATCCCAGTGATGGTGTAAAACGAAAGTGTGATTTTCAGTATTCTGATGTTTAAGATAAATTTGATTACAAAAGAATAATTAAGCTGTTAATATGACTAATAAAATTACCTTTCTTGATTTGGGTTTTCTAAAAACCTGCCTCACCTGTACCTTTTATGACTCATATGTTTCATTCTTTTTTTGTTAGATTATTTGTTGGGTCCAGGAAATTCAGTCACTTTCCGGTTTTAGAATTATTGGCTCAATGTCAGCGTGCTCACTGATTCATAAATGGATCATATTTGTAATTTTGTTTGTTTTTTATTTAGAATTGAAGAAAATTTTCCTGTAGAAGCAGGCTATAACTTGTACTTGGTTTTTCTTAATTTGGGAAATTTAATTTGGGATCTCTTGGAATGCCACTAGGGAAACAAAGATGTTAAGGGATAAATATGTAACTTTGCATACATATGCATTAGTGTGTATGTGTAAAATCTATAAAATGCCTTTAGAACTACATGTAAGGCGCATATGCACAATTGTAAATATATCATGACAATAATTTCAATGGCAGGTCTGCGGAAGGAGAATCATTTTAATCAGTTTATTCACCTATTTTTTGTTAAAATCTATTTAGCATCTGATGTCTTTAGGGCATATTTTAAGAGGCTTATATCTCAGCTAGATCTTCAGAGATGGATAAGATTTGAACATATGGTATATTGCATTATGTTATGCTTGTGTAAGTATTTGCCTTACTTTATAAATATGATCTGTTTGTGAATCACACATTTAATTTTGTGTTTTTTCAAATATTCAGGAGTGCTTATATAGTTTTGCTGGCCATTTGACCCTCACAGCTTTCTTAATTACTATTACTACTTTCTGCTTAGAATACTACTTTTATTTTAATGCTGAATAACAATTTCTTGAGTTACAGAGTTACAGTTGCTAAGATTATTTTCATGTTTGTGGTCCATTCCTGCTCTTCCCCATAGGGAAATAGAGAATCATCCTTCACAACCAAAACAAAGCTCTAGAAGTTGGGTAGCAAATATAGGAGCAGCCAAGGGCTATTGTTTTCCCTCTGTCCCCTAATGTGTACATGGATACACAGAAACTCACACACATAGAATAGTGACAGTACAGCTTTGTGTAGCAGTTCTCAACTTTTAGTCTCAGAATCCTTTATATTCTTAAAAATTTATTGAGGACCCCAAGGAACTTAATATTTATTAATATAAATTTAAAATAGCAATAGTCAACTTCATTTTATTTTAACATAAATAACACGTTAGAAAAAAAAGCCTATTTCCCTAAATTAAAAAAAAAAAATTTAGTTAGAAAAGTAGAATTGTTTTATACTTTTACAAATCTGTTTAATGACTGGCTCAATAGAGGGCAGCTGGATTCCCATGTCTACTTCTTTACTGAGTCCGTTGTGTGTTTTTTTGGTTAAATTATAGGAGGAAAATATGTTCTCACACAGATATATGGTTTGAGTAGAGATGAGTATTTAATAGCCCTTTCAGTTAATTATGGTTATTCTTCTTTGATAATATTTCAAAACTTAAGAAGTATTAATTTTTTATAGGTTAATGTGAAACCAGTAGATCCTTCATAATCTACTATACTTTAAAACCCATTGGTTTAATTTGCACCTTGAATGGATCTTTTACCATGCATGATTTTTTTAATATTATGCATTGATTATTTGGAAAGTGTTGATCCAGTTAGTCAATGCAGATCTACCAATGTTGATACAGTTCGCCATGCAATTTAAAAAAAGTCACATTCATTAATATGATCACTGATCTCCAGAGTCTCCCAGTATAGTGATAGTGTGGTTCTCAGTTTTCTAAAATTCAATTTCTTTTCCTTGAAAACTCAGATTTTATCATTGTCAACAAATTTACCATTTTCAGTCCTTTTCCTTGAAGTAAAAGTATCACTTTGTTCCCAGATCAGAATAACCAGTTTGTCTGTTGTTCATTCAAATAAAAGTGGTATATTATTTGAAAAAACAAAACTGTTTTACCTCACAATTCAAATAACTGCATGTTTTTCCTCAGAACAGCTACATTTCTATATGCAGAAAAAGTGCTTTATGCAATACTTGAGTTTCATCACATAAAATATTGTGCTCAAGGGTTGAAGTTTCATAAAATTAATAATTTTTACTGTTTCATCAAGGGCATTCATAAGTGAAACTGGTTTAAAAAATGTTTTCTTCACTGTGAGTTCCTGGCAGTGACAAGTATTACAATGACTTAGACCATAGTGCTGCCACTGCCTTGATTCATGTCATGGTTCCAGCAGTTTTACCTACAGTCACTTTTGTACCATCAGTAAAGCAGATGTCAACACATTGGAAAGGGAAAATCACATCTTACTAGTATTACTAAAATACTTTTGAGGTCACAGACTCTTCAAATGGCTTTATAGTTTTTCAAGGTCTGTGAACCATAGTTTGAGAACTGCTCATGTAGTGGTTTTAAGGCATCGTGCACACTCAGATGCATCTGGCTTTGCCTAGCCATAAGATCTAGAGATCTAGAACTAGTAATTACTTCAGCTTTATTTGTAAAGTGAATTTATAATAGTGTGATATTATACGGTTTGTGGGAGGGTATGAGTTAATATATATAAGCTTTTATACCACTGCCTGGCATAGAGTAAGCCTATGGGTTTGAAAATTATATTTTCATATTTTACAGATTTGTGCAGGTATTCCATTAATTCTGGATATTTGGAAACTCCGGGTTCATCTCACTGCTTTCAAATCACCTCATACTTAAACCAAATAGATGACACATTTTAGTTCTGAAGATGCTCAGAGACAGTTCTTTATGTATTTTTTTGACATTGGTTCAGTTTGAAGAGTGTTCTTTGGATTGTTTGATAGCAGTCATGGAGGAGTAAATGCTTCCATTTATATGCTGTAAGTGGATTCTCTTAATATCAGTTGATCAGTGTGTGCTCTTGAGATGATTCCTTCTGCATCTTAAGTGGCCTTAAGAGGTGTTTTCAGTGGTATTAAAGGGGTTGGTGGATTGTTTTGGCCTTCAGTGTTAAACAATAGTACAGCTCGGCTAGTCTTGTAGTTAAACAACCATTTGTATTGCTTTATGTAGGCTTTTGCTTTCAGTTCATATATTTTTTGCAACTTGGATTTTACTTGAAAGTTGTTAGCTCTGTGACATACTCAGAGTTTTGATTCTCTCTTTCCTATGGCCTTCACTCAGAGCTTTGTACTAAGAGGCTAATTGTCATCTTTGCTACACAATGTAGGAGGAAAATGTTGAGTCTCTGAATATAGTCAAAGTTAGTCTTTGCTTAATTTAAATTCATCATATATCCAGAATATACAAGCTATTGATTGCCTGTATTTGTTTAATACACCTGCTGTAACTTCTGATTAAATGTAAAATTAGCTTAACTGTATTTTTGAGGCCAACAGGACCCTTTATGCTAATGATCAGTCACATCAAATGAAATTATTCTGTTAGAATAGTAAATAACAGTTACATGAATTTGTTTAGTATCACTGAACATGAGATAGAGGAAAATCAATGGTGAATTTTTTGGGGAACCAACCTCAAAATTTGCCCCTTGCCATTTTTTAAAGGAAATAATATTGTATCATTTATATTCAAATTTTAAAGAAAGTAAAATCAAATTATTTCTTTGAAAATTTTCAATATTTATCGAATTGCATCTGTTTACATAAAAGAGTAATAAGTACAATTTTTTCTGTCATCTTTATAGCCAGAAACAAACGTTTGTTCTTTTCTTATTCGAACTTTAAATGAACTCTTATATAAAGCTCTATTACGTCGTCTCTTACTAACTTAGTATTCTTCTACATATCATAATACAAAGGAACTTTCTATTTAAACAAGGCAACTTTGATGTAATTTGCTAAGACCCTACAAAAGGTCTGGAATACTTTTATATTTTGTTTTAACCTCATGTTTATAATTTGGTTTTTGGCGTTCTATGAAACGCCTTTCACTCTAAGTTAGACTAGATGATAATCACTCTTCTCAGTCTGGCCAAAAGGTAATACTCAATGCAGTGACACATTCGAAAGGAAAATGGAGAGATTTCCAAGCATTTATATCTTAGCTTGATTTTTACTGATGTATGCCCTTTTTTGTATTTTCTGCTGTTTGCTTTGATTGAAATTAAAGTTTCTTCGTAAACTCCAAGGACACATATGTATTCTATACCTAGGGTCCAAAAGTTTCCCAGTCATTTGCTTATACTATGCTTCAAGACTTGTGTACACCTAAGCTCTTAATCCTTTCCCCTGAGCCATCTCCAAAAGCAAGCTTCATATTTGGTGAAGCAAGAATTGTTTCTAAAGATTGTCCTTGGATTCAGATGTAGAACAGGAAAAGAGTTTGCAATTCTGGGAGTTCCCCAAGCTCCCACCGCCAAAACAACTGAAGGTTTCTGGAGCCTGCATATGTCCCCCTCTTAACAGCACAGAGACACTCTTTTAAAACCTGAATTAACAAAACAGAAATGGAGAACATTGTAATAAATGTGCAATTTCTTATGGTTTTTAGATTTAGTAGTAATTTTATTTATTTTGATAAATAAAACACTACTCTTTCAGGCACATAAATAGTAGAATGAAGAAACTTTTCTAACAGTAGGATATTTCCACTCAACTTCTTTAGTATATATTAACCTTGTGTCTTTGACTAGTAGACATCTTCCAATATTGTAATTTAAGAATTTACTTTTTGAAAAGTTACTGAATAAATGAATAGCAGTTTTCTATGTAAAGTCTAAATCACATTTTTAAAGGATTATAGGCTAAATAAATCTGTGTTCCTCCTTCCCATTTACATGCTTGTCCATAAAACAGATGTCATACTGGCTATGGATATCTTATGCATTCAGAGTCTGTAGATTGCTGAATGTTTGGCAAAGATAATTATATGCTTTGGCTTGGGATTTGGAAACAGTAAACTTTTCCACTTTCCATTATGTAAATTAGCAGTGGAAATAGCTGTATATTTCTCTATGATGTTATCTTGCTAAATATAGGTAATGCAGATTCATTTCTATTAGAAGGAATAGTTTGCCATAAATTGATGGTTCAGTTTTTGGTATAACTTAGATTTTATATTAACATTTTTCATTGTATAGGAGTGTCTTTCAATGATTTATTTTTTCTTCTAAACTTCTATGGATTTTTAGCCTCTAGCAAAATTAATCAGACTTCTCTAGTGACTTGTTTTATAGGATATCTTTATATTAATTTACTGAAGTATAGTTGATTTATAATATGCAGTTTCATGTGTATAGCATAGTGATTATTTTTGCGGATTATACTCCATTATAGGTTATTACAAGATAATGGCAGTAATTCTCTGTGCTATATGGTATATCCTATTTTTAAAAAAAAAAATCATATGAACACAATATATTTGCATTCAGAAAAACATAATCCCAATTCAAGAATTTCTAATAGCCTATGGTTATCCTTACAATAGAAGAGGCTTCTATTTAAAATTAGACATTCAACCACTTACACTTTTAACAGATATTTAAAATATCTGTTTTATCTTTGTGTCTCAAATCTAGTTTTTATATAGAAGATAAAAAATTAAGAACCTTATAGTAGAGAGGGAACTTAAAATTCATAACAGGTCATTATAAAACAGTGTCACAGATAAAATTCACTTTTGATGTAATCATTCAACAAATAGTTCATGATCCACTACAGTGTACTTAGGCTTTGACCTTCCAGGGCTTAGAGAGGGTCAGAGAAGACAGCTCAGACGTTGTATGCCCTGCCTAAAATTAAAGATTTAAGTTTTTGATTTATTATTTTTTAAAACTAAACTGCAGACATTATTTGAATTTTATTTATTTTTCTGCTAATGTCCTTTTCTGTTACCAGACCCAGTCCAAAATCCCATAATGCATTTAGTTCTGTGTCTCCTCAGCCTCCTCCAATTTTCAAGAGTTCTTCTACCTCATTTTGTCTTTCATAACCTTGACACTTTTGAAGGGTTCTGTCAGGTGAGTGTATGCGCCTCGGTTCTTTGTCTCCTCACAGCAAAGATTTGGAGCAATGGACATTAAAGCCCCCTCGGCGTGTCACAGCTCTCGGGTCTTGGATAGACTGTGTTATAGCTCTCTGGTCTCGAATGGGCTGTGTTATAGCTCTTAGATAAATCAGTGTTACAGCTCTATTTTATTTAGAAGATAGCAGGAAAATCCATCTTGAGGCATGAGGGCACATTGATCCAAAGACACGAAGAGAAGAGCCCAGCCCCAGCCCGTGGGAGAGAGAGAGTGAGCCCTTTGGCTCCTCTTTTTATGTTTTTTTCTTCCCCCTGGGCCTGCCCTATGCAAATTGGTCTTAGTCAAGAGTGCTGTTCTTCCTGAAGTTCTCACTCTGGTCCTTGGACCTTCCTTTGACCTTCCTCTGTTCTATTTTCGTGGGCTTTTCTCTTCCTTGTCTTTTAGCCACTGCCATTTTGGACTCCTTTTCCCTATTCTAATTACCTAACAGTTCTGATAAACTGTTTTGTAATGCCCCTCACTGTGGGTTTGTTTGATGTTTTCTCATAAGTAGCCAGAGGTTATGCATTTTAAGCAAGAGTATAAAAAAGTGTCATATTAGGAGTACAGGATACCCATAGATCTTTTTATTGATGGTACTATCCCTAACTATTTCATCAAGGTGGTATGGCTCAGGTTTTCTATTATAAAATTACTATTTTTCCTTTGTCATTAAAAAATATCTTGGGGGCACCCTTTGGGACTGCATAATTTTTAAAAAAAATTTTAATGAGAGACCATTGTGTTCTTTTTTTCTTGTTTTTGACTCTGTTTTTAACTGGAGGATAATTGTTTTACAATGTTGTGTTGGTTTCTTCCGTATATCAACATGAATTCACTGTATTCTTGCCTAAGGAAAAAAGATTTATTTTGCCCTGATATATGTTGCTTCTGGATCTCTTATTTCTTTGTGAGCTTATCTTAATTCTTGGTACTGTTGAAATGTGGACAATCAAACCCAAACAAAAATTTAAAACTTGCCAGCTTAATTTTGATGAAAATAGATAGTAAATTACCTCATTAAGTATTTACATCTTGAGTTAAGCAAACTAGTTTATAAATTATATCCTACATCCAGTTTAACAAATATTTGAATACTGTATTCAAGTTAATTATTTTATTATCATATTTAAGGCATTCAACTGAGAGTATATTATTCTTATCGATTTATGATAGTGGAATCTGGTGAACCTTCAGCAAAGGACTTAGGTTGAATATTGCTGAGGTACCATTTTGTTTCAAAATGAGGTACCATTTTTGTTTCAAAAATAAATCCTACACTTTTGAAGTAATCTAATGTTCCTTGGTGGTTCTAGAAGACAATGGACAGGAAGGAGAAAAGAAGTGAATCTGAAACAGTCAGGCACAAATAGCACAGATTGTTTGCTGTGGACTTACATTGCATTGTGTGGTATGTTCTATTTTTAGATTTCACTTAACTGTTATGTTTTTACTTTCATTCAATTGCTAATCAAGAGTTTCCTCTGTGAAGATGTTTTTGCTATTCTTGGAACCACATGGAGTTTTCCCTTTAATAGTATTTCTGTTTGCTGTGGTCCCAGACATGTGACCTTTAAAAAAAAAATAAGGCAAATCATCTTACTTTTAGTATGTGGTTAGGAGTGAGTTGCCCATTCACATCAAGCCTAATTTGATGAGAGTTAGTACTAACCTTTGACAAAATCCATTGTTTAAAATTTAGACTAGAAAGAGACCATAAATCTTACTGTTTAAATCACCCAAAAGGGTAACTGTACTATTTGTACCATTTCTCCAGTCTTCTGTTCCCAAATCTGTTATTCTGTGATGTAAAGCCTTGGTTGCTTTTCACTACTTTTAAATTTGTTTGCAGAAGGTGGAGCCCAGAAAATGTGCCCATCATTGAATATTCTAAGTTTAGCTAAGGAAAAGCAAGGCTGCCGTAATGTTTCTATTCTAAAAAAGCTGTATTTATCTGAGTTACAGGACTGGTTTACATACATGAGAAACTAAGATTTTCCATACACCAGGAAAAGTTTCAAAAGGATGGCTTTTGTGCTTGCCACTTCATCCCCACCAAATGTTACAAACAAATACTCATGTCTGCAGTGGGCCAGTTGTGGGTGTACTTAATTGCAGTTCTCAAGTCATTCAAACTCAAGACTTTGCCAGGTAAAAATGAGAAAGCCTCAGAAAATTTGTCTTTCCTCTGCACTTTTGGAATGAGGTTTAGCTTTTAAGGTTTACAATTTTTTTTAATTTATTTTTTGTTTGTTTACATAGAAGTAGATATATCAGAGGCTCACTTTATTTCAGGAGGGAATTCTAATACCTTTGGAGTAAAACAGCACCATTATAATCTCTGTCATATGTAACTACATTTTTGATTGTTGGGACTGGTATTTTAGAGATGTTAAAATCTTTAATAGCTTACTTTATTTTAGTTAACTTTTAAAAAGAACTTTGTACACTGATAAGTTTTTAATGTGACTCCATTGCTTACTTTGGCTACTGAACTGCCAAATTTGGTTTCAGAACTCAGGAGAAGATTTTAATCAGTCTCTTTTTCATAAGGAAACCAGAAAAGATTTCAGTGAAGTCGTGTTTAATGTTAGTCTTATCTGTTACTGTATAGCAAAACAGCTTGTGCCTAGACCAATAAGAGAGAAATCCAGGCTTAACAAAATCCGTTTACCACTCTTTTCCATGTTGGACATTGAAAAAAAAAACACAGAAACCCCGAAAACTGCTCACAGGGATCTTTCTTATTTAGTTTTACAACTTTACAACTTATTTAGTGTGTAATTTTGCTAAACTTGTTCCAAAATATAAAATCTAAAGTAGTTGTTGCTGGTTCTAGGAACTCTTTTCCTTTCAAAGTATTTTTGAAGTTGAAAACTTTTAATAGTATTTCCTTTGGAAGACATTTTTAATGTCAAAAGACATTTTCTGTCTCTTTTGAGGTATCATTTCTAAAAAGTTGAAGTGTCTCTCAAAAAGCACCTTACTATGTTTTTCCTAAAGATTCCTGAATTATGTACATTTTGTTTCCTGAGTAGGAGAACTGTCTGTTCTAGAAGGACTATTTTCAATTAATCAAATGATCATTCTCTGCAATTATTATTGGTCATGTAATTGATTTATTCCTGAGTAATATAAGTAACATTACTTATTTAGTCAAAGCTGTCTTAGTTTTTCTCTAAATTAAGTACAGTGTTTTGGGTGGGTTTTAGATTGACAGGAGGTTAACATATATACGTGTGCTTTTTAGCTTTAGTTCCTAATTTAACTAACCAAAGATCCAGTGTCTTATCAGAAGTAAAGTCAGGGCAGAAGCAGATGTAACGTATCTCAGCATAGCTTCTTTTAGCTCATAATAGGAATCAGCAGTTGCTATGACAATGTACATGCAAGGTAGTATCCTTGAATAAGGACAAGTTCATTTATTTCTATGTCACTACCCTTTTAGATTCACTCTTCTAAAAGAACTAACGATCTGGGAGCAATTCCATTTTCATCACTATTCCAGAAGAACTTAAACTGACCATCTGTGGGCTTCCTTTTAAGGGAATGTTTATAATTACCAGACTCCTGGTTCTTGAACCAAACTCAGTGTCAGCAAGGACATTTTCTCATTCAGAGGGCGAAATCAGAGTTAATACACAGGTGTCCTCTGTCTCTTTACTTGCAAGTGTTCTGGAAGGCCCACTTCCCCCTAAGTATTAAACCTGAAATTTATAACTTTGAATCTTAAAATAACCTAGTAAGCTCTTGATTTTTTGCATCAAAGAAAGGGAATAGAACTATACTAATCTAAACAGACCAAATTTATACAATAATTTGTTTCGGTTTAGAATTTCTTTTATACTCAGATTTGATGTGGTCATATGTGCCTAGGGTATTTTTGAAAAATAATGATTCATAATATGAAAACTTGACTCAAGAAGAAAAGAAGCTACCTGGTCTCTCTCTTCTTCAATAGGAAAATAACCTTTCAAAACAATGCAAGATGGCACCATAAAAGAAAAAACTATTTCTCACACACCTCTGACACCAAATGTGTGGTTTTCCACAGCAAGCGATTCTCCACCAACACTAACTAGGTGTCCTACAATTTAATTCAGTTCTGATACTTAATACCTCGACTTAGCACACATTCCACAGGTCTCATATATGCTTACTCCCCAACTTCCATCTTGCCCAGTCATGTATTTTCTTATGCTGTAGCCTTTTTACACTAAAGTCCCACAAGACTGTTCCCCCATTCCAGATACTAGTTGCAAGTTGTGGGTTTGAAGAGTACCCACAGAGAGTCCAACTTCATTACAAATCTGAGGCGCCCACATTTTTTCCTCTCTCTCAGGTTCAGTAGTTTGCTGTAACAGCCCACAGAACTCAGGGAAATACTTTTGTTTACTGATTTGTTATAAAGGATTTTTAAAGGATACAGGTGAACTGCCAGAGGAGATAATCATTGCATGAAATCTGGAAGGTCCTGAGCACAGGCACCTCTGTCCTCATGGAGTTTAGAGGGTATAACCCTCCGAGTGCATAGATGCTTTCACCAACCCGTGGGATCTCCGAAATCTGAAGTTTAGAGGTTTCTGTGAAGGTTTCATTACAAAAGCATGATTATTAACTCAATCTCCAGCTCCTCCTCCCTCCCTAGAAGATGGAGGGTGAAGCTGAAAGTTCCAAGCTTCTAATCATGGTTTGACCTTTCTGGTGCCAGCCTCTATCCTGAGGCTGTCCAGTTAGCCTGCTAACAATCACCTCATTAGAACAAAAGATACTCCTGTCACCCAGGAAGTTCCAAGAAATTTAGGAGCCCTGTATAAGACACTTCTATCACCCCGTCATTCAGCAAATTACAAGTATTTTAAGAGATTTGTGTCACAGGCACATCTTCCTATGTCACAGATGATTTTTATAATTTTATTTCAGTCCTCTTTGTGAACTCCTAACCTCTGTGCCTGACATACACTGGGTGCTCAGGAAACACTTATTAAATGAGTGAATAAGTGAAGTATTTATATCGATTAAGTACCTTCATCAGATCCTTAATTAGATGTGCAGAGGTTAGAGATGTGAAGACAAAGTCTTGGTCCTTAAAACATTTGTTGAGAAGAAGCATTAATTCAGCATTCATCTACTGTACATTGAATTATGTTGATCTCTGTGATGATTCCAATGATGAAGAAGATGAGGGTAGAATAGTAAAATGTAGTATAGTGACATAGGAGACAGAAGTTGGGGAGTGAAGTATTATTATACAGGCAGTGTTGGAAAGAATTCAGGTTGACTCTTGTGAACAAGGAGAGCTTAACAGAGTAGATAGCATTTAGCTGGACCTTAAAAACTGAGTGGGATACTGAGGAAACCAAAATTGAAAAAGACACATGTATCCCGTTGTTCATTGCAGCACTATTTACAATAGCTAGAACATGAAAGCTACCTAGATGTCCATCGACAGATGAATGGATAAAGGAGGTTTGGTACATATACACAATAGAATATTATTCCGCCATAAAAAGGAATACATTTGAGTTAGTTCTGATGAGGTGGATGAACCTAGAAGCTACTGTACAGAGTGAAGTGAGTCAGAAAGAGAAAGATAAATACTGTATCCTAACACATATATACAGAATCCAGAAAAATGGTACTAAAGAATTTATTTACAGGATAACAGTGGAGAAGCAGACATAGAGAATAGACTTATAGACATGGGGAGGGGGAGGAGATGGTGAGATATATGGAAAGAGTAACATGGAAATTTACATTACCATATATAAAAGAGATAGCCAACGGGAGTTTGCTGTATGGCTCAGGAAACTCAAACAGGGGCTCTGTTTCAATCTAGAGGGGTGGGATGGGGAGGGAGACAGGAGGGAGGTTCAAAAGGGAGGGGTATATGTATACCTATGGCCGATTCATGTTGAGATTTGACAGAAAACAACATAATTCTGTAAACCAATTATACTTCAATAAAAAAATACAAAAAAACTGAGTGGGATAAAGACAGGCCACTCCTTTTTGGAGGGGATTTGAGAAAATACCCAAAAGCAGGAAAACACAAGGTCTGGTGAGGGAGCTGGGAGAGACCCAGCTATCTTCATGGACAAATACTGGAGAAAGAAGTGCTGGTCTGGAGTGCAGTCTGAGGCAGACTGTTTCAGCTTTCTTTGGAGGACTATTTAAGGTTTCTGAGTGCTACACTCATAAGATGGATTACAGCAGTAGAAGACTGGAGGCAAAAAGATCAGTTAGGAATCTGGGGCAGTTATACAAAGGAAAGATTAAAGCACTTGAAAAGAACATAGAAAGGAGAAGATGGGGGGAAAGTTGATTGTAAAAGAAGAAATGGCAACTCGACATGGCACCGACTGAGTGCCCAAAGGGGATAGAGTCAAAGAGGATTCCTGACACTTCTTACCAGAGGCCTGGTAACTGCCTGAGCAGGGCCATCTGTGGCCAGAAGACTGCAAATTACAGATTTTCTTAGACCTAATCTCACAGGATTCTTTTTGGGAGGAAACTCCTGCAGATGAGCTCCCTGCCAGGGACATAGCCCTTCAGGCCTACCCCCTCCTGAGCCAAATCTCCAGTCTGGGTCTGGGAGTTAGTGTGGTAGGAACAAGTAACTGAGTGTGCCAAGCAGAGAACTGAACTCTGCAGGCTGTTCCGAAGAACAGCCAGATGGGGAGGAATGACTCCACCGCCCCAGAGCCCTGTCCTGAAAGGATATAGATGCGAAGATGGAGCATTCGAAAGGACTTAACAGAAGGAGTTGCCAGAAAAGGGAATTTTTCTTGTTGCTCTTGTATGTGTTTTAACTTTCTCTCACTTTTCATTAAAAAAAAAAGGGGGGGGGTGTACTATGTACTAATTCAAGACATTTCAGAAAACAAAAACTTGTTTAAAAAAGTTTTCCTCATCTATATAGAACTGTTCATATTTTGGCATAATATTTATAAGTTTTTCTATGGAGCAGGTTTTTTTCAGCTGAAGATAGTGGTGTATGCTATATAAGGCAACAGGCAGCTACTATAATTGCTTGTTATTATTTGTCAACAAGATGGGATTCTCTGGTAGCTCAAATGATAAAAAGTCTGCCTGCAATGAGGGAGACCTAGGTTCAATCCCTGGGTCAGGAAGATTCCCTGGAGGAAGAAATGGTAACCCACTTGAGTATTCTTTTTCTTTTTTTTTTAATTGAAGGATAATTGCTTTACAGAATTTTGTTGTTTTCTGTCAAACCTCAATGTGAATCAGCCATAGGTATACATATACCCCTCCCTTTTGAACCTCCCTCCCATCTCCCTGCCCATCCCACCCCTCTAGGTTGATACAGAGCCTCTGTTTGAGTTTCCTGAGCCATAGAGCAAACTCCCATATCTATTTTACATATGGTAATGTAAGTTTCCATGTTATTCTCTCCATACATCTCACTCCAGTATTCTTGCCTGGAAAATCCCATGGATGGAGGAGCCTGGCAGGCTACATTCCATGGGGTCGCAAAGAGTTGGACACTACTGAGCAACTTCACTTTCACTTTCAGATAGGAGTTAGATCCTAAAAGGACTTATACATTGTTGGGGAGCTGTTGAGTTTTAAGCAGGGGAGTGCCGTGATCAGATTTATGTTGGAGAATGGTTCTTTTGGCCATAGTGTTCTTGTTGATCAGTTGAGTTGCTAAGTCACATCCAACTCTTTGTAACCCCATGGACTACAGCATGCCAGGCTTCCCTGTCCTTCGCTGTCTCTCGGAGTTTGCTCAAACTTATGTCTTGAGTTGGTGATACCATCCAACCATCTCATCCTCTGTCATCCCCTTCTCCTCCTGCCCTCAGTCTTTTTCAGCATCAGGGTCTTTTTCCAATGAGTCAGCTCTTCTCATCAGGTGGCCTAAGTATTGGAGCTTCAGCATCAGTCCTTCCAATGAATATTCAGGGCCAATTTCCTTTAGGATTGACTGATTTTATCTCCTTGCAGTGCAAGAGACTCTCAAGAGTCTTCTCCAGCACCACAGTTCAAAAACATTAGTTCTTCGGTGCTCAGCCTTCTTTATAGTCTAACTCTCACATCCGTACATGACTACTGGAAAAACCATAGCTTTGACTATACAGACCTTTGGAGGCGTAATATAAAGCAGCACAATGGCAGTAATTCTTACCACATTTACTTCCCATCCTAGATTCCCTCTCTCAGTGACTATGTTCTTACCCATCTAGATGACCAAACTAGAAATTTGGATGTCATCCTAGACTCTTATTCCTCTCATATCTATCTCTACATCTAGTCAGTCTCTAAAACCCACCAGATCTTCTACTTAAATCCTTAAGATTGATTTCTTTATGTCTTCATTGCCACTGTACTTGCCAAGTTCTAGTTTTTATTTTTTACTTAGAACAGAGATTGGCAAATTTACAGCTTACAGACTAAATCCATCCTGCCACTTATTTGTGAGTCACCTGTTTCTGAAAGTGTTGACTGAAATAAAAAACACACAATTTGAGAGCTGTGAGTTTTATTTATACTGAGGACTTACTGAGGACTGTATCCCAGGAGACAGCCTCTCAGATAGGTCTGAGGAACTGCTCCGAAGAAGTAAGGCGGGAGGTCAGCATATATGTGGTTTTGGCAAAGGGATGCGTGCAACCAAATACATCTCAGTAAAAGGTTTCTGCTAGTCACGAGGCACAGATACCTCTGTTAATGATCTTAGTGCTTTTCTAAATATGGGAGGATGCAAGAAATTTAACTCACAAAATTTTCTCCTGAAAATATCTAACTATCTGAAGGCCTGTTTTGCCAGTTTTACCAGAGCACAGAGTACCTCATTCCTGATCTCCACCCTGAACTCCTTCCAGGGTGTGTTGAAGGTCAGCGACTGCACTGGCTAGTGACTCAACCCCTGCAGAGCGGATGGCTAGCGACGTTCTTTAGTTGGCAGAAGGTTTAATAGAACACAGCCACACTCATTTGTTTACATTTTGTCTGTTGCTGCCTTTACACCACAAGGGCAGAGTTGAGTACTTGTGATCAAGACCATGTGGCCTATAAAGCCAAAAATATTTACTATCTGGTCCTTTACAGAAATACTGCTGGCCCTTGGCTTATATTATTGCAGTTAGCTGGCTTCTCTGCCTTCAGTCTTCCATCTGGCCTTTACTGTGTTGATGGAGTGACTTTTCCTAAAACACAGTTCTAGTCCTGTCAGCTCCCCTTGATCATATTTCTTTAATGGCTCCCAACAGCCAACAGAATTAAATCTACAACTCCTTCGCATAGCAGGTGCTGAGTTCTAGTATAGTTTCTCAAATCCTAATCCCAAAATGCCTTTGCCAATAAACCCTATCTCAATCATCAAGTTCTTTGTAATGGTTCACTTTAAAGGGATCATTTACATGAGAACAATTTCCATTAATGTTAATGTTATGAAGTTTAGTTTTTCAAAGTCTTGTACAGAAATTATTTGATGAATCCATGTTTCTATGAGGTGATATTTCTTAGAAAACCTCCATCTATTGGCGGTCAGTTGTATATGTCAGTAAAAAGGAAGAGAGTAAATATTATTGCCAGACGTTAGTTTTACTTCTTCGATGAGAACTCTGAAGCTTGCTAAGATTTTTTAACGCTTCTGCTGTTTTCATTTATTTTGTGATTCTTGAAAGACCACTACTACATATTATCAGGAAACAAAGAGAGCCTTGTATAGACTTCCAAATTCAGCACAATAAAAAAAGTTGAAGATAGCTTTGTGTGCAAGAGAAAACAGAATCAAAGTTTTGCTACTTTTATAAGAGAACATTCTTTTTAGCATCTTAGCACTAAATAAACAATATTGAAACATTTTAAAGTACAAAGACATTTCATTTGCAAGTTTAGTCTCAAACAGACTCCATTAGTGACATCTATTCTAGGAGAACTATGTCAGGAATCAGTCTTCTTTTTACCCTTTATCCCAGTAAGGAATTCTGTCAGAAGAGAAGAACCTTGTTTTCTAGGTTGAAAATGAAAGGAACTCATAGATTTTGATTTGAGAAAGGTCACAGGTGTTTTACAAGGGAAATTAGTTGCTTGTCTCTTTCTCAATATTAGCAGAACTTTTTATAGCACTGGAAAATCAAAATGGAAACGTAGTTGTAGCCATTCAAGTACCTATATAGATTTTTCTTCTTTTAAAGAAAATTTACTGGAAAATTTTTGAGAAACGTAAATTTTAATTATATGAATTTAATTGCATTTAATTTATTGAATTTATTTTTATTTCCCTTTTCAGGTAAATTTCAACCCTTTTAGAAACTAATGGAATTTCAATTAAGTACATGAAGGTAGACTTTTCAAAAAGTTTATAAGCAATTATTTTGGTATATGGCACAGTCTATCAATATAGTTTAGACAGCATAGTCCATCAGAATAATTTTGAAGACATGATAATGTTACCTAAATTACTTTTTAAAATTCCTTAAGTAAACTTTCACTAGTACTGAAATACAGGAGATTTCCTTAGAGTGGAATGCAAAAGTAATTGGTTAGAGTGCTTCAGTAATTTAGATGGGCTGCAAACTAATGCCTAGTATTGGTTCTTGTTTACACAAATGAACCCAATGATCACAGTGATAAAAATCCTCTTAATCACTTTAGATTGTGTAAGTGCTGAACACCTAAAATCTCCAACACAAACGAAAATGAAGCAAATGGCTCCTAATAAGATACTGTGCTTTTGTCACAACCTTTGGGCTAAAGCACTTTGCTGACAGCATTTATAGATACCTG
Organism: Bos indicus x Bos taurus; assembly: GCF_003369695.1. Lineage (NCBI taxonomy): Eukaryota > Metazoa > Chordata > Mammalia > Artiodactyla > Bovidae > Bos > Bos indicus x Bos taurus. The sequence continues at coordinate 14,483,715 of NC_040095.1, read as the reverse complement.
GGAGCTACTTGGAGGAAGGACAAAAGAGCCAAATGGAGTTTCAGAGTCTGAAGAAAAAACCCTGTTGGTGATTAAAGGCTTGCCTTGCCAAATAGAAGGAAAACCTAAAATTATAAATGATTTCAAATGAATTAACATTCCTTTGAACTTCTAATCAGAACATTTTGAACTCTATTTTAAGAGAAAATGACTTGGAATTATATGGGTCCTATTACCCATCCTTGAGGGCAACGGGCTAATGAACTTGTAGGCAAAGAAACTAGAGACTATGATATTATGGCATTGTCTCCAACCCCTTTATACTGAAAGATGTTCATATGAAAGAACTAGGTTATTTCTGTCCTCTCTAGAATTCCTAAGGCGGGAGCCAGAACTAATGAATGAACGTTACAAGGAAGCAGTTTTGGGTTCAACAATAAATAAAAACTTTGTAATAGGTAGTAAGTGAAAGTCACTCAGTCGTACTCTTTGCGACCCCAAGGACTATATAGTCCGTGGAATTCTCCAGGCCAGAATACTGGAGTGGGTAGCCTTTCCCTTCTCCTGGGGATCTTCCCAACCCAGGGATCGAACCCAGATCCCCCCCATTGTGGGCAGATTCTTTACCAGCTGAGCCACCAGGGGAGTCCTGTAACAGGTAGACCAGGCTCAAAATAGGACAGAGGAGCCTGGCAGGCTACAGTCCACAGAGTCACAAACAGTTGGACATGTCTGAAGCGACTAAGCACACACATATGCTATACCACAAAGCATTACAGTGGTCCAAATGGAAGTTAACGGCCCTTTGCCAGAGGTGCTGGGGAGGGGTGTGAATGGGGAGAGAGTGGACTTTTTTATTCTTAAGAAATGAACTTTAAGGCTCCTACTGAGTCGAACAGTGAATCCCTGCTTTCTTCTGAGGAAGCAGTGCAAAACTTCTGGTCCTTATTGCAGCATATCATCAAGAAGTTAATTGACTTAGTTTATTGAGCACTGTCTTACACAAAGTATTGACGTAATTTTGCCCCTCCTCTTGGAACTCACTTTTTAAAAAAAAAATTTTACCCCTGGAGAAGGAAATGGCAACCCACTCCAGTATTCTTGCCTGGAAAATCCCATGGACAGAGGAACCCTGTAGGCTACAGTCCACAGGGTCGCAAAGAGTCGGACATGACTGAGCAACTTCACTTCATGCGTGTGGCTGAGTCCCTTTGCTGTTCACCTGAAACTATCACAGCATTGTTAATCAGCTATACCCCAATACAAAATAAAAAAAAAAAGTTAAAAAAAATTTTAGATATGGTAAAACAGAGCATAAAATTTACCACCATAAACCTTTTAAGTGTATAATTCAGTAGAGTTAACTTGATTCGTGTTGTATAACCAACTTCCAGAACTTTTTGATCTTAACAAAACTGAATGTCTGTACCTATTAAATAGTTCCCAATTTTCCCTTCCTCCCAAGTTCCTGGCAACCATCATTCTACTTTGTGTTTCTGTAACCTTGACTCCTATTCGTAGTATCACACAGTAGTTGTTTTTTTGTGACTGGCTCATTTCACGTAGCCTAATGCCCTCAAGGTTCCTCGATGTGTCAGAGTTCCCCTCTTTTTTAAGACTGAATAATATTCCATTGTATTTATGTACCACATTTTGTTTATCCATTAATCTATCAGCAGACACTTGGATTTCTATTGTGAATAATGCTATTTTAGGAAAATAAGTGTGTAAATACCTCTTTGAGATCCTGCTTTCGGTTCTTTGGGGTATATAACCACAAGTAGGATTGCTTGGTCATAAGGTCATTCTACCCTTATTAGTTTTTTGAAGAACTGCCATACTGTTTTCCATAGTGCTGAACTCTTTTATTACATTCTCACCAACAGTGCACAGGGGTTCTGATTTCTTTACATTCTTGCCAACACTTGTTATTTTCTGTTTGGGGTTTTTTTTTGATAATAGTCATTCTTATGGATGTGAGGAGTACTGACAATTTTGACTTCAGTGCCTGGTGCAATACCCTACACATAGCACCTACTTTGTAAAAATTCATGCTTGAGATGAAAACTCATATTTTCATAAAATGTTCATTTTATAAAGTTGATCTTGGATAAAAAATATTAATAGAGTCAATATTCTCTGTTCCAGGATAGGCTAAGGAAGCCACATCTTAGTTCTTCTTATATTTGTTTCTCTATTAATATTCCAATTTTCAGCACTGATGTTAACTTATATGTGTTATTCTCATAAATACCTATCAATATCTGAGCTTAGGGTCATAATCCGTCTCCTGGTTTTAGCAGTCTGCTTCGTTCTTTTATTCTGGCACTTTTAAAATAACACTTGTGAAAGACAAACACACTAATTAGTCTACAAGCAAACTATTAACTGTATCTAGGAATTAAGGTTTTTGGAGTTGTGTGTGTGTGTGTGTGTGTGTGTTTTAAAGAATCTTGTCAAGAAGAGAATCTGGTTTACTACATTTGGAGTTGTAGTGTTTAGTTTTTCTCTTCTCCTTTCTTCCCCTGCAGTGCCTACAGGCTGATATGAGATCACTGGTACTCTGAGCCAAGTTTATAGTTAGTGTGGTCATGTTTAAACTTTTGCTATCTTGAGTAAATGCTTGGTAACCTTAGTATTAACGGTCTAACAATTACCAGTTGCTGGCGTTTTGAAAAAGAGATTTATGATTGTTATCATATTTGAAAAAAGTGGTTTGGGAATAAATAAGGAAGTAAGAGAGCTGAAAGTTTTCACTCCTAAGTAATTATTGCAGAAGGGTGTTTTAAGTAGTATTTTCTTAGCAATGAGTGAAATCAACATTCTGAGACTTTTGCAAGTACAAAATATATATCTTTTCTGAACATTTTGGCATAATAAGCAGGTGCTTTGTAGCTGTTTCACCTTGTATAGTTAGGGTTGACATAGAGCAGGGCTCTGGTCTATGTTTAAAATGAGGAGGTTTCAATTAATTTATTGCTTCTTTGAGAGCAATATAAGAAATGTGTAAGGTATAGTTATACTCTATTTATGAATCAAAACCAAGTACTATGAGGTTCAAGCAAGTGGAACGTCTTTTAACCTCCCAGGGATAAATGTTTATTGAATAATGACTGAAGCAAGCCTACACAGTGAGCAGTTGGGAGTAATGTGGTAATAATGTACCTACTTAAATAGTGTTCCATCATGACCATTTCACAAATAATATTTGGTTGAACACGAAAAGATTCTTCAGAAAGCTCCGTCAGGTTCTTCTTTCTATTTTAATAGAACAAGACAAACAAGGGTATGGAAGCGTGAGTAACTATCAGACTGAACACTTGGGAGTAACCATTTTTATTCAAACATTTTCCCTCACGCTCACTTTGATAGAAAAAAACTTTTTCTTGATTTAATGTAGTCTTGTTTTAGGTCCCCAAGAGAGAAGCAAAGACTGAAAAAGGCTATTTGTAAGAAATCCATAATAAGAGTAGGCCAAACATAAATTTAGCTATCAGGAGGAAGCTTGGCTTACAGGGAATTACTATCATCACCATCCCCTTTAGTCCAAAAGTTTTTAGGTTATTCTCTTTGAATGCAGATTTTGTAGTTTTTTAGATGACTGAAGTCTTCAACATTAATAATTTTTAAACAAATACCTCACATTCTCTTTAAAAAGCAAAATGTGTCCTGTAATGAGCCAATTTAGTAGGTGCACATACCACCTAATATCAAGTGGCTCAATGGTAAAGACTCTTCCTGCAATACAGGAGCTTGGGTTCGATCCCTAGTTCAGGAAGATCCCCTGGAGAAGGAAATGGCAACTCACTCCAGTATTCTTGCCTGGGAAGTCCCGTGGACAGAGCCTGGCAGGCTATAGTCCATGAGTACGCAAAAGAGTCAGACATGTCTTAGCAGTTAAACAATAAGAATAACACCACCTAATGTCAGTACTTATAGACATGATTGATTTGTTCTAATTGTTTTAACTTTTTTTTTAATGTTTATATATTTATGCTTTAATTAAAGCTTTTGTAGAGCATATTTTCAAAAGCAAATAAAAATAGTTTTCCTAATAGGAAGAAATATTATAAAGCATTTATAGTAAAATTTAAAGAGAGCTTTTTAATTTTTTCTTGAAACTATTTCCTATATATTTTGAAAGCTGTTATACCACTTTCATACTTAAAGAAAGTGTGTTGTGTGTGTGTGTGTGTGTATATCTAGATTTTAATCTAAGTTTTTAATCATTTAGCTTTTCAACAAGTTTTTGTGCCTGCTGAAATAAAACAATATTTGGGGTAAGTTTGTGAGATTCTCTTATTGCTCTAATTGCAACATGTAATTCTAGGGAAAATTAGGGACTTGGCTCATTCAAGGATATCACATTCGTTAGAAGAAAAGAGATCATATTAAGTCAGTGGTAGTTTTAAGAGGTAGACATTGTTAAAGATATACATTTGAAGGAATAGTTGGAGGCAGTAGAAATGGACTTATTAGTTGCCTTTTCACAGCCTTTCTGTATAATCAACTCCATTTTTTTATAATTCTGAAAATCAAATATACATTGTTTTATTTCTGTAAATGATCTCTGTATAATAACAGTTTGTGATGGACCAAATGCTGTTAGATAATGTAAATAGTCCAGGTTGAAAATACAGGTATGTTGATAAAGATCTATAAATATGTAAAAGCCTATACAGAATAGTAATATTTTACTGGCAAAGAGAAAAGTGTCCGTTGACAGTGCATTTTTCAGTCTATTCTTTCTGAGAAAGTCTCAGATTAGAGATATTGTAAGCTCTTACTTAAGTTCTGAGTAAGTTGTTAATAGCTGAGTGATATATTGTTTTAAAGAATAAAACTATTATTTATTGTCAGTTTAAATTTCAGTATTCAGTTTATTCATCACTGCCTAAAATATTGAGATTGTGCTTTTTTTTTCCACTACATTTACTCACTGACTAGTGTTCTACTACTGTCCAAATAGAGACAAAGATAAATGCCTATGTGTGGGCAGAATACACTCAGTCAGGGTTTCACTCGATGACTGCCAGGTTTAAAAGATCCAGCAATACAAAGCCTATGAAAGTGGATACCTTGACAGGGACCTACTGTTAGGTAACTTAAGGATCAGACCCACAGAGGAACTGTTAGCACTTTTTGGCAACCTGGAGGGTATATTGAGTGCCTGATCCATGTGAATATCTAATTTGTTGTCTTTGAAAAAAGGAGTCAAATTAATATTCAGTATATTTGTACACATAAGGTAACATTACTAAAATACTAGAGGTCAGATTTAAAATAGCCTTATTAAGTCAGGGGGAAAAAAAAGCCTTAAAAATGGAAAGCCACTCAGGTCAAATGTATCAAAGTAATAGAGGAAATTGTGGACCAGAGGTCAGTGACAGATGTGGTATTGGAAATTCATCTTGGACCTCATTGCATTTTCTTTTGGATTTAATAAATAATGATTAGAATTATGATTTCACATTATATAATTTCAGTATCAGTTGCACTTTAAAGGAATAACAAGGACTTCTACAAAATTAAAATTTTCTGTATATCAAAGGATATTGTTAAAAAAAATGAATAGGTGGATACAGATTTGGAGAAATATTTGCAACATGTATATTTGATAAAGACTTGTATCTAGAATCTTACCATTCAAAAATAAGAAGATAGTTTTTTAAATGAGGAAAGGACTTGAACAGACATTTCACAGGAAGACGAATGACCAGTAAGCACATGGAAAAACATTCAACATCATTTTAAAGGAAACAAAATGAATCCACTATGAGATAACACCCACTGGATTGACTAATTAAAAAGACTGAAAAACTGTTAAGTTTAGCAGAAATGCAGCAAACTAGTCACTGGTGGGAGTATGAAATATGACAAGCAATTTGAGAATTTTTAATAAAGTTCAGCATGCACATACCCTGTGTTCCATCATGCCCAGGTGTTTATCCAAGAGAAATGAAAGCATTTATCCACAAAAAAACACTTGTACATGTGTATTCATAATAGCTATATTTATAACAGCCAAAAACAAGAAGCAATCCAAATTTGTATCAACACAATCAATGGTAAACAAAGTGTGTATATTCTTGATGGACTACTACTACTACTACTACTCAGCAATAAAAAAGAAACAAATTACTGATCCACACTATAGTATTTTCTATGAATCTCAAAAAGTGCTTTGTTCTGAGTGAAGGAAGCCTGACACCAAAGAGAACGTACTGCGTGAGTTTCATTTGTATGAATTATTAGAACATGGCAATCTAACATATGGTGTTAAAAAACCAGAGCAGTGGGTGTGGGCAGGGATGGTGGGGGTGGCAGAGATTATGTGCAAAGGGGTACAAGGGAACTTCTGAAATGGTGGAAACATTCTAAGAGTTTGGGTTGCTGCTGCTGCTGCCAAGTTGCTTCAGTCGTGTCCGACTCTGTGCGACCCCATGGACTGCAGCCTACCAGGCTTCTCCGTCCATGGGATTCTCCAGGCAAGAACACTGGAGTGGGTTACCATTTCCTTCTCCAAGAGTTTGGGTTACCCCAGTGTAAACATCTATCAAAACTTATTAAACTGTATACACTTAAGATACAGTTCATTACACTTTATCTAAATTATATCTCATAGAAAAGAAAAAAATTTCGAAAAAGAATAGGACATGATTAGAATTCAGAGTAGAATACCAACATCACTAAAGTGGGGGCAAGTAGACCTATCAACTATGATGAAGTTTCTACAGGGACTTTGTCTGAAGAAGGTACTGCTGTGTGTTCGAGCATTAAGAAGGCAACACATTCTAGAAGCAGAATCAGATGATTCCTTAAGATCCTTTCCTGATAGGATTCTATTCTTGTTGTTAAGTACTTATTCTATCTCAGGGACTATACTGAGTCCTTTATGTTGATTTTCTTATTCTCGGTGAGACCTTTTACAGAGAGTCGTCTTTGTTATTCAATTGCCCACATGTGTCCAACTCTTTTTGACCCCATGGACTGCAACACGCCAGGCTTCCCTGTCCTTCACCATCTCCCAGAGTTTGCTCAAATTCATGTCCATTGAGTCAGTAATGCTATCCAATGTTATTGTTCATTTAATTTTGAATTTTGAAACTGTAGCATCAACATTTTATTGTCAGTAAAGTAAATAACAATTAACAGATATTTATTTGGCACATGTTATATATGCACTCTTCCATGTTAATTCATTAAACTCTCTCCACAACCCTACAAGAGTTACTATAACTAGACCTATTTTTGGTTTTTTTTTTTAATTTAACTTTATTTATTTATTTATTTTTACTTTACAATATTGTATTGGTTTTGTGATACATTGACATGAATCCACCATGGGTGTACACATGTTCCCCATCCTGAACCCTCCTCGCACTTCCCTCCCCATCCCATCCCTCTGGGTCATCCCAGTGCACCAGCCCCGAGCACCCTGTATCATGCATCGAACCTGGACTGGTGATTCGTTTCACATATGATAATATACATGTTTCAATGCCATTCTTCCAAATCATCCCACCCTCGCCCTCTCCGACAGAGTCCATAAGACTGTTCTATACATCTGTGTCTCTTTTGCTGTCTCGCATACAGGGTTATCTTTACCATCTTTCTAAATTCCATATATATGCATTATTATACTGTATTGCTGTTTTTCTTTCTGGCTTACTTCACTCTGTATAATAGGTTCCACATTCATCCACCTCATTAGAACTGATTCAAATGTATTCTTTTTAATGGCTGAGTAATACGCCATTGTGTATATGTACCATAGCTTTCTTATCCATTCATCTGCTGATGGACATCTAGGTTGCTTCCATGTCCTGGCTATTATAAACAGTGCTTTGATGAACATTGGGGTACACATGTCTCTTTCAATTCTGGTTTTCTTGGTGTGTATGACCAGCAGTGGGATTGCTGGGTCGTATGGCAGTTCTATTTCTAGTTTTTTAAGGAATCTCCACACTGTTCTCCATAGTGGCTGTACTAGTTTGCATTCCCACCAATAGTGTAAGAGGGTTCCCTTTTCTCCACACCCTCTCCAGCATTTATTGTTTGTAGACTTTTTGATAGCAGCCATTCTGACCATTGTGAGATGGTACCTCATTGTGGTTTTTTTTTTTTTTTAATTTTATTTTATTTTTAAACTTTACAAATTGTATTAGTTTTGCCAAATATCAAAATGAATCTGCCACAGGTATACATGTTTGATTTGCATTTCTCTGATAATGAGTGATGTTGAGCATCTTTTCATGTGTTTGTTAGCCATCTGTGTGTCTTCTTTGGAGAAATGTCTGTGTAGTTCTTTGGCCCATTTTTTGATTGGGTTGTTTATTTTTCTGGAATTGAGCTGCAGGAGTTGCTTGTATATTTTTGAGATTAATTCTTTGTCAGTTGCTTCGTTTGCTATTATTTTCTCCCATTCTGAAGGTTGTCTTTTCACCTCGCTTATAGTTTCCTTTGTTGTGTAGAAGCTTTTAATTTTAATTAGGTCCTATTTGTTTATTTTTGCTTTTATTTCCAATATTCTGGGAGGTGGGTCATAGAGGATCCTGCTGTGATGTATGTCGGAGAGTGTTTTGCCTATGTTCTCCTCTAGGAGTTTTATAGTTTCTGGTCTTACGTTCAGATCTTTAATCCATTTTGAGTTTATTTTTGTGTATGGTGTTAGAAAGTGGTCTAGTTTCATTCTTTTACAAATGGTTGACCAGTTTTCCCAGCACCACTTGTTAAAGAGATTCTTTTCTCCATTGTATATTCTTGCCTCCTTTGTTAAAGATAAGGTGTCCATAGGTGCATGGGTTTATCTCTGGGCTTTCTATTTTGTTCCATTGATCTGTATTTCTGTCTTTGTGCCAGTACCATACTGTCTTGATGACTGTGGCTTTGTAGTAGAGCCTGAAGTCAGGCAGGGTGACTCCTCCAGTTCCATTCTTCTTTCTCAAGATTGCTTTGACTATTTTAGGTTTTTTGTATTTCCATACAAATTGTGAAATTGTTTGTTCTAGCTCTGTGAAAAATACCTTTGGTAGCTTGATAGGGATTGCATTGAATCTATAGATTGCTTTGGGTGGTATACTCATTTTCACTATATTGATTCTTCCAATCCATGAACATGGTATATTTCTCCATCTATTAGTGTCCTCTTTGATTTCTTTCACCAGTGTTTTATAGTTTTCTATATATAGTTCTTTAGTTTCTTTAGGTAGATATATTCCTAAGTATTTTATTCTTTTCATTGCAATGGTGAATGGAATTGTTTCTTTACTTTCTCTATTTTCTCATTATTAGTGTATGGGAATGCAAGGGATTTCTGTGTGTTGATTTTATATCCTGCAACTTTATTGTATTCATTGATTAGCTCTAGTAATTTTCTGGTGGAGTCTTTAGGGTTTTCTATGTAGAGGATCATGTCATCTACAAACAGTGAAAGTTTTACTTCTTCTTTTCCAATTTGGATTCCTTTTATTTCTTTTTCTGCTCTGACTGCTGTGGCCAAAACTATGTTGAATAGTAGTGGTGAGAGTGGGCACCCTTGTCTTGTTCCTGACTTTAGGGGAAATGCTTTCAATTTTTCACCATTGAGGATAATGTTTGCTGTGGGTTTGTCATATATAGCTTTTATTATGTTGAGGTATGTTCCTTCTATTCCTGCTTTCTGGAGGGTTTTTATTATAAATGGATGTTGAATTTTGTCAAAGGCTTTCTCTGCATCTATTGAGATAATCATACGGCTTTCATTTTTCAATTTGTTAATGTGGTGTATTACATTGATTGATTTGCAGATATTGAAGAATAGACCTATTTTTGAGTTAAGCAGCCATGGCCAAAAACTAAAAAGTGGCAGAGCAGCATTCCAGATCAAGTAGTCTCATTTCAGATAACCGTGCATTTAACTGCTTTGTCATATTTTCTACCATTATTACATTCTTAACTTTAATAAACTGTCACATTTTAACAGTTTTATCATTTGTTGATATTTAAATGAATTAAAATATTATTGGTGAAAAATTATAAATTAATATAATACTAGATTTTTTAATGTATTTAAACCCTCAATATGAATAAAATGCAAAATCATTAACATTTATGATAAATAAAGCATCAGACATTAACATCTGTCTAAATAGAGCTTTTGCCTGCCCTGTCTGTTGAGGTTATGTGTCTATATCACCCCATGAACTACACTTCCTGCGATTTTAAAGCAGACCACTATGGTGAGATGGGTGTCATCAGATAAGGCTAAAATGCTAGCCCAGGTTTGAGGTTTTAAGGCTTGATTTTCAGTGTTTGCCTTTGGATGCTTTGCCTGTGCTTTATTTTGAGTATGTTCAGTGCAAGGATCTCGTTGGAGTCTTTTTATTTTTAATGTTGTTAATATTAACAGCATAAATCTTTCTAGCCTAAAACTTCATGTCAAATTTTTGAATGGGTATTTTACATGTATAATATAGTATGTTTTAAACTGTTGTAATAGAAACATTTGTAGTTCCTCTTAACCTCAGGTATTTTGATCCAACTCTTTGTGGGCACCATTTGGACTGATTAATAGTGGTTAATTCCTTCAAAAAATATCACTGCTAACTTATGAGTACTCTTGGTATGTTATCAGTATATAACCATATTGGAGTCCTGTTTAGGGAGAAGGCAATGGCAACCCACTCCAGTACTCTTGCCTGGCAAATCCCATGGATGGAGGAGCCTGGTAGGCTACAGTCCGTGGGGTCGCTAGGAGTCGGACACTACTGAGCAACTTCCCTTTCACTTTTCACTTTCATGCATTGGAGAAGGAAATGGCAACCCACTCCAGTGTTCTTGCCTGGAGAATCCCAGGGACGGGGGAGCCTGGTGGGCTGCCGTCTATGGGGTCGCACAGAGTCGGACACGACTGAAGTGACTTAGCAGTAGCAGTAAAATCCTGTTTCAGTTATCTATTTCTGTGTGGAACTATTCCCAAACCTAGTGACTAAGACAAAAAACTAATTCTACTCATCAGAAGTTTAGACAGGGTACAAAAGGGACCATTCATTCTTTTCTGCTGTATCTGGGGCCTTAGTTGGATGTGATATCTGGTTATCTCTTGTTTCCTCAAGATTGATGAAGTAAGTTTAGGTACTTATAGCTAGCCTACTGTATTGTAAAGTTATGTTTTTCCTGGCATATTCTTTATGAGGTGATACTTTGGTATCACATGAATATCTAGTATTCAAGTAATCTAGTAAAGTTTTTCATATCCATTGGTAATTCTTTTCTTGAATCATTACTTCAGTAGAAGTCACAAAATAATGATTTTCTATCATTCTTTCTATATTTATTAGCTTGCCATCTTTTATAAAAAAGGGATTTCACTCATTAGCTGAAGCTATTGGTTAGTTTGAGATGTTGTTACTAATATAAAGACAGGATAAATCCTTATTTCCTTCCTTTCATTATCAAACTTTCTAGCAACAAGTGTAATAGTCACCTCTGCTGCTGCTGCTGCTGCTGCTGCTAAGTCACTTCAGTCATGTCCAACTCTGTGCAACCCCACAGATGGCAGCCCAACAGGCTCCTCTGTCCCTGGGATTCTCCAGGCAAGAACACTGGAGTGGGTTTCCATTTGCATTTCCAATGCATGCATGCATGCTAAGTCACTTAAGTCGTGACCAACTCTGTGTGACCCCATGGACAGCAGCCCACCAGGCTCCTCTGCCCCCAGGATTCTCCAGGCAAGAATACTGGAGTGGGTTGCCATTTCCTTCTCCGATAGTCACCTCTAGAGATGGCAAATGAGTTTTTTGTTTGTTTGTCTTGGCTTTCTTTTTGATGAGTATTGTTTATGACTCATAGATTTTTATATTGAGAACATGAATAGTTAATATCTTGTTGGAATACTAATCTTAACAGAATTGTACATTTAGAATCATTTTCTAAAAAGTTCCTCTTATTTTGAAGTCTTCCAGATACATCTGTCATATATTGTGACTGTAAGAAAGTCAATCTGGATTTAAAATATTTGGAACTCAAAACAAGTCATTATAACCAAAGTATGTTAGAAAGACTTGGTTAAAATAATCACACACATAAATAACAAATATTTCTAAGTTCTTGGAACTTGAGACCAAGAAGTCTGAAGTCCCATCTTCTGTCTGTCAAGAAGCTTTCTTAATAAGAGCATCAATTTTTTCATCCATGGAACAGGTGATAAGCCCCTGCCCTGCATTCTCTGAGACTTCAGTAAGATCACATGTGTACACAAACTTTGCTGGTATAATTTGAATATGTGGTTGAGACCAAGGCCAGTGATTTTTATCTCCAAGTTATCACATTAACTTTTGAACCCCCAGAAGTATAATTCCCAAGTAGCAAATGACAAGAGGAAATAATTCACTGGTTGATTCTTATTATATGGTCCAAATTAGGAAAAAATACCAGAAAAGAATTACTAGGCTAAGAGTATCATATTAGCTTATGTTTACTTAAGGCTTACAGTGTGCTAAAGCAGTAAAAAGCACTTTATAATTATCTCATTTATTATTCAGAACATCCTTATGAAGCAGGTACTGTTGTTAATCTCATTTCCAAATCGAAGAAATTGAGGCTTAGAAAATTCAAGTTACCTACCCCAGGGGCTTCCCTGATGACTCAGGTGGTAAAGAATCAGCCTGCAATGCAGGAGACCCAGGTTCAGTCCCTGGATTGGGAAGGTGCCCTGGAGAAGGAAGTGGCAACTCACTGCAGTATTCTTCCTGGGAAATCCATGAAAAGAGGAGCCTGGTGGGCTACAGTTCATGGGGTCACAAGAGCTGGACATGACCTAGGAATTAAACCACCTTTCAGTTCAAGTTCAATTCAGTCAGTCATGTCTGACTCTTTGCGACCCCATGGAATGCAAAACACCAGGCTTTCCTGTCCATCACCAACTCCTGAAGCTAACTCAAACTCATGTCCATTGAGTCAGTGATGCATCCAACCATCTCATCCTCTGTTGTCCCCTTCTCCTCATGCCTTCAATCTTTCCCAGCATCTGGGTCTTTTCCAATGAGTCAGCTCTTCGCATCAGGTGGCCAAAGTATTAGAGTTTCAGGTTCAGCATCAGTCCTTCCAGTGAATATTCAGGACTGATTTCCTTTAGGACTTACTGATTTGATCTCCTTGCAGTCCAAGGGACTCTCCAGAGTCTTCTCCAACACCACAGTTCAAAAGCATCAATTCTTCAGTGCTCAGCTTTTTTTATAGTCCAACTCTCACATCCATACATGACTACTGGAAAAACCGTAGCTTTGACTAGATGGACCTTTGTCAGCAAAGTAATGTCTCTGCTTTTTAATATGCTGTCTAGATTGGTCATAACTTTTCTTCCTAGGAGCAAGCGTCTTTTAATTTCATGGCTGCAGTCACCATCTGCAGTGATTTTGGAGCCCAAGAAAATACAGTCTGCCACTGTTTCCATTTTCCCCATCTATTTGCCATAGATGGGACTGGTTGCCACCATCTTAGAATGTTGAGCTTTAAGCTAAGTTTTTCACTCTCCTTTTTCACTTTCATCACGAGGCTCTTTAGTTCTTCTTCACTTTTTGCCATAAGAGTGGTGTATCTGCATTTCTGCAGTTATTGATATTTCTCCTGGCAATATTGATTCCAACTTATGCTTCATCCAGCCCAGCATTTTGCCTGATGCACATGGCATATAATTTAAATAAGCAGAATGACAGTATACAGCCTTGACATGCTCCTTTCATGATTTGGAACCGGTCTGTTCTTCCATGTCCAGTTCTTACTGTTGCTTCTTGACCTGCATACGGATTTCTCAGGAGGCAGGTAAGGTGATCTGGATCTCTTTAAGACTTTTCCATAGTTTGTTGTGATCCACACAGTCAAAGGCTTTGAATTAGTCAATAAAGCAGAAGTCGATGTTTTTCTGGAAGTGTCTTGCTTTTTCTATGATCCAATGGATGTTGGCAATTTGATCTTTGGTTCCTCTGCTTTTTCTAAATCCAGCTTGAATATCTGCAAGTTCTCAGTTCAGATACTGTTGAAGCCTGGTTTGGAGAATTTTGAGCATTACTTTGCTAGCGTGTGAGATAAGTGCAATTGTGCGTTAGTTTGAACAGTCTTTGGCATTGCCTTTCTGTGCATTTGGAATGAAAACTGTCCTTTTGCAGTCCTGTGGCCACTGTTGAATTGTCCAAATTTGCTGGCATACTGAGTGTGGCACTTTCACAGCATCATCTTTTAGGATTTGAAATAGCTCAAGTGGAATTCCATCACCTTCACTAGCTTTGTTTGTAGTGATGCTTCCTAAGGCCCACTTGACTTTGCATTCGAGGATGTCTGGCTCTGGATGAGTGATCACACCATCATGATTATCTGGGTTTATGAAGTTCTTTTTTGTATACTTGTTCTGTGTATTCTTGCCACCTCTTCTTAATATCTTCTGCTTCTGTTAGGTCCATACTGTTTCTGTCCTTTATTGAATCATCTTTACATGAAATGTTCCCTTGGTATCTCTAATTTTCTTGAAGAGATGTCTAGTCTTTCCCATTCTACTATTTTCCTCTATTTCTTTGCACTGATCACTGAGGAAGGCTTTCTTATCTCTCCTTGCTATTATTTGGAACTCTGCATCCAAATGAAAATAGCTAGTGAGTGACTGACTTGGAATTTACATCTCAGCAGTCTGACTCTAGAGCCTACACTTTTGGTAAGGATAGAGTTCAATCTATAGATCAATATGAAGAATCTTCAGATGCAGGAATCTTGGAGGTTTTTCCCAGTTATTTACATAATTACTAATTTATCTGAACAGTGTTTCCTAGTTTTCAGTATACAGGCCTTGTACTTCTTTTGTTAAATTTATTCCTTAGTAGTCTATTCTTGATGCATAAATGGGATTTTTTTTTATTTTCATTTTTCAGTTGTTCATTGCTAATATATAGCATGTTTGCATGATAGGTCACTTTAGTTGTGTCCAACTCTTTGTGACCCTATGGACCATAGCCCACCAGGCTCCTCTGTCCATGGGATTTTCCAGGCAAGAATACTGGAATGGGTTGCCATTTCTTCCTCCAGGGGATCTTCCCAACCTAGGGATCAACATGGTTCTTACACGTCGTGCATTGGCAGGTGGGTTTTTTGCCACTAGTGCCACATGGGAATGTTTGTATCCTACAGTCTTGTGGAGCTTATGAGTTCTAATATTATTTTTATGGATTCCTTATGATTTTCTACGCAAAATTACATCACCTCCAATTTGGATGTCTTCTATTTCTTTTTCTTTCTTAATTTTAATGGCTAAATCTCCAATACAATATTGAATAGAAGGGGCAAGATCAGATATTTTAGTCTTGTTTCTGGTCTTAGGGAGAGACATTAAGTCTTTAACCTTTAGATGTGATGATAGTTGTGTACGTTTTATGTACACACTATCAGATTGAAGTTCATTTACATTTCTAGATAAGTGTTTTTTTCATGAAAGGATTCTAGATTTTTCAAATGGCTTTCCTGCATTTATTAAGATTAAAATATGGGTTTTTTCCTTTATTCCATTGATTGGAATATGACGTTGCATATTACATTAGTTGATTTTTAGATGGTAAACCAACCTTGCTTTCCTGGGATAAATCTCGCTTGATCATAATTATAATTCTTTTTATCTGCTACTTTTGTTGAGGATTTTAGAATCTGTATCCACAAGATTTTGATCTGAAATTTTCTTGTCATAGTTTTGTCTGGTGTTGGTATCAGTGTAAGACAGAATGAGTTAGAAAGTGTTCCTATCTCTTCTGTTTTCTGGCAATGTTTGTAAAGAATCAATATTCTTTAAATGTTTATAAGAATTCACCATTGAAACCATCCTGGGTTTTACTTTGTGGGCAATTTTTCAATTACTAATTCAGTTTCTTTACTTGTTATAGGTCTATTCCAATTTTTATTTCTTCTTGTTTTGGTTTCAGTAATTTTTTGTCTTTCTAGGAATTTGTCCATTTCATCTAGGTTACCCAATTTGTTGGTGTACAATTGTTCATAGCATTCCCTTATAGTCCTTTTTAATTCTGTGAAGTCAGTAGTGATAGCCTCTTTTTCATTTCTGATTTCAATAAGTTGAATGTTGTCTCTTTTTTCCCCTTGGTCAATCCAGCTAATGGTTTGTCAATTTTGTTAATCTTTTCAATAACTGACTTTTGGCTTAGATGATTTTCTCTGTATCTTCTATTTCATTAGTTTGTGCTCTAGTCTTTATCATTTCCTTCCTCTTCTTGGTTTTAGTTTGCTTTTATTTTTCCAGTTCTATATTACTGATTTGACATCTTTTTTACTATTAATTTACAGTTGTAAATTTCCTTCTGAACATTATTTTAGCTGTATCCCACAAATTTGGATTTGTTGTATTTTCATTTCCATTAATCTCAAATAACTTTAATTTGCCTGGGACTAATTTGATTCATTGATTACTTAGAGTGTTGTTTATTTCCACATATTTGTGAATTTTCCAAATTTCTCTTTGTTACTGATTTCTAATTTCATTCCATGTGTTCAGAGAACATACTTTGTATGATTTCACTTCTTTTAACAACTACATTGAGTCTTGTTTCATGACCTGGTATATGGTCTATCCTGAGAATGTTTTATATGCACTTGAGTAAAACATATACTCTGCTCTTGATAGGTGGAGTGTTCAATAGGTTAGAGCCCACACAAGATATGAGCAGGAGTGTTAGAAAAGCTATGACACTTTTACTTAGATATTTCTACTAAAGTGCTTTATAAACATTCCACAAACCTAAGAATTATGGATAAATAGAATTCAGTAGCTTCTAGCAAAAAAGAGAAACAGTTTGGGTTAGTCTGAGAATGGAAGAAGAAGAATCAACATTTGTTGAGAATTCCCAGCAATACTGTGGTCCAGTACTCCTTGGAAGCAGCCTCGGGGATTTTATATAAACTTCCCTAATGTCACACAGATCATGAGCTTTTGAGTCTGGATTTGAACCCATATATATATTTCTGACTGCAAAACTTCTGGACTTACCATGTGTGTGTGTGTGTGTGTGTGTGTGTGTGTGTGTGTAGTCGCTCAGTCGTGTCTGACTCTTTGCAACCCCACGGACTGTAGCCCTCCAGGCTCCTTTGTCC
Organism: Bos indicus x Bos taurus; assembly: GCF_003369695.1. Classification (NCBI taxonomy): domain Eukaryota; kingdom Metazoa; phylum Chordata; class Mammalia; order Artiodactyla; family Bovidae; genus Bos; species Bos indicus x Bos taurus. The sequence continues at coordinate 14,466,618 of NC_040095.1, read as the reverse complement.
ATGGAATTCCCCAGGCAAGAATACTGGAATGGGTTGCCATTTCCTTCTCAAGAACTTACCATATAGAATTTATAAATGGAATACATTTGAATCTTGCTTTTGGTATTATTGATGTTGTTGTAAATAGATATGTTACAAATTTTCAGGATTATAAAGTGTGAATTTGTACTTTAACAAGAATAAGTTTCTATTTTATGAGCACCCTTTTCACGTGGATATTGAGAGGAGATGAAATCTAAGAAAGCAGCCAGTGATTTATCATTAACTTAATCCTAACAGCTGGGCAAGCAGTGCTACTCAGAATCTAAAATATGTGATAAGATTGCAGAGTCGAAATTTGCAGACTAAGTCAGGGGTCCTGATAAAGAAAACCTTGTTAGGCATTAGCAGAGCCCTCCAGTGTGAATTATAAGGAATTACTTTGCAAATCAGTGGGACATGAGAAGGTACTCTCAGTCATAATATTCCAGTACTTATAAAGTACACTTGATGTGTGAACTTACTGAATGACAGTGATCCCGTGTCAAGATTCCTATAGTATATTGAGTGTTGGAGGTTATTTTCAATGCAGAACATTAGGACTTATCTCTAACCCTAACCTTCTCTCACCAAGAACTAGGGAAGCTTATCAAAGGGAGAAGAGAAGGAAAGTATTTTAGGAGATACCTCCAGATCCCATTTGTTTTTGTTCTTTGTTCTGTTTTTAACATTAGTTGTAGACATTCACTGCTGTGTCATGTACCAGATTTGTATCCTTCTGAGCCAGTACTTGCATTATACTGCCAGTTCTGAATGCACATCATAAAACCAGGGGGCAGTAACATTTATAAAGCAAATGGTAATGTTGAAAATTCATCAAGAAATTACCAAGACTCTGGAAGACTACTCTCCCTTCTCCAAATGTATTACCTTCTTTTAAACTACATATTAGAAAAGTCATTCTGAAAGCTCTCCATGTTAATGGTGACAGTGAAAGAGCATGAAGCATGTAGAGGGAATCTGTGTTCCCTCTGGCCTCTGGAAAATATCTCAGTTTGTTTATTGAAGACCTTACCTGGGAGCAAAATTATATGTATGTACTTATCCTCCATTTCCCAGTTGCCTCTGAAGTTTTTTTGTCCCAGCTATAAATACTAAAGTTTGATCAGATCATTTCATGGCAAATAGATGGGGAAAGAATGGAAACAGTGACAGACTTTATTTTCTTGGGCTCCAAAGTGACATCAGATGGTGACTGTAGCCAAGAATTTAAGACACTTGCTCCTTAGAAGAAAACTTATGACAAACTGAGACAGTGTATTAAAAAGCAGAGATATCACTTTGCCAACAAAGGTCTGTATGGTCAAAGCTGTGGTTTTTCCAGTAGTCATGTATAGTTGTGAGAGTTGGAACATAAAGAAGGCTGAGCGCCAAAGAATTGATGCTTTCGGACTATGGTGCTAGAGAAGACTCCTGAGAGTCCCTCGAACAGCAAGATCAAACCAGTCAATCCTAAAAGAAATCAACCCTGAATATTCATTGAAAGACTGATGCTGAAGCTCCAAGACTTAATCCACCTGATGCAAAATGCCAACTCATTGGAAAAGGCCCTGATGGTGGAAAAGACTGAAGGCAGGAGGAGAAGGGGGCGACAGAAGATGAAATGGTTGAATGGCATCACCAACTCAATGGACATAAGTTTGAGCAAGCTCCAGAAGTTGGTGATGGACAGGGAAGCCTGGCGTGCTACGGTCCACAGGGCCGCAAAGAATCTGACACAACTAAGTGACTGAGGAAGAACAAAGCAACTAGTTCTATTGAATAACTGACTTAGATTTATTTTCAAATTTAAACTAATATTAACAAAATTGAAGATTTGCATATGTGACATTTCTATGAGCCATTTGTTCTCAAAGTGTGGTTCTCAGACCAGCAGCATCATCTTCCCCAAGGAACTTTTTGCAAATGGAAATCTCAGACCCCACCTCAGACTTAAGGAAGCAGAGAGCATGGGAGTAGAGACCAGGGTCTGTTTTAAGAAATCCCTCAGGTGATTCTGATGTGTGCTAACAGTTGAGAACCACTGTTTAAACTAGATTCCATTGAAAACACTTTCCACCTGCCCCCATTGTTATCTTAAGTGATCTTTAAGCTTATCTGTCCAATCAGACTCTTTTGGCATTGAGAATGCAGTATGTATGAAATATGTCATTTTTATTATCCCAGGTTTAGACTTGCAGTTTAAGTTATTGTGCACTATCTTCTAGGTAAACTGAAATGTTACTTCATTTGTTTTGTGGTTTCTTGCCTCATTATCTTTGCATATATCATTCCCTCTGTTCAATTCCCCATAGCATTCCCTCTGTCCAGTCTTCACTTGTAAAATAAAACCTCTATAGAGTTTGATGTGAGGTCTAAAGGCGAAAGTGTATATAGATGTACTTAGCACAGCACTTGGAACGTTTTGGAAGAGACAGAAAGATAAAAACAACTGTGTGAAGTTCTGATCATATTACTTTACTGCTTATAATTTTTAATGAATTTACTCCATTAGAGAAAATTTTAGTTTATTGACAAAATTAAGGACAAATACAAAATGTGGTCCACTGGAAAAAAACGAATGGCAAACCACTTCAGTATTCTTACCTTGAGAACCCCATGAACAGTATGAAAAGGCAAAAAGATGGGACACTGAAAGATGAACTCCTCAGGTGGGTAGGTGCCCAATATGCTACTGAGATGAGTGGAGAAATGACTCCAGAAAGAATGAAGGGACGGAGCCAAAGCAAAAACAACACCCAGTTGTGGATGTGACTGGTGATAGAAGCAAGGTTCGATGCTATAAAGAGCAATATTGCATAGGAACCTGGAATGTTAGGTCCATGAATCAAGGCAAATTGGAAGTGGTAAAACAGGAAATGGCAAGAGTGAACGTTGACATTCTAGGAATCAGCTAACTAAAATGGACTGGAATGGGTGAATTTAACTCAGATGACCATTATATCTACTACTGTGGGCAGGAATCCCTTAGAAGAAGTGGAGTAGCCATCAAGGTTAACAAGAGAGTCTGAAGTGCAGTACTTGGATGCAATCTCAAAAACGATAGAATGATCTCTGTTCATTTCCAAGGCAAACCATTCAATGTCACGGTAATCCAAGTCTATGCCCCGACCAATAATGCTGAAGAAGCTGAAGTTGAACGGTTCTATGAAGATCTACAAGACCTTCTAGAACTAACACCCAAAAAAGATGTCCTTTTCATTATAGGGGACTGGAATGCAAAAGTAGGAAGTCAAGAAACACCTGGAGTAACAGGCAAACTTGGCCTTGGAGTACAGAATGAAGCAGGGCAAAGGCTAATAGAATTTTCTCAAGAGAAGGCACTGGTCATAGCAAAACCCTCTTCCAGCAACACAAGAGAAGACTCTACACATGGACATCACCAGATGGTCAACACCGAAATCAGACTGATTATATTCTTTGCAGCCAAAGATGGAGAAGCTGTATACAGTCAGCAAACATGAGACCGGCAGCTGACTGTGGCTCAGATCATGAACTCCTTATTGCCAAATTCAGACTTAAATTGAAGAAAGTAGGGAAAACCACTAGAGCATTCAGGTATGATCTAAAACAAATCCCTTATGATTATATAGTTGAAGTGAGAAATAGATTTAAGGGACTAGATCTGATAGAGTGCCTGATGAACTGTGGATGGAGGTTTGTGACATTGTACAATAGACAGGGATCAAGACCATCCCCAAGAAAAAGAAATGCAAAAAAGCAAAATGGCTGTCTGGGGAAGCCTTACAATTGTATAGCTGTGAAAAGAAGAGAAGCTAAAAGCAAAGGAGAGAAAGAAGCATATACCCATTTGAATGCAGAGTTCCAAAGAATAGCAAGGAGAGATAAGAAAGCCTTCCTCAGTGATCAGTGCAAAGAAATAGAGGAAAGTAATAGAATGGGAAAGACTAGACATCTCTTCAAGAAAATTAGAGATACCAAGGGAACATTTCATGCAAAGACGATTCAATAAAGGACAGAAACAGTATGGATCTAACAGAAGCAGAAGATATTAAGAAGAGGTGGCAAGAATACACAGAACAAGTATACAAAAAAGAACTTCATGACCCAGATAACCATGTTGGTGTGATCACTCACCTAGAGCCAGACATCCTCGAATGCAAAGTCAAGTGGGCCTTAGGAAGCATCACTACAAACAAAGCTAGTGAAGGTGATGGAATTCCACTTGAGCTATTTCAAATCCTAAAAGATGATGCTGTGAAAGTGCTGCACTCAGGATGCCAGCAAATTTGGACAATTCAGCAGTGGCCACAGGATTGGAAAAGAACAGTTTTCATTCTAAATGCAAAGAAAGGCAGTGCCAAAGAATGCTCAAAATCTCCAAGCCAGGCTTCAACACTACATGAACTTCCAGATGTTCAAGCTGGTTTTAGAAAAGGCAGCGGAACCAGAGATCAAATTGCCAACATCCTCTGGATCATTGAAAAAGCAAGAGTGTTCCAGAAAAACATCTATTTCTGCTTTATTGACTAATTCAAAGCCTTTGACTTTATGGATCACAATAAACTGTGGAAAATTCTGAAAGAGATGGGCATACCAGACCACCTGACCTGCCTCTTGATAAATCTGTATGCAGTGCAGGAACCAACAGTTAGAACTGTACCTGGAACAACAGACTGGTTCCAAATTGGAAAAGGAGTACGTCAAGGCTGTATGTTATCACCCTGTTTATTTAACTTCTATGCACAGTACATCATGAGAAATGCTGGGCTGCAAGAAACACAAGCTGGAATCAAGATTGCTGGGAGAAATATCAATAACCTCAGATACGCAGATGACACCACTCTTATGGCAGAAAGTGAAGAACTAAGAGCCTCTTGATGAAAGTGAAAGAGGAGAGTGAAAAAGTTGGCTTAAAGCTCAACATCAGAAAACTAAGATCATGGTATCTGGTCCCATCACTTCATGGCAAATAGATGGGGAAACAGTGGCTGACTTTTTTTGGAGGGGCTCCAAAATCACTACAGATGGTGACTGCAGCCATGAAATTAAAAGACGCTTACTCCTTGGAAGGAAAGTTATGACCAACCTAGACAGCATATTAAAAAGCAGAGACATTAATTCACCAACAAAGGTCCATCTAGTCAAGGCTATGTTTTTTCCAGTAGTCGTGGATGGATGTGAGAGTTGGACTATAAAGAAAGTTGAGCGCCGAAGAATTGATGCTTTTGAACTGTGATGTTGGAGAAGACTCTTGAAAGTCCCTTCGACTGCAAGGAGTTCCAACCAGTCCATCCTAAAGGAGATCATTCCTGAGTGTTCATTGAAAGAATTGATGTTGAAGCTGAAACTCCAGTACTTTGGCCACCTGATGCAAAAAGCTGACTCTTTGAAAAGACCCTGATGCTGGGAAAGATTGAGGGCAGGAGGAGAAGGGGATGACAGAGGATGAGATGATTTGATGGCATCACCAACTCAATGAACATGAGTTTGTGTAAACTCCAGGAGTTGGTGATGGAAAGGGGGCCTGGCATGCCGTGGTCCATGGAGTCGCAGAGTCAGACACAACTGAGCGACTGAACTGAATTAAACTGAAGGACAAATACTGAATCTTGCCACACATCTCATATTGGTTTAATGAAAAGCAGGAGGGGTACATGATGGCCAAATGTACACCTTATTCTATAAAATGGCAGCTTTTATTCATAAATCACGAATCAAGCCTAAATTAAAAACTCACATAAGTATAAATAAAGCATCTTTTCCTTTTAGATTGAGCTAGTTTGGATTTCACATTAAGCTGAATTAAAAATATGTTTTTATTAGGTGCAAGTAGTTTCCAAAATGCTTTTTCTAGCTCACATCTTGTCCTTATTTTCCTGATTGCTTGGTCTAGCACAGTTTAAGCAAGTTTTTTGGTCCAGTTTGTCTGCCAGGTGGTAACAGAGTGGGAAACCCATAGAGAGGTTAAGTTTACATCGACTTGCAGAAAAGAAAAACTGACCTTTTTTGCAGAAATAGCCTGGAAGTGAGTCAGTTCTTGCATCCAGCCACTAATGCTCTGAGGATGCAGTGTGTTTTCAGCTAAATACCAGCCAGGGTTCTAGAAGTCGAGAATCTGCATACTAATTAATCTCACAGGTGTAGGTGAGAGTTTTTACAGAAGTCAGGAAACACAGATTGATAGCCTTTGCTGTGGCTCAGTGCCTATTGGATATGTGATACTTTCATTCTGTACTGTGTGTGTCATATAGCCAGAAAGGAGAGAAAACTAGTGGGTTTTTCTCCTAAATTTAGAGCTTTACTTTTTACTATTAAAAGTATTAGTATTTTTTTCCTCTTTTCCCCTTATAGTCGTGGTTTTTGTTCCTTCCCCAACCTCCATTCCCTTCCCCCATGGTTCTGAGGATAGGAAAGAAGCTTTAAAAAAAATATTAAGGTTTATGTTCATTCTCCAAACACCTTCTTAGTGGCTGTGGATCAGAAGCATATTTCAGTGTAGGTCCCAAAATGTTTAATTTTGAGAGGTGAGATCAAATTTGAGCAAAAGGTTTTGAGTAATTTGGGTTCATGCTGCTGCTGTTGGTGCTAAGTCGCTTCAGGCGTGTCCGACTCTGTGTGACCCCATAGACAGCAGCCCACCAGGCTCCCCCGTCCCTGGGATTTTCCAGGCAAGAGTACTGGAGTGGGGTGCCATTGCCTTCTCCGATTGGGTTCATAATTTTATAAAATTCGTACAGCAAGTTTATTTATCCATAGTGACAGGTAATAAAATTGCAATGGAAATTTTAAGAAAGCTTTTCTAAAAATCTCAATAATGCCATTGTGTGATAGTCCATTTATTACTTAGTACAAATTATAATATGCCCTATAGTAGAATGTGTCTTACAAATAAGAAAATCTAAACATTGTATAAGCATTCACATATGCCAAACTCTGTCTTCTCTTTTGTACTAGTATATTTTATTAATAAGCTTTAAAATATCTGAGATTATGCAGTGTGACTGTTGTGGAAATCAGAAAGTTCTAACAGATGGATTCTTAAATTGGTCAGAATGATGCATTCAAAGTGCTGTACATCAGAGAAGTTTCAGTTGATTAAATTTAAGTTCTTAGTTATAATTTTTAATTTTATTTCTTTTTTTGTTTTAAAGAAGATCAAGGAAGGAACAATGAAGCATAATACATACCAAAGATGTTCAGGGAATTATTTCAAATAATTCCCCTAAAAAAGAAGCTTTATTTTTTTTAATAGAAATAGATTTTTCCTTATAATCAAAATTGAGAGTTTATAAAAATCAGTAATTCATGTGGTATTATAGTGTACAGAGCTAATTATTGTTTTCATTTTGGTAAACTTACTTTCAAATCTTTCACATGGCAACCCACTCCAGTATTCTTGCCTGGAGAATCCCATGGACAGAGGAGCCTGGTGATCTATAGTCCCTGGGATCACAAAGAGTCAGACATGACTGAACACGGATTGGTATGCACACACAAACACATGGTTTTATATAAATTGAATGATTCTTTATCTTTATTATATAATCTATATTATATAGTCTAATTATTTTAAGTAGACACTTCCCATTTGTAATGATATTTTAATTAACAGCCAGAACATTTTTTTTTTTTTTGCATTGGTCCAGGTGCTTGAACACTTTGGAGCCCTTAATTGAATGCCTGGAATTGCTGAGTTCAAGGGTACACAGATTTAGTACTGATACATGTTGTCAGTAATTAAGAGAAGTTATTTTTTTAGTGTTAAATGTACTTTTTTCACCTATCCAAAATGAAGATAAATTGCTGTGTTAGGCAGTTGTGAAGAAAAATTTAAATGCCACCAGCAATTTGGTTCAATATGATGTGTTTTCTGAATGCTGAATACTGCTTATGTGTCAGATTCTATTCTAGTTATTAGGTTTGTAAAAGTGAAGTGACTCAATTTTATTGGACTAATGGAGATTACAAAGAAATAATAGGAAGTTAAAATACAGTATGGTAAGTGTGACAGTAAGGATAAAATAGAGGCAGCTTGTGTACCAGTATCAGGAGTTCAGAAGTCTCAGCATGAAAGCTGAGATCTGAGGACAAATGTGAGTTATGTGGAGGAAGGATGTAAGAGGAAGGAGTATTGTAGGCCGTGAGGAGTAGATGTCAAAGATTATGATACATTCTAGGAACTATTAAGTCAGATTTTAGACTGTGTGGGATGCACATAGGGACTGAGGCACCAGAGCTAGAGCTGGAGAATAAAACAGAGCTGAAACCGTGAAGAACCTTGTAGTAGAGTTAATGAATATGGACCTTGAGAATTAAGGGGTGCTGTGTAGCATGGAAGCAATGAGATCAAATTTGAGCTCTAAAAAGTTATCCTGGTTCTAGTTTGGAGCCAGGAAAATGCTAGCTCACATTGTACTTTTGTCTTCCTCGTAAATGGTTCCGGAGGGATGTGAAGTGGACTTGTAGATGAAACTGAGACCTCAGCATCTCTGCATGCTATAAGAAAGGCAGGGCCAATTGTCCCTAAACTTAAAATGTGGAAAGTTTCAGTGATGTGAGAACACCTCCATGCAAGTCCATTTGTGGAACACTGTATAAAACCTCATGATTTTCTAGGAGCCAATTTATATAATTCTGATTCATACCGATAAAAGTCCAGCTGAATGCCAGAAAAAGTTTTGCCTCAATTTCTTTTCCTTATATAGTCATATAGTCCATTTTGTACTTAAAATCACTTGTTTACATTTTCATTCTTTTATGTAATGTTGAAATCATTTTGATGTCAGGAAAGCAGACTTCAGAATACTGGGGGAAATGGGAAATCTGTAATAAACAATTTGCGTAAAGCTTTTATGTCACTGAGTGAGTATGACCTTCACTAAAACGACCTCATCTTTTTTTAGGTAGACATTATTTTAAATGATGTCTTTTTCTTAGTAATTTTTATCCTGTGTGCTACATTTGAGATGTCTTTCTTCTCACAAAATTTCTGCTCTTTCCTAGCTTCCACACTTCCCTCTGGTGGTTTCCAGGATTAGTATTCTGATACTGTTTTCCCCTTAACTTATGACTATTTTTATTTAGTATATACTACATAGTATACTCATTGTTAGAAACTGTGATAAATGTACCTTATTAAACTTTTTATATGACTTTAGTTTTTTGTAAAAATGATGCCTGCTCATAAAAAATGAAGGCAGTACATCAGAGAGAGGAGAAAATAGGAAACCCAAAATGACAACTCACTGAAAAATATCCAGAAATGACTATCATTAACAGTAAGTAAACTTTATTTCAACCATCTCTTGAACTTAGGACCAGAGAAAGGTACTGGAGTAAAAGAGATGGTGGCGAACAGTGAATCCATTTAAATAGAAAACTAAGGCTATACAACTCTGAATATTCTGTGCACAGATTCTGTAGACTTTGACAATTTAAAAACACTAACATAACCCAAATTGGAAAATGAAGGAAGGAAAAAGTAGAAAAAAATGTTAAGTATATTAATTTCCTCAACCTTTAGGGCAGGATGTTAATCAATATAAACTAAAATTAAATCATGTAGTTTAAAAAGTGACTCTATTCTCTTAGTAATTTCATAACATTTTTCTGTAAAATGGAGACATTTCTTAAGAAAGCTCTTGAGACAAAGAAGTGAAAGTTGCTCAGTTGTGTCCGAGTCTTTGCAACCCTATGGACTGTAGTCCATGGAATTCTCCAGGCCAGACTACTGGAGTGGGTGGCTTTTCCCTTCTCCAGGGGATCTTCCCAACCCAGGGGTAGAACCCAGGTCTCCCACATTGGAGGCAGATTCTTTACCAGCTTGAGCCACAAGGGAAGTCCAAGAATAATGGAGTGGGTAGCCAAACATTTATATAAAAATTAGAAATTTCTTGGTTTACTTCTGTTTAGTATTTTTGTGTTAAATTCAAGTACAATAAAATAGTCTCTTTTAATAAAATTATCTATTTAAACTTCCTTTCCCTCTACTTGGGTCACTAAAAGAGGTGAGGGCACAGGGCAAACTGCTGCCGGCCAAGATTACAGAGAGAAATAGTTGAATACAGGGAGTCAGTTTATCTGAGCACAAGCAGAAATTGCATTGGAACCAGTGCTAGAATATGAAACCTGAAATATAATTGATAAATTGATGGAGGCTCAGCATGGATAAGTCTGAGAGTTAAAAACTCCAGGGGCACTTGGTCATGTGGGGGGCACAATACTGTGAGATTTATTTTTGAATGCTTGACTAGGTCCTCATAGTAAATATCACAGAAATAAAATTTCTACTCCTTCCTTTAGGAGGAGGAAGAAAGGAACCATTTTGACTTAGGCCAGAGCACTCTTTGTTTTCCTTCAGGGAAAGCCAGTTAACTAGAGCTCAACTTGCTGCAGGAGAAGGCAGTGGCACCCCACTCCAGTACTCTTGCCTGGAAAATCCCATAGATGGAGGAGCCTGGTAGGCTGCGGTCCATGGGGTCACTAAGAGTGAGACACAACTGAGCGACTTCCCTTTCACTTTTCACTTTCACGCACTGGAGAAGGAAATGGCAACCCACTCCAGTGTTCTTGCCTGGAGAATCCCAGGGACGGGGAAACCTAGTGGGCGTCCATCTATGGGGTCGCACAGAGTCGGACTCGACTGAAGCGACTTAGCAGCAGCAGCAGCAACTTGCTGCAGGTTATCAGAGCTTAATGGACCTGGGAGAAGGGAAATGCCCAGCTTCAGGTGGCTCGAACCCTCCGTGTTGGAGAATAGAAACACCCAGCTACAGCCCATCCTAACCATCCTGGGTCCCTACCTAAGGGAGGAGAAAAAACCTAAGACAAATTTCTATATTCCACAATCCAGAGGCATAGTATCACTAAGAGACTTACCTAATCATAGGACTGTACGACACATGCGCTTTCCCCATACTTCACTATTACATTCAGTTCAGTTTGGTCGTTCAGTCGTGTCCGACTCTTTGCGACCCCATGAATCTCAGCACGCCAGGCCTCCCTGTCCATCACCAACTCCCGGAGTTCACCTAGACTCATGTCCATCGACTCAGTGATGCCATCCAGCCATCTCATCCTCTGTCGTTCCCTTCTCCTCCTGCCCCCAATCCCTCCCAGCATCAGAGTCTTCTCCAATGAGTCAACTCTTCTCATGAGGTGGCCAAAGTACTGGAGTTTCAGCTTTAGCATCATTCCTTCCAAAGAACACCCAGGACCGATCTCCCTCAGAATGGACTGGTTGGATCTCCTTGCAGTCCAAGGGACTCTCAAGAGTCTTCTCCAACACCACAATTCAAAAGCATCAATTCTTTGGTGCTCAGCCTTCTTCACAGTCCAACTCTCACATCCATACATGACCACAGGAAAAACCATAGCCTTGACTAGACGAACCTTTGTTGGCAAAGTAATGTCTCTGCTTTTGAATACGCTATCTAGGTTGGTCATAACTTTCCTTCCAAGGAGTAAGCGTCTTTTAATTTCATGGCTGCAGTCACCATCTGTAGTGATTTTGGAGCCCCAAAAAATAAACTGACACTGTTTCCACTGTTTCCCCATCTATCTGTCATGAAGTGATGGGACCAGATGCCATGATCTTAGTTTTCTGAATGTTGAGCTTTAAGCCAACTTTTTCACTCTCCACTTTCACTTTCGTCAAGAGGCTTTTTAGTTCCTCTTCACTTTCTGCCATAAGGGTGGTGTCATCTGCATATCTGAGGTTATTGAGATTTCTCCGGCAATCTTGATTCCACGTTGTGCTTCTTCCAGCCCAGCGTTTCTCATGATGTACTCTGCATATTAAGTTAAATAAGCAGGGTGACAATATACAGCCTTGATGTACTCCTTTTCCTATTTGGAACCAGTCTGTTGTTCCATGTCCAGTTCTAATTGTTTTTGTTTTTTTTTTTTAATTTTTTTAATTGAAGGATAATTGCTTTACAGAATTTTGTTGTTTTCTGTCAAACCTGAACATAAATCAGCCATAGGTATACATATATCCTCTCCCTTTAGAACCTCACTCCCATCTCCCTCCGCATCCCACCCGTCTAGGTTGATACAGAGCCTGTTTGAGTTTCCTGAGCCATACAGCAAATTCCCATTGGCTATCTATTTTACATATGGTAATGTAAATTTCCATGTTACTCTTTTTTTTTTTTTTTTTTTTAAAAAAAAAAACCCTCCTCCCTCCTCCCTCCCCACACCATCCCTCTGGGTCGTCCCAGTACACCAGCCCCAAGCATCCAGCATCGTGCATTGAACAAGGACTGGCATCTCATTTCATACATGACGTTTCACATGTTTCAATGCCATTCTCCCAAATCTTCCCACCCTCTCCCTCTCCCACAGAGTCCATAAGACTGTTCTATACATCAGTGTCTCTTTTGCTGTCTCATATACAGGGTTATCGTTACCATCTTTCTAAATTCCATATATATGCGTTAGTATACTGTATTGGTGTTTTTCCTTCTGGCTTACTTCACTCTGTATAATAGGCTCCAGTTTCATCCACATCATTAGAACTGATTCAAATGTATTCTTTTTAATGGCTGAGTAATACTCCATTGTGTATATGTACCACAGCTTTCTTACCCATTCATCTGCTGATGGACATCTAGGTTGCTTCCATGTCCTGGCTATTATAAACAGTGCTGCGATGAACATTGGGGTACACGTGTCTCTTTCCCTTCTGGTTTCCTCAGTGTGTATGCCCAGCAGTGGGATTGCTGGATCATAAGGCAGTTCTATTTCCAGTTTTTTAAGGAATCTCCACACTGTTCTCCATAGTGGCTGTACTAGTTTGCATTCCCACCAACAGTGTAAGAGGGTTCCCTTTTCTCCACACCCTCTCCAGCATTTATTATTTGTAGACTTTTGGATCGCAGCCATTCTGACTGGTGTGAAATGGTACCTCATAGTGGTTTTGATTTGCATTTCTCTGATAATGAGTGATGTTGAGCATCTTTTCATGTGTTTGTTAGCCATCTGTATGTCTTCTTTGGAGAAATGTCTTTTTAGTTCTTTGGCCCATTTTTTGATTGGGTCATTTATTTTTCTGGAGTTGAGCTGTAGGAGTTGCTTGTATATTTTTGAGATTAGTTGTTTGTCGGTTGCTTCATTTGCTATTATTTTCTCCCATTCTGAAGGCTGTCTCTTCACCTTGCTAATAGTTTCCTTTGATGTGCAGAAGCTTTTAAGTTTAATTAGGTCCCATTTGTTTATTTTTACTTTTATTTCCAATATTCTGGGAGGTGGATCATAGAGGATCCTGCTGTGATGTATGTCAGAGAGTGTTTTGCCTATGTTCTCCTCTAGGAGTTTTATAGTTTCTGGTCTTACATTGAGATCTTTAATCCATTTTGAGTTTATTTTTGTGTATGGTGTTAGAAAGTGTTCTAGTTTCATTCTTTTACAAGTGGTTGACCAGATTTCCCAGCACCACTTGTTAAAGAGATTGTCTTTAATCCATTGTATATTCTTGCCTCCTTTGTCAAAGATAAGGTGTCCATATGTGCGTGGATTTATCTCTGGGCTTTCTATTTTGTTCCATTGATCTATATTTCTGTCTTTGTGCCAGTACCATACTGTCTTGATAACTGTGGCTTTGTAGTAGAGCCTGAAGTCAGGTAGGTTGATTCCTCCAGTTCCATTTTTCTTTCTCAAGATCGCTTTGGCTATTCGAGGTTTTTTGTGTTTCCATACAAATTGTGAAATTATTTGTTCTAGCTCTGTGAAGAATACTGTTGGTAGCTTGATAGGGATTGCATTGAATCTATAAATTGCTTTGGGTAGTATACTCATTTTCACTATATTGATTCTTCCAATCCATGAACATGGTATATTTCTCCATCTGTTAGTGTCCTCTTTGATTTCTTTCACCAGTGTTTTATAGTTTTCTATATATAGGTCTTTAGTTTCTTTAGGTAGATATATTCCTAAGTATTTTATTCTTTTCGTTGCAATGGTGAATGGAATTGTTTCCTTAATTTCTCTTTCTGTTTTCTCATTATTAGTGTATAGGAATGCAAGGGATTTCTGTGTGTTGATTTTATATCCTGCAACTTTACTATAGTCATTGATTAGTTCTAGTAATTTTCTGGTGGAGTCTTTAGGGTTTTCTATGTAGAGGATCATGTCATCTGCAAATAGTGAGAGTTTTACTTCTTCTTTTCCAATTTGGATTCCTTTTATTTCTTTTTCTGCTCTGATTGCTGTGGCCAAAACTTCCAAAACTATGTTGAATAGTAATGGTGAAAGTGGGCACCCTTGTCTTGTTCCTGACTTTAGAGGAAATGCTTTCAATTTTTCACCATTGAGGATAATGTTTGCTGTGGGTTTGTCATATATAGCTTTTATTATGTTGAGGTATGTTCCTTCTATTCCTGCTTTCTGGAGAGTTTTTATCATAAATGGGTGTTGAATTTTGTCAAAGGCTTTCTCTGCATCTATTGAGATAATCATATGGTTTTTGTTTTTCAATTTGTTAATGTGGTGTATTACATTGATTGATTTGTGGATATTGAAGAATCCTTGCATCCCTGGGATAAAGCCCACTTGGTCATGGTGTATGATCTTTTTAATGTGTTGTTGGATTCTGATTGCTAGAATTCTGTTTAGGATTTTTGCATCTATGTTCATCAGTGATATTGGCCTGTAGTTTTCTTTTTTTGTGGGATCTTTGTCAGGTTTTGGTATTAGGGTGATGGTGGCCTCATAGAATGAGTTTGGAAGTTTACCTTCCTCTGCAATTTTCTGGAAGAGTTTGAGCAGGATAGGTGTTAGCTCTTCTCTAAATTTTTGGTAGAATTCAGCTGTGAAGCCGTCTGGACCTGGGCTTTTGTTTGCTGGAAAATTTTTGATTACAGTTTCAATTTCCGTGCTTGTGATGGGTCTGTTAAGATTTTCTATTTCTTCCTGGTCGAGTTTTGGAAAGTTGTACTTTTCTAAGAATTTGTCCATTTCTTCCTCGTTGTCCATTTTATTGGCATGTAATTGTTGATAGTAGTCTCTTATGATCCTTTGTATTTCTGTGTTGTCTGTTGTGATCTCTCCATTTTCGTTTCTAATTTTGTTGATTTGATTTTTCTCCCTTTGTTTCTTGATGAGTCTGGCTAATGGTTTGTCAATTTTATTTATCCTTTCAAAGAACCAGCTTTTGGCTTTGTTGATTTTTGCTATGGTCTCTTTTGTTTCTTTTGCATTTATTTCTGCTCTAATTTTTAAGATTTCTTTCCTTCTACTAACCCTGGGGTTCTTCATTTCTTCCTTTTCTAGTTGCTTTACGTGTAGAGTTAGGTGATTTATTTGACTTTTTTCTTGTTTCTTGAGGTGTGCCTGTATTGCTATGAACTTTCCCCTTAGGACTGCTTTTACCGTGTCCCACAGGTTTTGGGTTGTTGTGTTTTCATTTTCATTCGTTTCTATGCAAATTTTGATTTCTTTTTTGATTTCTTCTGTGATTTGTTGGTTATTCAGCAGCGTGTTGTTCAGCCTCCATATGTTGGAATTTTTAAGAGTTTTTCTCCTGTAATTGAGATCTAGTCTTACTGCATTGTGGTCAGAAAAGATGCTTGGAATGAGTTCTATTTTTTTGAATTTACCAAGGCTAGCTTTATGGCCCAGGATGTGATCTATCCTGGAGAAGGTTCCATGTGTGCTTGAGAAAAAGGTGAAATTCATTGTTTTGGGATGAAATGTCCTATAGGTATCAATTAGGTCTAACTGGTCTATTGTATCATTTAAAGTTTGTGTTTCCTTGTTAATTTTCTGTTTAGTTGATCTATCCATAGGTGTGAGTGCGGTATTAAAGTCTCCCACTATTATTGTGTTATTGTTATTTTCTCCTTTCATACTTGTTAGCATTTGTCTTACATACTGCGGTGCTCCCGTGTTGGGTGCATATATATTTATAATTGTTATATCTTCTTCTTGGATTGATCCTTTGATCATTATGTAGTGACCTTCTTTGTCTCTTCACAGCCTTTGTTTTAAAGTCTATTTTATGTGATACGAGTATTGCTACTCCTGCTTTCTTTTGGTCCCTATTTGCATGGAAAATCTTTTTCCAGCCCTTCACTTTCAGTCTGTATGTGTCCCCTGTTTTGAGGTGGGTGTCCTGTAGACAACGTATGTAGGGGTCTTGTTTTTGTATCCATTCAGCCAGTCTTTGTCTTTTGGTTGGGGCATTCAACCCATTTACGTTTAAGGTAATTACTGATAAGTATGATCCCGTTGCCATTTACTTTATTGTTTGGGGTTCGAATTTATACACCATTTTTGTGTTTCCTGTCTAGAGAATATCCTTTAGTATTTGTTGGAGAGCTGGTTTGGTGGTGCAGAATTCTCTCAGCTTTTGCTTGTCTGAGAAGCTTTTGATTTCTCCTTCATACTTGAATGAAATCCTTGCTGGGTACAATAATCTGGGCTGTAGGTTATTTTCTTTCATCATTTTAAGTATGTCTTGCCATTCCCTCCTGGCTTGAAGAGTTTCTATTGAAAGATCAGCTGTTATCCTTATGGGAATTCCCTTGTGTGTTATTTGTTGTTTTTCCCTTGCTGCTTTTAATATTTGTTCTTTGTGTTTGATCTTTGTTAATTTGATTAATATGTGTCTTGGGGTGTTTCTCCTTGGGTTTATCCTGTTTGGGACTCTCTGGGTTTCTTGGACTTGGGTGATTATTTCCTTCCCCAGTTTAGGGAAGTTTTCAACTATTATCTCCTCAAGTATTTTCTCATGGTCTTTCTTTTTGTCTTCTTCTTCTGGAACCCCTATGATTCGAATGTTGTAGCGTTTAATATTGTCCTGGAGGTCTCTGAGATTGTCCTCATTTCTTTTAATTCGTTTTTCTTTTATCCTCTCTGATTCATTTATTTCTACCATTCTATCTTCTAATTCACTAATCCTATCTTCTGCCTCTGTTATTCTACTATTTGTTGCCTCCAGAGTGTTTTTAATTTCATTTATTGCATTATTCATTATATATTGACTCTTTTTTATTTCTTCTAGGTCCTTGTTAAACCTTTCTTGCATCTTCTCAATCCTTGTCTCCAAGCTATTTATCTGTGATTCCATTTTAATTTCAAGATTTTGGATCAATTTCACTATTATTATTCGGAATTCTTTATCAGGTAGATTTCCTATCTCTTCCTCTTTTGTTTGGTTTGGTGGGCATTTATCCTGTTCCTTTATCTGCTGGGTATTCCTCTGTCTCTTCATCTTGTTTAAATTGCTGAGTTTGGGGTGTCCTTTCTGTATTCTGGCAGTTTGTGGAGTTCTCTTTATTGTGGCGTTTCCTCGCTGTGTGTGGGTTTGTACAGGTGGCTTGTCAAGGTTTCCTGGTTAGGGAAGCTTGTGTCGGTGTTCTGATGGGTGGAACTGTATTTCTTCTCATTGTTCAGTCGCGCTGTGGGGAGGGAGGGAGGGATGCTGCAAACAAATAACACTGGCGTGCGCTCGCAGTGCCTCAGCCACACTGGGTCTGCCCCTGCTCACGGCGCGTGTAGCTCCTGCCCACACTGCTCGGGCTCTAGGTTGTTCCACCGGGAACAATCCGAGGCTGGCCCTGGGTTGCATGTACCTCCCAGGTCCAAGCCGCTCAGGTTCAGGCACTCGGGTAGTCCTCAGAGGCACAGACTCAGTTGGGCCTGAGTTTTGTGCTCTTCCCAGGTCCGAGCAGCTCAAGTGATGAGGTGTTTGGCGAGCGCCAATGCTGCGACTTATCGCCTCCCCGCCACTCGGTTATCTGGGTGTAAAACCGGCGCACCTTCTCAGGCAGATGTTAACCGTCCAGACCCCCAAGAAGTTTTAGTTAGCAAAGAAGCCTGCTTACAGTTTTATAGATAATGTCTCTCTGGGGCTGCGATTGCCCCCTTCCGGCTCTGGCTGCCTGTCACCGGAGGGGGAAGGTCTGCAGCTGGCTATCTTTGTTCAGTCCTTTGTTCCGTGCGTGGGCCTGGCGGTCTTAGGTTAGGGCTGGCTTTTCGCGTGGTAGATATCCCACAGTCTGGTTTGCTAGCCCAAATTATTTCGCTCAGATAGTGCTCAGGGTATTCAGGCCAGATTCTTACTCTAAGCGATGCAGCCCGCGCTGTGCCTCCCTGCCCAGCCCTCGCTTGCTAATGGTGCCTGCAGGCGTCTGCGCTGCTTCTCCGCTGGGGGAGTTACCATAGGGCTCGCAATCTGCGAGTTTTAATTGTTTATTTATTTTTTCTCCCTGTTATGTTGCCCTCTGTGCTTCCAAAGCTCGGCACAGATTCGGCAGTGAGAAGGTTTCCTAGTGTTTGGAAACTTCTCTCTTTTTAAGACTCCCTTCCCGGGATGGAACTCCGTCCCTCCCTCTTTTGTCTCTTTTTTTGTCTTTTATATTTTTTCCTACCTCCTTTCGAAGAGTTGGATTGCTTTTCTGTGTGCCTGATGTCCTCTGCCGGCATTCAGAAGTTGTTTTGTGGAATTTACTCGACGTTTAAATGCTCTTTTGATGAATTTGTGGGGGAGAAAGTGTTCTCCCCGTCCTACTCCTCCGGCATCTTGGCTCCTCCTCCAGTTCTAACTGTTGCTTCCTGACCTGCATACAAATTTCTCAAGAGGCAGATCAGGTGGTCTGGTATTCCCATCTCTTTCAGAATTTTCCACAGTTGATTGTGATCCACACAGTCAAAGGCTTTGGCATAGTCAATAAAGCAGAAATAGATTTTTTTTGGAACTCTGTTGCTTTTTCCATGATCCATCAGATGCTGGCAATTTGATCTCTAGTTCCTCTGCCTTTTCTAAAACCAGCTTGAACATCAGGAAGTTCATGGTTCACATATTGCTGAAGCCAGGCTTGGAGAATTTTGAATATTTCTTTACTAGCGTGTGAGATGAGTGCAATTGTGCGGTAGTTTGAGCATTCTTTGGCATTGCCTTTCTTTGGGATTGGAATGAAAACTGACCTTTTCCAGTCCTGTGGCCACTGCTGAGTTTTCCAAATTTGCTGGCATATTGAATGCAGCACTTTCACAGCATCATCTTTCAGGATTTGAAATAGCTCAACTGGAATTCCATCACCTCCACTAGCTTTGTTCGTACTGATGCTTTCTAAGGCCCACTTGACTTCACATTCCAGGCTGTCTGGCTCTAGGTCAGTGATCACACCATCGTGATTATCTGGGTTGTGAAGATCTCTTTTGTACAGTTCTTCTGTGTATTCTTGCCATCTCTTCTTAATATCTTCTGCTTCTGTTAGGTCCATACCATTTCTGTCCTTTATCGAGCCCATCCTTGCATGAAATGTTCCCTTGGTATCTCTAATTTTCTTGAAGAGATCTCTAGTCTTTCCTATTCTCTTGTTTTCTTCTATTTCTTTGCATTGATCACTGAAGAAGGCTTTCTTATCTCTTCTTGCTAATCTTTGGAACTCTGCATTCAGATGCGTATATCTTTCCTTTTCTCCTTTGCTTTTCGCTTCTCTTCTTTTCACAGCTATTTGTAAGGCCTCCCCAGACAGCCATTTTCCTTTTTTGCCTTTCTTTTCCTTGGGATGGTCTT
Organism: Bos indicus x Bos taurus; assembly: GCF_003369695.1. Classification (NCBI taxonomy): domain Eukaryota; kingdom Metazoa; phylum Chordata; class Mammalia; order Artiodactyla; family Bovidae; genus Bos; species Bos indicus x Bos taurus. Next base: position 14,447,093 of record NC_040095.1, on the reverse strand, counting down.
GATCCCTGTCTCCTGTACAATGTCACGAACCTCCATCCATAGTTCATCAGGCACTCTATCTATCAGATCTAGGCCCTTAAATCTATTTCTCACTTCCACTGTATAATCATAAGGGATTTGATTTAGGTCATACCTGAATGGTCTAGTGGTTTTCCACACTTTCTTCAATTTAAGTCTGAATTTGGCAATAAGGAGTTCATGATCTGAGCCACAGTCAGCTCCTGGTCTTGTTTTTTCTGACTGTATAGAGCTTCTCCATCTTTGGCTGCAAAGAATATAATCAATCTGATATCGGTGTTGACCATCTGGTGATGTCCATGTGTAGAGTCTTCTCTTGTGTTGTTGGAAGAGGGTGTTTGCTATGACCAATGTATTCTCTTGGGAAAACTCTATTAGCCTTTGCCCTGCTTCATTCCATACTCCAAGGCCAAAAATTAAGAGAAGCGAAAAGCAAAGGAGAAAAGGAAAGATATAAGCATTTGAATGAAGAGTTCCAAAGAATAGCAAGGAGAGATAAGAAAGCCTTCCTCAGCAATCAATGCAAAGAAATATAGGGAAACAACAAAATGGGAAAGACTAGAGATCTCTTCAAGAAAATTAGAGATACCAGTGGAACATTTCATGCAAAGATGGGCTCAGTAAAGGACAGAAATGGTATTGACCTAACAGAAGCAGAACATATTAAGAAGAATGAATTTATTATTATTTCACAATAAACTGTTGAAAATTCTGAAAGAGATGGGCATATCAGACCACCTGACCTGCTTCTTGAGAAACCTAATGCAGATCAGGAAGCAACAGTTAGAAGTAGACATAGAACAACAGACTGGTTCCAAATAGGAAAAGGAATACGTCAAGGTTGTATATAGTCACCCTGCTTATTTAACTTCTCTGCAGAGTACATCATGAGAAATGCTGGGCTGGAAGAAGCACAGGCTAGAATCAGAATTGCCAGGAGAATTACCAATAACCTCAGATATTCAGATGACACCACCCCTATGGCAGAAAGTGAAGAGGAACTAAAAAGCCTCTTGATGAAAGTGAAAGTGGAGAGTGAAAAAGTTGGCTTAAAGCTCAACATTCAGAAAACTAAGATCATGGCATCTGGTCCCATCACTTCATGGGAAATAGATAGGGAAACAGTGGAAACAGTGTCAGACTTTATTTTGGGGGGCTCCAAAATCACTGCGGATGGTGATTGCAGCCATGAAATTGCAAGACGCTTACTCCTTGGAAGGAAAGTTATGACCAACCTAGATAGGATAATAAAAAGCAGAGATATTACTTTGCCAACAAAAGTCCGTCTAGTCAAGGCTATTGTTTTTACAATGGTCATGTATGGATGTGAAAGTTGGACTGTGAAGAAAGCTGAGCATCGAAGAATTGATGCTTTTGAAGTGTGGCGTTGGAGAAGACTCTTGAGAGTCCCTTGAACTGCAAGGAAATCCACCCAGTCCATTGTAAAGGAGATCAGTCCTGAATTTTGTTTAGAAGGACTGATGCTAAAGCTGAAACTCCAATACGTTGGCCACCTCATGGGAAGAGTTGACTCATTGGAAAAGACTCTGATGCTGGGAGGGATTGGGGGCAGGAAGAGAAGGGGACAACAGAGGATGAGATGGCTGGATGGCATCACCGACTCGATGGAAATGTTTCTGGGTGAACTCCAGGAGTTGGTGATGGACAGGGAGGCCTGGCGTGCTGCAGTTCATGGAGTCTCAAAGACTGTGACACAACTGAACGACTGAACTGAAAGTATTTTTATTCTTTTTCCAGTTACTGTTGTAGATCTCATACTCAGTTCTTTATTCTCTTTCATTCTTTTCATATAATAAACATATTTGTTTTATTTTTGCAGTATCTGAAGTTTTGAGAGTCAGGTTCTATTACTTATTGTTCCTTTTATTCTTATAAACAATGCCTTGTTTCCTTGTATATTATGAACTCTTTTTATTGAGAGCTGATTTTTTTAGAACTTTTTTTAGAGTTCTGTGATATCTAATTAAAGATTCTTTGTTTAAGAGAGGATTTCACTTTAGTTCAAGCAGGTACATTAGAGTACCATACAATATTAGTGATTTTAATTGAAAATACTCCTTAGATACCCTGAGAATATTCATTAGCTTGAATGCCTACTTACCCACATAGACCTGAGACAGACAAGCTTCATTGCAGCCTTTCTCTGTTTTATAGTTGATGTTTTTATTCCCACGCTTCCAGTGAGTGGAGAATGTTTAGCTTTTTGTATAGGAGTTCTAGTTCATGATTAAAACACCATGTTAAACCCACATTTCTAGGTAGAATAACTCAGTGTCTCAATAATAGTAGCAGTGCTTCTTTGGTTTTTAGTCTTCCCCTTGGTTTTCAACCCCTTGGTTTTTAGTGAGCCAAGCTTTGCATTTAAAGGTATTTTTTTTAAATGTGTGTTTTTCAGCCCTCCTAGGTATTTGATTGTAAGAGAGTTTTTGGGTTACCTAGTATTCTGCCTTACTGGAATTAAAACCTCATTTGTTTTTCATATTGATTTAATGTCATTCTATAAAGTTGGATTATGGAATAGACATATGGCTAAAGACGGAACTTCTGCTACAACAGATTTACTCCACTTCTATGAAATACTGGCTAAGCCAAGTTCTTCCTGTGAAATAACATGTTTGATTTAGAATTTTTTACTTGGTATTTAGACAGAATAACACTATCACCTATGCTTATTCTGGATATTTTATGATTTAGTGCAGGGTTTACTCTTGTTTAGTTTGTTCTGGAATAGACAGTAAGATTTTCTAAGATATGAAGGAGGTTGACAATCTATATCAGATGTCTAAACTTTTTATTTAAAAATAAATGTGATCTTTCATATGAAAGGAATATGACTGTAAGTCTAAAGGCTAGTTGCAGATGCATTTAAATTCTTCCTTCTTCTCAAATTTCAGTGTACATATAGGTAGGGATTATGTACCTATGGAGAGGCATTATAGTCTTTCTTTTCCTACCTAGTGGTATAACAGATTATAAAAGGGCATGTGGAACATTATCTCTCAGATTAAATTTTATCTTCTGATAGATACATCTAGGATCATTTAGACTAAAATAATGTAGATTCTCTGTTAATCTCCCTCGTAGAAATTGTAAGTGTGTAAACACACAGACACACACACATACACACATACATATATACATTTCCTTGTTGACTTGTTTTTTCCTTATCTTCTTGACTAGACTATAATGGATGACAATAAGCGATTCTATTCCAAGTGTTTAGTAACCACAATTAAGATGTGAGAATTTAGTAATTTTTAGGGGTTTTTTCTACTTTATATTCCTCATTTTCAGAGCATATGATATTTAATCCAAGCAGTACATCAGACACACACACACAAAACTTATCAGTAAGCTTTTAAAAGCTGTGCATCCATGAGAAAAATGGAAAGATTTGCCTTTTTAAACTCTTCAGTTAGCCTGAGATCTCATTTTGTCAGTAATTGATCCTGTAAATAGTAAGAATAGTAGTGTTAGTACTGGAGAGGAGAAGAATGATAGTAATTGAAGAAGCAAACTCATGTTGGTCACATATTCTGAGCCAAGCACCACGATAAGTATACTGAGTAATTTCCATGGAATCATGTTTCTTCCTTACAACTTTACCTTAATTGTCAAGATGAGAAAACAGATTTACATTGGTTAGCTTAATTGTCTAAGCCCATATTGCTAGTAACAGGTAGAACAGAACTTTGTACACACAAATCAGGGGTTCTGTGATTTAATTTGATTTTGATTTTTTAATTTCCTGTGTATACTTTCAAAATTAATGTATAAACTATAGCATATTATACTTCCTGATACATGTTTAACCTGCATCTCTGCTCTTTCTGCCCTTGCTGATGATACCATACTAAAAATCATGTCATACATTTATAGTTTTAATACTTATGATGGGCTCTCATTATGGCCATTTTATGATTTCATCAACAGCCAAGCTGTTGTTTCATTACAAACAGATTCAGTATCTTTGTGATTAAAGCGACAAACTAAAAACCATGAAGGCTGTACTGTTTAGCTTGCAATCATTTCCATGTGTTATGAATTCTTATCAGATGTTGGGAAATAGGAGGCTACATCCATGGTCCAAGAAGCAATGATCTGTAATGGACATGTGTTTAGCAGTCAGCTTGCTTAACAAGATCTCTAAGCAAATTCATTTACCATCTTATGTAAGATATATATACATATTCCATTTTATTTTTGTACATTAAAGTTTTCTTCAAAAGCATGTCAAGTACTCAGGTCTTGATAATTTTACCTTTTTTTTTTTTTTTAAAGTGAATATTAGAGTTCAGTGTTTGAGCTCACCACCCTTATAGTAAGATAATATTTCTCATGCCATAAGTAAAAAGAACAGATATAACTCAAAATTTTCCTAAGGCACATTCCTGGAAACTGGAGAAAATGAGAAAAGCATCTGGGAAAAAATAAAAACTGACTGAAAATTATGCAGGATACATATCATTGCCATATTAAATCCTCAATCTCAAGCTGAAAGTTGTACGATTTAAAAAATTGCAAGAATTCTACCTTTTATAAAGTAATATAAACTGTCTGATAAAAATATAAATATACTGCTACTTACTTATTCATAGTCTGTTCTGTTGCATGAAAAATACTCAGCTCAAAAATAACGTATTCAACTCTAAATGTACTTTTCATTCAGTGGGCAGGAAACATATTAAGGGGAAAACTGCATAAAGAATTAGGATGTCTGTATCATGTTTATAGTATTGTAATTGATTTAGGCAATATTGAAAAAAATAAAAAACTCTTACTATCTCTACACTTCAACTTCTTTGTGTCTAAGACCTCTCACCATTTCTTTAGATAATGGGCCTTAAGATCCTAAAACCAAAGGAATTGAAATAGAATGATATACAGAGTGCAATCACTTTTTACATTTATAGTTGATTATCCATTTCAAAAATATTAATTTATACCTTCCTCGGATTATTTTTAGATTATGATATAACTGAGATAAAGGAAGAGAATTAATTGCTTTCCTGTAACCATATAATGATGTTGGTTCTAGGTCTTCTGAAACATGTCTCTTTTTTTTATGCAAAAGTTTTATTTAATCTTTTGGAATGGACATGGGCATTAAGATGAAAACAACATCCATCAATGAGATTAGAGTGTATATCTTTAACAGTATAGTAATTAATATCATTTTACATAAAATCATTGATTTTTATTTAAAGTTTTAATTCTTTAAATTGCTTATATAATTTAATAGTCATGAGTTGGTTGTAGTATATTTTCTTATTTAAAAAAAGAAAAAATTCCCTCGTAGCTCAGATGGTAATGAATCTGCCTGCAGGAGACCCGGGTTCAATCCCTGGGTTGAAAGATCCCCTGGAGAAGGAAATGACGGCCCACTCCAATATTGTTGCTTGGAGAATTCCATGGACAGACCATGGGGTCACAAAGAGTCAGATATGACAGAGGGACAAACACTTTGGGCCTCCCTGGTGTTTACTGGCTCAGACAGTAAAGAATCCACCTGCAATGCAGGAGACCTGGGTTCAATCCCTGGGTTGGGAAGATCCCCTGGAGGAGGGCATGGCTACACACTCCAATATTCTGATCTAGAGAATCCCCATGGACAAAGGAGCCTGGTGTGCTACAGTTCATGGGGTCACAAAGACTCAGACACAACTGAGCAACCAAGCACACGTTCTAAGCACCTAATGAAAGTGAAAGTCACTCAGTCTTTTCCGACTCTTTGTGACCCCATGGACTATACAGTCCCTGGAATTCTCCAGGCAAGAATACTGGAGTGGGTAGCCGTTCCCTTCTCCAGGATATTTTCCTAACCCAGGGATCAAACCCAGGTCTCCCGCATTGCAGGTGGATTCTTTACCAGCTGAGCCACAAGGGAAGCCCAACAGTACTGAGGTGGGTAGCCTGTCCCTTCTCAGGGAATCTTCCCAACCCAGGAATTGAACTGGGGTCTCCTGTATTGCAGGCAGATTTTTTACCAGCTGAGCTACCAGGGAAGCCCTAAGCACCTAATAGTGCTTTTATTTTAATCCTTAATCTTTGCATTGGTCTTGTTATAATACATAGGCTGAATATAGTCACTATTTATAGATAAGATGATGCTGCGAAAGTGCTGCACAGCAAATATGGAAAACTCAGCAGTGGCCACAGGACTGGAAAAGGTCAGTTTTCATTCCAGTCCCAAAGAAAGGCATTGCCAGAGGATGCTCAAACTACCACACAATTGCACTCATCTGACACACTAGTACAGTAATGCTTAAAATTCTCCAAGCCAGGCTTCAGCAATATGTGAACCGTGAACTTCCAGATGTTCAAGCTGGTTTTAGAAAAAGCAGAGGAACCAGAGATCAAATTGCCAACATCCATTGGATCATTAAAAAAGCAAGAGAGAAGATGGCGGAGGAGTAGGACGGGGAGAACACTTTCTCCCCCACAAATTCATCAAAAGAGCATTTAAACGTCGAGTAAATTCCACAAAACAACTTCTGAATGCCGGCAGAGGACATCAGGCACCCAGAAAAGCAACCCAACTCTTCGAAAGGAGAGAGAAGAAATACAGCTCCACCCACCAGAACACCGACACAAGCTTCCCTAACCAGGAAACCTTGACAAGCCACCTGTACAAACCCACACACAGCGAGGAAACGCCACAATAAAGAGAACTCCACAAACTGCCAGAATACAGAAAGGACACCCCAAACTCAGCAATTTAAACAAGATGAAGAGACAGAGGAATACCCAGCAGATAAAGGAACAGGATAAATGCCCACCAAACCAAACAAAAGAGGAAGAGATAGGAAATCTACCTGATAAAGAATTCCGAATAATGATAGTGAAATTGATCCAAAATCTTGAAATTAAAATGGAATCACAGATAAATAGCCTGGAGACAAGGATTGAGAAGATGCAAGAAAGGTTTAACAAGGACCTAGAAGAAATAAAAAAAAGTCAATATATAATGAATAATGCAATAAATGAAATTAAAAACACTCTGGAGGCAACAAATAGTAGAATAACAGAGGCAGAAGATAGGATTAGTGAATTAGAAGATAGAATGGTAGAAATAAATGAATCAGAGAGGATAAAAGAAAAACGAATTAAAAGAAATGAGGACAATCTCAGAGACCTCCAGGACAATATTAAACACTACAACATTCGAATCATAGGGGTTCCAGAAGAGGAAGACAAAAAGAAAGACCATGGGAAAATACTTGAGGAGATAATAGTTGAAAACTTCCCTAAACTAGGGAAGGAAATAATCACCCAAGTCCAAGAAACCCAGAGAGTCCCAAACAGGATAAACCCAAGGAGAAACACCCCAAGACACATATTAATCAAATTAACAAAGATCAAACACAAAGAACAAATATTAAAAGCAGCAAGGGAAAAACAACAAATAACACACAAGGGAATTCCCATAAGGATAACAGCTGATCTTTCAATAGAAACTCTTCAAGCCAGGAGGGAATGGCAAGACATACTTAAAATGATGAAAGAAAATAACCTACAGCCCAGATTATTGTACCCAGCAAGGATCTCATTCAAGTATGAAGGAGAAATCAAAAGATTTTCAGACAAGCAAAAGCTGAGAGAATTCTGCACCACCAAACCAGCTCTCCAACAAATACTAAAGGATATTCTCTAGACAGGAAACACAAAAATGGTGTATAAACTCGAACCCCAAACAATAAAGTAAATGGAAACGGGATCATACTTATCAGTAATTACCTTAAACGTAAATGGGTTGAATGCCCCAACCAAAAGACAAAGACTGGCTGAATGGATACAAAAACAAGACCCCTACATATGTTGTCTAAAAGAGACCCACCTCAAAACAGGGGACACATACAGACTGAAAGTGAAGGGCTGGAAAAAGATTTTCCATGCAAATAGGGACCAAAAGAAAGCAGAAGTAGCAATACTCATATCAGATAAAATAGACTTTAAAACAAAGGCTGTGAAGAGACAAAGAAGGTCACTACATAATGATCAAAGGATCAATCCAAGAAGAAGATATAACAATTATATATGCACCCAACACGGGAGCACCGCAGTATGTAAGACAAATGCTAACAAGTATGAAAGGAGAAAATAACAATAACACAATAATAGTGGGAGACTTTAATACCCCACTCACACCTATGGATAGATCAACTAAACAGAAAATTAACAAGGAAACACAAACTTTAAACGATGCAATAGACCAGTTAGACCTAATTGATACCTATAGGACATTTCATCCCAAAACAATGAATTTCACCTTTTTCTCAAGCGCACATGGAACCTTCTCCAGGATAGATCACATCCTGGGCCATAAAGCTAGCCTTGGTAAATTCAAAAAAATAGAAATCATTCCAAGCATCTTTTCTGACCACAATGCAGTAAGACTAGATCTCAATTACAGGAGAAAAACTCTTAAAAATTCCAACATATGGAGGCTGAACAACACGCTGCTGAATAACCAACAAATCACAGAAGAAATCAAAAAAGAAATCAAAATTTGCATAGAAACGAATGAAAATGAAAACACAACAACCCAAAACCTGTGGGACACGGTAAAAGCAGTCCTAAGGGGAAAGTTCATAGCAATACAGGCACACCTCAAGAAACAAGAAAAAAGTCAAATAAATCACCTAACTCTACACGTAAAGCAACTAGAAAAGGAAGAAATGAAGAACCCCAGGGTTAGTAGAAGGAAAGAAATCTTAAAAATTAGAGCAGAAATAAATGCAAAAGAAACAAAAGAGACCATAGCAAAAATCAACAAAGCCAAAAGCTGGTTCTTTGAAAGGATAAATAAAATTGACAAACCATTAGCCAGACTCATCAAGAAACAAAGGGAGAAAAATCAAATCAACAAAATTAGAAACGAAAATGGAGAGATCACAACAGACAACACAGAAATACAAAGGATCATAAGAGACTACTATCAACAATTACATGCCAATAAAATGGACAACGTGGAAGAAATGGACAAATTCTTAGAAAAGTACAACCTTCCAAAACTCGACCAGGAAGAAATAGAAAATCTTAACAGACCCATCACAAGCACAGAAATTGAAACTGTAATCAAAAATCTTCCAGCAAACAAAACCCAGGTCCAGATGGCTTCACAGCTGAATTCTACCAAAAATTTAGAGAAGAGCTAACACCCATCTTGCTCAAACTCTTCCAGAAAATTGCAGAGGAAGGTAAACTTCCAAACTCATTCTATGAGGCCACCATCACCCTAATACCAAAACCTGACAAAGATCCCACAAAAAAAGAAAACTACAGGCCAATATCACTGATGAACATAGATGCAAAAATCCTGAACAAAATTCTAGCAATCAGAATCCAACAACACATTAAAAAGATCATACACCATGACCAAGTGGGCTTTATCCCAGGGATGCAAGGATTCTTCAATATCCCCAAATCAATCAGTATAATACACCACATTAACAAATTGAAAAATAAAAACCATATGATTATCTCAGTAGATGCAGAGAAAGCCTTTGACAAAATTCAACACCCATTTATGATAAAAACTCTCCAGAAAGCAGGAATAGAAGGAACATACCTCGACATAATAAAAGCTATATATGACAAACCCACAGCAAACATTATCCTCAATGGTGAAAAATTGAAAGCATTTCCTCTAAAGTCAGGAACAAGACAAGGGTGCCCACTTTCACCATTACTATTCAACATAGTTTTGGAAGTTTTGGCCACAGCAATCAGAGCAGAAAAAGAAATAAAAGGAATCCAAATTGGAAAAGAAGAAGTAAAACTCTCACTATTTGCAGATGACATGATCCTCTACATAGAAAACCCTAAAGACTCCACCAGAAAATTACTAGAACTAATCAATGACTATAGTAAAGTTGCAGGATATAAAATCAACTCACAGAAATCCCTTGCATTCCTATACACTAATAATGAGAAAACAGAAAGAGAAATTAAGGAAACAATTCCATTCACCATTGCAACGGAAAGAATAAAATACTTAGGAATATATCTACCTAAAGAAACTAAAGACCTGTATATAGAAAACTATAAAACACTGGTGAAAGAAATCAAAGAGGACACTAACAGATGGAGAAATATACCATGTTCATGGATTGGAAGAATCAATATAGTGAAAATGAGTATACTACCCAAAGCAATCTATAGATTCAATGCAATCCCTATCAAGCTACCAACAGTATTCTTCACAGAGCTAGAACAAATAATTTCACAATTTGTATGGAAATACAAAAAACCTCAAATAGACAAAGCGATCCTGAGAAAGAAGAATGGAACTGGAGGAATCAACCTACCTGACTTCAGGCTCTACTACAAAGCCACAGTTATCAAGACAGTATGGTACTGGCACAAAGACAGAAATATAGATCAATGGAACAAAATAGAAAGCCCAGAGATAAATCCACGCACATATGGACACCTTATCTTTGACAAAGGAGGCAAGAATATACAATGGATTAAAGACAATCTCTTTAACAAGTGGTGCTGGGAAATCTGGTCAACCACTTGTAAAAGAATGAAACTAGACCACTTTCTAACACCATACACAAAAATAAACTCAAAATGGATTAAAGATCTCAATGTAAGACCAGAAACTATAAAACTCCTAGAGGAGAACATAGGCAAAACACTCTCTGACATACATCACAGCAGGATCCTCTATGATCCACCTCCCAGAATATTGGAAATAAAAGTAAAAATAAACAAATGGGACCTAATTAAACTTAAAAGCTTCTGCACATCAAAGGAAACTATTAGCAAGGTGAAGAGACAGCCTTCAGAATGGGAGAAAATAATAGCAAATGAAGCAACCGACAAACAACTAATCTCAAAAATATACAAGCAACTCCTACAGCTCAACTCCAGAAAAAGTAAATGACCCAATCAAAAAATGGGCCAAAGAACTAAAAAGACATTTCTCCAAAGAAGACATACAGATGGCTAACAAACACATGAAAAGATGCTCAACATCACTCATTATCAGAGAAATGCAAATCAAAACCACTATGAGGTACCATTTCACACCAGTCAGAATGGCTGCGATCCAAAAGTCTACAAATAATAAATGCTGGAGAGGGTGTGGAGAAAAGGGAACCCTCTTACACTGTTGGTGGGAATGCAAACTAGTACAGCCACTATGGAGAACAGTGTGGAGATTCCTTAAAAAACTGGAAATAGAACTGCCTTATGATCCAGCAATCCCACTGCTGGGCATACACACTGAGGAAACCAGAAGGGAAAGAGACACGTGTACCCCAATGTTCATCGCAGCACTGTTTATAATAGCCAGGACATGGAAGCAACCTAGATGTCCATCAGCAGATGAATGGGTAAGAAAGCTGTGGTACATATACACAATGGAGTATTACTCAGCCATTAAAAAGAATACATTTGAATCAGTTCTAATGATGTGGATGAAACTGGAGCCTATTATACAGAGTGAAGTAAGCCAGAAGGAAAGACATCAATACAGTATACTTACGCATATATATGGAATTTAGAAAGATGGTAACAATAACCCGGTGTACGAGACAGCGAAAGAGACACTGATGTATAGAACAATCTTATGGACTCTGTGGGAGAGGGAGAGGGTGGGAAGATTTGGGAGAATGACATTGAAACATGTAAAATATCATGTAAGAAACGAGTTGCCAGTCCAGGTTCGATGCATGACACTGGATGCTTGGGGCTAGTGCACTGGGACGACACAGAGGGATGGTATGGGGAGGGAGGAGGGAGGAGGGTTCAGGATGGGGAACACGTGTATACCTGTGGCGGATTCATTTTGATATTTGGCAAAACTAATACAATTATGTAAAGTTTAAAAATAAAATTAAATGTTAAAAAAAAATTAAATGTAAACTCCTCTAAAAAAATAAATAAATAAAAAATTAAAAAAAATAAAAAAGCAAGAGAGTTCCAGAAAAACATCTATTTCTGCTTTATTGACTATGCCAAAACCTTTCACTGTGTGGATCACAATAAACTGTGGAAAATTCTGAAAGAGATGGGCATACCAGACCACCTGACCTGCCTCTTGAGAAACCTATATGCAGGTCAGGAGGCAACAGTTAGAACTGGACATGGAACAACAGACTGGTTCCAAATAGGAAAAGGAGTACATCAAGACTGTATATTGTCACCATGCTTATTTAACTTCTATGCAGAGTACATCATGAGAAACGCTGGACTGGAGGAAGCACAAGCTGGAATCAGGATTGCCAGGAGAAATATCAATAACTTCAGATATGCAGATGACACCACCTTTATGGCAGAAAGTGAAGAAGAACTAAGAGCCTCTTGATGAAAGTGAAAGAGGAGAGTGAAAAAGTTCGCTTAAAGCTCAGCATTCAGAAAACCAAGATCATGGCATCCAGTCCCATGACTTCATGGAAGATAGATGGGGAAACAGTGGAAACAGTGTCAGACTTTATTTTTCTGGGCTCCAAAATCACTGCAGATGGTAATTGCACACATGAAATTAAAAGACACTTACTCCTTGGAAGGAAAGTTATGACTAACCTAGATAGCATATTCAAAAGCAGAGACATTACTTTGTCAACAAAGGTCCGTCTAGTCAAGGCTATGGTTTTTCCAGTGGTCGTGTATGGATGTGAGAGTTGGGTTATAAAGAAAGCTGAGCGCCGAAGAATTGATGCTTCTGAACTGTGGTGTTGGAGAAGACTCTTGAGAGTCCCTTGGACTGCAAGGAGATCCAAGCAGTCCATCCTAGAGGAGATCAGTCCTGGGTGTTCATTGGACGGACTGATGTTGAAGCTGAAACTCCAGTACTTTGCCCACCTGATGCAAAGAGCTGACTTGTTGGAAAAGACCCTGATGCTGGGAAAGATTGAGGGCAGGAGAAGAAGGGGACGACAGAGGATGAGATGGCTGAATGGCATCACCGATTCAATAGACATGAGTTTGGGTGGACTCCAGTAGTTGATGATGAACAGGGAGGCCTGGCATGCTGAGGTTCATGGGGTCGCAAAGAGTTGGACACGACTGAGCGACTGAATTCAACTGAACTGATACTACAGATTTACCAAATTAAAAATATATATGATGAATTATTAACTGATGGCTAATTAGCTGATGCTGATGTCATAAAAGCCATGTTAAAATTCAAATGAATCCAAATTAGAGATCTATTAGGAAAAAAAGTAATTAGCTTAAAATTAACAGTACCTAATAGAAGTATTTATTTTATCATACAGGTGGAAACTAGGCTCTGAGGAAGCCAAACAGATGCCGCCTGGACTCAAGCAAGCCCATAGTTTGTATTCTTGCTTTGTAAGCAGTGTAAGGTGACATATAGTCCAGGCTTACAATTTTCATTCTTTTTTTAGCAGGTTCAAATATATTCTATTACCAATGGATAAAATTATATTCCAGAGAATATAAGATTGGGTCCCCTAAAACTAGACTGTTACCTAAAGACTAGGGTAAAAACATGTACTGCATTCTAAGAGTTATGGATTCCATGTGTACTAACAAATGGTGTTGTTTGAATAGTCTTGAAAGATTTTGACAGTGTTGTAAATTTTTATTTTCTTGAAAAATTCAGTATAATGAAACATAGTTTTATGTATATAGACAAAAACCTCTTTCTTTCTTTGTCTTTTTTGAGTTCTTGTTCATCATTGTTCAGTTTGTTTATTATTATGGCTACTTCAGCAGTATATCTAAATCTTTGTCTGTTTAAGAGTAGATTTTTAGAAGCTGGCATTAAACATTTATTACCCTTTTTAAAAATTATGAACAGAGTTGATCTTCATATGCAGTAGAGGTGGCATTTGTTTATAATAAATAATCAAGAAAATATTCCTACTTGACAAACAGACCTTAACTGTGGCACTGTTTTTAACAGAACTGAATAATAATAGCCATCATTGGTCGAAAATGTATTGAATGCCCAATATTTTAAATACCTAACTCTGATTTTATAGCTGAGGAAACTGAATCTCAAAGAACTTAAATAATTGTTGTTAGGTCTTCCAGACAATAAGTAATGGAATTGGGTTTTAAATCAGGACTTTCTGATCTTTTTAATATCTGTGCTTTAATATCTGTGTTAGTCTTTTTGATATCTTTGCTTTACTGGGTCTACAATAGTTTATACTCTCATTGCCCCTCATTCTTTGCATACTTCAGATCACCATGATAACTAGTTTGTTTGGCTGTCATGCAGCACTTCTTCAGCTTTCAAAATAATCTTCCCTCACCTTAGTCTTCAGAAAATATCATTTGAATTTCCTGAATATTTACCAAAAAAAAAAAAAACCCTTAAGCTAGTATTTAGTGGATGGAGCAAAGATGTGGTTGCTATTTTCTGTTTTCATATAACTTCAAGAAATAGGAAGTAATTACATTTATCTGAGAAATAGATCATGAGAGCTAACCCAGGCATTGATGGTGAGAGTCAAGAAGAGCAGTTGCATGTGAGAGAGAGATCAGAAAATGACATACTTGGACAGCGATTCAGTGAAAGGGAGGGTGAACAGTCCCAGGGGAAGTTTAAAGTTTGGTCATTAGAAGGAAATCGGTTTCATGATCAAATAGGGACTTCAGGAAAAGGAACAGATTTGACCAGGGAAAAGATGATTTGGAGTTTGGACATAGAGAGTTTGTAATTCTTGTGATATCTAGCCTCAAACTACATCTGGATCTAAGCCCTTGACCTGTGACTAGTTTGAATTGAGATGTCCTCTAAGTATGAAATACACACTGCATTTAGAAGAGTTAGTACAGAAAAAATGTAAAATAGTGTATTAATATTCTTACATTGATTCCATGTTAACATAATAATACTTTGGATATTTTGAGTTATTGAGCTAAATAAAATATGTTTTTAAAATTAACCTGTTTCTTTTTACCAGTTTTTAAAATGTGCTAGGAAACAAAATTGTATGTGTGTCTTGGCTTATATTTCTGTTGGACAGTACTAATTTACATAGAGATTTGTAATAGAAGTGTAGGGGGAGACATCTAGATTTGGAAATATCCTATTATAAAAGTGATAGTTTATAAGATTAGATAAAATGCCAGCATACAGGGTATAGAAATGAGAAAAATGACAATTGTAGTGTGAGAAGAGAAAGAGTAATTCAGAGGAGAAATGGAGAATCAGGACTCTAAAGTGGTACATAGTCTGATTAGCAGCAAATTTCAGAAGGAAGTAGTTCATATCTTTGGATGATAGGAAGGCCAAAGAGGAAGAAGAGGACTGAGAAAAGGCCATTGAATTTGACTGATACAGACCCAGTTTCAGTAGAGTACAAGAAGGATTGATTGCAAGAGATTAAGAACTTAGAGCTTGATGAATTAGACTCTGTATATAAGCTGTTCTTTCAGGCAAGGAGTCCACTTGTAAAGATAATAATCTCTTGTTTGGAGCAGAGTACAGGGAAATTTGAGTATGCTGTTGGCCGAATGAAAGGATCAGTAAAGTAGAAGTGCTTGAAGTTGTTAAGAAAGAGAAGATAATTTCTATAGTAAGGTCCTAATGCATTGGGTCCCAAACTTGAGTGCATGTTAAGTCACCTTGGTAACTTGGCACAGGAGCAAATTCCCAGGCAACTTCCCACATCTGAAGAAATCATATTTCCTGGAGATATGTCTCCCTGAACATGTTTTAACAATTTTTCTAGATGGTTATGATGTATCCAACAGGACAAACAAGAAAATTAAGGGTCCTGGTGAGGACATGAGGGAAATGACTGACCATAGCATCAGAATGCACAGAGAGCCAATTGGGTTAGAATAAGACTGGCAGACCATGAACTGTGATTAAGGAGTTGGCTTTCACTCATAGAAGAGTGAGCCTAAGTTCAGTAGGAATGAAAGACTGAGAAAGCTAAAAGCATAGTGATCAGATAGGGAAGTTTCAGAATTGAGGACCTTGGAGGTCATGCAGATACATACAAATAGGGCTGTGTGTTTGATACAGAAAAAAGTGAAAAGAACTGAGTCACACACATTATAAAACCCATCAGTTTAGTGACTCTAATACAGAACAGGAGTAAAAAAATATGAGACTTGGGGTTTAGGAGGAAGCACTAAAGGCTTTATTTGGGGGGGCACCAAAATCACTGGAGATGGTAACTGCAGCCATGAAATTAAAAGACGCATGCTCCTTGGAAGAAAACCTATGACCAACCTAGACAGCATGTTAGAAAGCAGAGATATTACTTTACCAACAAAGTTCCATCTAGTCAAAGCTATGGTTTTTCCAGTAGTCATGTATAAATGTGAGAGTTGGACTATAAAAAAAGCTGAGTGCCAAAGAATTGATGCTTTTGGACTGTGGTGTTGGAGAAGCCTCTTGAGAGTCCCTTGGACTGCAAGGAGATACAACCAGTCCATCCTAGAGATCAGTCCTGGGTGTTCATTGGAAGGACTGATGCTGAAGCTGAAACTCCAGTACTTTGGGCCACCTGTTGTGAAGGAACGACTCATTGGAAAAGACCCTGATGCTAGGAAAGATTGAAGGTGGGAGGAGAAGGGGACAACAGAGGATGAGATGGTTGGATGGTGTCACCGCTGCGATGGACATGAGTTTGAGTAGGCTCCAGGAGTTGGTAATGGACAGGGAAGCCTGGTGTGCTGCAGTCCATGGAGTCACAAAGAGTCGGACATGATTGAGCACTGAACTGCTGAACTGAACTAAAGGCTGAATCAGCTTAGAACCAGTGTCTTTAGAGACTTCCAGAATGGGGTGCCTCCTTGGGCTACAGTGTTCTCAGTCTCCATGACACACTCTAGCGTGTTGAAAATAGAGTGAATGCCTGACATTCACAGATATAAAATGCATAGGTTTAACTATTTGCAGGTGACTCACAGGGTTCATGACATGAGCAATTAATAATTGTTTCCAAGGCTTGAAATTGAATCTCCTGCCCTAAAGTGGCTTGTAGAAACCAGTCACATAACATGTAAGTGTTGCAGAAAAGCCAGCACTTACATCTTCATTTGCCTTTGATATATGATTGTATTAATTATCAAACTATCTCAGTCTGATAGGTTTCACAGAAGAGGAAATTATTTGGCAAATTGTGGTATCAAAAGGTTTAAAAACTAATTGAGTTTAAAAAAAAATGTAGCATTGCTCCTAGCATGTAATAAAAAAGGGTTCAAAATGAATTAAGTTTAAGAAAAATTTTAGCATTGTTCCTAGCATGTAATAATTGCTTGATAAGTGGTAGTTACTTGTACCAATTCAGGAATTCAATAAGTTTTGAAGTCAGATATTTTTTGTGTATGCCCAGGTTTAGAGAATAGTATTTATATTAAAAAGTTTGTTTTGATTTGGAATCTCCATGCATTATTAAACTGAATTTAGAATGTTAAATTTGAAAGTAAATTAGAAGGAGAACAAAGGTTCATTTATCACTCATCAACTGTTTGATATACTTGAAGGGGGCTGTATTTCATAGCACATGCCTATGTGCGTGCTAAGTTGCTTCAGTCATGTCCAGCTCTTTGCAACCTCATGGAGGAGCCCACCAGGCTCTCTGTTTATGGAATTTTTCAGGCAGGAATCTGGAGTAGGTTGCCACTTCCTTCTCCAGGGCATCTTCCCAACCTAGGAATCAAACCTGCCTTCCCTGGGTCTCCTGTATTGGCAAGAGGATTCTTTACCGCTGTGCCACCTGGGATGCCCCTATATTTCGTAGTAAAGTGTCTGCCTGAAATGTGGGAGACCTGGGTTCAATCCCTGGGTTGGGAAGATCTCCTGGAGAAGGAAATGACAACCCACTCCAGTATTCTTGCCTGGAAAATCCCATGGACGGAGGAGCCTGGTAGGCTACAGTCCATGGGGTCACAAAGAGTCGGACACCACTGAGAGACTTCAGTTTCACAATATATTGCTTTTGTGAAATCACAACTTTTAATATATCTTTTAAGTATGTTTCCATAGGGAGACCTGGGTTCAATCCCTGGGTTGGGAAGATCTCCTGGAGAAGGGAATGGCAACCTACTTTAGTATTCTTGCCTGGAGAATTCCATGGACAGAGAAGCCTGGCAGGCTACAGTCCCTGGGATCGCAGAGTCGGACACAACTGAGTGGCTGTCACTTCATTTCACTTCCATACCATAAATACACATACACAGAAACAAAATGAATTATATTATTCATGTTTTCTTACCGTACATGACAACTGGATTTAGGTTTTTTTGCTAAACAACTTCCTCAGTCTGTTATAAACTTATATAATTGTTTTTGATTTGTAGTGAAGAGCTCAGAAAAGAAGCAAGACAATTAAAGCGGGAACTCTTAGCAGCAAAACAGAAGAAAGCAGAAAATTCCGCAAATTCAAGCAGAAAAAAGAAGTGAAGGTAAGCACGGTTATCAAGCTTATATTTTCACTTGGTATTTCTTCCCTCTCTCCTTCCTGAATTGAGTGGTGGTGGTGTTTATTACTTTGTTTGGCTAGTTAGTCAATAAAATTGTTTCACTTAGGACTTTTGTCCGAGAAGGACATTCAATCAAATGTGATCATAACTACTGTTCCTTAATAAAGAGAGTACTTAACATCAGGCAAAACTTATGTTGTCATAGCACATATCTAGAAGTGCACAGGATAGAGTGTTCTTTTTTTTTTTTTTTTAAACATTGGGTACCCTTTAAAACATTTAATAAAAGTGTTTAGGCCCTACATTTTGCACTTGTATAAACATTATTCATACATTGTTTGAATAGTATTAAATATGAATTCCTGTTTTGTGTTTATTTTGCTCTTATTTAAGTACAGAAAATCTAAAACATTGATAAAAATGATCAAAAGCTTATCAGAATAATACCCTGCTTTTTACAGAGGTTAAATATTTCTTTATTGTACTTTTTTTTTTTTATTAAGCTAGAACAGCTTCAGAAAAGCTATTGCACTGAAGATCTTGAAACTATTTCAGCTATGAAACATGTAATGTTCAGTTTCCAAAATAGCAATTGGAACCCTCAAATCTGTCTTATCTTCACAATAGTAAAATACATTGTAGATTTGGTGAACATGATCAGAAATTTAATTGTTATCTTTAATAATGTACACTAAATTTGGCTTAATAAATTTGCTTTGTGCATATATCTTGTGTATTCTCATGCTTTTGGAAAGCATGAATAATTTTATCAATTGATACTAGGTTCTGTAATAGTGACTGGAGATAATTCAAAGCATAAGATGTAACATCTAACCTTAAAGAATACACATTCCAATACCAAACAGTGGTACAGCATTTGACCATGTGATTATTATTTATTTTAAGTAACACAAGTTATACCACATAAGCCTCTAAAGCTCAAAGTTGTTAGATGATTTGCACCATGTTCCCAATGACTATTGTTGTAAAGGCAGGTACTTGATAAAGAACTTGAAATTGCCAAAATATGTTTGAATGAAACAAATTATTAAAAAGTTAACTCATCCAAATGACACAAATTATAGACTGAATTTTAAAAAAAGGATAAAGTTATATATGTGACTAGATAATATTGGTAAAATGTAACCCAGAATAGAAAGAAGATATATTGGCAATATTGAGGTTTGAAGAAGTACAATAAGGATTCTTTAAGTTTGTGTATAATTTTCCCAGGAGATTGTTTCTTATAATTAAAAAGCACTCTAAATATATGAAAGTAATTCCTTTTAACTGGGAAGATCTTCATTTTTTTATTCTTTTCTGAGCTGCTGCTACTGCTAAGTCTCTTCAGTCGTGTCCGATTCTGTGCGACCCCATAGACGGCAGCCCACCAGGCTCCCCTGTCCCTGAGATTCTCCAGGCAAGAACACTGGAGTGGGTTGTCATTTACTTTTCTGAGCTAGTAATTGTTATTCCCACACTCCATCTCAAAGTCCATGATATACTGTGAAGTTGGTAATGGATGGTTCTTGCTTTTGTAGTTTATGATCTCAAAGAAGTGAAAGAACTGCAGTAGGAAGTTTCTGAAATAGAGCTGTATGGTTAAGACTTATATTAGATGTAAACAGTGCTGTTGTAATTTATCTGCCTTTGAAATACTTAATACAATTAGGTAAAGAAAGATTTGAGTCTTAAAACATTGATTTCTTAACACAAAGAGTCTTCTGGAGCTTATTTCAGTCTGTTTATATGAAAGTTAACCAGATTAAAACTCTTTTTATGCTGCAATTAGAGAATTATATTGGTAATTTTCTGAATTTAATTTTTCTTGTATCATCTAGAAATACCTGGATTTTCCCTAAATCTAAAAGACAGTTAAAATTAGCTTCTCTAAAACTGTGATCATTTGGTTGCTGTCATTTTTCTTTTAGTCTCAGAATGGGCTAAAAATGGGCTAAAGTTTTTTTATTTTTTTATTATTTTGAAATAATAAAAATTATTTTTATTTGGAATGAAAATATTTTTATCATGTAATATTTAATATAAATTTGTATATATTATTATATATATTATATTATATATATAATAATATATTATATCCATCGCGACCCCATGGACTGCAGCCTACCAGGCTCCTCCGTCCATGGGATTTTCCAGGCAAAAGTACTGGAGTGGGGTGCCATTGCCTTCTCCAAATTAGGTAATCAGAAGACCTTGAATAAATTTACAGTGCTATATAAAAATAATAATTTTATATTTGTAAGAGAAATATAGTTATTCGTGGTTTTATTTTGTTCTCTGTCCAGACTTACAAACTGAAAATATGAATTTTAATACAGTGTTAGAATTAAAGACTCTAATCAGTATAGCTCATATAAATATGACATAAATTAAATCTCACAATGAGCTTTCCTTAACTGTGTTTTCACAGTTGTATTTTTATAATTATATTCTTTCTTAAAAAGTATGTGTGTGTGAACTACGTATTTGCATTCTTAAGTAAAGCTTCCAGTAGTGGTATTTCCTGATTTTATGAATTGATTTGGCAAGTCTAATACTTGCTGACTACTGCCACTTTCTTTTGGAATTTAATGTATTACTTCCACATTAAGAGCACTTGGCAAGAGACCCATAAGAACAGGAAAGCTCCTGCATGCTTCTGTCCGTGCTCTGGTTTCCCGAGTTTTGTCGTGTGTGAACGGAGGTGTTCCGCGCAGGCAGGCGCTCTAGTAGCTGTGGTGCTCTCGTCAGGGCTTCTGTCGTCTTAGGAAATCACCTTTGATCAGGGAGTAATAATTCCCTTAGTTTTATCATCTCTGTCGAATTTCCTGAGCTAGATCCTTAGCCAGATCTGTGGCTCAGATGGGAAAGAATCTGCTTGCAATGGGGGAAACCCTGGTTTGATCCCTCGGGTTGGGAAGATCCCCTGGAGAAGGGAATGGCAACCCACTCCAGTATTCTTGCCTGAAGAATTCCACGGGCAGAGGGGCAGGTGGGCTACAGTCCATGGGGTCGCAAAGAGTCGGTCATGACTGAGTGACTAGTACTTTAACTTTCACTTTTTTCATTTTAACCAGTTTTGCTTCTAAATCTATTCTATTACCTGAGGCAAGTTACTTTGAAATCAGGATCCATCTGTTTCTCCATATAGAAAATCTAAGATAAGATTTTATATAATCTTAACATAAGGTCTGCTTTTTTAATGTTTTACTGTATTTATTCTTTATTAATTCCTTCAGTTCCATTATGACAGAAAATAAAATAATTAAAAGTCTTTGTTACTTTTACATTGATAAATACTTTGGGCCACATACAATTAAGCAATTCTAAATACATTGCCATTTTTATATTACCTGATTATAGTGATAGTGGCCATGAGTATATGCACATGTTCAAACCCATAAAACTGTGCATGTTCAAACATGTACAGCTCATTTGTATGCTAGTTATGCCTCAACAAAGCTGTTCCCCAGAAAAGAATATTGGTCTGTAAACCAGAAGCCTCTTAACATCTCTGTCCTAGTATGAAAGCATGTACATATAATTGAGTCAATGTATAAATCTTTTTTAACACTAGTGTAGTAAAAAAGCTTCCCTATGTAGTAAAATTGAATATGGGGCCATCCATTTTTCCCTTAAGTCTTCCCAGTAAAGCTCAAGTTCTGCTCTTTCTTCTATCACAGAGATATGATGAGGTAACAGATGTACTTATGCCTCTATGTATGAAGAAGAGCACTACATAAATATAACCTCATAATTTTTGCCACCTATTTAGTTTCCAAAGGCTTCAGATAATGTATAAAAGAAGGCTTCAGTAAATTAGAGAACTAGAATGTGAAGGAATAAAGCCACTATTATAGTCATATAATGAGAATTTTTATAGTAATGTGAAATTTGATTCTAAAATTCAAAACAGTTACATTTCTTAGTTGAATACAGAATCTGCAGTAGGCTCTAAGATCCCAATTTAAGTAAACAGGGAATGTGGTGTTTTACTTTAGATACCAGCAGTGTCAAAAGAGATGTACTGCAGGACAGTCTGTTTACAGCCTGGGAGTCTCTTTAGTCCCACTGTAAATCATCCGGGCCTGTGCATAGGATTTTTGTAGGGGGTAATAAATTTCAAGTAAGATTGATAGTTAATTGGAGATAGAGTTGGTTTCCTGGGTTGGCTCTGTCAAGTTCTTTAATAAACTATATAATCCTTTTCATTAAATTATGCCTCTAAGTCCTTTCCAGATTTAAGTTTCATCATATCAAAACCAGTACCAAACTGAACACAGTCACATAGAGATACATGTTTGGACATATTATCTAATCAGCTTTAGGGAGATAAGGTGTCAGATCCTCTTTTCAAAGTTCCAGGCACACAATACCTGCTGTATGACTAGTGCCAGAAATTAGAGGAGGAAGAGCAATCTGAGCTTGTAAATCAAGAAAGAATTTTAAAGCCTCTTCATGAAACACATCCCTGAGGTGCTTAGTACCTCTCAAATTGCACTGGGCCATTTCAGGTTTCTTCAAACTGTCTTTTTAATGCTGGATTAAGTCAGACTAAGGCCCTTCAGGCTTGATAGGTTGGGAAAGTATATAGTGTGGTGGTTTTTTTTTTTTTTTTTTTTTTTTACTACTTTTTGTCTCTCTAACATATTATGTTAAACTAGTTTAATCTTGGTTTTTATAAGAAACAGAAACCATTGTGGAATGTTAGCTCTGTGTTGTGCCTGATACCATGTATAATTAATTCCTCTCTGATCAAACTGGTCCTATTTGCCACAGCAGTGAACTCTCTTCAGGGAGTCTTAAGTCATCATTTTTTTTCTTGGAGGCTAGAAGTATCAGACCTATTTTTCCCATAGTCTACTCTTACTGTATTGTTAACTTTTAATGTTATTTACACAGAAAAGTGAAAGTATATTTGCCCTTGACTTATAGAAAGCCTCTCAGTACCGCCGTCAGTAATAGTTTATAGATTCTTACTTTGAGCGTGGTACTAACAATTGTTTATCTGATTTTACATTTCAAAAAAAGTTAAAGAGTAATACAAGTGTGGGACAGTCCTCTTTAAAAGGGAAAATTTGATGTTGTTTAAAGTATATCTCAAGGACTAGAAAATAAATAAGCAAAGGAAAACCCAGGGCAGGACTGCCCTGTGGATCTTCCTAGCCATTTTATTGAACTAAAAAGAAAATAAAATTTTTTAAAATGAGAGATAAAGATACAGCTGGGGACATCCATTCAGGTAGCAGTAAGAGTTGATACTGAACACTTTACATTAGGTAAGGAAACACAGGAAGATGGTAGTGGAATGTTATGGACATATTTACTATAGATGATACTTCACTATATTTGAAAGTATGTCAATATTCAAATTATTGATGCTCATTTTAATAGCCCTGATTCATTAAGAAAAGTTTAGATGTTGTTTATTACTGTTGAAAAAGGCAGAGAATGGGCAGTGGTTCTAACTTGATTGAAAAACTGTTTTTAATTATTTTAATCAGCTAAAGATAAGATTTTTTTTTATCTGAAATAATTAATTGTGTGGAATCCTTCATTTCCTAGAAGTCCTGGAAAAATGAAGCTTCCTTCTATAGTCAGGACAGTCTGTGAAGTGAAATCTTATTGAACGCAGTTTACTACCTTTACGTACCAGAAATCATGTTTATTTTAACAGTATGTTTTTCAAAAATATACTTTTTAAAATAATAAAGACTTTTAATTAAAAGTATGTAACAAGTATAAAGATGTACATACCCTCACAATTAGACCAAGAATTTAATCTTCTATAAAGTAAGAGATGATTGTCTTTAATTTGTGAGTCCATAATGAACTCTATTCTTTTTTAGACACTCCTTCTCAGACTTTTCACTAGCCACCATGAACAAATCTTGTTTTGCTTTAAAATTATACATTGTGGGCATATTTAATTTTATTTTCTTGAATTCTGTGCCATCTTGCAGACCTCCTAGCAGTTACTTAGGACTCTCATCTCTTGGTACTTTAAAAAACCAGTGTATTAGGAATACCTCTTTGCTGCCCTTCGCTGTCTTAATATAGTTTTTTAATAAGCATTCTTTTTGCCTGGTGATTGACATAATTCCAATATTGGAAATTTGACAAAAACCTTAAGCTATTTTTTTAGTAACTGCAATCTGTCTTTTTAATATCAATGCCATTCCTAACCCATTAAATATAGGTTTGTTAATTGATTCAGGTAAGTATTAACCTTTGGCCATAACTGTCTCTTTTTAAAAAGAAAAAAAAAGTATGTTATTTCTCCCAATTGTAAAAGTAATGTATGTCCTTTGCAAAGATAGCAGAAATATAGAAAAGTATAAATGAGAAAAAGAAAGACCACTCCATAATATATCTTCCAAAGATAGCCATGGTTAACTTTGTGATATTTATTTTTCTGTACTTTTTAATCTTCATGCCAGAAACACATGTGTATTGTTTTCCATAATCTTATTTTATCATAATCTTTTTTGTAATATATATATATTTCAAACTTTCCAAGTGAATTGACTGTTAACTTTTAAATGGACAACTTGCTTTTAGGGGCATTTCTTCCTCTTCATTCTCTCATATCTGATAGTGTAGACTTTAGAAGATGAAAAAGACTGTATAAATGTAAATGAGAGATGCAAATTTCCCACTGTTCTCAGTTCTAGGGTTTAGAAGATGTGAGGGACTCCATCTGCACTGCTGATGGGAATTATTTGTACCTCTCATAAGTTAAAACAAGAAGACTGACATTGCCTGGTAGATTGCCATCTTGTCATTTCCCAAGTGGCCATTGATAAATCTGTAAGATATTTGGAGCTTGAATTGAAATAACTAAAAATTTGTCCACATTAGAAAATAAAAGAGGTGAGGGCTGGGTATGTGTGCGTGCACATATTGTTATTTTATTTTGTTTTGTTTGGGTATTTAAATTTTCTCGAAGCAGGAACTAATACCGTCATTAAAAGTTTGATTATAACCAGCAATTCCATTTGGGAATGGTGTTGTTAACTATTCCAGACTGCTGTCAAGACCTTATTTTAAGTAAGATGTTTTTCTTTTATGTGACATTTTCTGAGGCTTTGCCAAAAATGACATCAAACATATAACTCATTTGAGTGCTGAGTTTCTTCAACATCTTACAGCACTTAATCAAATTTGAAAAAGATATTCTTTTCACAACTTTATAGTGTAAACCTGTGAATATGTTGCATTAAAACTTACTTGGGACAATTTAATCTGTGTGGTATTAGGTCAATTTTTTTTTTTAAATGATTAATGCAATATGCTGACAGTTTTAAATGGTTCTGTTTTCAAAATTCTTCACATAAACTCCTGGCAGATTATTCAGATGCAGCTTTTGAGTAATAGTAATTTTTCATGCAAAAGCCAGATAATCCATAAATTATGTTAATAGCTACATTAAAAATTTTGAAATACCAGATAGGACAAAGAGAATAATCAAGTTCTCAGAACTAAGAAGATGTCAAAATATTAAGAATAATTAAGAATTTGTTTGAAGTACAAAAGTAGTCTATATTGATGTTTTTAAATGGCTTCACCAGTGGGTAAGCTTTTTAAAAACATGCTGCAGTATGTTTAAAATGTGAAAGTAGGCTAGCCTTAAGCAATGCCATGACATCAGAAACTTCTATGTTGAGTATACTCTACATCACATAGCTCTGTGCAGTCACAGAGGTTTGGTCCTGAGAGGAACATCCAGTCCTACCCCTCCATTATATATAGAAAATCAAAAGAGTTAGTCACTCAGTCGTGTCTGACTCTGCCACCCCATGGTCTGTATAGCCCACCTGGCTCCTCTGTCATGGAATTCTCCAGGTAAGAATACTGGAGGGGGTAGCCATTCCCTTCTCCAGGGGATCTTCCCGACCCAGGAATTGAAGCCGGGACTCTTGCACTGCAGGCAGATTCTTTGCCATCTGAACCACCAGGAAACCAATAGGAAGCCAAAGGCCAGCCCGTTAAGGGGCTTACCCAAAGCCACATGGCCAGTAGTAGGACTGGGGCTGAGGTCCCCTGGTTTCCAGTCCAGTGCTCTGTCTACACCTCTGTTTTTCAGTTTGATCCAATCTTGAGTAGGTACAGTCTGTAAGTTTTTAATTGTTATTTATTAAAACTCACCTTGGCTTTAGTGCTAATAATTGTTTCTAAGATCTTCTCAACACACCTAGAGTCCTTTAAAGAGCACTTTATCATTATACTTGTTGTGCCTTTTCAAAGACTAAAACATGTGATTTTTGAATGAGTGACAAAAATTGTAATGTTGTAGAAAATGTTCATTTCTAACAACATAGCAGATTGAGTTCAAACTGATCTTACTGCTAAAAACAACTAAAAATGTTGGATATACTATTAAAAAAAAAAAAAAACTTCTCATATACTCCTATGAGCTTTAAAAAAAAAAAAAAAGCCCACAAGAAATACTCAAACCAGTAAATAAGTAAAGGTGTGAGGTAAGAGAAGTAAGTGGGGCACCAGGTCTAGCTGTAACTCTAGTAACATTTCCTCAACTGGGTGAACTGAAGCATTGTTTTTTGAGGTCTTACCAAGAGAGAACATAAAACCCAAGCCCTTCCCAAGGCAGAGGCTGACTAATAGAAGACTGTCCCATGTAGTTGGGGGCCCAAAGGATCTCATCCTTAATGGCAGGGAGAATTAGAAATAAACAAAATCACCTTATCCCCCATCAGAAGACTACAAGGAAAACTACCCGTCTTGAGTCATGTCACAGAGTATTTTGGGGCAAGAGCATTTACTAGGAAGTCTAGCCACAGGGCAGTCTTCCCATTAGTTTGGAGTGCCAATTGAAGAATGTAGTTGGGAATAGTCCTGGATTCTTAGTGCCCGCATAAGTCTGATAGAAGAAAGCATAAATCTTTTTAAGAGGAACCTGCTTTCATCCCCTGTTCTTAAAATTCAAAAGAAAATAGAGTAGTTTTGAATGAAAACACAAACAGACACACACCAATCTAGGCATCCTGTCAAAAATCTGATAGAAACAACAGAGAACAGAATCAGACCCCGGAGCGGATTCTTGGGACTTCATTCCGACATTGAATGTTAAGTATATGTAACGTATTTCAAGAAATGATAAATTAAGAACAAACAAATTTTAAAACAAACAAGGTTAATTTCCTTGAAATAAAATATATAAGAGTTGACATTAAAAACTCAGGAGGTTTGTTTTTTGTTTTTTTTTTTTTTAGCAAATTAGACGCAGCTTAAAAGAACATTAGTGAACTGAAAGATAGATCTGAAAACATTATGTAAAATTCAGCCCCAAATGATAGACCTAGAAGAGAAAGAAAATTACTAAATGTCTAATCAGATTCTAGGAAGAGATCAAAAGGCAAAGGCAAAACTTGACGAGATGATAGCTGAAAATTCTCTTTAACTAATGAAAGAGATCAATTCACAGAGTAAAGAAGTTTTTAAAAAAAAATGAATAGAGGATAAATAAAAATAAATCCAGTTCTAGACACACCAAGTTAATACTTCGTAGCATTCATCACAGAGAGATCTTAAAAGCAGCAGTAGAGAAAAGACATCTTTTAAAAAGGAAGAGCTGATTTTTCAACAGCAACAAGTGAGGACGTAAGAATATAATCTTCAGTGTATTGAGGGAAAATGTTCTTCAAAACTGAGAGACTTTGCTACCTACATACCGTCATTAAAAGAAATTCTAAAGGACATACTTTAGGCAAAAGGTGAGCCCATATGGAAAATCTGTAGTGCAAAGAGAAAGGAATGTGGAAAGTAATAAATATATGAGTACATCTGAAGAAACATTGAATGAATAAAATAACAATAATGTCTTATGTTAACAATAAAAATAAAATTAAAATACATAATAACAATAGCGTATAAGTTTGAGGAGCAGATAAGGAAGTTTGGAAAAGCATTCTATGGTCCCTGTATTGGTTCTTATTTGGGAAGAAGATAAAGACCCAAATTAACTTTTAGACTTGAACACAGTAAATATGCATGTTAATATTTTTAAGAAAACTGATAAAAAAAAGAATGGAAAAATAACTACCAAACTGGTAGAGAAAAAAGATGGATTAAGGAAAAATCGAACCCAAAAGGAAGCAAGAAAAAAGAGAAAAAGAAGTGCAGTCTGATAGGATATTAAAAATAATGGTACAAAATAAGATAGTAGGCATAAAATAAAGATATACTAGTGATTATACTGAAATAATGCAAAAAGTCAAATACTTTACTTTAAAAGATCGAGATTGTCAAACTGGGTTGAAAAAAGAAATTTGATCATGTATTATTTACCTGAGAAACATCTTAAATATATTTTACAATCTAATTCTTAGGGCAAAATGTATGATTAAAGAGAGTCTCTACCTAATAGCAAAAAATTTACTTTTCCAGGAAGATTTAACAGTCCTAAACCTGAGTATACCCAGTAACACAAACTCAAAATATATGAAGCAAAAGTTGGTAGACCTATAATAAGTAAGTAAGTTCATCATAGTGGGAGAATTTAATACATTTTTCTCAATAACTGATTTTAAAAGCATATAGAAAAATTAATGAAACTATAGATTTGGAGTACTCAGTTAACCTACTTTATATAATACACCTATAGAGAATATTGCACCCAACAGCTTCAGAATGCAGTCTTTGCCAACACCCTTGAAGAAAGTTAGAAAGGTTTCAGTTGACTGTTTTCAAACAGCCTACCTTCTCTGACAAAATCCAGTTGTTAAGAATTAATAACAACTGATTCTGAAGTTAATGATTTCCAAATATGTTGACGTGTCTATCGCTGTACTTAGAAGAAAAATCATAGCTTCAGAAACTTGTACTATTTTAGGAAATTACTAACAATGCTTCTCATGTAAAGAACCTTTAAAAAAGAAAAAGAAGCAGGCAAAATTAACACAATGAAGTGGAAAAAAGGAAATAATAAAGAACAGGATCAACAAAATAGTTTTAAAAACAGGA
This sequence comes from Bos indicus x Bos taurus, assembly GCF_003369695.1. NCBI lineage: Eukaryota > Metazoa > Chordata > Mammalia > Artiodactyla > Bovidae > Bos > Bos indicus x Bos taurus. The sequence goes on along the minus strand of NC_040095.1, from coordinate 14,417,699 downwards.
TTACAATAATAAATTGTTCCTGGCATAACTTCTTAGTCCTTTATATAATACATGGTAGATAATGAGGAAATTGCTTTGATGATATTGTGTTAGACATTTGTCACTTGGTGTTTATTGGATGTCCTTCCAATCCTGAGAAAATAAGATCTACTTACTTTGTACAAGGAGTTCCACAGGGGAAAGTTTCTATTAACAGTGCTGCTTTTATTCGCTACAAAAGAAGCTGCTATTAAAAAGAGTGAGAGAGAGAAGCAGACAGGGACTCAAAAACACAAGAGAAATAATTGGGGATTATTTCTCTCGTGCAGACCATCGATGTGTGAACACTTGACGGCTAGCAAGTGATTCAAGAACCAAGTTTCTTTTCATTTTGATTTTTCATTGTCCACATTGCTCACCTTTATGTCTGTGTTCTAACGAGGGAAGAGGAAAAATCAAGTACCAGACAAATGGCTTCATCTTAAAGTTGACCCAAAAGTTTCACACAGCACTTTTATCCATATCATATTGTTCTGAAATCACATGGCCATACCCAGCTCTCAGAAAGCTAGAATGTAGTTGAGTGGCCAAATGCCTGATTAGAACTTAAGGTTAGGACTGGGGAGGTGAGGGCTGGTTCTGTCACTAAAAGGTAAGAGGAGAGAATAAATTCACGGAGAAAATCAGCAAATTCTGTTACATAATATAAACCAAAGCCTAAAGAACTAAAGAGGCAGTAATCCATTTGGTTGAAAAAAACCTGACCAAGTATCTGAGCCAGATTTTGAGAGAGAACTAAGATTTCACCATAAAATGAAGGGCAGTAAAGTAGAGCAATAGTTGGAAGGGTGCCCTGCCAGGCAGGAGTCATAGCTGATTCATCCCTTCCCTATGCTTGGTACTTGACACAGTGACTCGCAAAATAAAAAGTATTCAACAAATATTTGCAGAAGGAATGAATGAAATTGACTTTTCTATCTAAATGGATAATTCTATAACTTGTAAGGGGAAAGAGAAAAATAAGAATGAAGGAAACTCAGGATAATATTTTTAACATGCTAAAATGAAGAGTACAGATGAACAAATAATAAAGTAGATAGTAAGAGCTAAGAGAGTAATATAAAACAGGATAGTGTAAACACTGACCAGAGAGCTACTTTAAATTGAGTGGGTATCAGAAAGGACCCAGTCACAAACAGAATCCACAAACATTAATTTGAATGCAGAAAAAAATTTAATAGCTTTATTAAGGAATAATTTAAAGTTCATAGTTTGACTTGTTTTGACATATGTACATACCTGGAGAAGGAGATGGCAACCCACTCCAGTATTCTTGCCTGGAAAGTTCCATGAACAGAGGAACCTTGCAGGCTGTAGTCCATGGGGTTCACAAAGAGTCAGACACAATTTAGCTACTGAACAACAGTATACCTGTGAAACCTTCACCACGATCAGAATAATATTTTCTTCAAGGTCCAGTATGTTTTCATGCCCCTTGATAATCCCCTCCCCAATCCCCAGACTGATGTTGAAGCTGAAACTCCAATACTTTGGCCACCTGATGGGAAGAACTGACTCCTTGGAAAAGACTCTGATGCTGGGAAAGATTGAAGGCAGGAGGAGAAGGGGATGACAGAGGATGAGATAGGTGGATGGCATCACCAACTCAATGGACATGAGTTTGGGTAGACTCCAGGAGTTGGTGATGGACAGGGAGGCCTGGTGTGCTGCAGTCCACGGGGTCGCAAAGAGTCGGACATGACTGAGCGACTGAACTGAATCCCCAGACAACCACTCAAGTTCTTCCTATCACTATAAAGCAGTTTGTATTTTCTAGAATTTTATTTAAATAGAATTGTATATTTTGTACATAATGTACCCTTTTGGGGCATGGCTTCTTTCAGCAAAAGTATTTTGAGATTTATCCATGTTATTGTATGTATCAGTAATTTATTCCTTTTATACTAAATAGTAAGTAGCCCATGATATAGATATGCCGCAAGGGTTTTTGTTTTTGTTTTTACTGTGAGGTTTTATATAGCTGTATGGTCTTATTTCTCTTGGATATATATCTGGAAGTAGAATGACTAGGTCATGTGATAGGTTTATGTTTTGTATGCTTAACTTTTTAAAGATTGCCAAACTGTTTTCCTGGTGACTTAGGTGGTAAAGAATCTGCCAGCATTGCAGGAGACCCAGGTTCTAATCCTAGGTTAGGCAGATCTAGAGGAGGGAATGGCAACCCAGTCCAGTATTCTTGCCTGGAGAATTCCATGGACAGAAGAGCCTAGCAGGCTACAGTCCGTGGGGTCATAAAGAACTAGCACACTTCACGTACAAACTTTCTCAAACTAATTGTGCCATTTTACGTTCCTACAAGTAGTGTGTGAGATACACTCTTATCCCACATCCTCATTAACACTGGTATGGTCACTTTTAATTTTAGTCATTCTAATAATTTGAAATGTTACCTTGTGGTTTAATTTGCATTCCTCTAATTAATAATGATGTTAAGCATCTTTTCATAATTTGTTTGCCATTAGTACAGTGAAAAGTATATTTAAATCTTTTGCCCATTTATTATTGTTATCTTTTACTGGATTTTGCATTCTTTATATATGCTGGATACAAGTCCTTTATCAGAGATATGATTTGCAAATGTTTTCTCACAGATAGTGACTTAATTTTTCATTCTCTTAATTTTTTTTCAAAAAATGAAACTTAAATTTTGATGAAGTCTAGCTTACTTATTTTTCATTTTTGAATTTTTTATATAGAAATCTTTTCCTTAGTTTTTTATGACTGGCTTCTTTCCCTTAGCATATTTTCAAGGTATCCATATTGTATCATGTATCAGTAGTTTATTCCTTTTTACTGACAGTTAAATAATCCATTGAGTAGATATACCGTAATTTGTTTATCTGCTAATCAGTCGACGGACCTTTGAGTTTCTTCCTCCGTGTGTGCACGTGCGTGCGCACACACGCTCTGCTGTGTTCAACTCTTTGTGACTCTTTGGACTGTAACCCGCCAGGCTCCTCTATCCATGGAATTCTCCAGGCAAGAATACAGGAGTGGGTTGTCATTTCCTACTTCAAGGGATCTTCCTGACTCAGGGATCAAACCTGCATCTCTTGTGTCTCCTGCATTAGCAGGCGGATTCTTTACCACTGAATCACCTGGGAGACCCTTTGAGTTTTTCGTACTTCTTGACTGTTTGAATAGAGTTTCTTTGAACTTGTACACTCATTTTGCTTTAACGCTTCACCAGTGGTATTCTCAGAGATTGTTGTGCTTCTACAAACAGTTCCTTCAGGATTTTTGAAGCTTTCATTAACAAATTCCTCAAAATCCTTCCAGCTTCTGTCCACTATCAGGTTCTAGACCTACTCACATGAATTCAATTTTAGGATTTTGATAGAGCAGCACCAGACATCCGGAATTTTTCAGTGTCTGTGTTATAATAAATACGATTACACCCCCACACACATATGTGCATATCCAAGAGATACTGACAACAAATTAAAAATTCCTATCCATTAGATACTTCTATGCTTTTGGTTTCCAACTGTTTTTCTGTACCCTTCTCAACATCCTTGTCCTGACAGTCCTCTAACCACCTTCACCTGATTCAGTTTAATGACAGCTACAACAGTAATAGCAGCTACCATATCATATATGCTTGCCATGTGCCAGGCTGTATATTAGAAAGTTTTATATATTATTTACCTGAGTTTAGTTATCACACAGCAACCCTATACAGATGGATATTAGTATCCCCATTTTATAAAGAAGGAAGCTGAAACTCAGAGAGATTCATCTAGCCCATTTCATACAGTTGTAGAACCAGCAGAATCTGAATATTTGATTGTATTAACCTGTATTCCATTGTATTCACCTGCAGGAGAAGGTCTGTGGTTTTCAACTTATGAAGGTTTTTGACGGTTTTGCTCTTGTTTCTTCTCACTGGTTGAGAAAGAGTACAGCTCAAGTATCATTTTCTTACTTTGTGTGTCTCTTTTATATAGTAGTCAAATAACACAACTCAAATATGCCTACTAAAGATTTGCCCTTTCAACAATAAAATGAAATTGTATTTTTCAGAGTAGTTTTACAAGATTTTCCATGTTAGCTTAACTGTTTTCAAAAAGTTTATTAAAGAAGCCAAGATACATACATGATCAGAAAAATGCTGTAGTTTCTTTTGGTGGCAGATAAGACTATAGGATTTCAATTTTCAAAGATAAGAAAGGTGTCATGGTTAAAAGTACAACCTTTGAAGTTAGAAGAATCTAGTTTTGAGAATTAGCTCTTCCACTGATACCTCCTGCTCTTGGATAAGTTGTATATCTGGGTATTACTTAAGGTTCTTGGTCTCACCCAACTGCAATTTAAACCACAGGATAGGATACTGAGATAGCACACTGAATAGCCAAGCTTCAGGAAGGGCAAGAAGACCAGAGGCATTGGATGCAGGACGTCTTGGATTCTTATCAGGATCTGTCACCAGGCGACTCACCCTAGCTTCTTTCTAGCTTTCTTGTGTACCCACCTCCCAGAAGTCAGACATCAACTGATTGGTGTGTCACTCTGTCATCAGGGGCAGGATCTGTTACCAGAGGAAGCAGTCAGAAATACACTAGGCAAACAAAAAGCATACCTACAACACTTGGCCTCTCTTACCTCAGTTTCCTGCTCTGTGAATGGGTATCTTCATTTGTTTATTGTTAGGTTTGAGCATGTAAGGTATACAGTATCTTTGGTGGTGGCTCTGGTGGCAGTGCTGATAGTGGCAGTAATAGTATAGAGGATTTGCTGTGTGTTGGAAGGTTATCTTCAGGTTCTGGACCTCAGCTAGTATTTTAGAATGTTCTCCCCTTTTTACCATAGCTAAACGGATAGTCAAAGTTACCTATAAGGCTTATGTTCTCATTCCTCCAGAAAATTGGCTCTGTTCCCTCATAAGCATATGACTTGGTGCTGGGAGATTAGTTCTACAGTTTTTTGTGATATTCAGCTCTTCCCCTGAATCCCCTCTGCTTCCACACATGTGCCCAACCAAGATACCACCCATCTTCTGTAGTCCCCTTGGTGTGATTATGACTAGAGGAAACCACACTGAGGTACTGTAGCCTTTCAGCGTAAGTACCTCAGGAAAACATATTTCCTTGTTCCAAGTAGGGCATCTGGCAGTATCTTCTGTATATGCATTATTACATGGACTGCATGTGTAATATGAGAGCTGAATTCTGTTAATTTTGCCATAGAAAAGACAAAGGCCCTTAATCTGATGTGATGTTTAATTTTATGTATCAACTTTATAGGGCCACGAAGTGCCCAGATACTCGGTCAAACCTTATTCTGAGTGTGTCTGTAAGGGTGTTTTTGGATGACATCAGCAGTTGAATTGGTAGAGAAGTAAAGGAGATTGCCCTCCCTAGTGTATGTAGATGGCTCTCATCCATCAGTTCAAGACTTGAATAGAACAAAAAGGCCTACTTTCCTGAGAGTAAGAGAAAACTCCTGCCCAGACTACCTTGAGCTGGGACACTAGTCTTTTCCTGCTTTCAGAATCAAACTGAAACATCAGCTCTTCTTCAGTTTCAAACCTGTGACTTTTTTAGATGAGAACTTAAACTATCAACTCTCTTGGTTCTTGGACCTTCAGACTCAGACAGGATCTCAGGCTTGCCAACTGCAGGTTTGGAACTCCGTAGCCTCCATAATCTTGTGAGCCAGTTCCTTATAGTAAACATCTTACTGCATATAATCATATTGGTTTTGCTTTTCTAGAGAACCCTGACTAATACACCTGGTAAATTCAAAACAAAAAAAAAACACTTTCTGTTTTTCCAGCTGAGTGTTTGTTTTTCAGCATCCTAGTCTCAGTCCAAAAAAAGAGGGAAGGAGGAGAGAAGTCTTTAAATAATAAATCTTGAAGATATCTATATGTCATTCTAATAAGATTAAAATATGAAAATAAGACCAGTTGGTAGTAATATTTTTCTTTAATTTAACAAGTGTAATGCAGTCTTACCTTGAATCTTTTCTGCTTGTTTCTTCTTGGTTTCAGTTTAATGATGTCTTTCGCTTCTTTTCTTAAATGGTTGTTTAATATTACTGCTCTGTTCCACAGCATACCCACCACAATCCTGTCCACTTTTCTTCCCACCCACCCCACCTCCATCCCTCAGCGGTTATGTATTGAACATGAGCAAAGTCATTCTTCCAGGGTTTGTAAAGCCCTTTGGGATCATTGAGAATGAATCGTGTTGTATAAATGTCATATTGTTTCATAACAGTTCTTAAAACAGTGAGATAATGTCTGTTAAAGGACTTTAAGTTCCATGGAGAAGTGGAAGGTATAAAAACAAGTCATTTTCATTATATCCATATATTTTTGCTGTACAATTTAAAACATTATTATATCCTTTAGAGATATAAATGTTTGTTTGAGGGTGTGCACACATGCTGTTGACTATATAGAACTAAATAACTACATTTTGATTTTGTTGCTCCATTTTGTCATTTGGGTATAGTAAATTTGTCACTGTAAAAGCTGGCTAGAAATCTAAAGCAGTCTCTTCTTAAGATTAAATATGGTGTTTATTTAAAGCTTTGTACTTGTGCAGTACTGAATTTTGTCTATATATATGATGATTTACTTAGTTTTACAAAGACCTCAGCGAAGTCAGTTACTTAAAATAATTCCAAAATTCTGAGCTTCAGACCCATGTAAAACTAATAGTGACTAAAATTAAATGTGTTTTCTTCTCCACAAAAATAAGCCCCTGACCTAATTCCCCTACTAGTATTATTAATGGCACCACTGTTCTTTCAGTCAGCCAAGTTAAAAAATCTTAGTATCATCTTTGGCTTCTTCCACTTCTTGACTCATCCTCCATCTCTTATTCGCCATTCCTCCCGAGGCCCACAGGCAGCCCTGCACACTTTACCTGTCCTTTCACTCATATTAGTTGCTTTTCTTAGGAAATTTACTTCTACTCGTGGAACCTCAGTTTTTTGTTTTTTTTTTATCTAGAAAATACCTTACCTCATAAGTAATTCACTGTGATAATTCAGTTGGATGACCTGTTGTTCTAGTTTATACTTTATTGGTTTCACGCATCAAGAACCATTCAAGCTAGCTTAAGTGAAAAGGAAATTTTTGTAAGCATACAGTGGAATCTCATGAATACCCAGAGATAGAAACCGAACAGAATATGACCAGAAACGGAAGTTGACCTCCTAGAGATATGCTGTCTCCTTTCCTCTTTGTGTCTCTGCCTTTCCTTTTACATCTGCCCTGTACTGTTCTTTCTATTCAGTCTTCTCTTTTTCATCTCCTGTAGAATTCTGTGTTGCACATGGTATCATAATGCCCATCCTAACTCTGAATATGCACATCTTTTTGCCTACCACCAACTGGCTCAGTCTCACCATATTTTCAAGAAAGGAGCCTGATTGGCCTATCACATATTTTGAGTAGCTACACAAGTCTTAGTCCCTTGGGAGCATGCATGTGTCACATGCTGCCCCTGACTCTAGCCTCTGAGGCTAATAGAAGGAGCTGCAGTTGTGGACAAGGAGATCCCATTAGACATAGATATGGACAAGCTGGTAATGATTGGCATCTAGAGAAATTTTAGGTAAAGGCATAGTGTGCTCACTGAGTAGTAGGTATTATTTTTATATACCAAAATAAACTAAAGTTAAATCCTGATTTTCTCTCTCCTCACTCTCTTTTTTAGACATATATACACATATATATGAAAACATACAAAATAAAAAATTCATAGTTAGCAACATGGGCCTGAAGCCATCAAATATGAATTTGAGCTATAAATCTATTATTTAAGCCCTATGTGACCTTGGACAAATTATTTACTTTCTCTATCCTTCAGTTTCTTCTTTTGTAAAATGGAAATGACATTCTATCAGTTGGGAATCTTACAGTGTCAAATAGTTAATCAGGCTTATTGACATTCTAAAAAGCTTATATTTGAGCCAGCAGTTCAGTTTAGTCACTCAGTCATGTCCAACTCGTTGCAACCCCATGGACTCCAGCACATCAGGCTTCCCTGTCCATCACCAACTCCTGGAGCTTACTCAAACTCACGTCCATCCAATCGGTGATGCCATCCAAGCATCTCATCCTCTGTCGTCCCCTTCTCCTCCCGCTTTCACTCTTTCCCAGCATTAGGGTCTTTTCCAATGAGTCCGTTCTTCGCATCAGGTAGCCAAAGTATTGGAGCTTCAGCTTCAGAATTAGTCCTTCCAATATTCAGAGCCAATTTCCTTTAGGATGGACTGGTTGGATCTCCTTGCTGTCCAAGGGACTCTCGAGAGTCTTCTCCAACACCACAGCTCCAAAGCATCAATTCTTCAGCGCTCTACTTTTTTATGGTCCAACTCTCACATCCATACATGACTACTAGAAAAACCACAGCTTTGACTAGACAGATTATTGTCAGCAAAGTAATGTCTCTGCTTTTGAATATGCTGTCTAGGTTGGTCATAGCTTTTCTTCCAAGGAGCAAGCGTCTCTTAATTTCATGACTGCAGTCACCATCTGCATTGATTTTGGAGCCCAAGAAAATACAGTCTGTCACTGTTTCTGTTGTTTCCCCACCTATTTGCCATGAAGTGATGGGATGGGATGCCATGATCTTAGTTTTTTGAATTTTGAGTTTTAAGCCATCTTTTTCACTCTTCTCTTTCATTTTCATCAAGAGGCTCCTCAATTCTTCACTTTCTGCCATAAGGGTGGTATCATTGCATATCTGAGGTTATTGGTATTTCTCCCAGCAATCTTGATTCCAGCTTGTGCTTCATCCAGCCTGGCATTTCGAATGATGTAATCTGCGTGTAAGTTAAATAAACAAGGTAACAATATACAGCCTTGACATACTCCTTTCCCAATTTGGAACCAGTCCATGGTTCCATGTCTGGTTTTAACTGTTGCTTCTTGACCTGCATACAGATTTCTCAGGAGGCAGGTAAGGTGATCTGGTATTCCATCTCTTTAAGAATTTTCCACAGTTTGTTGTGATCCACACAGTCAAAGGCTTTTCCAATTGACTATTGGCCTAGTCGGTAAGGCAGAAGTCAATGTTTTTCTGGAACTTTCTTGCTTTGTCTATGATCCACTGGATGTTGGCAATTTGATTTCTGGTTTCTCTGCCTTTTCTAAATCCAGCTTGAACACCTGGAAGTTCTCAATTCACGTACTGTTGAAGCCTCGCTTGGAGAATTTTGCACATTACTTTGCTAGCATGTGAGATAAGCACAATTGTGCAATAGTTTGAACATTCTTTGGCATTGCCCTTCTTTGGGATTGGAATGAAAACTGAGCTTTTCCAGTCCTGTGACCAATACTGAATTTTCCAAGTTTGCTGGCATATTGAGGGCAGCACTTTCACAGCATCATCTTTTAGGATTTGAAATAGCTCAGCTAGAATTCCATCACCTCTGCTAGCTTTGTTCATAGTGATGCTTCCTAAGGCCCATTTGACTTCACACTGCAGAATGTCTAGCTCTAGGTGAGTGATGACACCATCATGGTTATCTGAGTCATTAAAATCTTTTTGTATAGTTCTTCCATGTATTCTTGCCACTTTTTCTTAATATCTTCTGCTTCTGTTAGGTCTATACTGTTTCTGTCCTTTATTGTGCCCATCTTTGCATGAAATATTCCCTTGGTATTTTGGAGCTATAGATAGAACTGATTTCAGGCACAGCTTTATCAGAGGCTAAAATAATGTCAGGTAGACCTTGATTTCTCTATGTGTCCATCTTTTCATTCTGCTTTCACATCCCCATCTCAGTCCCCATATACACACTTTATTTGTGCCATTCAGGTTTTCCCCCTCCTGGGTTTGAATAGTCATATCAGCTCCCCATATCTTCCCTGAATCTAATCCAGTGGACAGAGGATGCTTGCCTTTTTCCCAGAGGTCGCAACAAAAATCTCACACCACCTCATTGCTGCTGATACTATAATGATTACTGTAGTTGTAGAACTAAAGGCTTTAATTGAGGAGTCCTGAAGCACATGCCATTTCTCACGCCATAGAATCAGCTCCCTTAGAGTCACATGGACTCGGGGTGCAGGGAGCAGTTTGCCCACCACAATTATAATAATACCAGTCTCACATGATTGTCTAGAGGATTAAGTCAGATAAGCTAAGCCAAAAAAAACTCTCGCTCTATGCCCATCCTGTTCTCAAGAAAATTATATGCACTCAGAATCTGCTGTAAAACAGATTTGAAGTCTTTTCTTCCTTTATTTCCCCAGATTCCATCTTCTCCCCCAGCCGCCCTCAGGGATCTTTGACTACCCTCCACCCTTTCTTGTCTGTGTCAAATTGCTTACTGCTTATACAATTCTGTTGCACCATTCGTACACCATTTTAGTCTCTGAAATTATTGTCTTTCATGCCCCATCTCAAACACTCTTCCACCTACAAACCTTTCCCAAACTCCCTTAGACTCTAATCAAAATCCCACAAAAGATACAGTTGCTGGTTCACCAGTCTATTTCTAGCTCCACACCTCAGACATTTCAAAATACATTTCCCTGGATATCTCAGAAAATTTCTTATGATACGTACCATATTCTGCCTTGTATTAATCTTCTGTATCAATCCATATCATGTATACTGAAGGCTAACAATAAATATTTCTTTCATCTAATTAAACATAATTTCATTAAATATACATAAGCTTTAAACCATTTATTTTATGCAAAAGAAAATGTTAATCTTTAATAAGCAATTTATACTCTGACTGTATCATAGATATTTAGCAATGATCTAATAAACCAAATACATAGTCAGTTCCTAGTATCTACAGGGCTGATGTTATATCATGTAAACCTTTTTTCCTTACGATTACATTTTCCTTTATATGCATTAGGATTCTATATTTGATTTTCTATCTGCTGCTAAGTCACTTCAGTCGTGTCCAACTCTGTGCAACTTCATAGATGGCAGCCCACCAGGCCCCTCTGTCCCTGGGATTCTTAAGGCAAGAGTACTGGAGTGGGTTGCCATTTCCTTGTCCAATGCATGCATACATGCTAAGTCGCTTCAGTCGTATCTGACTCTGTGCAACCCTATGGACAGCGGCCCACCAGGCTTTTCCATCCACACGATCCTTTAGGCAACAATACTGGAATGGGTTGCCATTTCCTTCTCCAGATTTTTTGTCTATTTATTGAGTACTTATTATAGTCTAAACATTCAAGGCTCTTGAGAAAACAAAGAATAAAATGATAAGTATCTGTTCTCAGGGGACTTACATTCTAGTTAGGCATGGGGTGAGTTGGGATAGGCAATGGTGACTTGGGATAGGCAGTAATGAAGCACATGTACTTTATAATGTTAGGTAATGACCCAGTCCAGTATTCTTGCATGGAGAATTCCATGAGAGAGGAACCTGGCAGGCTATATAGTCCATGGGGGTCACAAAAAGTCAGACACTACTAAGTGACTAACAGTGACAGTTCTACTAGTTTTAAGTTGCCAGAAAGTTTGCTTGTTTGTTTTTTTTTTTTTAAATGTCTGTGTTGTAAGAGGAGTGTTGAACGGAAATTATTATATGGCAGACTTCAAACAAAGTAGGAAAAAAGCATATTATGCTACTTGCTTCACAGAGTTATCTCACAGAATGTTTTTTCAGTTTCTTTAACTTTCTCACTTTTTAATCTCTCTCTGAACTGGGATTCACCACCATTTTATTTTATGAGCAGTCAGCTTTTTTTTTTGGCTCTAAAAATCGAGACATTCCTAAAAACTGTTCTCAAAGAATGGTGTTTTACTGTGTAAAAGCAATGTTTATTGAACATTAACCTTTAAATCAGTTCATTCTTTTAAGTACTTATAATAGTGAAGAGAATTCTTTAGTTATTACTACAAGCTTAAAATAACATGTAAATACAATGTATGCATATAATCACAAATACGCATATTTCTAATTCAGACTTAGCAAGTGCCGTATTTTTAAAAGTTCAACTCTTTGTTGAGTTGATATATTGTTTGTGACTTTATGGGATAGCTTAAAATTTTTCAGTCCAATAATAAAAAGATGGCAGCAATTTCAGAACAGTCACATCAATTTAGTATCTGGCAAATGTTCCACTGAAATAGGGAAAAATTGAAAGAGTTTACTTGTTATTGACATTCCTGGTTTTAATGTAGGTAAGTGTACTTTACATTATTAAACTCAAAGCTGAATAAATTCCAGTACAGAGATTGTCATATTTATATTGTTCATTCTGTTCTGAGTTCTCCGTGTAGCCTCTCTCTCTGCCAAGCATTTTCCACAGTTCTCACATCATAGTGTCAACGCTGCCTCCCTGCCCCAACTTTTCACAGATTACCTCATCTTTACTCTTTTCAGAAGACCATCTGATATGAGCTTCCTCAACTCCACTCCTCTCCATCACAGGATTTGTTTCCCCACATATTTCTCCAGACTCTTTTGACTCATGACAAGGTGACCCTAATTCTTTTTAAGGCTAACCACCTATCTTCCCAGCCCCACGATCTTCAGGAACTTTATCTTCTCAGTCCTTGTTCTCCTGCAAAAGTCTCTCCACATCCATATGCCTTTTTCCCTTTGGTATCTGCTCATTTCTCCCCTGACCTTAAAGATGATGTTTTAACTTTGTTTCTTCTGTGGAAGAAGAAGTTTGTTATTTCCTTTCCAATTCTGTTTTCCACTGTTGATCTACTTCTGAAAGGAGTAATCTTAAAAATCCTGCCTCTTTTTACAGCTTCTAATTATTTCTTGGGATCTAGGTTCTTAACTTCACAACTGTATGAAAAAAATTGTCCTTAAAAAAAATAGAAGTATAGTTTATTAAATAGAATTATTGACTTCCCTGGTGGCTCAGATGGTAAAGCATCTGCCTGCAATACAGGAGACCCAGGTTCAATCCCTGTGTTGGGAAGATCCCCTGGAGAAGGGAATGGCAACCCACTCCAGCATTTTTGCCTGGAGAATCTCATGGACCAGAGGAGCCTGGCAGGCTGCAGTCCATGGAGTCGCAGAGTTGGACACAACTGAGTGACAAACATTTTAAGAACTTTAAAAATAGTTTATTTATAATATCGTGTTAGTTTCAGGTATGCGGCATGTGATTTAGTTTGTATATATATGTACACACATATATATCTTTCCAGATTATTTTCCATTATAGGTAATTACAAGATTAAATATAGTTCCTGTGCTATACTATAAATCCTTGTTGCTTATTTATTTTATGTGTAGTAATTTGAACCTGTTAATCCCACACTTCTAATTTATTCCTCCCCACCTCCCTTTTCCTTTTGTTAACCATAAGTTTGTTTTCTGTTTGTGAGTCTGTTTTTATTTTTGTATTCATTAGTGTTATTTTTCAGATTCCACATATAAGTAATATCGTATGTTTGTCTTTTTCTATCTGATGTACTTCATTTAGTATAATATGTATACTATAGTATAATATAATCTCTAGGTCCATCCATGTTGCTGCAAGTGGCAATATTTCATCCTTTTTTGTGGCTGAATAATATCCGCTGTGTATATATACCGCATCTTCTTAGTCCAGTTGTCTGTTGATGGGCACTTAGGTTGCTTCCATGTCTTGGCTATTGTAAATAGTGCTGCTGTGAATATTGCAGTGCACAGATCTTTTCGAATTAAAATTTTTATCTTTTCTGGATATATGCCCAGAAGTGGGTTTACTGGATCAGATGGTAGCTTTATTTTTAGTTTTTAAAGGAACCTCTGTACTGTTTTCCATAGTGGCTGCAAAAATTGTCCTTTTAAAAGTCAACAGTCATCCATACTCATTGCCTTTTTTCAGTTCTCATATTCTCTTGAGGAACTTGAGTCTTTGTCTTATCACTATTGCCTCTTCAGGTTTACAACACAGGCATGCCAGTTGCTTCTCTGAAATACATTTTTTTTACTCTTCCATAGCAAAAATAAACATTTAAAAGTCCAGATATCCAGTATAATCATAGGTAATGACAATATTGTTTGTTTTCAATTGTCACAAAGTTGTTTTGTTTTTCTTTTAGCAATCTCGATGTTGCAAAGCTAATGCTGAAAAGGGATTACTAGGGGAAAACTCATAATTTACTACTTCCTTCCCAAGGGAATGCTTGAAAATACTTTTTTAGAGTCTTAAACTTTTTTTTTATTCTTTGAAAATAAGTGCAAAAACTAAGTATATGCTATGCATTTGCCATATATTTACTTTTATGTGAGGGAAAAATGAGGAAATAAGTATACACATACACCCTTACTTTTGCAAAAAAAAAAAAAAAGCATAGGATGGATAAGCTAGAAAACAGTGAAGTTTGTTGTTTGTAAGGAGTAGGAGAGCAAGAATGGGTAGAAGAGATGGGGAGGCAGTAATACTGCTCTGCATTTGTCTTTTGGTGTGGTTTTGACTTTGGGAAATATACTCATGTTCTATGTATTTTAAAAATTAAATTAAATCAGCAAGCATAGGAAGAAAAAAGAAAAACTAAAACTGAATGTAAACAGACACAAATAAACCCAACTATAAGTCAAATGAATAACATTACACTGATGAAGGATAAAAGAAAGAGAAAATTAATTCAAACTTTGAACTTGGTATTTTGACTATATTATGTTTGGTCTGGGGGGAAGATGAGACTAGCCAGCAAATTTTGAACTCTTCTTAGGAGGTTTTATTTTTGTTGTTCTATAGACCCACTAATTATAAAGCTGTTTATGAATGAGATTTAGTAAATGAATGCATATGTTGATGTTGTAGGGAGCCAGAATTCTCATCAGAGAAGAAAGGAAATAAAAAATACAGAAAGAGGGAAGATAAACACTTTGGGAGAGGGACTGAATTTGCATAAACTCATAATTTCATATATATATATACACACATAGATATGTGTATTTCCCACCTATGATTGCTAAAAAAGACCTGAAAGCAGGGAATCAACAGCAATGAACACATCTAGCACCCGGATATTGGTTTCTAATACTGTTTCCCACTGAGAGGAGCCAGAGCTCTTTGGAGAAAAGCAGTATTCTCAAGCCTGGATCACCTGTTACGCAAGCGTCAAGAAGTCATAAAGGGCATCTTGAAAGGCCCCTCCCTACTCCCAGGTCAAATGTGGAATAATTTGAGCTGCAGCTAATTGAGGATATACAACTCAAGAACACAAAGGTAAACAGCCCAATGTAAAAATAGGCAAAACACTTAATCTAAGAAGATATACAGGCAGTCAATAAGATGAAAAATACTCAACATCACTAGCTATCAGGGAAATGCAAATCAAAACCACAGTCAGGTACTATTCTGCACCTACTAGGATGTCTTTAATTTTAAGAGAAAGGAAGGAAGGGAAAGAGGGAGGGAATAAGGAAGAAGTTTTGGCAAGGATATGGAAAAATTGGAACCCTCATACATTGCCAGTGGGCTTGTAAAACGGTACAGCCACTGCAGAAAAAAATTAACACTTCCTTAGAAAAGTTAAGCATTGAATTACCAGATGACCCATCAATCTCATTCCTAGGTACATACCTAAAAGAATTGAAAACAAGAGTTCAAACAAAAACTTGTACACAGTTGTTCACAGCAGTATTATTCACGATAGCTTAAAAGTGGAAACAAACCAAACAAAAACAACCTGACAAAATATAGTATATCCAGATAATGAAATGTAATTCAACCATAGAAAGGAATGAAGCACTGACACATGCTGCATCATGGGTGAACCTTAAAAACATTACGCTAAGTGAAAGAAGCCAGACACAAAAGGTCACGTAGTATGATTCCATTTATATGGAGTGTCCAGAAAAGGCAAATCCATAGAGACAAAAAGATTAGTGGTTGCCAGGGGCTGCAGGGTGGTGAAAATTGTGACTCACTTTTCAGAGTGTTTCTGCTAAGAGGTACCATATCTTTTTTGGGTGATGGAACTGTTTTAGAATTATATAGTGGTGGTGATTGTACAATATTGTGATTGTACTAAAAATCACTGACTTATACATTTAAACATGGTGAATTTTATGTGGATTTTTACCTTAATAAGAAAAGGCAAAAAATATGGGGCTTCCCTGGTGGTCCAGTGGTTAAGAATCTGCCTTGCAATGCAAGGGACATTGGTTCTGTCCCTGGTCAGGAAAATGCCACATGCCTAGGGGCAACTGAGCCCAAGCTCTGGAGTCCGTGAGTCACAACTACCGAAGCCCGAGCGCCTAGAGCCTGGGATTCACAAGAGAAGCCCTACAGTGAGAAGCCCTCACCCTGCAACTAGAGAAAGCCCTTGCACAGCAGTGAAGACTCAGCACAGCCAAAAATAAATATTAAAAAAAAAAAAAGAAAATGCAAAAAATAGTGATTTAAAACAGGAATGAAATTTAAAATAATATCTGTGAGTCCATAAGCTATAAATGAGTAAATAAATACTTAGAAGCAAAAGAAAGTCTTCTTATAGTAAGATGCCAAACAGTAGATGTGCAGAGAGTGGTAGAATTGAAAGATTACAGTTTTCATAGTTAAGATGGGTTTGGCTAAAAATTATCAAAGGATACTAAATGTACGGGGACTGTTTGATGAAGAGCGATGTATTTGCATGATCTTAAAGTATCTCCCCACTGATTGCTTATTAGTTGCAATATGAAATACATACATTATTTCTCTCTAGAGAAATCAAATAACACCTTGATTGAAAGTGAAAGTCGCTCAGTCGTGTCTGACTCTTTACAGTCCATGGAATTCTCCAGGCCAGAATACTGGAGTGGGTAGCCGTTCCCTTCTCCAGGGGATCTTCCCAACCCAGGGATCGAACCCAGGTTTCTCACATTGCAGGGAGATTCTTCACCAGCTGAGCCACCAGGGAAGCCCTTGATTGGCTCTTCAGAATTAACAGCAGCCGTGAGGGGCACCATGTATCTCCTAATGATACCCTGAGAGGGATGAAAAGTCCCTCATATGGTGCTTTAGCCTGAATTCTAATAAGGGAGCATCAGACAAACCCAAACTTGTTTATTAAAAAGAACAACTGCCCTATATTCTTCCAAAAATGTCCATGTATAAAATACAAAGAAAGGCTAAGGAGAGTAAAGAGACGTTAAACTAAATGCTGTACATGATCTTAGACTGGCACTTGAAACAAAGGAAAAAAATAATGCTAAAAAAGGACATTATTGGGTACTTGACAAAATTGGAATGTGGCTGGTATATTAAAGTATTGCATCAATTTTTATCTTCTGAATTTGATAATCATGCTTTAGTTCCATCCTTGTTCTAATAATTACAAGCTGAAATATTAAGGGCCATGGTAAACTACATTCAAGGGGTTGAGGGAAAATATGTATGTATATATGCAAAGGGAGAGAAAATAATAAAACCTAGGGCAAAATGTTAAAAATTGATGATTTTGTGTAAAAATATGTTTTATATTATTCTTCAGCTTTTCTAATTCTTCTACATTTCATTAAGATGTGTTTTAAAAATTTACTCAAATTGATGGGCTGCCATTTTTTCTTCTGCTTTTTCCCTTTTACCTTATGAAATTATTTTTATTTTTATTTTTTTTAAATTTTATTTTTAAACTTTACATAATTGTATTAATTTTGCCAAATATCAATACAGAAAAGTACCAGGATTTAACCTATATTTTACCTAACTAATCAGAATATTTTTTTCACACTTGTTTTAGAGGGTTTTTTAATGTGAATTTACATATTTTAAGTCATCTGTATATTTATGTACTCTCCAGTTTAGTTTCTCTCCCTCCTCAAAAGTATCCACTACCAGAAGTAAGTGTGTTTCCTTCCTGTGCATATTTTTAAACTTTTACTACATATATTTGTTTATAGTCATTAAAAATAATAATATTGTTAGTATGCCCCTTAAAATAAGCATTATCAAATGCTGTGTATCCCGTTGCACCTTATATTTTCACTTAGCATTATGCTTTCCATACTTGTCTGTTTTTAGATGTACTACATCTTTATTCATTTTAAATGATGTATTCACTGAATGCTTATACCTGTTCATAGACTTTGACATTCTTTCCGTATATTTTCTATTTTAAACATTCTGCAGAAAACACCCTTAAGCATTTACTGTGCGCATAAGTAAGAGTTTCTCTCGGTGAGGCCTTGGAATGGAATTGCTCCATCTAGGTTGTCAGCATCTTGATGATCCTGTTGGCGGCAGTGTTTACCACTGGCATGCACTGGGCCTGGGCACTGTTCTCAGTGCCTCATATGTATTAATTTATTTAATCCTCACAACAATAGGTAGCCACTGTTATTATCTACATTTTACAGATGAAGAAACTGAACTCTAGGTCCCAAATCCAATAAGTAGAAGGTGTCAGAGCTCTGATTCAGCTGATGTATGTTCTTAGCAATGGGGCTTCCCTGATGGCTTCCCTGCCTGCAGTGAGAGAGAAGCAAATACCCAGTACACAAGCCATGTTCAGCAGAATGTGAATACCGCCCCTGAATATTGACATTTTTCTCCAAAGTAGTTTTACCAGCTTTCACTCTGAACAGCTAAAAGAAGTTTTGGGGGTTTTTTTTGGAGTTCTTAATTTATGAAATTAAAAAGCAACTCATCCATTACGTTTGTTTGGAATGTTTTTAGATCTCTAAAATCTGCACGTCTGAAAAGCACTTCCTTACATGACACTGTTTAGAGGAACATGCTTTATAGAATCTTAAGGCTGGAATCACCACTTCCTTACTTGACACTGTTTAGAAGAACATGCTTTTATAGGATTATAAGGCTGGGATCTTGGCCTTTAAAAGGCCCAGCTATAGGAAGTTTTCTTGAATTCATCTGGATCCAAACTCTTCTATCCACCACCCAGGCGTGAAATCTCAGTAACCTTTGCTCCCTTTCGTCTCTCCCTTACCTCTTCACCTCTTTTCACAGTTCTTTACCCTGTGCCTGTGCCACATTCAGCCAATCAGCTGGCCTTAGACACTCACCCACTGTGGAATCTCTCATCTGTCCCCTTCTAGTCCCATAGGCTAGGTCAGGTTCTTAACACATCTTTCTTGGCACACTTATAAAAAACTTACAGTGCTCTTTTCCTCCCGAATCTCCCAGAAGTAACACATTCTATGCAGTACTACTAGAGGGATCTTCTTAATATAATTATTGTATTATTCCTCTGCTCACAAACCTTCTGTAGTGTCTTATTGTGTACCAAAAAGTGTAAAATCATCTACTGCTGTTCTCCATAATCTTACTTTCAAACAGTTTAGCATCTTATTCCCTATTACTGCTCTTATGTTCTGTAGATCATAAGTGGTCTAGGGTGGAACTGAAGAATTTGGGTTTCTATCGTTTTCAAGTGAAGCTGATACTGCAAGTGCAGTCTGGGTATCACACTCAGAACATTACTCCAGCTGGTCTGTAGGACCTGACATGAGGTTTTATAAATGAGATGCTCATTGGCTATGTGCTGAACAGAATTAAATCTCTTTTTTAAAGCCTAGAAAAACTGATTTTCCAAAGATCACGGGGATTAAGCATTCAAATCATAAGAAATGATTACTTTTGAAAATTTTAAACTTACAAAAAGGAACAAGAATACAGTGATTCTTTATACATCTTTTACTTTGATTTGCCTGTAGTTTACATTTTGTTACATTTGCATATGCTATATGTTTGTAGTTTTACATGAATGAATAAATGTATGTATGTTGCACTATATGTAATGTCCTTTACTTGAACTATTTGCTTGTCCCTGCTGTACTGTCAGGAATATGATTTTACAGAATTCTCAGATAGATGCAGGCTTCGTTACTCTGATTTGGGGGATGGGCAACCTTTGGGGAAAGGTGAGTTATTTCTGAGCCTGTTTTCTTATCTTTAAGATCTGAATATAATAAATAAATTAGGTACAACAATTTAAGTAACATATATATAAATTACCAATTACAGACTTCTTAACATAGCAAGCATTCAGCAAATATGACCATTTTGCATATTATCAAAGGAGTTATTTACATGTGTAGATAAATAATTTATTAACAAGTTTGTTAATATGCTAAGTATATTGTACTAGACAGAAGCACTTTTAAGGGCAGGAAGTGTTGTATCTTCTACCAATAAAAAATTGGCAATCGATCTTAAAAATAAATGGACAATATAAATATATATGTATGCATATATGTATAATAGTATATACTATATTTAAGGCTAAGTCAACTATGCCTCCATTACATATAAATCCAGAAATTAGGAATCATAGTTTTATAATACATATACCAGAGAATTGATGAATGCATGTGTTATTTGCTGTTAGAATGTGCTTGGTCAGCCTGTTTTTAGCTTTTATGCTTGTAACAAGTAATGAAAACATTGGCTTTCCACAGTCAACCAAATATTTGTTTTGCTGCTACTTACTCATTACTGTAGACTAAATAATTTTTCTTGCCTTAAGCAGCAAAAATATGACTTTATTCCAAGCTTTGGATACTTCAGCTTTAATTTATTCCTGTATATATAATGCCACATCTGTGCTCCTATAATAAAATTATAAATACTTTGTCTTCTATTGTATAATAAAGGATTGTACTCAGGTATACAGAAATGATTCCAGAAGAAAAAGATAATGCTTTATCTGCTAAAAATGAAAGGAGGAAAAAGCATGCTGGCATGGAACAGAGAAATATAACTCTTCTAAAGAAAAAAGCAGACATTGAACCTCTTAAATGTTTAAAACAGGGCATCCTGTGTGCTTTTCAATAAAAACTGGTGATAGCTGTGGTAAAATGTTTCATCAGTATGATTGTACTCCTAGGTCAAAAAAAAAAAAAATGTAGACAAGAGAGAACAATGAAGTTAATGAATAAAACAAATGTTCCCCTAGATCATGGCCCTAGTTGTGTCTTACTAAGGAAAAATATAAGGATTATATAAAATAAATTTCTTTTCAATTTATTTTTATAAAGAAATTGTCAAAATATTCATATGAGGCAAAACATTTTCTAATTAACATTCAAATGGTGGAAGCTTATTTTCACAATCTGCAAAGAAGTTCATTTCCTTACAGAATCAAGGTTAGCTAACATCTAGCGCTTTCCCCTATAATACCACTTAGAGCATAGGAGTGTAATTATTTCTTTATTTGCTAGTATATATCAATATACAGTGAGTTTCTTAAAAGCACGACCCATTTGCTAATACTTCATTTATTTAGCAAATATGTATTGAGTGTGTACTATGTGCCAGACACTCTTTTTGGACACCTTGGATACACCAGGTAACAAAATGAAGACCTCTGGAGTCCTTTTAAAATGTATCAGTTCAGTTCAGTCGCTCAGTCATGTCCGACTCTTTGTGACCCCATGAATCGCAGCACGCCAGGCCTCCCTGTCCATCACCAACTCCCGGAGTTCACCCAGACTCACGTCCATCGAGTCAGTGATGCCATCCAGCCATCTCATCCTCTGTCATCCCCTTCTCTTCCTGCCCCCAATCCCTCCCAGCATCAGAGTCTTTTCCAATGAGTCAACTCTTTGCATGAGGTGGCCAAGTACTGGAGTTTCAGCTTTAGCATCATTCCTTCCAAAGAAATCCCAGGGCTGATTCAGAATGGACTGGTTGGATCTCTTTGCAGTCCAAGGGACTCTCAAGAGTCTTCTCCAACACCACAGTCCAAAAGCATCAATTCTTCGGTGCTCAGCCTTCTTCACAGTCCAACTCTCACATCCATACATGACCACTGGAAAAACCATAGCCTTGACTAGACGGACCTTTGTTGGCAAAGTAATGTCTCTGCTTTTGAATATGCTATCTAGGTTGGTCATAACTTTTCTTCAAAGGAGTAAGTGTCTTTTAATTTCATGGCTGCAGTGATTTTGGAGCCCAAAAAAATAAAGTCTGACACTGTTTCCACTGTTTCCCCATCTATTTCCCATGAAGTGATGGGACCAGATTCCATTATCTTCGTTTTCTGAATGTTGAGCTTTAAGCCAACTTTTTCACTCTCCTCTTTCACTTTCATCAAGACACTCTTTAGTTCCTCTTCACTTTCTGCCATAAGGGTGGTGTCATCTGCATATCTGAGGTTATTGAGATTTCTCCTGGCAATCTTGATTCCATCTTGTGCTTCATCCAGCCCAGCATTTCTCATGATGTACTCTGCATATAAGTTAAATAAGCAGGGTGACAATATACAGCCTTGAGGTACTCCTTTTCCTATTTGGAACCAGTCTGTTGTTCCATGTCCAGTTCTAACTGTTGCTTCCTGACCTGCTGTATAGATAGGTCAGATCATCACACTGTACACCCTAAGTATCATACAGTTTTGTCAGTCACACCTCAATAAAACTGGAGTTGGGGAAGCAGAAAAAGACCTCTGCCCTAGTGGACCTTACCGTATACACACATTTGCAAAGTTACTGGCACATACACAGTGGATTTCCCATCACAGTAATAAGATGTCCACACCAACTCTAATCATTATATCTTCATAAAATAGCATCCAAGGTAAGAAGGAAGGGAAAATGTAAAAGGCCTTTCTTATCTTGGACCTTTCTCTTTATGGGAAAGAAAATCTTTCCCAGAATCCCCTCCAGATGTCCCTTTGCATACCATTGGTCAAAACTACACCTATAGGACTAATCACTGCAAAAGAGGAGTGAGATTTTTTACTATAAGCAACTAGAAGAAAATGTATATCACCATAGCTACCAACACACCTGTATCTGTGCAATTTGCTTGCCTGTCGCTCTGTAGCTGTTCATACTCCAAACCAACTCCTCCACTTCTGCACTAGATCCTGCAGCCTCTTCAGTTCAACTGCTCAGTTATGTCCTCTCTTTGCAACCCAATGGACTCTAGCATGCCAGGCTTCCACGTCCATCACCAACTCACAGAGCTTGCTCAAACTCATACCCATCCAGGGGGTGATGCCATCCACCCATCTCATCCTCTGTCGTACCCTTCTCTTCCTGCCTTCAATCTTTCCCAGCATCAGGGTCTTTTCCAGTGAGTCAGTTCTTCGCATCAGGTGACCAAAGTATTGGAGCTTCAGCTTCAGCATCAGTCCTTCTGACGAATATTCAGGACTGATTTCCTTTAGTACTGGCTGGTTTAATCTCCTTGCTGTTCAAGGGACCCTCAAGAGTCTTCTCCAACACCACAGTTCAAAAACATCAGTTCTTTCGTGCTCAGCTTTCTTTATGGTCCAACTCTCACATCCATACATGACTACTGGAAAAACCATAGTTTTGACTAGATGGACCTTTGTCAGCAAAGTAATGTCTCTGCTTTTAATATGCTGTCTAGGTTGGTCATAGCTTTTCTTCCAGGAGCAAGCGTCCTTTAAGTTCATGGCAGCAGTCACCATCTGCAGTGATTTAGGAGCCCAAGAAAATAGTCTGTCACTGTTTCCATTGTTTCCCCATCTATTTGCCATGAAGTGATGGGACTGGATTCCATAATGTTAGTTTTCTGAATGTTGAGTTTTAAGCCAGCTTTTTCACTCTCCTCATTCACTTTCATTAAGAGGCTCTTTAGTTCCTCTTTGCTTTCTGCTGTAAGGGTGGTGTCATTTGCATATCTGAGGATATTGATATTTCCTCCAGCAATCTTGATTCCAGCTTGGGCTTCATCCAGTCAGGTATTTTGCATGATGTACTCTTCATGTGAGTTAAATAAGCAAGGTGACAGTATACAGCCTTGACGTACTCCTTTCCCAATTTGGAACTAGTCTGTTGTTCTTTGTCCAGTTTTAACTGTTGCTTCTTTACCTGCATACAGATTTCTCAGGAGGTAGGTAAGGTAATATGAGAGTATTCTCTTCTCATTAAGAATTTTCCAATTGTTGTGATCCATGCCATCAAAGGCTAACATAATCAATAAAGCAGAAGTAGATGTTTTTCTGGAATTCTCTTGCTTTTTCTGTGATCCAACAGATGTTGGCAATTTCATCTCTGGTCCCTCTGCCTTTTATAAATCCAGCTTGAATATCTGGAAGTTCTTGGCTCACATACTTTTGAAGCCTGTCTTGGAGAATTTGGGGCATTATTTTCCTAGTGTGTGAGATGAGTGCAATTGTGCCGTAGTTTGAACATTCTTTGGCATTGCCTTTCTTTGGGATTGGAATGAAAACTGAGCTTTTCCAGTCCTGTGGCCACTGCTGAGTTTTCCAAATTTGCTGGTGTATTGAGGACAGCACTTTCATAGCATCATCTTTTAGGATTTGAAATAGCTCAACTGGAATTCCATCACCTCCACTAGCTTTGTTTGTAAGGATGCTTCCTAAGGCCCAGTTGACTTCTCATTCCAGGATGTCTGACTCTAGCACCATCCTAGTTGTCTGGCTTATTAAGATCTTTTTTGTATAGTTCTTCTGTGTATTTTTGCCACCTATTCTTAATATCTTCTACTTCTGTTAGGTTCATACTGTTTCTGTCCTTTATTGTGCCCATCTTTGCATGAAATGTTTCCTTGGTATCTCTAATTTTCTTGAGGATATCTCTAGTCTTTCCTGTTCTATTGTTTTCCTCTATTTCTTTGCATTGATCACTTAGGAAGGCTTTCTTATCTCTCCTTGCTGTTCTTTGGACTCTGCATTCAGATGGATATATCTTTCCTTTTCTCCTTTGCCTTTTGCTTCTCTTCTTTTCTCAGCTATTTGTAAGGCCTCCTCAGACAATCATTTTGCCTTTTTGCATTTCTTCCTCTTAGGGATGGTTTTGAGTACTGCCTCCTATACAGTGTTACAAACCTTCATCCATAGTTCTTCAGGCACTCTGTCTATCAGATCTACCTCTTACCCAGAGCTGCCGCTTGCCCACTTGCAGATATACTCCAACAGTTCTCTTCTTTCTGTCCTGCTCCCTCTTTACTGGATCATTTACCATCAGCGTGAAAATGTGCAGTATTTTCCCCATTTAAAAAACAAACAAAAACTCTTTTATCCCCATAGTTCCCTCTAACTAATGCTCTTTAGCTGTGTTCCTCTTTCCAGAAAAACTCCGTGGAAGACTGTATATGCTTGCCATCTCCAATTCCTCTTCTGCCATTCCCTCTTAAACTTACTTCATCCTTGCAAGTCAGCTGCTCAGCCCTCTTAAGTGATCTGTCACCAGCATTTTGCACTGTTGATCACTTCCCCTTCTTTTAGTCACCTTCTTTACTTAGCCTTCAATTTCTTCTCTCTTCTAGCCTAACTTCTTTGCTGTAAGTCTCATGGATTTATTTTTATTTTATTTTATTTTTAAACTTTACAAATTGTATTAGTTTTGCCAAATATCAAAATGAATCCGCCACAGGTATACATGTGTTCCCTATCCTGAACCCTCCTCCCTCCTCCCTCCCCATACCATCCCTCTGGGTCGTCCCAGTGCACTAGCCCCAAGCATCCAGTACGTGCATCGAACCTGGACTGGCAACTCGTTTCATACATGATATTATACATGTTTCAATGCCATTCTCCAAAATCTTCCCACCCTCTCCCTCTGCAACAGAGTCCATAAAACTGTTCTATACATCAGTGTCTCTTTTGCTGTCTCATACACAGGGTTATTGTTAGCATCTTTCTAAATTCCATATATATGCGTTAGTATACTGTATTGGTGTTTTTCTTTCTGGCTTACTTCACTCTGTATAATAGGCTCCAGTTTCATCCACCTCATTAGAACTGATTCAAATGTATTCTTCTTAATGGCTGAGTAATACTCCATTGTGTATATGTACCACAGCTTTCTTATCCATTCATCTGCTGATGGACATCTAGGTTGCTTCCATGTTCTGGCTATTATAAACAGTGCTGTGATGAACATTGGGGTACACGTGTCTCTTTCCCTTCTGGTTTTAAATATCATCTATATACTTATAATTTGAAAAGTAGTAGTAACCGTCTTAAATTTAGCATGTCCCAAATTGAACCCCTAATTTTTTTTTTCTCTAATTTTATTTTATTTTTAAACTTTACATAATTGTATTAGTTTTGCCAAATATCAAAATGAATCCGCCACAGGTATACATGAACCCCTAATTTATATCCCAAATCTACTCCTCTTGAAATCTTCCCTATATCAGTTAATTTTAGAATCATCTTTAACTTCTGTCATTCTTTTATACCTTCCATCTGGTCAGCACATCTAGGATATATAATCTGACTGCTTCCACTGTTACCACCTTGGTGGGAGCCACAGTCATCTCCTACCTAAATTAGTACAGTTGTGTTTTAACTCCTCTCTGCCTTTGAAAGTCTGTTTTCAACATGGTAACCAGAATGGTCTTTTCAAAGTGTAAGTCAGATCTTATCACTCCTTTTTTTTTTTTTAACCTACCAATGGATTTCTTGAAAGCCAAAGCCTCAGTGTTTGCCTACAAAGCTCTGCCTCATCTGTTCCCCCACCTCCTTTTTACCCGTCTCACTTCACCTACTCCTAGTTCCCTCTCCTTCATTCTGTTCTAGGCACAGCAGCCTCTTTGTTGATCTGAGTTCATGTTAGGGATTGTTTGCTGCCACAGGACCATTGTATGGGCTCGTAGCTGGTCTTGACTGCAGTTCCTCCACGCTTCCAATGACTCATCCCCTTACCTATCAGATCATACTCTCACTGGGACCTTCTTTGACCACCTTTGCTTGGCACTCCCTAACTGCTCTTCCCTACTTCTTTCTTCTCTGAACTATCTTACCACTTCTGATAGACTGTATATTTTACTTATTTATTGATTTCTGTCTTCCCCACCAGAATTTTTGTCTGTTTTCCTTACTATTTTCCTAACACTTAGAACAATGTTTGGCTTGTGGTAGGCCTTCAAAAAGCTATGACAAAGCTAGATACTATATTCAAAAGCAGAGACAACAAAGGTCTATATAGTCAAAGCTGTGGTTTTTCCAGTAGTCGTGTATGGATGTGAGAGTTGGACCACAAAGGAGGCTGAGCACTGAAGAATTGATGCTTTTGAACTGTGGTTCTGGAGAAAACACTTTGAGAGTCCCTTGTATAACAAGGAGATCAAATAAGTCAATAGGAAATCAACCCTGAATATTCTTGGGAGGACTGATGCTGAAGCTAAAGCTCCAGTGCTTTGGCCACCTGATGTCAAGAGCTGGCTCCTTGGAAAAGACCTGGTGCTTGGAAAGATTGAAGGCAGGAGGAGAAGGGAGTAAGACAGGATGAGATAGTTGGATGTCATCATCAACTCAATGGACATGAGTTTGATCAAACTCCAGGAGATAGTGAAGGACAGGGAAGCCTGGCCTGCTGCAGTCTATGGGGTCACAAATAGTTGAACACAACTGAGTGACTGAATAACAACAACAGATATTCAAAAAACGATATTTGGAAAAAGAAAGATGAACTAACTGGCTTAAACAGTCATGATTTGTCCTCCATTACTAAGCATTCTATTGACAAAACAGGTCTAGATTTTGTTAGCAAAAAAAAAAAAAAAGTAGGCTTATTACTTGGGCAATCAACTGTGTCTAACACAAGCCTGTACTTGTGAATAATTTAGTGCCTTTTTCCTTTTCTCCTCCACCTTTATCTCTTACAAGAACCCAAGAGGAAGATGGGACAGGTTGGCACAAGGAAATTATGGCTCAGATAAGTTAACCTGTTTTTCCCCAAGAGCACCAACACACTGGTAGGACCTAAACTACCTGGCAGCAACTGCAGTCCTCGTTCCATGGTTCAGTCGCTCAATATGTCCAACTCTTTGTGACCCCATGGCCTGCAGAATGCCAGGCCTCCCTCTCCATCACCAACTCCCGGAGTTTACTCCAATTCGTGTCCATTGAGTCAGTGATGCCATCCAACCATCTCGTCCTCTGTCGACCCCTTCTCATCCCGCCTTCAATCTTTCCCAGCATCAGGGTCTTACCAGTGAGTTAGCTCTTCATATCAGGTGGCCAGAGAATTGAAGTTTCAGCTTCAGCATCACTCCTTCCAATGAATATTCAGGATTGATTTCCTTAGGATTGACTTGTTTGAACTCCTTGCTGTCCAGGGACTCTCAAGAGTCTTCTCCAACACCACAGTTTAAAGCATCAATTCAGCGCTCAGCTTTCTTTATAGTCCAACTCTCACATCAACACATGACTACTAGAAAAACCATAGCTTTGACTAGAGGGACTTTCGTTGGCAAAATAATGTCTCTGCTTTTTAATATGCTGTCTAGGTTGGTCGGAGCTTTTCTTCCAAAGAGTAAGCGTCTTTTAATTTCATGGCTATAGTCACCATCTGCAGTGATTTGTTTCCACTGTTTACCCATCTATTTGCCATGAAGTGACGGGACCAGATGCCATGATCTTTGTTTTTTCAATGTTGAGTTTTAAGCCAACTTTTTCACTCTTCTCTTTCACTTTCATCAAGAGGCTCATTAGTTCTTCGCTTTCTGCCATAAAGGTGGTGTCATCTACATATCTAAGGTTATTGATATTTCTCCCGGCAATCTTGATTCCAGTTTGTGCTTCATCCAGTCAGGTATTTTGCATGATGTACTCTTCATATAAGTTAAATAAGCAGCGTGACACTATACAGCTTTAACGTACTCCTTTCCTGATTTGGAACCAGTCCATTGTTCCATGTCTAGTTCTAACTGTTGCTTCTTGACCTGCATACAGGTCTCTCAGGAGGCAGGTAAGGTGGTCTGGTATTCCCATCTCTTTAAGAATTTTCCACAGTTTGTTGTGATCCACACAGTCAAAGGCTTTGGCATAGTCAATAAAGCAGAAATAGATGTTTATTCTGGAACTCTCTTGCTTTTTCGATGATCCAACGGATGTTGGCAATTTCACCTCTGGTCCATCTGCCTTTTCTAAATCCAGCTTGAACACCTGAAAGTTCACAGTTCACGTTCTATTGAAGCCTGTCTTGGAGAATTTTGAGCATTACTTTGCTAGCATGTGAGGTGAGTGCAATTGTGCTGTAGTTTGAACATTCTTTGGCATTGCCTTTCTTTGGGATTGGAATGAAAACTGACCTTTTCCAGTCCTGTGGCCACTGCTGAGTTTTCCAACTTTGCTGGCATATTGAGTGCAGCACTTTCACAGCATCATCTTTCAGGATTTGAAAGAGCTCAACTGCAACTCCATCACCTCCACTAGCTTTGTTCACAGTGACTTCCCTGGTGGCTCAGATGGTAAAGCATCTGTCTATAATGCGGGAGACCCGGGTTCGATGCCTGGGTTGGGAAGATCCCCTGGAGAAGGAAATGGCAATCCACTCTAGGACTATTGCCTGGAAAATCCCATGGACAGAGGAGCCTGGTAGGCTACAGTCCATGGGGTCGCAAAGAGTCAGACACGACTGAGCGACTTCACTCACTCACTCACTCACTCATGCTTCCTAAGGCCCACTTTGCATTCCAGTATGTCTGGCTCTAGGTATGTGGTCACACCATCAGGATTATCTGGGTCATGAAGATCTTTTTTGTATAGTTGTTCTGTGTATTCTTGCCACCTTTTCTCAATATCTTCTACTTCTGTAGGTCCATACCATTTCTGTCCTTTATTGTGCCCATCTTTGCATGAAATAAATGGTCCCTTGGTATCTCTAATTTTCTTGAAGCAATCTCTAGTCTTTCCCATTCTGTTGTTTTCCTCTATTTCTTTGCATTAATCACTTAGGAAGGCTTTCTTATCTCTCCTTGCTATTCTTTGGAACTCTGCATTCAGTTGGATATATCTTTCCTTTTCTCCTTTGCCTTTTGCTTCTCTTCTTTTGTCAGCTATTTGTAAGGCCTCTTCAGACAAGCATTTTGCCTTATTGCCTCTCTTTTTCTTGGGGATGGTCTTGATCCCTGCCTCCTGTACAATGTCACGAACCTCCATCCATAGTTCTTCAGGCACTCTGTCTATCATATGTAATCCCTTGAATCTATTTCTCACTTCCACTGTATAATTGTAAGAGTCAATATCTAGTATGGTATTTTGTGGAATAAGGCGTCATCCTTCTTGCGAGCCAAGAGAGCCTTGACCTTCAGAAAAGTGATTATGAGTCTAACTTTTTCTTTGACTGTTGTCTCAAAATGGAAAAAACAGGAATGCTGAATATTTAATATGAGCCTATTGTTTTCTATATTTTGGATTAAAGGACCTTTGTAGTAATTTGTACTTTGGTTACTGATTATCTTATTTACTGTCAGTGTGTACTGTTTACATAACAGTATGCAGAATAGGCTTTGCTCTCAGATTCCTCCATATTTTGCCCACCTCCTTCCCTTCACTTCCCCATGAGAAATCATCTGTTTCAGCAAAGGTTGTTATTTTTAACCAGTCAAGTAAGGTGAACAGGCATAATTGTCACCTTTTTTTGTTAGATATTAGAGGAAAAGGTATTTGTAAACTTTTTCGCCTAGAAGGAATTATTTACAGTATTCAAATATGCTGTGATACTAGTAGACTAGCTATGTGTATGTACATACATATATACCATAAATGTGTACATGTCACATAATGTATAACATAGAATAAGTGCATATAATAAAATATCTAACACTAAAGCTATCCTGAATGTGATTTATTCCCTGTTTGACATTTCAAAATGTATTTCTGAATTTTGCAACTCCTTTTCGTGGACATCAGAGCCATTATCCATTATTATCATTGCATGGTGATTAAGCATGTTCAGTTGTACAAAACTTGTGGAGAATAGAGTGATGGACATTTAGGATTACTATTCAGTGAAGAAGACACAGTGAATGCACTTAAGTTCTAACATGAGATTACAGGATGGAGCAGATGAAAGCATTCTCTTGGTCTGGAACTTGAGAATGTGCTGGGTTTAAGAAAGATGCTTATTGTGAATTCCCTGGCGGTTCATTGGTTAGCTTTCACTCCCAAGGGCCCAGGTTCAGTCCCCAGTCAGGGAACTAAGATCCCACAAGCTATGCAGTGCAGCAAAAAAAAAAAAAATACTTATTATTAAAACTGCTATTTGCTCTTATTATTATTAGCATTTACAGTTATAAAACTTACTTGTTTCAGGTTTTTCTTCCTTCCTAAAATTAGACAGGAAATTTCTTTTCCCTCTGATTTTTATATTGGCATCATAGGTCTGTAGTTTTTGATTGGCATGATGAGTAGTCAGGCCTCTCAACTGACTAGGACTTGGCATTCTTATCTTTACTATTGTCATGCTTTATCTGCTGAGATAAACAGTAAAAGGACCAGTCTTGCATGAGCTAGAACTCAGTTCAGTTCTAGTATGCTTATCTATGTGGCCAGGTGTTATTTCCTTTAGATTTATATTTTTCATCTCAGTGTTTTAGTGCCTTATTGTATACACTGAACATTTATTTGACTTTCTTTGATTCTTTGTTTTCTAAAAACTAAAAACATTTTTTTATATCAGAAAACTGTGATAATCCATTTCAACCATTTTTTCATATATCATCTTACTGCTACTTCCAAAAAAGGAAACATTCCCTCCAGCCAGCAACTGTTCCACCTTTTCTCATCAGTAGGGCTGGCACCAGTTCAAGTTCTGTCAACACTGTTCCATCAGATAAAGCTGCTGGTAACATAAAGGGTGAGAGGGGGTGGTATGAATGCACATGATTCAAGCACCAAAGCAGGTTAATGCATTCCCATTGCTCCCATGTTAGCCTGGGTGCCTGTGCTCTTGCTTGAAGCCTTAGAGCTGAGAGTGACACTTGCCCATGCACATATCAGCATCTGTCTGATAATAGTTGAGTCATTTGGATAAGAACTCATGTTTTTGGGTTTTCATTGACAAAATGGTTAATAATTAAGCTTTTGTACAAGATCTTTGTATAAACATCATTTTTAATAAGCTAAAAGCCTAATCAGAATATAAGCAGTATGTCTGCAATCTGTTATCATCTGTACTGTTTCACTCGTTATTAACAGAACTGGATAAGCTTCACTTTTAGAACATGTTATGCAGCATGGAAAGTTTCATTTCATCCAACAAAATGATGATCTTCTAAAAAGCAAGGAAAGAAGTGTCAGACAGAGCTGTTCCCTATGGGCCTCTTCTCCTTGTGGAAGAAAAATCTGGCATTACACGTAAAGTTTTTTTTGGATTCAGGAAAGGGCTTTGGAGAGAGCCTTATAAAGCTATCACTGTGTGCCAAGGGATAGCCCTCCTTCTGCACATTACCAGTCAACCATGCTGAATCACAGTCTGGTTACGTGATCAGTTTAGTTGTGTCGCGTCAGAAAGGATTTAATCAAGCTCTCCAATCTCTGTATTCTGTCTGTTTTGTATGGTCCTTGCCAGTTCTGCTAAGTACTCAGGGATGCACAGAGAGCTTCCAGGCAATTGCACCAGCTTTCTGACCTGCTTCATCTTTACCCTGCTGTCCTAGGCCATTTGTGAGTCTCTCAAGATCTTTTTATCCTGTAAGCCTAAGTCTTATGCTAGAGGCAGGCCTGAACAGTAGGTTAGAGGCTAGATGAGGGGTTTTCAAACTGTAGTTGATAATTCACTTGGGAGGGTCATGCAATCAATAGTGTGTCTTAATGAACATTTTGGTTTAATGGAATGGCATGAACAAGAAAACATCAGAGTGCATCACATGTAGTAAGGGTAAATAGTGTTTTATGAAATTTTTATTTTTTTCATTATATTTTAGTAACAATATGAAATTGCCTTTTTTGTGGGTAAAACAATAGAATACCAGTGATTTCATATGGTTCAACCTTATACATACAGTTTTATATGTTAGTTATGTATACCAAACATGTGTATAGAATTAAGGTGAAAAACTTATTTCCTGTGCTAAGTCACAGTCTAAAAAGTTCATCATCAGTGCATTAGACTAAATGTCTAATAGTGCTGTGCTAAGCCAGGAACTGTGATATTGTTGAAGACTCTTGGGAGTCCCTTAGACTGCACGGAGATCCAACCAGTCCATTCTAAAGGAGATCAGTCCTGGGTGTTCATTGGAAGGACTGATGTTGAAGCTGAAACTCCAGTCCTTTGGCCACCTCATGCGAAGAGTTGACTCATTGGAAAAGACCCTGATGCTGGGAGGGATTGGGGGCAGGAAGAGAAGGGGACGACAGAGGATGAGATGGCTGGATGGCATCACTGACTCGATGGATGTGAGTCTGAGTGAACTCCGAGAATTGGTGATGAACAGGGAGGCCTGGCGTGCTGCAATTCATGGGGTCACAAAGAGTAGGACACGAATGAGCGACTGAACGGAACTGCACTGAAACCAGGAAAAAGAAAACCCCACAAAATTCTTTCCCCCTGTTCTAAAATAGCTAACCTCTGCTGGATAGAACAAGACTATTCATGAGAAACATATTTTATAATTAATAGACAATTTAATACTTAATAGTCATAATTAAACAGTATTCACAATTAATAGGCATTTCAAGTGCTAAATTTGGTGTGCAGATGAGCTGGTTTTAGAAAAGCCAGAGGAACCAGAGATCAAATTGCCAACATCCACTGGATCATCGAAAAAGCAAGAGAGTTCCAGAAAAACATCTATTTCTGCTTTATTGACTATGCCAAAGCCTTTGACTGTGTGGATCACTATAAACTGTGTAAAATTCTGAAAGAGATGGGAATACCAGACCACCTGACCTGTCTCTTGAGAAACCTGTATGCAGGTCAAGAAGCAACAGTTAGAACTGGACATGGAACAACAGACTGGTTCCAAATAGGAAAAGGAGTACCTCAAGGCTGTATATTGTCACCCTGCTTATTTAACTTATATGCAAAGTACATCATGAGAAATGCTGGGCTGATAGAAGCACAAGCTGGAATCAAGATTGCCAGGAGAAATCTCAATAACCTCAGATATGCAGATGACACCACCCTTATGGCAGAAAGTGAAGAGGAACTCAAAAGCCTCTTGATGAAAGTGAAAGTGGAGAGTGAAAAAGTTGGCTTAAAGCTCAACATTCAGAAAACGAAGATCATGGCATCTGGTCCCATCACTTCATGGGAAATAGATGGGGAATCAGTGGAAACAGTGTCAGACTTTATTTTTGGGGGCTCCAAAATCACTGCAGATGGTGATTGCAGCCATGAAATTAAAAGATACTTACTCCTTGGAAGGAAAGTTATGACCAACCTAGATAGCATATTCAAAAGCAGAGACATTACTTTGCCAACAAAGGTCTGTCTAGTCAAGGCTATGGTTTTTCCATTGGTCACGTATGGGTGTGAGAGTTGGACTGTGAAGAAAGCTGAGGGCCGAAGAATTGATGCTTTTGAACTGTGGTGTTGGAGAAGACTCTTGAGAGTCCCTTGGACTGCAAGGAGATCCAACCAGTCCATTCTAAAGGAGATCAGTCCTGGGTGTTCGTTGGAAGGACTGATGTTGAAGCTGAAACTCCAGTACTTTGGCCACCTCATGCGAAGAGTTGACTCATTGGAAAAGACTCTGATGCTGGGAGTGATTGGGGGCAGGAGGAGAAGGGGACGACAGAGGATGAGATGGCTGGATGGCATCACCGACTCGATGGACATGAATGTGTGTAAACTCCGGGAGTTGGTGATGGACAAGGAGGCCTGGCGTGCTGCGGTTCATGGAGTCGCAGAGAGTCGGACATGACTGAGCGACTGAACTGAACTGAACTGAACTATAAGATTTAGAGGCATTCAGAATAGTGAGAAATACTAAAATCAAAAAAAAGGTTCCTCATTGAGAGAGAAAGGAAGAAATGGGTCTAACTGGACAAAAGGGCACATTCTTATGTTTAATCTCTGTAACATGAGTTAAGTAGTTTAATTTGATAATTTATAGAACCTTGAAGAAACATGAAGTAACCTATATGAGAGAGAAATCATGAATACTACATAATTTTGATGAAATAAGATCAAAAAACAGTGTCACTTTGAAAACCCCTAACTTTAATGTGATCAACAACCTACTGTGGGAAGATTTTTGAAATCTCACTTTAGAGCTGATGGTACCTTACACAATCGCTTTAATTTTACCTAGTGGGTGTTTTGGTTTCTTTTTAAGATTTGATTTTTCTTTTAAGAAATTTGGAAAATGTAGAATTATAACTTCAGGGAAATTCATTATTTTACTTAGCAAATAAACAAATTAAGATTTCTGAAAATGAATGTGAAATCCATGACCTCAAGGATAATTATTTTAGAAACTGTTTTATTGTCTAGATACCTAGAGGTATTTTTAGAAAAAAACATCATTTATCATGTGTCAGTGAGGGATTAGTGTTTGCTTTTTTTTTCCTAAATGAAAAGAATTAGATTTAGATCTCAAAATACTGCCATATCCTCAAAATGAATCTGTTCTTTGTACATTTCTCTTGCAAATTCCACCTCTTTTACTGCAGGTTTTAAGTCCACACCTTATGTCCTACCCTGACCATTTTAGCCACGGTTTTTTCTGTTGGGCTATTTTAACAACCTGCTAACAGGCTGCCAACAGATCTCTGTTGCTAATCTCAGATCCTGCCAATACATTCTGTGTGTGGCTTTCTTAAACACAAACTTGATCATGTGTCAATCCCCTTCATAAAATTCTTTAATGGCGTCTCATTTCCTACAGGATGAAGTCCTTTGCATTCCATACGAGGCTCCACGTGGACTAAACTTTGCCTGCCACACTAGTCTCATCTCTCACTGTGGATTCTGTGCTCCACACAGGCTTGATGTTTCTGCAGAGCAACCTATTTCCCATCCAACTTCCTCTTCCTGAAATGATTTCTATTTGTAGTGGATATTGCCTCCATACCCAAGTTGTTATTCAGACCGTTTCTCTAAGATGCCTTTCGTGATCTCTCCTTCATCACTTCCTGTGGTCCTCAAACTTTTCTGCACATTAGAATCACCTGAAAATTCTAAAGCTTAGGAAGGGAGACCCAGTGTCAGTTTTTTTTAAACTCCGCAGGTGTCTGATCAAGATGGTTTAAATATTCCTCCATATCTTCCTATAGTTTATTCTATTATTTTATTTATACTTTTGATTCTTTAAGCCACCTTAAAAGTATTTTAATCTGTGATGTACAGTGAGGATATAGGGTTTATAGTTGTAACAGATGAAAGAGACAGACTACCAGTTACCAGTATAGCATTCTTTTCATAAATCTCTTCAAACATCACTGTAATTTTAGAACAGTTTCATCATGTCAAAAAGAAGATATATTCTTCACTGGTGACTGCAACAACCTCAGCCTCCCCTCCCCCAAACCTAGACAACCACTAATCTACTTTCTGTCTTTATAGACTTCTCTGTTAAAGATATTTCATATGAATGGAGTCATATAATATGTGGTTTTTTGTGACTGGTTTCTTTCACTTATCATGTTTTCAAGGTTCATCTATATTGTGGCATATATCAAGTAACTCATTCCTCTTTATGGTTTCAATTTTATGGCTAATCCACATTTTGTTAATTTGTCAACTGAATGGACATTTTGGTCACTTATAAAGTATGAACACTTCCAATATATATGTTTTTAAAGCGTGTTTATGACTCATGTAGGTGCTACTGCATATTCATTCAGTAGGTACTGTATATAACATACACCAAAATGTTTAAAAGATACAATGAAATATAAACAGCATTCTTACTTTTGTTTTCCCACCTCTCAGTGGGTCATCTGTATTCTGGAAACCTCTCACTTTTACAGATTTTGAGGCTACTAGATCAAGTGAGTAAGTTAGCTGAATAACAATATTTTAGATAGAAGATACAGTGCATGCAAATACATGGAAATAAGAGATAATATGGCACCTTTTCTTGTCTTGGAAGTTGTGTGTCTGAAATATAAAGTGGAAAGGAATTTTCGGGCAGTCATTTTTATCTTGTCCCTCACTATGATAGTTTAAGGCTTAGTGAGAGTAGAATATCTATACTCGTCTTCTTTCTCTCTCTCTACACACAAACACATATATATGTGTGTGTATATATATGACACATATGTATATATATGACACATATATACATGTGTGTGTGTGTGTGTGTGTGTGTGAGGGCTTCCCAGGTGACTCAGTGGTAAAGAATCTGCCTGCCAAAGCAAGAGACACAGGAGACATAGGTTCCATCCCTGGGTTGGAAAGATCCCCTGCAGAAGGAAATGGCAACCCACTCCAGTATTCTTGCCTGGCAAATCCCATGGACAGAGGAGCCTGATGGGCTACAGTCCATGGGGATGCAAAAAATCAAACACAACTTAGTGACTGAGCACCTATATTAATATGAACACCTAAGAAGGAATATTAAATAAAATTTTTGTTCTATAAAAGTCTATAATTTTTGTAAATTTATAGTTTTATTATTACAGTTGACCCTAGAATAACAAGGGTTTAAACTGTACAGTTCTATTTATTCATGATTTTTTCCATGGCTGCATCCAGCATGTGATTGGTTGAATCTGTACAGGTGGAACCACGGATATAGAGGACCAACTATAAAGTTGTACTCAGAATTCTAACTGTTGGGGGATTGGCACTCCTAACTGCCCACACTGTTCAAGGGTCAAGTTTATTATTTGGCAGTGTATGTTAGACGCTGTATTAGAATACTTTCTAGAAACCCCCTTATAGTTTGGACTTTTTTCAAATAACTCCAACCAAGAATTAGCAGCATTAATTTCCTACTTAACCACTCTATTCTGGTTCATTTCTCAACATCTTAGTTGCAGTATTTTCTGTGATTTAAGGAGACAGACTGAGTCTGCTACAAGAAAACAACATCAAAAATAAGTCCTTTGTACTTTCTCTTCTACAAAACCCATGGAGACGTCCCTCACACTTTTATTTCATATTGTGCTGAGTTCAATATTAAGCAATACAGAAGAAAAATGATGTGTGTTCCTACCAGTTTGGTTGTGGTTGAAGAGAAAATGGTTGTAATATTTATCCTACTACAGCCAAAGGCTTTCCTAGTCTGTGGTGTCTTGTGAAGACTCTGGGCAGACTACTGGGATAGAATCCAATCAACTTAATTCCTCAGAAATATTTCTCAAGATTAGCTTGTTTATTTTTCTATTATTCACATACTCATTTTTCTAGGTATTTTAACAAGCATATCACAGTAATTAATTTACTACCTTATATGCTCTTAAGCCAATAGTAATTAATACTGAGTTGAAATAAAGACAAAGCATTTGTGAGGTTGACTCAAGCCTTTACTTCAGTGAGTGACAAAGCTGGGAATAGAATGTAAAGTTACTAACTCAAAATATTGAACCCATTCCATTCAATGTGTTGGCTTTCTTTTGTGACTAAGCCAGAAATTAAAAAAAAATTAATCAGTAAGAATGTGTCTGTAATTATGTTCTAATCCAAAATAAGAGGGTGAGAAATTTTCCACTTCACCAAGAAAAAAAGTGTAAGATTGCTTTGGTAACGATTTCGGTTTATGAAATTAATCAGACAAACAAACCAAAATAATCCTTATTCATTAAAGGATTAATTAATACCATTTGAAAACTTAGGTACTTTCTAAATCCTTTTATTTCCTCCATTAAATGTGTTTTTATACTGTAGAGTTCAGAGACTAACTTTAGTTGATAAACTACCTTGATGAGTATTATATGTCCTAGGTTTCCTGATTGTTTTTTGACTGTGGGTACCATATAAGAAATGTTCAGTGACACCAAGCCTAAGAAAGCACCTAAAGATTACAGCTCTTCGTGGTTTGAGACAAAGAGGACTGGTTTTTCAGCCTACTCTGCTTTTACACACTACCATTTCCCACTCTCAATTATTTTCTTTAAGAATCCACTTTCCTCTGAAATATGACTTTCCTTTT
Organism: Bos indicus x Bos taurus; assembly: GCF_003369695.1. NCBI lineage: Eukaryota > Metazoa > Chordata > Mammalia > Artiodactyla > Bovidae > Bos > Bos indicus x Bos taurus. The sequence continues at coordinate 14,379,028 of NC_040095.1, read as the reverse complement.
TTTAAAAAATTTATTCATTAGAACAATATTTGTCAAATGCCTGAAAACATACAGGCTCTGTTTTAGGCTCTAGACATAAATCAGCAAGTAAAGCAGAAAAGTCACTGCCCTCAGTGAACTCACAGGTTGGATCTAACTTTGGTGCCCTTTTCAGTTTGAGCTCACCAACATTCACTCATCATGTACTTTTTCAGTTTTCTTTTTCCAAAATGGTAGGTTTCCAAAGGTAATGCCCTCATCTTTATAGTGGCAGCTTCTTCCCTATTATATTTAAATGAGTTATTATGCACAAAGCACTTAAAATAACTGGCACATGGAAAGCCCTATTTGTGTAAGTGTCAACTACAGGTCAAAGTTGTAGTTTTTCCAATAGTCATGTACGGATGTGTGAGTTGGACCATAAAGAAGGCTGAGTGCCAAAGAATTGATAGTTTTGAACTGTGGTGTTGGAGAAGACTCTTGAGAGTCCTTTCAACTCTCAAACCAGTTGGAGAGTTGAAATTGGTCTCACTGGTAGGATTCAAACCAGTCAATCCTAAAGGAAATCAACCCTCAGTATTCATTGGAAGGACTGATGCTGAAGCTGAAGCTCTAATGCTTTGGCCACCTGATGCAAAGAGCCAACTCACTGGAAAAGACCCTGATGCTGGGTCTTTTGAAAGATTGAGGGCAGGAGGAGAAGGGGACGGCAGAGGATGAGATGGTTAGATAGCATCACTGACTCAGTAGACATGAATTTGAGCAAACTCCAGGAAATAGTGAAAGACAGGGAAGCCTGGAGTGCTGCAGTCCATGGGGTTGCAGGGAGTCAGACACGACTTAGGGATTGAGCAACAAACAGATTGAATATAGGAGTTGTTGTTCAGAAGGTAGGAGTAGCAAAGCATTTTCCATCCTATCAGCATGCCAGCAGATACTGCTTATTCTTAAGCAAATTCAGGATTATGGGTAAACCTCATAACAAGAATACTACCTGAACATTTAAATTTAGAAAAATATAAATTGTTCTGATAATGCCCATCACAAGGATTCTCTGCATTTCTTCCAATTGTAAGTTTTATTGGTGCTTTGAAAAGATGATTTAATATACAAAAATATTTTTAGTCAAACAAGTATGTTAATAGAATGAAAAACATTGTATCTATTCCTTGCTTCTTCAACTGAGATTTAGTCATTTGAAGGGAACCATAACTATAAAGTAGCTTATAGGCATAAAATGTGGTATTCTGTATTCTCTGCCAAATAATAATACCTCATATTTATGTAACATGAATAGTTTACAAAATCCTGTCACATGCCCCATTACACTTAGTTCTGTGACTAAACAAGTAGATTAAACAAGTATTGTGTCCCATTTTGCAAATGAAGAAACCAGTATTAAAGATACTTAGATTCACCCTAACTTAAACGGTAGATTTGAGGAGTCAGATCTTCTGTCCAATATTCTTTCCACTATAAAACTGCAAAGCATTGTTTCCTTTTAAAATAAAACAAAAGCCACAAGCAATATGACCTGTTAGCTTGAAGCCAGAATCAGCAGACAGAGGACTGGCCTATAATTTATAGCATTACCACTAAGATTGAATAAAATGCCCCCCATCCAATTCACCCTCTAACCCCAGGTTCCAGAAAGCATATTTGGACAGAGTCAACTTCAGGTGAAGCATAATTTGATCATCTTTTTTTCTACTCTCACTTCATTAAATGTACCTTGTTAGAACTATCATTAGAGATAGGGGTTGGGAAGAATGGATAAAATCTGAACCAGATTATAGAACAGTCTAGGCAGGTAAAAAAAAAATCTGAGACACTGAAGCACCAGAAATACCGAGTATGGTACTTTCAAATAATGGCACATATTTTCACATTTAAATTAAATTATTCTGATAGATGTGGAAAATGTATTTTTCCAGGATATTTTTCAAAGCTTCTTCCTAAAATAATTAGGGGAAAATCCTATAAGATTTGGGGAGTCAGTCTCTCTTTGTCTCTTTCTCTCTCTTACCCACTTGCCTTTGCTCTCTTCATCCCTGAATTTGGGAAATGCATTGTTTTCCTTGATTTAGGGAAGTGTGGATGTCAGGAAACTTGGGATTGTAATTTTATCAACTAACTCAAACTAGTACCATAATAAGAAAATACCTTTAGCCACAGTTATCAAGACAGTATGGTACTGGCACAAAGACAGAAATATAGATCAATGGAACAAAATAGAAAGCCCAGAGATAAATCCACGCACATATGGACACCTTATCTTTGACAAAGGAGGCAAGAATATACAATGGATTAAAGACAATCTCTTTAACAAGTGGTGCTGGGAAATCTGGTCAACCACTTGTAAAAGAATGAAACTAGACCACTTTCTAACACCATACACAAAAATAAACTCAAAATGGATTAAAGATCTAAACGTAAGACCAGAAACTATAAAACTCCTAGAGGAGAACATAGGCAAAACACTCTCTGACATACACCACAGCAGGATCCTCTATGACCCATGTCCCAGAATATTGGAAATAAAAGCAAAAATAAACAAATGGGACCTAATTAACCTTAAAAGCTTCTGCACATCAAAGGAAACTATTAGCAAGGTGAAAAGACAGCCTTCAGAATGGGAGAAAATAATAGCAAATGAAGCAACTGACAAACAACTAATCTCAAAAATATACAAGCAACTCCTACAGCTCAACTCCAGAAAAATAAATGACCCAATCAAAAAATGGGCCAAAGAACTAAAAAGACATTTCTCCAAAGAAGACGTACAGATGGCTAACAAACACATGAAAAGATGCTCAACATCACTCATTATCAGAGAAATGCATATCAAAACCACTATGAGGTACCATTTCACACCAGTCAGAATGGCTGCGATCCAAAAGTCTACAAATAATAAATGCTGGAGAGGGTGTGGAGAAAAGGGAACCCTCTTACACTGTTGGTGGGAATGCAAACTAGTACAGCCACTATGGAGAACAGTGTGGAGATTCCTTAAAAAACTGGAAATAGAACTGCCTTATGATCCAGCAATCCCACTGCTAGGAACACACACTAAGAAAACCAGAAGGGAAAGAGACACGTGTACCCCAATGTTCATCGCAGCACTGTTTATAATAGCCAGGACATGGAAGCAACCTAGATGTCCATCAGCAGATGAATGGATAAGAAAGCAGTGGTACATATACACAATGGAGTATTACTCAGCCATTAAAAAGAATACATTTGAATCAGTTCTAATGATGTGGATGAAACTGGAGCCTATTATACAGAGTGAAGTAAGCCAGAAAGAAAAACATGAATACAGTATACTTACGCATATATATGGAATTTAGAAAGATGGTAACAATAACCCGGTAAACGAGACAGCAAAAGAGACACTGATGTATAGAACAGTCTTATGGACTCTGTGGGAGAGGGAGAGGGTGGGAAGATTTGGGAGAATGACATTGAAACATGTAAAATATCATGTAAGAAACGAGTTGCCAGTCCAGGTTCGATGCACGATACTGGATGCTTGGGGCTAGTGCACTGGGACGACCCAGAGGGATGGTATGGGGAGGCAGGAGGGAGGAGGGTTCAGGATGGGGAACACGTGTATACCTGTGGCGGATTCATTTTGATATTTGGCAAAACTAATACAATTATGTAAAGTTTAAAAATAAAATAAAATTTAAAAAAATAAAAATAAAAAGCTTCTTAGAAATGAGTTCTAACAACTTAACAGCCTAGGGTGGTTCGGCACACTCCATTTCATTTTCTAAAAGGCTCACAAACACTTGTGAGCTGCACGCTGTAGACTGTGGCTTCCTTCTTGCGTCCCCTAGGGGAGTTCAGATTCCTTTCATGATCAGGTTTTTAACTTATTTTCTTTATTCCCCATTTTATTTACCCGTTCTTCGTTTCCCCAGAATACTCCTCCTCTTCCTCACGTGTATCCTGCGCCATGCTGCTTTCGTGCTGTAGTTGTGGTGTCTTTTCTACCTGCTGTGGTTAAATATTATTACTCCTTTAAGGCCCAGTTCCACTTCCTC